>NC_086337.1:36881867-37588117 GCF_032445375.1 Bacillus rossius redtenbacheri | reverse complement strand
ATTTTTTTTGGACTTACGCCATTGCAGCGGGGTAAAAAATTACCAAAAAAAGCAAAATAATAAATAAAAATGAAAACCAAAAACTCTCGGAGAACAAGCCTAATTTGTTGGTGTCGAACAGATGGAGCACACGATGAAACTGAAACCGGTATTACGGATAACACAGAAGAAAAAAAAAGAAAATATCGGACAGCAATGGATTTCCGTTGCATGAATTTGTTCGTCTGTGCGCTATGGTCGTTGTTTTGCCCATAATACCTGATTTAGTTACATTGTTGGGTCCATCTGTTCGACACCTGCTGATTTAGACAGGTTCTCTGTGGGTTTTGGTTTATGTATGTAAACTGACCTACCTGGCAAAGCGAATTATTTATTTATTTATTTATTTATCGTCTTTATTGGTGGCGAAGTTAAGGCGGCCCGCCTTTTCTTACACTTCACCACTTTTCTGCAATTACATCAAATAGTGGAATATTAAAAATTAAGCATGATGTAAGCAGATGTTGACTAAATATTAAGAGAACAAATTAAAATTTTAACTTAATGTTCAAATATTAACTGTTACAAAAGATTCAACCATAACTAAATTAAAGTAATTAAAAATTAAGCATAGAATACATAAATGTCTATAACTTTAAAAAAATATCGCAGAACGAGTTTTAATCTGATTACTTACAACTAATTAAAAAGATAAGAAGTATATGAAAATCATAAGAATTTCAAATTTTCTTCCATTCAGCTCTGTGGGGCATCAATTGTTTCGTCCAGTACTACTTCTCAGAGGGGACGCACCACAACGCCGAAATACCACAACGCCGAACGTACAATAACGCCGAATACCATAACGCCGAATTCCAAATTGACCACAACGCCGACGACCCGAAAACTGCCGTGTACCACAACGCCGAATGACCACAACGCCGAAATACATTAACGCCGAAAAATGTCATTGCAGTACTGCCACAAAAACAAACTCAGAAGAAAGTCACTAAATATACTGAAAGAGAATTCAAATGTACAACAACGCCGAAATACCATAACGCCGAATGCCACAACAACGAATCTACAATATGACCATAACGCCGAAACCATTATATGACCATAAGGCCGAAACCATTATATGACCATAACGCCGAAATTCTAATATGACCATAACGCCGAAACCATAACTTGTTGCCTACCTGCCAGGCAATGAAATGCTGTATTCGTAAGATAAGCGCACTCTCTTGCAACTGTGAAGCTAAACATACAGCCAACATGTTTATCTTTTTGCACATTCAATATCAGTACTGATTTTTCCCCTAGTTAAAACATAACACTTTATTATTTTTTATAGGGCAAATGGAACATTGATCGAAATGAAATATAGTTTTGAAAGAATAATTTTTTTTTTTTACAATTGGACCCGGATCGCCTAGGTGGGAGGCTAATGCTGCAGCTAACCTCCACTCTTGCAGTTACTAATATATTATTCGATTCAGACTTACGTAGTTATAGCAAAAATGATAAGGTTACCGCTTAAAGTCCCGTAGGTACACGCTGCACAATGAAAACGCTGCATGCTCGTTCAATTGCTTGTGCGTGAAGGGCGACTCAGAGTTGGAGGCACCGAGGATAAGGGCGGTATATCGATTTAGTGTCTCATTCACACAAGTCACCTGTGAGTGGACGAGCGTCTTAAAACATTTGTCTCAATAAGTGTAGTAGTTTGTTGTTCGTAATTTACACATAAAGTATTTGATGTTTATTATAAATATCGTTAATTCTGTATACATTAGTTGTAAGCAAAGTTTGCATATTTTTCTCAAAACAGCTTGTTAAAGACAAAATATGCATGTTACACGAGCATACAATAAGTAAAAACCAATATTAAATTATTCAGAATGAAATTACATGCGATAGGCAATATGCTGAAATATACCCATAACGAAATAATTTCTTCTTTTTTTATAATTGCTGAGTTTTCGAATTTTTTTGTAAAATACGAGGTTCTTCTGGTATTCATGTGATATCTTTGGGTTATTATATCCAGTTACGTGAAATTATTTAAGGAGGTTGTTTAGACCGGCCACTATAAATACTGTGCAGAGCTTCAGCAGTTCACGTATCACACAAGTGTACCGCGTGTGAGCTCGGCACTTGCTACCAATACCACTTAACATATGTTACACGTGTTCCTAGACCATTGCCAGCTTATACAATCCTCTATATAAATAACCTCTTTTGGAAGCTGAAAATGGCTAAAATGGTTATTTTCACCGTCAATTTTAGGTTTGAAAATAAAGTTTCACTGACTTTAAAATGGTCTAGGAACGTGCAAAAAACCTTCACATTTAATATTTCGTCATAAAATGATAGGATCCCCACTGAAATTGCCTTAGAGGGGAGTCTTCGACAATGTTGCTGCATGTCAGAAGACCGCCTGGCGGATATAGGCGTTAGGACCTTGATGCGCGTGTGTCTATCGCTCTTAGCTCTCCCGCCCTTCCCACGCCTCGAACATTAAAAACATACCCGCTATCAGATGGCCACCTTAAATCGTTGCGCAATATTTAGGATTCCTGCGTAGAACTGTTTCACAGCGGAAAGTTTTAACATATTTATGTTGAAATCATCTAATAAGATTATATCTTCATATTTTTCTAACATGTTAAATAATTCATTTTCAAGGTAGGCCGTTCACGGTAAAGTGGACACTTTGAAAATCACTAGGGTCTCGATAATCCGAGCTCCGATAATCCGAGTTCCCAATAATCCGAGTCAGTTTCGGGGGTTATGAGAAAGAAAAAAATATGAATTTTGCAAACACACATACACGTAGGGACGGCCAGGGCTACGTTGAGGAGGAAGGCCTGATGGGGTGAGTTGGGTAAGTGACTGTACATAGCAGGTAGCCGCCCACCCCTGCAGAAGTCGCAAGCATCTATTTTTAGAACATTGGGGGAAACCCCTTTTCTCCGTCGGCCTAGATCCTCCGCCCCCTCGTCACTTCCCCGCGTTCCCTCCAGAGGGCAATTTTTAGTTCCCATAAGTTCTTCGCCGTGAGCACATCTATGTAGTTACGTCCCAGTTCTATTACGAACCAGTATGAGTAAAAGAAAACATACTGAAATATCATTAAGTGATAAATTAGAAGCGCTGACGCGGGTTGATAAAGGTGAGCCACTAAAAACAATTGCGCGTGATTTAGGAGTGAGTGCTGTTACTGTGGGTGACTGGAGGCGCAACAGACAGAAATTGGAGTTATGGCAAACTCAAAAAAATCTTTATCAGGCTACAACATCCAGATCTCGTATGAAAACAAGTGAGTACGAAAAAACAAGTGAAGCTTTGTTTTCATGGTTTTTAGCACAGCGGCAAAAAGGTGTCCCTCTTTCTGGGCCTATATTACAAGAAAAAGCGCAGTATTTTCGTAATAAATTACAAGAAGGTGAAAGCAATTTTAATGCCAGTAAAGGATGGCTGGATAAATGGAAAAAAAGATACGGTGTGCGGCAATTGCATATCACAGGAGAAAAGCTTTCAGCTGATGCTGCTGGTGCTGAAAACTATGTTCAAAAATTTCAAAGCATGATCGAAGAAGGGGGCTACACACATGATCAATTATATAACTGTGACGAGACTGGGTTAAATTTTAAAATGCTACCTGACAAGAGTCTAGCATCCAAAGACGAGATTTCCGCTCCTGGGCATAAAAAGAGCAAGGAACGAATTACTGTTATGCCATGTTCCAATGCCTCTGGGACACATAAGCTTCGTCCCTTGGTGATAGGAAAATCAAAAAAACCTAGAGCTTTTAAAAATGTAAATATGAACGCACTACCCGTCGCATACAAAAATCAAAAGAACTCGTGGATGAATACGACCATTTTTAAAAATTGGTTCTTCGAGGAAATTGTTCCTTCAGTAGAAACTTTTTTAAAAGAACGACAATTACCGAGAAAAGCACTGTTGGTTATTGACAACGCTCCATCCCATCCAAACGTAGAAGAGCTTTCAAGTGATGAAATTAAAACTGTTTTCCTGCCCCCAAATGTGACTAGCCTCATTCAACCTATGGACCAAGGCGTCATTGCGACAATAAAGAAAAAGTACAGACGCATGCTTCTGACATATATTTTGCAAGAAGAAGAAATTTCATTAGTAGATATGCTAAAAACAGTTAATATAAAAGACGTTATCTATTGGTTAGTTGATGCGTGGTCAGAAATTAAACAGGAAACTATACAGAAATCCTGGTCAAAACTTATAAAACCGAGAGTTTCACAAAGTGAAGAAGAAGAAACAGTTGAAGATGACTGTGATAATATGACTCTATTGAATTTAATGGTGGCAATCCCTGGCTGCGAAATGGAATCCAGTGCTGAAGAGGTTAAGAAGTGGTTAGACAGTGATGAAATTGAAGAATTGACAGATGAGAAAATTATTGAAATGGTCAACAACCGGGATGAGGACACCGAAAAAGACGAACAAGGGGAAGAAGAAACCAACAAAAAAATTAGCCATGCAGATGGGTTTCTACGTTTAGAAAAGGCACTCGAATACGTGGAGCAGCAAGATGACGTCACGCCAAATGACGTAATGTTTTTTAAGAAGTGGAGCACACGAGCAGCTGAGAAGCGAGGAGCATTAAAAAAACAAAAAACAATAATATATTATTTTAAAAAATAATAATTATGTATATATTTCTAATCTGCCTTTCAATATGTTTGTATTTTATTTTTATTAAAACATCGACATATGTATTAGAAATTGATTTTGCGTGTTTTTATTCGTATTTCCAATAATCCGAGGTTCTGATAATCCGAGTTGGCCCCGGTCCCATCCAGCTCGGATTATCGAGGTTCTAGTGTTATTTGAATAACCTAACAACCAATATTATATTTCGTAGAGGTTTCGGACATATAATTTTTGTTGGGTTGAAAAAACAGACTATCCTGAATAGAAAAATATAAATATTTAGCATAAATAAGTAGTGAAAGGATACAAATTTATCGAGAGAAAAAAGTAACCAGGTGCTCAGAAGTGTTAAATTTACCATGAACAGTCTTCAGTTTAATTAGTATATGGAATATACCTACATATTATTATTTTTTTGCTTGTACAGGACCCTTACGGCAATATCCCTGTGCTTATGACGTACTTCTGCTGATAAGTATTCATGCCTACCTGGCATGAGAAAGTCTAAGGCAGTCACTTTTATGCTTTTGTGTATATATATCGCTATTCCTACACCTGATATTCCAGTGATTCATTCTCATTTATGAACGTCTTTAAAAGCGCAGAGGGCATGCTAACGTTCCTTACACTGGACACATTTAAAATACACTTTCTTTTTATTGATATGTTATTTAAAAATCAATGCTCAAACGATACAATTACATAAATGTTACAAATACACAAAAACACTCCTAAGTGGCAGACTAAGTACTAATATAAAAAATTACAATTCTATTACGTTCATGAACACTCACACCCACAATTATACAGATCTGAATAAACATTTTGCGTGATGTCAGTGTCATCCCCTCAGCCATGGGATGACTAATCTGATGTCGGTAAACTGTTCCAAGCTTATGACAAGGCATTGGTGGATGACTTTGAATATAAATTAGTCTTGCATAGTGGTGTTAACCATCTATTGTCACTTTAAGAGCGGTGTTTACAAGGTGAAAATAATTCAAATATGAAAATATTTTTTTTTTTAAGTTATCAAGCGTGGAAGAATTTAGTATTTTAGCGCCAGTGGTATGGCAGATCACAACCAGCATTCAGTATTTGCGTAAATCTGTAAGTATTATCATCATCTTTAGTCTATTATATCCCTCACATTGTTGACACACTACTAAATGAACGTTTATAATAGTAGTTATAGTACTTAGTAGTTGATGGTAGACGTTGTTTGTTTACAATGTGGGATATGTACCACCCCGCCCCTTCCCCCCACTTAAGTCCCTAAACAGGTTTATGGTAGTGTGAGGATGGTTCAACCAAATATTTTAGGACAATATAGGAAAGTCGTCGAAAAAACGGGCGACACTTTCATTAGCGCATTCTGGCGGCCTAGCCTGGACATACGTTGTAAGCGCATTTGAGACAATGTTATTTTGATAAGTTTGAATGGACGTTTTTTCTTTGTTTTCTCCTGTTTAAGTTATTTATAATGACTGGAAAAGTTTGTGCAATGTTTGGTTGCAATAATTACGATGTATCTAGCTTTTAGAAGTCGTTTTTTAGTTTTCCGAAGGCTGAAACTATAGCCAAATATCTTAATAGGAACTACAATATTTGCTATAGCCATGTTTACTTGTGTATAGTTTAAATCAAATATTCCTTTTCCACTGTTTAAAAATGATAGTGTCTTATTGGAAACAATGATGCATATTTCAAAATTCAATGTTTTAAAATATTTTTTAATCTATTTTTAATATAATTTTGTTTTTAAATTTTTATTGTATATTTTTAAACCAGAGCATTACCTAAAAAATAATTTAAATATCCTCAAATTTGTATTTTTGCGCTCCACTCATTATGCTGAATGACTTAGTTGTCACTGTAGTATTTCAAGCAGTTTACCTAAATTATTGATTTCAAAGGTTTTATGTTTGGTTTTCAACATAAAAATAATGTAAATTAGTTTTAAGTGTTTGGTTATGTTAAATAAATTAAATTAATCTCAATTTTATAAGTGTTTGGTTGGTTGACTTCAAATTAGCAACATTAAAAATACTTAATTTTGGTTCGGGACAATTCATATTCAATTTTTAAGTTGTTTTTTTCACTGTAAGCAGTTCCTCGAGGAAATTTTTTTCAACTTTCACGGAATATTTATAAAATATGTGATTTATAAAATTTCAGGTTTAGAGTTAAGTATGTTTCATTATTAAAAACTGTCTGATTTGCGTCATTTGGTTGTCTGTTATGTTTACAGTAACACTATATTTAATGGTCTTAAAAATCAATATAGCTCTGTAAATTGGGTAACTGTTTTGAAATATGAATACTCTGTTTCAGTAAAAATATATTGACCGTAAATTTATTTCACGATAACAACAATATTTCAAGAGACGAGAGTAAATCTGTGCTGGTATCTCCCATTGTAATGCATGGGAATTTTAATTTCGCGGGCGTTCCTTTAGGCAAAGCCACCAGGGTCGCTGCTGTCGGGTGTCGCCAGCTTTCACCATGTTAAAAGGCTCGAATTTCCTATATTGTCATTCTAAAATATTTGGTTTAACCCTCCACCACCACCCCCACACTCCTACTACAAAACGCTCATTCCGCACAGTGACCTTGACTATCCAGGGTGGACGGCATAACCTCCCGCAATTTGTTTTGATTTATTTTTGTAAAATTTTTATTTTTTTATTTTTATTTTACAGAAACAAAATGTAAACAAGTTTTGTGATTTAATTGTTCGTGTGTTTTTCGTCGTGATGAATTTTAACGAACTGCTGATTTTCATGGTAAAATATTTACTATATATATGACAAGTTGGAGAAAAACTTTAAAATGAAATGTTTAAACGTAAGACGAGGAGATTTATGCCTTCCGTTATTTCTGAATTCCTTTCCAAATGTCTATTTAATATATTTCCAGATATACTACCGTACATATACAAAGATTTAAAAAGTAATTAATTTGATACTCTTAGTTTTATGTGACGCCACGCTTGCTATTTACCGGCTGTTTTTCTTACGGGTCTGTGTAGTTGTAGAAAGAGAAAAATACGGACGGAACGGAACAACGATCCGTTTTCGTTTTCGGTTCCGTCTGTTCCGTTACCGTTGTATTTTAGAACAGGCCTTACTAGAAAAACGTAACGATTTTTCACTATACGCACAGTACCTACTGCATCACGGCAACGTAAATTTATGGCAAACCCAATAAAATATCTGACCTACGCTTTCGAACTGAACATACATATATTTAGTTTACATAAATATTCACACTGTCGACTACGAAGTTGTCACGTTTTGTGTTCTGGACTTTCCGGCGCACTTCGTTCACTTGGAAAAGAACAGACGAGTAAGTGACAACAGCGCGCCTTCCTTAGCACAATGGCCGCGCCAAGCACCTCTAGCAGAGCACTCCACGCATTCTAGCGGGCTCTTCGGAAGCAACGTTTACCCTCGCGGTATAGAGAATAGTTAGTTCTTGCGCTCCTGCACAAACCAATTACCTTTCTTGAACGCAGTAAACTTACGAACGGGACCTAACTCTAGCTCTATCAGTTTACATACATGCTATTTTACTAATTCGTCGCTACGCTTTAATAAGATAAATTTATAATTAGGTGCATACAATTTACAGTATCCAAGTAAATAATATTTAATTTATTATTTATTGCATCACACTAATTTCTATCTATGCTAGGCTCAAGATAAAGCCCCTGGGAATAAAAAAAAACAGCAAATATGTTCGCTAATTATACTTTCATAAAATCTGTAACATAAATACGAATGGTTCAAGAAAAAATTATTAGGTGTACTATGCTTATTTTTTTTGTTAAACACATTTATATCGCATTTAAGAACGCATTTGCGGCTAGAACAAGATTTATTCTTAACATGAAAAAATTCACAAACCCCTACGATATGTAAGGAATTTATGAAATGTAATTTTCAAGACCCTAAAAACGCCCGAATATCTCAACCGCGCCATTTCAGCATTATCCTTTCGGGAAACCATTGAAAACCGGAATCAATGGTTAAAAGTTGGACATTGTTTGGTACAAATATAAAACTACAACTATTATTGCGTCCAAACCACCTTAATATAATGCATAATTATGTTATGTAGTCATCTTGCAAGACTTAAATGTTTTCCAAGCATTTGAATAGCTACTTCAGCTATATGTACCTCCACAGTGCACAATGAAACTTAGGCATGCGGGTTAATAATGATACATGGAAGTGAGTTTAAATGCTATCATGAAATGATAACGAAGCATTAACTGAGGAGACAGCTCGAGAGGAATGATTTTATAAATAACTATTCCGTTCACCAAGTATCCGGGGCTACTAATCATCGCTAACAATTCATATAATAACTGACAATTATAACTTACTTTAATTAATTGTGCCACTTTACAACTACAGATAAGATTCTAAACTTTGCTGCTTTCGTTATAAAGAAAATAAGTTTCCAAATACTGCGTTTAGGTTCCTGGCTGGTAGGCAACACGCTAGGGATTCGGCGCTGTGGTCAAATACGGATTCGGCGTTGTGGTCAAGTATGGATTCGGCGTTATGGTCAATTTGTATTTCGGCGTTATCGTCAACATTTAATTCTGCGTTATTGTCAATTACCGATTCGGCGTTATGGCATTCGGCGTTGTGGTATTTCGGCGTTAAGGTACTTTTGAGAAACACACATAAATTCATTTAGTAGTTTTCAGTTTGCTCATTTGGCACTCCCGCAGCAACATTTTTCGGCGTTATGGTCATTCGGCGTTGTGGTCATTCTGCGTTGTGGTACACAGCAGTTTTCGGGTCGTCGGCGTTGTGGTCAATTTGGAATTCGGCGTTATGGTATTCGGCGTTATTGTACGTTCGGCGTTGTGGTAATTCGGCGTTGTGGTAACGACCCCTTCTCAGACTTTGTTGTTCACATTTAGTTAAAGAGAGAAGAGAGTCACGGACGCGCCCGAGGACGCCTTGTAGCGACGCTTTAGTTCGCAGGGGAGCTGACGTAAACGATAAGCTAATCGCAGACACGGCTACGGGCAATCGCCGTTGAGTAGTCGGCCGGTCAGGAGTCGACCTTGCTACTGGTCTCTTCTTATCAAGAGCATTCGCGAGTGGGGCGCCTGGATGAGTGTTTGGATTGTGAAAGGCCGTGAGGAGGGGGGGGGGGATGACTAGGCTCGCCTCGTGGCCGTGGCCGTTGTTCCCGACCTCCCCTCTGCCACCCCCTTCTCCAAGCACTCTCTCCTGACCACGCGGTCGGGCAGTTATCACCATCGCTATCGGCCGGCGCGTCACGCCGTGCGGCCGCCATATCTCTCCGCGGACGGCGTCGCGACGCCCTGAGTCGCGCGGGGACCCGGGGCTGGCGTGTAGTGCGACCGCTCCGATGGCAGCCTTCAAGTGAGTGTCTTCCTGCCCTGTGGGTTGTGACAGAGGTGTTGGATAGGCCTCCACCGGGGACCACGGGTTCACTGGGTGTTTTTGAGGGATCCCAGTGTGATGTGGCAGATCGGGGTAGGCTCCAGCAGTGCTGAGAAAGTCTTAGGGCTCGGGACACAGCCAACTCGTCGCCTGAGAATTGGAGTGTTCTATGTCCATTGAAGTCGGAACTGAGATATAAGCATTTGAAAGTTCAAACAACTATGAATATCATGACAGAGAACAAAATAATATTGGTCTTAAATTAAGAACAAACATTTTATGTGCGTAGACGTGTGTGGATATAGTACAAATGAATACTAATATTAATTTCGTGTCCATAGCATAAAAAACCTAAAAAGTGGACATAGAACACTCCAATACTCAGGCGGCGAACTGTCTGGTCAACTGAGTGTGGTGGAGGGACTGAGGCGGCGACTATGCTGGGTTGGTGGCCCTATCCGCTGGTCATTTCCGAAGCTCTAATACCTTCGCGATCAAGCAAGAGGGAGTGATCCCCAGCAGTTCTGTTTAAATTTATTGCTCTGGAATGTATAAACGAACTGGAAGTTTTCCCACTCTACCCTGATAGGGCGCTCATGTAGGAGAGACCGTGAGAATGCCGGCAGTTGGTCTGAACAATCTGCCCTCAGTTCGCACCGGCCGCGGCCGCATCGTTTCCATCTTGCGGGAAACCAATCCGTGCGTTTAAACCTACCGGGACCCAGTTCAGTGTTCACCGTGCCAACAATTACTTTCTTATTGGCTGAATTAATTATTGATTATTCTTTTTTTTTCAATATGCTGTACGCGATTCGCTTGATTTGCTGATAGTAATCCCCCCCCCCCCCTCGCGGGCGTAGATTTACCATATCATCTCCATAAATCATTTCACTAACTCAGCGTAAAAAAAATACCTTTTATTTTTTAAATATAAATTTTGATCAATTGGATGTACGAAATTTTCTAGCCTCAGATTATAATTGCGAAAAAAATTCGTTCAGTATAATCACGGCGGACAGATAACTTGCAGTTCAATTTAATCCAGCCAGTGGAGAATGATTGAATGAATGAATGAATGAATGATTGAAGGAATGAAAAGTCTGTGGAAAATCGAGGATAAGTCAGGGGAAATTGTAATGGCTCAGGGAAATGCATGGAATCTAATTGAAAGCTTGGAAAAGTCACGGAAATTCCCCAGTGTTTGTATTTTTAAGGTACAATATGCCATCACGCGGACTGAAAACATTTTTTTTTGTATACTTGAAGTCATAGTGAATATATATACATAAATAAATAGTGCATGTAAGAATTATGTTAAAAATAAAAATAAAGGAAGGTAAAAGAAAATTAGGCCAGCTACGGGGATGGTGGAGTTTTGATTTTTATTCTTTTAAAAAATTGCAAAATAAGTAAATTCAAAATTTTGGTTACGGGAAGTCCGGGAAATTGTACTGTCGACATCGGGGCTTCGAGTTCGTTATAAATAGAGAAGGATAACGAAATAAGAATGTATCATCGGCAAAATCATTGGGCGAGGGAAACGTGTCCACTCCGGGAAAGTCCACCTGTATGCGAAATAATCCGACACGTTTTCCCCTTACGTAAAAAAAAAAAAAAAAAAAAGATCCGACTTTGATCCAGCCAGGGATCGAACTAGAATAGCAACTCAAATTAGAGGTGGGTTGGGACAGCAATTTTCGGTATCAGTCCCAACCTGATACTGATACAGTAATGTACCTAGGTACAAGTCTCTGATACTTCTGTATCAGACGGTCCCAGGAGGCAACAAAGCTCCGCGTACGCAGACCGTGCGACCGGAAGGAAAATCTGATACATTATTTATCACGCCCGGTAATTCTCTACCTCTGATACTCTCATGACCGCCTGATACAACCAGTATCAATCAGTTCAACATTCACTGCAGTTCGTCCTGGCCGTGTATCACCATGTTGCGGGCTGTCATGCTTTGTAGTTAGTATCATTATAGTGAAATAAGGAATTGATAAGTGCACGAAAAAGACTTCATTTGTGTGGAATTTTTTCACGGAAAATAATGAGTTTGCTAATTGTAATTTGTGTAAACAAAAACTGAGTTATAAATCATCGACTAATCTGAAGAAACATTTGAAACGTAAACATTGATATAGTATGCTCACTAATGTACCTATCTGTTTTTTATTTTTGATAAAATCGTGCATTTTTAATGTATAAAAACACTAGTTACTAATTGTTTTCGAAAAAATAAAGTCCATGTGTTGATTACATCTGTTATTAGTGTCAACTGAGAATTTATTTGCATTTTCATAGCTGTTAGGTGCACAAATATAAATATTATATCTTGTATTAATGTACTTTTTAATATTAAATTTTCATTAGTTTTATTATTGAACGAGACGGTGCACGCACTGCGCACTGAGCGTACTTTGAAGTAGGAGAATAAACAAAACGACTTGTAACCAGGGCTGCCACTCTGATATTCATGAAAAACCTAGATAACCTACAAAAAAACCCAGACACATGGGTAAAAAACCCAGATGCGTCTAAAATGCTATCGTTGAAAATGTTTGCGTACTAATTCAAAAATATAAACATAACTGGTTTTAATATAAAACAATTAATTACCTTACAAGACTGAAAACGGTTAAATACAACCAATACAAGAAAATTACACTGCAGCAAAATGGCTGTATAAGTAATTCTTGGACCAGTACATATCATAAAAAAACCTACAAATATATACATGACAAAACAAACACCATCACTGCATCCTTTAAACCGGTAATTGTTTTTATAAAACTGCATCATGTACGTTAGTCTTTATTCAGAGTCTGATTCTACAAGATTGGTTTGAAGGTTAATTGTTGCATTGGTTTTGTGTTCTGCAAGCCTCTTTGAAGAATGTGTCTAATTTAATATTCGACTTAGCTTCTTGAAAACTAGTTTTGTGTTTATATGTATTTTTGTGTGTGAAACACATAGACTTGTTTGCATTTATCAAACAGATATTGCAACAGATACAGTAGCTACTACCTTTATTATTGTTTTAGGTATAAAAATAATTAAAATTATAAAAAACCTAGAATTGTTGGAATTCATTATTTAAAAACCCAGAAACCCAAACACCATTGGAAAAACCCAGATCTGGGTGGAAAAACCCATGAGTGGCAGCCCTGCTAGTAACAATATCGCTTTGCGCCTCTCCTTCAAGGCTTCAACGCCTTCCCCTGCGCTTCCTCCCCTACATTCTTTCCCTTCTTTATCCCTTATTCGTCGTTCCTGCTCCCTCCCCTTTAACAAGCTCCGCCCAAGTGACCGTCATCTGCGATCGGGTACTGTATTCATTGGCCGTGGTGTTGTTCCAGCTGAATTCTGAACTGATACTAAAGTCTCTGATACTTTTCAAGTGTACTCGTTTGCCGTTCCTGATACAGGCGCGTATCAGTGCCAAAGTATCAGGTTGATACTTTTCGACCCACCTCTAACTCAAATACCGTGGACTACCCTGTTAGTAAATTTGACTCCGTGGGCGTAGATCCTGGAGGGGTGCAAGGGAGGGGGCAGAGAAGGAACAAAAAAAAGGAGGGGGGGGGGCTGGAATAAAAAAACGTAAACAATAACACCGAATCTTGAGTTCCAAGGGAAAAAAAGTTTTTTAATATTTCTCAAGTTGTCCGCTTATTTGCATGCACGTATGTATGCCAAGAGCGCTCAGTGAGATGATTTGTCACTGAGCTGAACTTAGCTCTATCCTGCGGCTCTATCCGGCCGCCCGGGACTGAGAGCTTGGAACAACAACAGCATAAGTCATTCCACGCAAATACGGCAATTACCATCCAAGTTTTAATTGTTTCCCAAGAGAATGAGCAGTCATAACGTTGAAGCAGTTACAAGATAACATAAATGCATCTGTTTACTATTAATAGAAATTAAATTTACTGTGTAAACCAACGTACAGGTTATCCCAGGGACTCTAAGCGCGACCAAAATGTTGTTTTATGTTGCGTATTTCAAAAATGAAGATGACCCAAAATCCTCCAAGAGATATACAGACCAAAATAATATATAGGGGTGTTCCTACGGGTGTCCTTAATAAATAAAAAATAAATTTGGAAGGACTTACAACGTATCCGTTGCACAAGACCCTCTTAGGGTGTCCAAAGTGTTGTTTTTAAGGTATTTAACAGAAAACTTTATTTTTTTTCGAAACTTTGGCCTAAACGTAACGCCACGGCAGGTTCATAGGACCTTTCCTCTATGATCCTTCTAACAAAAAACTATTAATTTCCAGAGGTAAGCCCCGTACGAGACTCTCCAGGGCCTCCTAGGGCCTCCAAAGTGTGGTTTTTAACGAACTTATCACAAACATTAATTTTTTACATCACTTTTTGCCGCTGGAAGTGATACAAATGGTATATAGGGGTGTTCCTACAGGTGTCCTTAATAAATAAAAAATAAATTTGGAAGGATTTACAACGTATCCGTTGCACAAGACCCTCTTAGGGTGTCCAAAGTGTTGTTTTTAAGGTATTTAACTGAAAACTTTATTTTTTTTCGAAACTTTGGCCTACACGTAACGCCACGGCAGGTACATAGGACTTTTCCTCTATGATCCTTCTAACAAAAACATATTAATTTTCAGAGGTAAGCCCCGTACGAGACTCTCCAGGGCCTCCTAGGGCCTCCAAAGTGTGGTTTTTAACGAAATTATCACAAACATTAATTTTTTACATAACTTTATGCCGCTGGAAGTGACAGACGTGGCATATAGGGATGTTCCTACAGGTGTCCTTAATAAATTTGGAAGGATTTACAACGTATCCGTTGCACAAGACCCTCTAAGGGTGTCCAAAGTGTTGTTTTTAAGGTATTTAACAGAAAACTTTATTTTTTTTCGAAACTTTGGCCTACACGTAACGCCACGGCAGGTACATAGGACCTTTCCTCTATGATCCTTCTAACAAAAACATATTAATTTCCAGAGGTAAGCCCCGTACGAGACTCTCCAGGGCCTCCTAGGGCCTCCAAAGTGTGGTTTTTAACGAACTTATCACAAACATTAATTTTTTACATCACTTTTTGCCGCTGGAAGTGATACAAATGGTATATAGGGGTGTTCCTACAGGTGTCCTTAATAAATTAAAAATAAATTTGGAAGGATTTACAACAAAAAAATATTAATTTCCAGAGGTAAGCTCCGTACAAGATGATCAAGTGTTTTCTTACAAGTGCCTATGTACAATGATTAATGATAGAATATTGGTTTTATTGTTAGTAGTTATATGAAGTACAAGGTAATAGTTAAAGTTATCTTATATCTTTTTTGTGTTTAGTATAGTAACCATTTTTAGCATTGTAATTGAAAACCTTCCCTGAATAACTTTGTTACCAGATAAATTCTGACATAATGGCATTACCAACAGTACTTCTTAATGATTGAATACTATCAACCAACTTATTTACATTAATAAATTGAATAATCTCCAGTTACCAGACGTCAGTCAGAACATTTGTTTTGATTATATTTTACCAATTGGGATAACTGAGTCACTTTTTTATTACTCAATAAATTAGGCCTCGTGTTCACTAAGCAATTGTATAGGTATGTCCAGTGCTGTTTTCTGTTAAATACCTTAAAAACAACACTTTGGACACCCTTAGAGGGTCTTGTGCAACGGATACGTTGTAAATCCTTCCAAATTTATTTATTATTTATTAAGGACACCTGTAGGAACATCCCTATATGCCACGTCTGTCACTTCCAGCGGCATAAAGTTATGTAAAAAATTAATGTTTGTGATAATTTCGTTAAAAACCACACTTTGGAGGCCCTAGGAGGCCCTGGAGAGTCTCGTACGGGGCTTACCTCTGGAAATTAATATGTTTTTGTTAGAAGGATCATAGAGGAAAGGTCCTATGTACCTGCCGTGGCGTTACGTGTAGGCCAAAGTTTCGAAAAAAAATAAAGTTTTCTGTTAAATACCTTAAAAACAACACTTTGGACACCCTAAGAGGGTCTTGTGCAACGGATACGTTGTAAATCCTTCCAAATTTATTTTTTATTTATTAAGGACACCTGTAGGAACATCCTTATATGCCACGTCTGTCACTTCCAGCGGCATAAAGTTATGTAAAAAATTAATGTTTGTGATAATTTCGTTAAAAACCACACTTTGGAGGCCCTAGGAGGCCCTGGAGAGTCTCGTACGGGGCTTACCTCTGGAAATTAATATGTTTTTGTTAGAAGGATCATAGAGGAAAAGTCCTATGTACCTGCCGTGGCGTTACGTGTAGGCCAAAGTTTCGAAAAAAAATAAAGTTTTCTGTTAAATACCTTAAAAACAACACTTTGGACACCCTAAGAGGGTCTTGTGCAACGGATACGTTGTAAGTCCTTCCAAATTTATTTTTTATTTATTAAGGACACCCGTAGGAACACCCCTATATATTATTTTGGTCTGTATATCTCTTGGAGGATTTTGGGTCATCTTCATTTTTGAAATACGCAACATAAAACAACATTTTGGTCGCGCTTAGAGTCCCTGGGATAACCTGTACGTTGGTTTACACAGTAAATTTAATTTCTATTAATAGTAAACAGATGCATTTATGTTATCTTGTAACTGCTTCAACGTTATGACTGCTCATTCTCTTGGGAAACAATTAAAACTTGGATGGTAATTGCCGTATTTGCGTGGAATGACTTATGCTGTTGTTGTTCCAAGCTCTCAGTCCCGGGCGGCCGGATAGAGCCGCAGGATAGAGCTAAGTTCAGCTCAGTGATTTGTCACGCGCAAAACTCTTGGGCCGCAGATTACGCTCCCTCCTTCCCACCCTAAGGTTAGTCATAGAGATTTGCGCCCTTGCTTGTCTGACCCAATTTACTCACTACTCGCTGTGTTTCTTAACTGAGTCACGGTCCAGCCGTCATAAATTATGTTCGCCCGCTTTTTTTCTTGAAATCACTCCATGAAAATTCACAGCTTGTTTCTTAAAACAGGGTAACGGACGATTCCTTCCGCTGTTTTCCAGACGTCAGTATCGTGCTGCTTGGCTCAACTCCATAATGACCTAGCTGCCGACGAGATGTTAAAAGGGCCCGCCTAGTCAGGGGTGGAATGAAGATCGGTGGTGCTTCTAGCGAGCTATGTCCTCTGGAATGGCGCCCTGTCTTCTCTTCCTGCAAAGGGCAGCTATGGGATACAGCGGAGATAAAGGGTGTGATGCACATGTCTTGAGTGCTTTCAAGAATCTTTACCGAAAGTTTCATGACTAATTTTTTTCTTTCTTTCAGAAAACACGCGTTTTAGCCATTTCCACTCTTCTAAAAAGACAGTTTTAAAAATAAATACAGAAACAGAACTACCTCAACCGTATTAAATTATTTTCGTAAACAAACACCGCAGTTTTCAAATCACGTGGTTTTTTTTCTTTTCTTCTGAATGCCTGCCTGCCCAGGTAGGCGGTACCCTTAAGCTCACCAAACACAAAATAAATTTTAAGTAATACGAAATTTATAAGGAATTATCGTACTTAGTTGTGTAACAGTGTTGTCTCCATGACGTGGGTGAAACGAGGTCAAAACGTGTCGGGAGCGTGCTGTCCGAGGATATCGCTGACTGAGACAATGGGCAGTACGGCTTATCTTGAGTGAACGTTACGCAAAGAACATCGTAATTAACTATCACAGCATTACTCAAATGGCAAATATTGATGGCATTAAGCTGTTAGCTTGCAAAAATATCCCGGCGAAGGGTAATTTTGCACGATTGTTTTGCTGTTGGCGTGAAAATTATTTCTAAAGTAAAATTGAGTGGTTTTATTTTTTACTTATGTAGATCTTTCCTCTGTTCGTACAAATTCAACCGTATTTTTTTTCCTGCGGATTTAAATTTGAAATGTATCTGTTTTCGAATAGCCTGGTTGTGTCTTTTGCTGATGCAGCTTTAACCAAAGGATTCTTTAATTTCAAGTTTTTATTCGTGTAGAAACTAGCAATGAAATAACGACAGAATTCTTTGGACTATAAAATATCCTGGTGTATCAACAAAAAATAAATAAATACGTTTCGGCTCTCATGTGTTTGCGTTTACAAATTTTTCACACTTAATAATTCTGTTCAATTTTTCAATTTTGTATTGTGTTCAAGTTAGTTATATGATAGTAGGCTTAACATATAACCATAAAATAATCTAGATAGCAGTTGGCTAGCCAAACAACGGTTTATTGTTACATTAAAAAATATATATATAACGGCAAGAACCCCTCAAATGCCACAAGGATTCACGATAGGATGCGAGCGACTTGTATTTTAACAAAAGACTGCATCGGCGATTCTTTAAGGACGTTTGCAACTGTTCGGAAGATCAGCAAAAATAGCTGATATTCTTTAAGGATCTTTTAGGACAAAGTATTAGGAAAGAACATATTCAATAGCAACCCATAGTTTATTTCCGGTCATTACAGTTTTTAATTAATTTAAAAATTATTTCCTGTATAGCAAAAGGAAAAAAAAGCGGAAATTTATGTGCTAGTTTGCAAAACACGGATGAATTTAAATATACAGTGTTAAACTCGTTTATAAAGGGAAACGATGGAAGCCGTAAAATAAATTGAAATTGCAACGAAAGCTTTTTGTTTGTGATGGATTTGGCTTCGTTATTTCAAAAACGAAGCACTGATAATGTGAAGATTTAGTTGCTGATTTTTTGCGCTGACGTTAAATAAAAGATAACGAAATAAAGAAACCTGCATCTGAACGTAAAGCGTGATCATAATGCGCTCAGGCTTCTTAATGTCGTGAGGGTTCCGGAGACTCGTTTCACCGACTGAGTTAAACCCATAAGCTTCAGTTAATTCTGCGCGTGCTCAGTTGCGACATGCGTGAACGCACGCATTTGTGCTTCCTCCTCAACCCCTTGATCGCTTGTACGAGATGCGTCACTACTGCCACCAACCAGGATGCAGGGGAGAGGACTGTGTATTCTGTAGTCTTCCAGTTGCACGCAGATAGGCTTGTATTCCACACTCCCTACCAGCTATTACGTGTACTTACATTCAAAGTTGAACATAAAGGCTTTATTTAACCTACAGATTTTTTTTTTGTAATGGATGTAATTATTTTAACTCTCAGACATGAATGTAAAACGTTATGGGAGTTAGTGCGTGTACAATGTTAATAATTGAAGTCAAAATGAGAACACCTTTCACAACTGATTGCAAAACTTTTTTTTGTATAGCTTATTATGTTATATCTCTAATTCCTTGCTAAAGTGTTATTAGCATTTTTATAGCAACACTCACATCATGATGCCATTTTTTTTTTACGATTCTTACTAGCGATTTATTTTTAAGCAACCAAGCGATTTCAGTTAGTCTCAAATTAAAATGCACTCTCTAAAAGCTGAACAACTTATTTAGTTACCAAACAATTTTCTTTTGACTGAAAAAAAAAAAAACTGGCGTTTTTGAGAATTGATGATGTTATTTAGTCACTAAAATAATAATTAGGCTTTAACTGGTCC
Organism: Bacillus rossius redtenbacheri; assembly: GCF_032445375.1. Lineage (NCBI taxonomy): Eukaryota > Metazoa > Arthropoda > Insecta > Phasmatodea > Bacillidae > Bacillus > Bacillus rossius. The sequence continues at coordinate 37,568,484 of NC_086337.1, read as the reverse complement.
AGTTGGAACAATTTCGACTGATTTGCAATCATATAGATCTTTCGTGGAGCAGTATAGTAGGTACATACGCAAAAAAAAAAAAAGATGAATCGTTCACTATTAACATAACACCTACCCAAGAAAGAATAGTGAAAAAATATAGTCGTCCTTGTAGCGTACTAACTGGTCCTTGAATGCTTGTTAGCACTCTGTATACGGTAGTTCGCGGCTTACGCATGTGGCTAAAGCTAGATTCACAATGACACGTCTCGTCCGTCCGTCAATCACGTGACATGCAGCCAATCAGATGGCCCGGAGAATTCGTCCGTTTTTCAGAGCACCGCCAAGCTTTAACTTTCAACGGACGGACGGATGAAATAACCTTCACGGTGTTACAGAGGTACCTATTGTCGGCAAACTTTACTATATTAAAAGGTTCAAGTTTGTTTATTTGTTTAGCTGCCTCCTTTAAAAGTTTTAAAATTATTTTTGAAAACATTTTTTAAGTTTGATGTTTGATACAAAAAAAATTGCTCAAGGACTAGAAGTGTAAGGAATTACGTATGTAAATCTGGAAGAAGAAAAAAGTATTCATAAATGTGAGATCGAAAAAAAAAATTGAGTCTGGTTAATAAGTGCTTCACTTCAATGTTCGTCGCCTAGACAAGATTTTCACCAATATTCAAGACTTTTTGTAATTAGAAAAATTCAATTTTGAAAACGTATTTGACGGTCGGATGGCGGACGGACGCGGAGGTTACTAAAGAAGTCGACATCGATCTCTGTCGCACAGCTGGGCGAATCGCCAGCCAACTTGGGTGCAAGTAGCTCTGGGATCGAATCTCTTACAATGCCCGTAAAAAAAAAAAAAAAAGATTCATTTAACCGTGTAGGTTATGTTTTCATTTAGTTCTTTTGACTTTTCTTTCCGTTCTTCTCCTCCCCTGCGAATTTTTCTTTGATGATTACGGAGACCTCAAGGCTCTTCGCATATCGAATAGTACAGGTTAAACCATGCGTAAAGACAGGGGCGTAGCCAGGGGGGGGGGGGGTTTAGGGGTTCAAACCCCCCCCCCCCCCCCCCCCCCTTAGCACCAAATCTTTAATTAATTTCTTATTCATCACTCAAACAAATTTCATATTAAAATTAATAAAAATTTTACCATTAATATATTCAAATTTAAGTACCGAAAACTGCTAAAATAGCACTACTTTACACCTTAAAATACAAATTTTCCCGGGGGAGGACCCCCGGACCACCCGCGTTAATACGGAGGGGGGGAAGGGGGGCGCGCATGCTTCTTAACACCCCCCATACACAAATCCTGGCTACGCCACTGCGTAAAGATAACGCTTCAATGGTCACAATCATGGAATTAAAATCATCCTGATATTTTAGGTTATTGCCGCTATTAGCGATGCTATTTATCGTCTTGCATTTTCAATATTTTAAGCAACAAGCACTGAGTATCAATATACTACTCCCATATTTTTTTTACCCTTTCAGAAAAGTGTGTGTCTCAGAAACTTAGTCCAAGACTGAATCGTTATTATATATATACCCACACGTGCAAATGGTATGTACGCATGTGCACATGGCAGCCATACTTATTTCATTGCTACCAAGATAATTCAACATTTTAAAAAATAATTCCAAATATAATATTTTGCTATTATACTCAATACGCTGCTCTGTTAACACACCATTTCACGAATTCACAAATAAGAATGTTTCTAAAATTACTTTTTATTTTATTTTAGACATTGTTTTTTTTTTTTTAAGAAATTTCAACGATTTCTTCACATTTAAAACTACATTTTTGATGTTGGAATTTCTCAAGCGCACAGATATTTTTAGTGGGCATGTTCCGCCTATTCGGTTGCGGTTCTAAACCCCCCCCCCCCCCACCCTTCCCCCTACCGAGAGTGCAGCCACTCCGGCGACACCGTGCAGCAGAAGCCGGTGAAGACAAAAGACAGTGTTCCGCCTCGGTTGGTTCTCCGTCTCTACGCTCTGCGACCTTGAGCAGCAGGTGCGAGGTGACCTTGCGTTTTCTTCTGCAGCAAGGAGAGTAGTTGCGACAGTAAAAAAAAAAAAGGCATTCGCCTTAAAACAGAGATGAGCCCTCTTCATTCTACGATTTCGAATATTCTGATACCGCTTGCAATGAAGCTTCCGTGCTAAATAAATGTTTTATATATATATATATATATAAAGTTGACATGGCACAGGACTTAACTTTGGTTTACTTGTTGAAGTCAACACTTGTGAACTGGTTTGCGATTTTTGTTTTTATTCGTGAGCTTGCTTTTATAGAGAAACGAAAAAAAAAAAAAATACAAGTCTACTTCCAATAGAATTGATTGGAAACCTTACAAAATATGTGATACATGCAGATCATGTTTACAGTTATCACCACAGTAACACGTACAGTCTTTTTATATGTATATATACACACACACACACACACACATATATATACACACACACACACACACACACAATGTTGTACATTAAGTTGGGGGCGAGGGCAAGCAAATATTTTTGCTCCCGTGCCCTTAGTTTCTCTCGATGGCCCTCTAATTTGCAGTGGTTTGCCACTGCCTTCCGCAGTATGGTGGTGAAGGGATAGCACGACACCCAAAGCTTGAACCCGGTGTTAGTTTTCAAAACTCTTTCTGCACACCAAATACATTATCTCTGTGATATTTTTTGAGCAGAACGTGAGGTAGTGCATTAATAATGTAGTTAATATTTATTTGCAGGATTGGAGATGAGGAAGAAGTTGACTCCCTTAACAATGGGCACCTCCACCCAGACTATCTTCTCCAGCCTTGCAAGAAGACAGAGTTTGATCAGCTGTACCAGTACACGAGACCACGGAAACCAGGTGGGCGCATGCAGTCGGTCTGTGTATTCCAGATAGATTCAGAGTAGATTCATGCCAGCTTTCTATATGCTTTATATTTAGGACATGGTTCTACTTAACTGTGTGCTGGCAGGTATTTTTATTTTATTACATACTTCCTTTTACACAACCCATTCATTTTGTCAGTGGTCCATTCTCATCTTTATCACCCCTCATTGTCTCGCATAACCCTGATGTCTATGAGACATTATGAAGTAATTCATTTTTTAATTCTTTGTATTTTTTTATTCTTTAATTTTTGCTTTCAGTTTTTAATTCCTCTTTTTTTATTATTTCTTTCATTCATTCTTTTAATCATGCGTTATATTGTACATTCTCCTCAATTTTTTTTTCATTCTTACTTTTTCATTTTTTTCTTCCACACTTTTAACTCTTGTTTATCCTTGCATTCATGTTTAAAGTGTGGTTTTCTTTGTGACAGAGTTTGCCATGTATTACATATTCCTCTTTTCTCAGCACTTCGCAAGAGGTTGGTCAAGACGAACCGCTGCCAGCCCCGAAAATTTGTGGTGTCACTGTTCCCCATCCTGAGCTGGCTGCCTGAGTACACTTGGAAGAAAAACCTCATACGGGACATCATTTCGGGCTTCACCGTCGCGATCATGCACATACCCCAAGGTGACTTGCGTTAGTCTCCGTGATGCAATCTTTGCCATGCTAATGCACATTCTACACTCTGCTTTTAGTATAGAAAAAAAAAAAAGAGAAATCATATTGTTACTTTAGTTTCCAGTAAACTTTGTGGTGGTATTTTTTTTAGCTTTTAGAGAAAAATTCAGTGGGAAGTTACAAATTAACTATGCAATAAATATTTTGTCATCTTACTCAGTAATATTGATCATTTAATTGTGTGTTTAGCAGTATTCAGAGGGCCCTAAATATTGATCCATATTAGCTGCAGGGAGGCATCACTAATTCTGGAGTGTGTCAAGAGTAACTTTTTGCAACCTACAACAGAATTAACTACATTACATATTTTAGTTTTATTTAGATTTCTCGTGGTCTTAAAATGCTTCTCATCCACTAAATATGTTTTTTTAAAGGTTATATTCAATAATTATTCTATAGATAACTAGTTAGCTAGATTCCTTTAACAAAATATAAATTAGAAAAAAGTATTACTGTCATGACAAACAGAATTGTTTTAAGTAATGTTGCTGATGGAAGAAGTAGGTTGATAAGAATTACATTGATATAGTGCAGTACAAATATTAATTAAGTCATTAGTTTTTCTTTTTAATTAATGAAGAGCATTATGTATATTCTCTGTTGCCAGAGTGTTACAATTAGTGCACCTATCACAATGCTAGGGCATGACATGTTGAAAACCTATTCACATTGTGGAATTGCTTTCTTGACTTTATTTGTTGCAGGCATGGCATATGCAATGCTGGGTGGTGTGCCTCCCGTAGTCGGGATATACATGGCGTTCTTCCCAGTCTTGATATATTTCCTCATGGGAACATCAAGGCATGTGTCAATGGGTGAGTATAACAGATGCTTTAACAAGAGTTTGTGAGTATTAGTAACAAGTTTTCTCTTAGTGCAGAGCCTTACTCATATTTTTATTTATTTAAACCACTTTGGAAGGAAGAAAAGATGCCCCCATGGTCCCTCTTGTATATGCCCATGGAAGGTGGTACATTGTGCTAGACATATAATATTTTATTAGAATAATGCTCTGAAAGTCATATGACAAAAACAATTTTTTTTTAATGCAATTTAACTGGCTTCCTATTGAGTGAAAATTGTGTAGACGGGTTGATAGAAAAATGGTTACTATTTTGTGGGTGTAATAGTTTTGAAACTAAAATACTTTGAGTGAGTGGTTCTCATGTGGGTGGTGTGGTACACAGGGGCGTGATTGGGGGTGATAGGTGAGGGAGTTCTTCAGGGTGCTCCCACTGCTTCATTCCACTCTGGTCACATCGTGAGTTTTTCGTATTGATTAAAAATGATTGGTCTCTGTCTGTCATGTAGGCTCAATTGTTAACCAGAAACATCCTATCGTTGTTGATTCTGTAAGTTCTGGTGTTGAGGGAAAAGGCCCTGGAGAGCTGTTGGACTCCTTCTTCGCTGATGTATAAAGTTTTCTCGAGACTCATGCATTTTGATGGTGAAGCATTTGTTCTGGTCTTTAAGATGGAGGCTCTCATGAGGCATGAGAACGCATTGGAGAGGCCTTCAAGATACTAGTCTGCGGTACCCTGAATCATTCGGGCTCTGACTGTGCTGGGTGTTGAGGTCAAACGATTTTTCCGTGCACTGCCACGTGTGCATGGCACAATAGCAATTGTGTCCTCTGATACCGCTGTTTTGTCCCACAGTGGTTATATAGTAAAACATTTTGTGAAAAATCTGTTTAACATTTTTATTCTTGATATGCTACCATAATTTGTTCCCTTGAACTTTTATACAGTACAGTACAATTTTTACCATGATATAAAGTTTTCCTTAATTTCTAGTATAACTTCAGGAGTTCCCTCTGAAAAATCCGTCAAATATTGTTACGAATGGAAAAATAGGTCCGGAAAAAATAGGCCAATTAAATAAATACAGTTTTATTTATTACCTAATATTTATACTATCTATTAAGTTATAACAAATTAAATTTTTGTCCACAAATTAATCACTCTTGCATTTAGTTCAAAATTTACTCTCCCCACTAGAGCTTGGCGTGACAGTGGCTCTCTCTACTGCTCATCACTCTTACTCCCCACCTCTGACTCAACATACTGCCTCGCACTTCTCGCTCGTCCGCCGTACATACAACATCCAGATGCTTCGGTCCCCGATGCACCAATATTCGCACATGAAGTTCGCCTCTCGCTGTCCGCTATCACTTACCCTCTTCATCTAGGTCAGTCTTTTCGTTTCTATACCTGCCAAGTCCTGCCTTGGAAAGATCTCATAGTTCTCCGAAGTGTCACACCAGCAGACACTTATACAGACTACCTCCATGGTAGGCAGTGCGTAAACATATTTAATACTTCGAACAGGTATCTTGTATAGAACTCCACAAAAGTTATTTGAAAACTGAATTTAAAGTTTATTCAAGCTTAGGTTTGTATTATTACTGGTCAGGAATCAAACCAATGACGGATATTGATTGAATCAATCGGTACCAAGCTCCAAGAACTCCGAGAACAAAGGTGTCCTTGTTACCTCACTTCACGCAAACGGGGCTCTGAGAACGTGCCAAACCCTCGAGAGCAGCAGAGAATTCCGCAGGCTGAATGGGAAAGCGCTGGGGAAGGGGTAGAGGGGTAGCGAGGTGCAGCTGCTAATCGTATTAGACGTGAAGCCATAAAAGGCAGGCGCACGAGCTGACTAAAAAGCCTCGTCGCTTGAGTCCTTGCAATAATTATTCTTGTAGTACAGTGGCGGTCTTGTGATGGGGACCAACCCCCTCCCCCCCCATAAGCCCACAAAACGAAAAATCTGTAGATAAATACAAAAAATTAAACATTCCATAGTTCCATAGTTACTTTTCAAGAGGTCAGGAATACATTAAAATAATCTTTTAAGGGCTATTAGTTTTCCAAATTTCAGACTCACCATTTAACTGGGAGTCCTTCCATACCTAAACCCTTCCATCGTCTTCCTCCTCTCCTTTCCCCTTCACCGTCAACACAGAATAAAAACGATAAGCTGGGTCTACCACTGATTATCTTGTGGAATCCAGGAGGCCTCGGCAGGCACTGAACTGGACGCGTGGCGTTGCTGTGGCAGGAACGTTTGCGGTGGTGTGCATGATGACGAGCAAGTCGGTGCTCCTGTACTCCACCCCGGAGGTGCCGCCCCCCGTGGCCAACTCCTCCCTGGCTGACTTCGGGAACGGTACCGCGGCGGCAGCAGTGGCGGCCGTGACCAACTCCTCGTCCGGGCTGTACACCCCTGTGCAGGTGGCCACGGCAGTCTGCTTCATGGTGGGGATGTGGCAGGTAGGCCCGCCTTTTTTGCTGATGCGTGTGCCGCTTGTCTTCATATTGTCTTGCTTGGCCTCAGCAGTTTGAATTGGGAATCCTCAGGAGATGCATGCTTGGACATTGTTGAAGTCACTTTCTACCTCACGTTTGCCATGACATTGTGGAAATGGTGCTCGTCCACGCTGATAACCCGATGTTTTGGATATTCCGAAAACGTGGCACGGGCCATCGGCTGGGCATGAGTGATTTCAAACAATATCCATGAAGTGAGGATTGAGTAAACACGAAAGTATCTTGAAAATTCACTAACGCTGTACAAGCTAAAGCCGTGTTGTACAGCTTCAAACAATGCACCATTGAAGTGTTGCTCAAGATTTTAGATAGGCATCTGTTTTCAAAACGCCTTTGAGTTAATTTTGATGTATAATGCTAACATTATTCTTTTGAACTGTTATCAATTTTTTTTTCAGTGTGACAAATAGGTGTAGTCAACATTGATTTCAAAATTTTAAACTTGCTGTACAGACTCTTTAAGGCTCCACATACTGAGTTTATTTAAATTTTTTGTTATTTCTATTATGCAAGCGATTTTCCTGTAAATTGGGTCGCCAATTTTCTTGCCAGAAGTTTACTAGATCTTATTATCGAGTCATGGCTTCTTGTCGCTATTACATAATATTTAGTAAATATCCGTGAAGAAAATTTGAGAGGAATTAAAGTGCAGGAGAGCTATTGTGACAGATTTAGAGGAATAACCCTTAAATAACAGATATTAAAAAAAAAACTGAAATGATCAATGATACAAGCAGCAGAGAAATGTGCATCCCAATTTTTAATTTCTGACATGCCACAAAATGTTAGGGTCTCTGATGAAAGTCTCATAGAGGTGAGAATCTGTATTGAGAGTTTCATATGTAAAAATTATTCTGAAAGTATTCTCTTTAGCCCTTTTCACTCTCCGAAAAATACATCTTGTAAATCGTGATCCGGAAACAAAATCACAGTTCTGTTTGAAAAGTGTATTTCTAACCAGAGACTAGTCTAATATCTTGAGCAGTTTTTAAGGGGCCCGCCTACCTGGGCACACATACGGTGTGCAGAGCTTCAGGAAAAATAACGCGATTTCAAAACTACTCAAGATATCCGAGTGGGGCCTATTTACGAATAGCATTTAAGAGTTCGCTGAGGGCCGAAAAGTACTTTTAATTTCGGATTAAGTTTTTAAACTGTATTTTTAGAAGCGTTAAAATGCCTAAAACACGTGTTTTCAGAGTAATTTTTAGGCATAAAGCAATCAGTACAGATTCTTGAAAGCACTTAAGGGGCTTGCATAACACCTTTATCTTCATTTCTCCGCCATATAATGTTACGGTCACCGCTAAAATTTCACAGTTATCCTGTGATGACGAGACAAATGCGCGCCAGTTCAGAGACTTGCGCTTAGAGGCTATACCGCGCTGGAAGCACCAGCGAGCGTCGTGCTTATCATCCCGCCTCACTGACACACATACACCCCTGACGAGGCGGGCCCCTTAAATGACTTTGGTTCTTCTGAAGCTCTGCACACGAATGTGTGTCCAGGTAGGCAGGGCCCTTAAAGTAAGGGGACGGTGTAATCCGTACAAGCGTGCATTTTTTTTTTCAACGAGGGTTGCCGACGGAAGAAAGCGCCTGGTGTTTTCGTAGGTGGCCCTGGGCGTGCTGAGGCTGGGCGTCGTGAGCGTGCTGCTGTCTGACACGCTCGTCAGCGGCTTCACCACGGGCGCGGCCGTGCACGTGTTCACCTCGCAGGTGTCCAACCTGCTGGGCATCAAGACGCGCAGACACAGCGGCGCACTAAAGTTAGTGTATGTGAGTAGGTCTCGCCTCTACCTTGCACTCCGTTCGATTCGCCGACCACAGGCTTTCTTGGCTTTTCTGGTCACGAACCGCTTCTTTGCTTCTGGGTCGAGACCAGGGGCGCAACAACAGGGGGCGGGGGGGCAAGGGTATTTTGCCCCCATTCTGAAACCTTGAAGTGGGGGCAAACGGGGGCAAAGAAAGTGATGTGTAATCAATTTTTAGATAATAAAACTGCTTAAATAGCACCATTTTCCACCTTGAAATACAAATTTTCCCGTGGGAGGACCCCCCGGACCCGCTTCAATAGGGGGGATAGATGATTCTTTATAAAAAGGTATATTGCCCCCCCCCCCCCCCCCACCTTTGGAAATTTAGTTGTTGCGCCCCTGGTCGAGACCATGGAGGTGCGGTAGTCTCGCTAATCTGGACCCTGCTCATCGGAACATCCAACTAACCCGAACTGGATTTTTTAAAAAAAAAAAGCAGAATTGACTAATTTTCGTATGTTGAAAACTTGGTCTACATATATGGTAGCATTAAATCTAAAATTAAGCTCAGGAGAAGTTATATTATGAAGATTTTTATTTTATATATACCCATCCAAAACTTCTGTTACGGGCATTTTAAGGCAAATACCTCTACTCCGGAATTTCCGTGATCCGGACTGGGTCCAGTCCCACCTAGTCCAGATTAGCAGGTCTCTACTGTATCTGTCTATGGAGCGGGTTAGCAATCAGTTAGCAAAACAAACCTTAGCTGCATAAAGGCTAATGCAAGAGTTTTTCATTAATAGCTTGAAAGGAATTTGCTAAGAAGAATAGTGAAAAAGCCATCTTGAAGTCAGTGTCTTTAAACAAAGGTGTTAACTACACATCAGCTAGGAATTAATGTTTAACTTAATTATAACCATAAAATGTTTTGGGAAAAAGGTTGGGGGTCATTTCTCATTTTGACATCAATTATTAGAGACAGGATTTTATGGTAAGTTGTGATAAAGCCGAAATAACACCGTAATGCAACGAAAATATCATGAAATCAATCGGGATATTTAATCAAAACTCAACTCAGATTACATTTATTGAATTTGATATATTAAAAGATTACATTTTTGTGATTTTGAGTGCCTTCATTGCTTGTTTCCTTTTTTCACTAAGTTCAGTATCTTTAACAGTTTGAAACGAAGAAAGAATTTTGGAATGTCACGTATTATGATTAGAGGCAAGATTGAATTGTTTAAAGTTTAGGCCTGTTTCATTTTCATTTTTAAAACAGGATTTTTGTTTTTTTTTAGCATTATTTTTTATATATATATATTATGATTGTACATTATTATATGTACAAATATTACATTAAAATGTTTCAAAATACTTACTTTACCAAAAAATATGAATTTTGAAATGTTACATATTTAGAATAAGAATAAAAATAAATTCAGAAATAATTTCTGTTTTTTTTTTACAAGAAAATTTACAAACATCAGTAGTTTAAAATTAATTCAACTTGAGAAGTACCATCAAAGAATTTTTTTTCTTCCATATACTTTTGTACAAACCATTCTAAAATAATTCCACTCTTTGAATTCAATCATTTAAATATTTTTTTTTTGATTTGAATGAAGTTTTGTTTAAATGCTTCTTAGTTCTATGAACTTCCATTTCAGTGATATACCGTGTTTTGACATGATCGTCGGTGTTACTTGGGTTTGATTTCAATTCACAATATCATCTTGTATCTACCTAATATAAGGAAGGCTGTTCATGCTTGAGTCTTTCTATAACGGCTTAGAGCAAAGGAAATTATAGCTGGATCAACATTATGTTACATCCATGCAGGATTTCATTTCAAGCGGGGAGGGGTTGAGCTTGCCGTTTGCTTTCATATTTTTTTTTCCATTTGTTGGTGGGAATAAAAGAATTTGTTTTTAGGAATTTGAGGGGGATATATAAGTACCATATTATTATGAAATAGTTATTTCACATTCATTCTAATGTTTTTGCAGACATACATTGACATCTTCAAGAACATTCAGTCTGCAAACGTGGCCGCCATCGTAATATCGGCAGTCAGCATCACCATTCTGGGTTTCTACAACGAAGTCATCAAGGTGAGTGGACTTAGTATAATTTCTTTTTCTGTTTGTACCACAATGTCATTATGTAGTATAGAAGGGGTGCTCAATGATTTTTTTGCTGTTCTGACATTGGAAAAAAACCCTCTTTTTATGATTTTTAGGTGGTCAAGGAAAAATTGTTGCAAAATTTAGGAGGATGCAAAATGAGAAAAACTTAGGTAGGGCTACACTTACATAATGTATTATGAATGAAAGTGTAGAAAGTTTCTACAGAATGTTTTGGGCAAAACATTGAATACTATGAGTTATAAATTTTTGAGTCATATGGTAGGTGTCATGTTAGAATCTTGATTGATTAGCTACCTGCAAATAATAAAACAAATTTTCACTATGTTTTTTGCAGACTTCACAGAAACATGATGCAAGTATGCCTTTGCAAAACTAAGGCATGTTTAAATAAAAATTAATCTGTGTATTAAAGGGTTAAAACTTTTTTGCTTGCCTATAAAATTGAACAATGTGTACATGTTGCCTCTCTGTGGTTAGCGATTCAACTACTTCTGATACCTTAAGTCAGATGAAATAATTTCAAGTTACCACATTTTTTTATTATAAAATTTGATCTAGAAACCATTCAGAAACAGCCAGTTGTGATTCATAGAAGCTTAAGTTGCTGGCACACATAGCCACCAATTACTTTAAAATGGCGATATTATGTTTACAGAAAAGACTTTATGAAGCATCATTTGTAGAAATTTTTTTTACTACACAGAACCCAATTTAAATTAAACTCTTGCTTGAGAGTAACGTTGATATACCTCACAGTTAAAGTCAGTGCTCATTTCAGTTAGCATGAGATTTCGGTGGTTGAGTTGTCAAATCACTCGCCTCTTACCAAGGCCATTCCAGGTTCAATTCCCGGCAGGTTCAAACCTGGATTTTTCTCAAGTGAGTAGCGTAGTGACATTGCCGACAGCCGATGTTTTTTTTTCTGGGAGTACTTATGTAAACCACACACCATCCCCTTCCCCCTCTTCTCCATCTATGCATTCGTTGATGTTTCATTCTCATCTTGTAACCCCCTTTTAGTATTTTATCAACCCATATGTGTATAAGAAATCAAGCATTAATTAATTAATTAATTAATTAATTCATTCATTCATTCATGTTTCAGTATTTGGTCATTTTAGTGATATTTCAATGCAGTTATTGAATCAGGAACCAATTCAAATAACACTGTGAACTCAGAACGGTTTTTTATTATACTTCGACGTCAGGTTACACAGTACCCACGGCACGAACTGATCTAGGCGAGAGTCAGACCACTCGGTGGTCGCACAAGATGATATCGCTTAGCTGTCTGGCAAAGTCCCGCTAAGGGTAAAAAAAAATACTGAATTGAACAGTTTGCCGGCCTAGGCGAGTCCCGAGGATACGAGGATAATATAAAATTGATTGAGATTGAATTACGTTAACAGATCTAAGTACAGCTCGGCGATGCAAATGGATGAAGTTCACGGGGTGCGTTATGTGTTTCACCTCGACCATTGTTAGACTGGGTCGGAAGGGCGCGCTCCCACCGGCGACATGGCGTCTTCCGCCGAACCACAGAACCGTTACACTAGTTTAGTTATGTGCAGCTGATAAACAAGAAAAGCACTCTTAAAATACTAACATAAAAAAAAAAATTCCTCTCGTTACTTAGCTACATGCGAACATACAGTTATTAATAAACTAACTTATAAACAGGATTCAGGTTAGTTCAGCTCCGGTCCACTACTGCGCCTTTATACCGAAGCACTGAGCTTAAAACACAGTCTTCCGGTAGTTTGCAACGCGCTGGTTGAAAACACACAACTACATACTTTGGTAATTCCATGCTGAGAAGGAACAGGTGAAGGTGAAGGCAGGGAGTTTAGTCCAGCCAGACTTAAGGGGCGAAGCCCGGGTCGACGTCAGTTAAAATAAAAAGGATTAATGCTTGTTTACTTTGGAAAGGGAAGTGTGTTTAAATTTAGTTGCTGATTGCATAACTGCATCAATTTCTTTTCTTTTTCATTCAGTAAATTTTTTAGACATTTCGGGTGGCATAGGTATATGAAACTATTGTATTATCTGCAGTAAATGTGATAAGCCTTTGTTTTGTTGTGAGATAAGTTGCTTAGAGGCCTGCATGTGTCGCAGCCCCGCATCAACAAGAAGCTTCCCATGCCGTTGCCAGTGGAGCTGATGGCTGTTATAGCCGGCACGCTGGCCTCCATGTTCCTACACCTGCAGGAAGAGTACAGCGTGAGGACAGTTGGCAACATACCGACAGGGTGAGGACCATGCGTTCCACGTCCTGTAACACCTTTATTGGTGAACGTGCCTTTTTTATGAAAAAAATAACAATGTGCCTGCCATCAGAGAATCTTGACTTAGTAAAGATAATAATAATAATAATAATAATAATAATAATAATAATAATAATGGATCAAAATAAAACTATATGCTATTTTCTTTGTTTGCAACTCAAAATTTGTACAGCAATCAAAATGTTTGCTATTTTATGTTCATTTAAATAAAAGAAAAGGTTAGTGTGATTTCTGCTGTTGCAAATTGGATGCTAAATATCTTATGTTAGGCTCGTAGTTTGTTACTTTTAGCAGAATGTAAGCTGAACTGCACTCATCTGACAAACGGTTCTGGTGCAAGTTTTTAATGTTGTTCATTTTTGAAAACAATGACTCGCAAGCATAGGTAGATGAAATATTGTTAAGATAGCAAAAGCCAGCTTCTTCAGGCAGCTAAATATGTCTGGAATTGAATTCCACGTTTCCATAATTTTGGTATTGGCATTTTTACTCATATTGCCCGATAGTCTTTCTTTTTCATTTAATTCCAACCCTTTCCTTAATTCAATAATTTTTGAATTGGACTGGAAGTCAATTAGCTGATCTTCCTTTCTTCAATCTCCAACCAATCAAATTTAGATAAGTTTAATTAATCCACTGAAGTCACTGGGATACATAATAAACTTGAATGTTTCAGATAAATCTTTGAACAGACAAAATATTGCTGAAAATTCTTCAATCAATGAATGCATTACTGAACTGAAATCTTTTGACTTTCTTCATCTGGCTTTTTGTGTAAATAGATTTTTTTCAAGTTTGAGAAATACTTGTAGTTTTCGGTAGCATTATTCTTATTGCAAACTTGCAATTTAGCCTCAAAAGCACGAATGAGGTCTATCATGACGATAATCATTTTATTTGGACCTTGAAGCTTTATGCTCAATTCATTGAAATGCTGGCATAAGTCTGTTAAGAAACATTAATTCTGAAAGCAACATAACATCCATTAATTGAGGGTATTGTTCAATTTTTCTTTCAATTTGTAAAAACAGCCTGATTTTCTTTCAAACAATCATGAAATCTCTGAACTACGTTACCGCAACTCAACCAGCGAACATTATTATATGTCACTAAGCCATTATACACTCAGTTGACTTCATCCCACAAAGTATCAAATTTTTGTTTATTTAAATTAAAGCCTGCAATGATATGATATTCACTTTTTTTGTGACTACTGCCATTATATTTCCAAGGGAGGCAAAACCACCCTTAGCACACAAGGCTTGATGATGAATGATGCAGTGGAATTCAAGAATTGAATGTCCTATGTGTGTTTGAAATGTACTGATAAAACCATTTGTTTGGCCACCATACTTGGAGCAGCATCAGTCATTATCAAAATAATTTTACTTAAAGCAATTTCTTTCTCAGCAAGTGATTTCTTAACAGCTGTACAAATATCTGTTCCCTTAATAGTTGTTGGCAACGATATTTACTCAATTAATTCTTTGACATTGTTAGCTACACAATATTGAGCAAAAACCGCTAATTGAGCAGATTTAGTTACATCAGTAACTGGCATAGATTTTAAAAAAAAACACTGAGTACTGAAGATTTTTTTAGCAAATGGTAGCTCTATAGTTCATTAATTTCAAAGTGATGAACAAAAGTATTAGTTTTCATACCTAATTAGACCTTATATGTAATTATGTTTGTCACAGTTTGTGTTTGGCTTAATGTTATGCTCTCTATGTACCGTACTTAAAATGTAGGTAAATATTATGTTTATTTCAAGACTTGTGTTTTTTATATGTGTTTAGCATTATTAGATGTAAGGAGTAAATAAACTAAGTTTAAAATGGCCTCCTTTGCTTAGTGTTATCTAAACATCTTTAATTATTTTATGATTTTTTTTTGTTGCTTAAATTGAACACTTTGCCTTCATAAATGTTATGTTTAAGAACTACCTATCTTACCCTTCATTATTTTACTGACTGTTTTACAGTTTACCACTGCCTGAAGCACCTCCGTTTGCACTGTTGCCGAACTTGGTAATAGACGGCCTGATCATAGCAATCGTCGCATTCTCAGTCAACCTGTCAATGGCTTCCATTTTTGCACGAAAGCACAACTATCCTGTTGATGCAAACCAAGAACTACTTGCGTCCGTAAGTTAATTTTACGAATTGGTTTGACAATTCTTGTTTTTTTCTTGTTCATTGGGTACACATGTTTCGTAGTCCAAATGCTTTTTTTTTTAATTTACGTGCACAATCAGACGACTGATGCTGAATAAAAGGCTGACATGTTTCTCTTCCTGACATCTTTGTTTCACTATTTAACCCATTCACCCACCTGTCCACTCACCTGCCATCCTGCCTGTCCATTCACCCACCCAAGCCTTATCCCCCCCACTCTTTCATTTACCCTCAAACCTACTCACTGATAAACCCATTTCTTCACCCGTTCACTCCTTTATCTATCACCTGACCCCTATGCCTACCTAACCTTTGGCTCACTTGCATGCTCAACTACTTACTGACATTTTATCTACACTCCTACTCTTTCTTTTTCAAGAACTATCTTTCATTCCTACTGCTATAACATTTTGGATTTCTTTTTAATGATGGTTTACAGTTGTGAAATTTGATTGAGGTTTAATATAATTTTTGATTGTATTTTAAATAAATACCTTTGTATATATTGGTGATGAATGATTTATTTATTTATATTTTGTGTAGTATACAGGGAAATATTTTCCTGCCCATTAGTCTGTAACACTGATTCCATGGTTAATGAGTGCAATCCAGGGAGACTAAGGGCCCAAGGGTCAATAATTACCTAATATAGTATAAATTTTCAAACCCCAAAATTTTAAAAAAGTTTAAATAATGTGAATATTACATAGCCATGACTGTAAATGTGATCTGTTCATGCTGCATAACATGTAAGCTTTTCAATGAATTCTGTTAGCAATAGACTTGTAAATTTTTTCCTGTCAGCTATCAGGGTAAACCCCAGGGCCTGCCCCAGGGAGTTTGCCTCCCTCCCTTCTTTGCCCCTCCCTCTTCTTGGCCCTTGGCACTAGTTTGGCTTTGGAACATAAATTTATCGGCACATTGTGAGTTATTAGCGAATGTTCTGTAACCGTTGAATGTGTCTCGTGCCTGTTTGTTCCAGGGATGTGCCAACATATTTGGCTCGTTCTTCTCATGCATCCCGTTCGCAGCATCGCTGTCTCGCAGCCTGATCCAGGAGACGGTGGGCGGGGTGACGCAGTTGGCGAGCGTGGTGTCGTGCTTGTTGCTGCTGCTTGTGCTGCTGCTCATTGGCCCGTTCTTCGAGCCACTGCCCAACGTAACCACTGCTCAAATACGCACACTTGCCAGCCTGAAGTTCCACTGTTGTCCACTTCTTTGTGCTTTGGATAACTAGTTTTTTTTTTTTATTAATTTTTTTTGAGCTTAACGGTCCCCATGCTAATTGAGCAGGGAAGAGCAGCTTACAAACTTAACCTGTTCTTACAGTTGAAACCCACACATATCCATACCTTACTATGCCAAATCCAGAACCCCTATACCAAAGTTGGTGCTTCAACCAACCACACTTCAAAGGTCAACTAAGAAAACTAGTATAAAGATTGCTTACCTTTCCTGTGGCTTTGATTTTCACTGAACTGAAATAACAAAAGTTTTTATCTATCTGTACAAGTTTTACCTTTCATGACTTGCGCCCACTTATTAATGCAGCTATAATTTTTTTTTTCTGTAGTTCGCAGGTTTTTGGTTTCATTTCTAAATTTTTTCAGGGTACTTGGTTTTAGGGTGCTTAGAAATAGTAGAGTTCACAGATGTTTCAGTGGATTAATGTGTTTGTGATCTTGAGTACGTAGTAGGTTAATGTTACTCAGAAGATAGCTATTGTAAAGCACAGTGGAATCCTTTACGTATTTCACTTAAAAGAAGAACATAGCAAGGCTTTTAATAGGTAACATTTTAAACACCATAACATATTTAGGTGGCGTATTGATTAGACACTGGTCTCACAGTCCGAAGAACCTAGGTACCAAATTCTCAAGTTTTCCAAAACCACTCCAGATACTTCATTACCGTAAGACAGGATTGAAAGAAAAAAAAGTTTTTTTATATTTATTTTTTAAAAACCTGGTGTTTTTGGTTCTCAGCGTGCTCAAATGAAAGCCATACAACATTCCACTTTCTCCCATTCATGTTGAACCATAAAACTTATAACATCAAAGAACTGAAGTCCAAAAAATCTGCACATCTGACTGGATTTGACCACAGAAAGGGTATTTTCCCACAGGAAGAGGATTCTCCATAGAATGGATGTTTCCTACAGAAAGTGGGTTTACTGTGCATTTAGGGATTTCCCACGAAATAGGATTTTTTAAAAATAATAATTTTATTTATTTCCTCTTTTTTTTTACACTTTTCACTACAATTTACTAATTAATTTAATTTTTGAGGATTATTTAGCTGGTTATAATGTACAACTTATTCTGATAATTTACATGATAAGATCTAGATTAGTATATATTAGAAACATTAATGAGAAAACTATGGTTGTTATTACAGTGGATTTAGATCTTTCATTAAAATTTATTATGATGATATATTTAAAAATACAGTTTAAAAAAACTATTTAGTTTTTGTTTTTATAAAAACCACTTGATTTAAACCATGGTTTAAACTGTTGTGGTTTAAATCAGCCAAACCTGCCATAAGCCATTAAGTATTTACAGTAGAATCCCGCTGATGCGACCCCTCACGGTTTCTGGAAAAACGGACTTATAAACGGAATGGTCGCAATAGAGAATTCGGGGTGTCACCGCATCGTCGGATACATACACGTGAATGCCGCTTGGGCAGTGTCTAGCCGAGCTCGGCGCGTCCACTATCGCAAGTAAAGCCGTCTCAGCTGTCATGTTATCTTACCCGCCCGCACGAAAATCCGCTGTGGTAGCTTCTGCGAGAGCGTAAGAAACTCGTCCGGCCAGGCTGGCGGTAGCGGCGGCTTGACGTCATACGTCGTACGTGACGTGACGCTTACCTCTCCATCTCCTGCTAATTCTTCAAGGTTAATCCCTCCCAGAGCCACAAACCATGTAAAAACACCCCCCCCCCCCCCCCACACCCTTTTCCGACTTACATTTCAACACATTTCCTCCCTTATTTCAACCTTCTGCGTGAAAAACTGTCAGCATCCTCCTCCCCTCCCACACCGTGTGCGACAACATTCCAACGTGTTTTTTTTTCTTCTTTTTTTTTACGCTGTGAAGGGACGTCAAAATAAACATCGCTGACGGAAAGGGTGGGAGCGCATCCCGGTCTGTCGCTGTGATTATCTACTCTAAAAACATGTCACAGCATTTCAGGATAGCATTGTTCTTATATCTTTCGTTTATAGCCGAATGTTTTCTACCTGAGCCACACAAGTTCCTTCGCCACGTTTTGAACCAAAATAACCACCAGCCCGCTAGCATAGCCGAACTCGCATGACGTGAATTCACTTACAGCGAGTATTTATCGGAACCCATTGTTCGGGGTATGCGTGTCCGAGGTGTATAGCATAATTCCATGCATTTTTTTTTGTTTATCTGCGCATGTGCGAAGTCAGCGATGTTATAGAAAAATAGCAGAGAACCAAACACCTTACGACGTCGTTAACACAGTGAACACAGCTTTGTGTGGCCAGTGACACCTGAGATGCAGCTGGCAAGATCACACTAACCAGTCGCAAGACAAAGGCACGGGACTGGGACGGCAAAAGACACACGCTTAGATGCTATCAGGTAGCTTGGACAGTCTAGAGGGGTGGTATCTATTTTTATCCGTCTTTTGTATGCCTGCCTGCCAAGATAAACGTGAACACATAGCGCCCAACAAAGTGTAACAGACTTGTATTTCAGCCTATTTTACTTAAAATTTCAACTTTCTCTGCTCAAATTTTTCACCGTTTCTCAAAAAAAACGGTCGTATAAACGGAATGGACTTATCAGAGGGGGGTCGCATCGACGGGATTCTACTGTATTTTCTAACATCAAACTTTGAATTAGAGTCTGTTAATACTTCATCTTCGATGAGCTGTAGATCTTAAATGAAATATTAACAAATGTAGAGTCAAAATTGAAGGTTTTTTTTTCCCCAGAGACATTGTGGTAAATGTAGACTAAATGTAGGCACCTGTAATCCATGATGAGCAAACTGAAGTATTTTTTGTTTTGTGAAGTTTTGTGAAGTTTTGTTTGGCTGGTGTGCAAGTATTGAAGGATGGTTTCCAGCAGTGCGGTGGTGTGTGTGCGCAGAGCGTGCTGGCGTCCATCGTGGTGGTGGCGCTGAAGGGCATGTTCATGCAGATGAGGGAAGTGCCCGGCGCCTGGCGGCTCTCCCCCGCCGACGGCCTCGTCTGGGTGACCACCTTCCTGTGCGTGGTGCTGCTCGACATAGACTACGGCCTGGGGGCGGGCATGGCCCTCTCCCTGCTGTGCGTGCTGGTCATGGGCCAGCGGCCCAAGGTCTTCCGGCTGGGGCACGTGCCCTCCACCAACATCTACCTGGACGTCAACCGCTACCAGGCGGTCAGTGCGCTGCGCTCTGTGTGCCCAGTGTGTTGGTGAGGCGACACTCGCTAGTGCTTCTAGCCTCTGGACTGGCCTGCGGTCTTCCTGTTCGTGCACAGGGTGTCATTATGTGCTGGAGAAATGAAGATAAAGATGTAGTGCAATTCCTTTAAAATCTTTCAGAATCTGTACCTGGTGTTTCATGCCAAAAAAAATTAATCTGAAAACATGCGTTTCATCCATTTTTGCCCTTCAGAAAATATAAATATGATGATAAAAATTTTTTTTTTCCGGGAACAGAAGTGCTCATCTGCCCTCGTGCTTTTCGTAAATGACACCGCTCCGATATCTTGAGCAGTTTTCAAATTATTTGATTCTTCAGAAGCTCTGCACACCGTAAGTGTGCCCCGGTAGGCGGGGGCCTAACGGCTGACAGTCTCTCCAGTAGATGTGATCACGTGCATGTGCGTCGGTGCACTGTGTCATCACGCTGGGTGTCGACAAATCTGGTGTGCTGTTTTAACTCTTCACTGTCTCTCTCATGAGGGTCCGGTGATGAGCTCGTGCAAAACAACTCGCCCGCACGGTATCGTAGGAACTGGCTAACTTTCATAATTTCTGAAATATGTTTTCTTACATTTCGGTGAATTAATTTATATAGATTTTTGGATGTTTGAAATAACTTACTCATTGTAAAAAATTTTAATATTTTTTCATCATTTTAAATTTTTTACTAAATTTTTACTTTCTAGCACCAAAATATACGGTTGACGGTACCTTTGTCAGAGGAGGTTTCAAACCTGCTAATGAAGATACAACAAAAAAAATATTTAATTAGATTAATAAATAGGGTTCTCTTCTATAATAAATGAAATACTGTAGTGATGGGTTTTGTGGATTTTATGTCACTCCCGTTTCACCAGTGTTTTGAAACTGAAACAGTATCCAGGTTTTCCTCTACTGTCTTCAGGCAGAAGAGGTGCCGGGTGTGGTCATACTGCAGATAGCTGGCGGACTGCACTTCGCGAACAAGGAGCGTGTGCTCCACAAGATCTACCAGCTGGTTGGAGACCTACCACCCGTCAAGTCTAAGGTATGTGTTGCTAGTTTCTTTGCAGTGTATTTGCAGGAAACTAAATTTGTAGGTTTATTATCATCATATTAAATTACTTTCAATGGATATAACATCTAATAAATAATTTTTTTTTTTTAAGTGGAACTCATTTGTAATTAGTAGGGTGAGTCAAGGCAATGACTCTTGGAGCGTAACCTTTGAATATATATACTGTATAGAAGTCGCCACCCAGGTTAAAATTTCTAATATGGTTTGAGGTAGTTGGTTAATTCACCGCCGCAATCGCCACCATCTCTAGGGCATCAACTTGTGGTGGTCCCTAGTGGACAAGTGTCGAACTCTTCAAACACCCCTTCCCCACCCTCCCTCAAACATGTGTTGTCCTCCACCCACCCTCTATCCCACCTCTCATCCCTACAGTTTTGTGATGCACAAACTCCCGTTGAACGACCTTGAGCTGCAGTGAATGTTGGGTGGGGGGTGCGGGGGAATGACAGCGGGCGACAGTGCTGCGCTCTAACGTGTAAATAACAACCTAAGACGATACAGGGCGTTAAGGCAGCGCCCTGCAGCGGTGAAGTTCCCAAGCTGCTCATCATACGCTCCTGAAAAACGTAGAGTAAATCCTATCTACTCGTGACTTCTATACAGTATATATATTCAAAGGTGTAACGAAACCCAGGAGTGGGAAGCTGATGGAATAACAAATAAAGTAGAGAGTCGGACAACTGTAAGACTTTGTAGGTTATTCGTCACCATGTTTTTTACAGTTATGAACCTAAACCTTCATTGTATACTTCATTAGTTATTGAAGAGTGAATATTTACTGTGTGTGGCAGCCACGTACCTATTATTATTATTATTATTATTATTATTATTATTATTATTATTATTATTATCCTTAAGGGTTTAAGAAAAAACCTCAGTGAATTCAATGAATTGCTGAATTTTAAAACTAGAGAAATATTTACAGTGACTGCCTTGTCTATTGTCTGTATGTGTCATTCTCACCACAAAAATTGGTGGGTATGTGACAAATATAAATAAATAAATGTCATTACAGTGTTTTGTGTTTTGGTTTCATGTTAAGGTTACATTTCACATTTTCATATTTGGTGTTCCAGTTAAAACTGTATGAACTTTCAATAAACCGGAAAAAAATACTGATCCATGCGGTGTTACGGACATTTCACTGTAATATGCACAATGCAAATATTTGTGCACAATAAAGTTTGAAAGATGATTTAACAAAAAGTCTGTACTTAAAACTGACAAGAATATTGGATTTTCATTGCGATAAAATAGTCATGTTCAACCACTGTGTATCGTAAGTCATTCTGAATTAATTCTTTTTTTGTTTTCTTTTCCAGAAATCACCTATAGTTAAGAACACTGCGGGCAATGAAAGTTCAAAAGATAAAAAAGTGGATCAACTATTGGATAAACAGGTTCATATTTTACATCTAATGATCGGTGTTTTGAATTAGAACTTAATTTTTTTAATGTATATTGTAGTGTTAAGTAAATATGATGGCATATTTCAAACTTATTATATTCTAACATTTCCATATGTAAACTGGTTCAAAATTTGTAATGTTTTCTCTACTGTTACTTTTTAGCCCCTTAGAAGGTAGTCTCATGACAGAGTAGAATATTTCTTACAACCGTGTAATTTGTTAGTAAATTATGATTTAATTTTTCCAAGTGCATAATAATTCATGGCGGTATTAAGTAGATTAGACCATCATGATCTCCAATGAAGCTGAACGGAAAACTTTAAATCTCACCATGTGTTCGTAAGTTAATAAGCCATAATGATATGAAAGCGTTAACTAATTTTGATATGTTCAGGGTTCCTGCACTTGCAGACAGGGAAAACTCAGTTATTTGAAAAGGTGTCATCTAAACTTAGAAAACATGGGGAAATTGACAAACGTTATCTAACTGAATCAGTAATTTTTTACTCCAGTATTTTCTGTAATGTCTTAAAACCAGTCTGAATTTCAATCCTAAATGCACGTGTAGTTTAAATCACATTTGTTTTCAATATTAACTATTAGGGACAAGATTATATTGTTACAAGTGGGGAAAACTGGTTCGTAAGGATAGCCCAATTAATTTTATACAGTTTTATTTGCTACTAATATTTACATTACTAATTAAATCACCACACTTAATGTCTGTTCACAAATCACTATGTATCTGTCAAGTCCACAGTTCGCACTCCTCACTGGAGCTCGGCTCAACAGTGGTTCGCCCGTAACCTCGCACCCGACCACACACACAGTCTCGTGCCACTCAGTCACACATGCACGGTCCCGTCGCTCCGCGTTGAGCCACTCGCAAAAGGGAGGGGGGGTGTCTCTCGTCCTCGCCGGACTCACACTTCACTACACTCGCCTGTTGGAACTCTCGGAACTACCGTGGAGGCCGGCGTCGCTCGCCGCTTTTATACCCGTTGGCCGTCTTTCCGGAATGGGCTGGAGGTGGTTGTGATGTGTCGCGTCATCTCGGGCCGACCCGACACTCGAAGCATCCAGAACAACGGCGCATTATTCACGCCACTCTACAGGACGGCCGCTGTGAGCCCGTGGAATTCCCAGGCCGCTAAGGGATATATAACAGCGCTGAGAAAGGATGGCTCTAGGGCGGAGGGGTTGTGAGACCGGGCCGCTCTAATTCCCATGCGGGGCCTGCCAGGCCGGCCGGGAGCCACAGGCTTGGTTGACTGACCAGCAGGCACCTGTCCCACACCGCAACCCTGGCTTTGTAACAATGTAGTGAATTGCATAAGACCGAAATAACAGTGAAAATTGTGTCAATATACCATATAATACCAAAATGCAAGTCAATTCACCATAAAGTCAAATAAATGCAACTTAAATCACAAAATCAATTAGCATTTTTAATAGAAATTTAACTCAAATCACAAAAACTGATTTCTTTTAATTTATTTAACTCGAGGAATGTAACATATTTAGCATGAAGGTTGTACCAAATTGATGTATAAAATAGATTGATTTTTTTACTTATTATTATTATTATTATTATTATTATTATTATTATATATTTTTTAATAGTTTAACTGTTATTAGAAATCCATTTTACAATACGGCATTGGTACATTATTCAAACACGCAATTGCTCTTGGATTTATTTTTTTGTTCCAAGCAATTAAAAATGCTTATATATTACAAATTAATTATATTGTAAGAGAGCAACATGTATCAGTCTCAATAAACTATTTTGGTAAATTAATTATTATGAAACATTTGAGTGTCATATTTGTTTAAATAATATGCTATATTTATGAATAAGCAGAGTTTTTAAAAAATAAAAAACAACAACTCCAAAATATCATGTTTGAAATAGGAAATTTTGTCTAAAAATAAAACAGTAAAATAAGGAACTCTCAACCAACCCAGGAGTGACACCTCCGCGTCTCCTCACGTACTCTCTCCGGCAGCGACGGTTTAGAATTTGGTGTGTCCAACAGCTCAGATCGGCTGGAACGCACGTACTCTCGACCCCCAGATGCGATTGCAAGGCGCGCGGTGAGGTTGTGATGATGATGGTGTGCCTGCCCAGGTGTCGTGCGTCGTGCTGGACATGATGGCAGTCGCCTTCGTCGACCCGTCGGCGGTGCGCGCGCTGCTCCTGCTGCACAAGGACCTGTCCAGCCGCGGGGTCCTGTTCTGCCTGGCCGACTGCTCGGGTGAGAGTCCTCGCAAGTTCACCCCCCCCCCCCCCCCCCCCCCCGGCTCAAAAAATATTATTTTGGTTTCACGTCTTGTAAATGACGAGCTAATGAAAGATGAAAACTCTCATCGCTGATTGTGTTGAATTGAGGAATGAATCCGTCACGTTCCGTTGTGAGGTGCTACTACACAATCTTGTGATTC
The DNA here is from genome assembly GCF_032445375.1 of Bacillus rossius redtenbacheri. Lineage (NCBI taxonomy): Eukaryota > Metazoa > Arthropoda > Insecta > Phasmatodea > Bacillidae > Bacillus > Bacillus rossius. The sequence continues at coordinate 37,543,843 of NC_086337.1, read as the reverse complement.
CATTTTAGTTACATAATGGTTTACAATAAACATTGAATACTTGGAAAAATTGCCCTTATTTTGTGGGCTGTGAAAATTCTGGCATGGAGTTAGAAATTTCAGCACTGACTGGTGGGACTCTTGCCCACATTGTTTAAATACAGTGTAATAAATTCAAAGGATCGCGATAGTGGGTGGGTCTTATTGCCTCGAGAGAGCCCATTCGTCTTCAGTAACCGGTGCCGCAAAACTCAACTCAGATTACAAAAATGTTACCTTATAATACTGTATATTAAATTCAGTAATGTAAATTTTTTAGCATGGAATTAGTAACAAAATATATGTACTGAATAGATTACAAAAAAAATTTTTACTTTATTTTTTAATTCACAACTGTTACTAGTAATTTTTTTTTACATTATGACGTTGGTACATTTTTCAAACGCACATATACTTGCTGATTTATTTGTTTTGTTCCCAGTAGTTAGACAAGCTTATTACAAATTACCTATTATATTGTTACAGTGCATCATGTTTCAGTCAAAATGAAACTATTTTCGTAAAGTATCATTGAACAAGTGTCATATTTGTTGAAAATGATGCTATCTTTATGAATAAAAAGAGTTCATAAAAAATAAAAAACATTAAAATCAAAATCTCCTGTTTTAAAAGTGAAATTTGTCAAAAAATTAAACCATTAAATCTCCAGTTATTAGGTATGAAAGTAAAAGCATAAATACATATGTAGAGCTTCAGCTCTGAGCCTTTAATTTCAAACAAACTTTCTTCTTCAGAGAAAATAAAATTAAACTTAATTTAAAATAACCCTCGTACATGATGACCACAGCTGTTCCATTCCAAGAAGATATGGAAAATAATATTTAAATACAAATAGGACATTTACTCAATGAATCATGTAGTTTTGATGTGTTTAAGACTAGGAAACTTTGCTGTGGTTCATAAGCCTGACAAACATTTTTCACCTTTATTTTTAAATTTTTCTTAGTAACTAACTATATTTTTATAACTGTACATCAGTTTGCTACGTGGTTAGAATGCTTTTAATTTTTTTTTCTTCCTGTCATATAATACAAAATACACTTCAGAACACTCGATAACTGTCTACAGTACGATCAAATGTGTTTAAGACGTTAAAGGAAAGAATGCTGACTGACAGACAAAAATACCATGCTCGTATAACATACGAGGGTCATCCAGAGTGTGTCTAGTTCCAGAAAGTAAAAAAAATTTGCAGTGCGACTAATTTCGAGAGGTTAGTGTTGGCATCTTGTGCAGATGTGCAGAGAATACACCCACGCCTCTGGCATACGGGTCTGAACCTGAGCTGTCACGGTCGAAGGCCGGGATGAGAACCGCATGGACGCCTGGCCTGGTCCACGTCAAGTGCTGAGGCTCTGTGATGCTGTCTGGTTCTTTCGTCGGCAGTGACGCGTCTTGTGTGTTTTGTCTGCAGCCACGGTGTACGAGAAGCTGATCCACTGCGACTTCTTTTTCGACTTCTCGGACTCGTTCCTGTTTGCGACGGTTCACGATGCTGTCCAGTACGCGTTGTTGGAAAAAGACGCGTGATTTTGAAGGTGTATAGTTTGGTTAAGGAAGGTGGGACTTGCTACTTAAACCATTATGTAGTTAAATTCATAGTATATATTTTTTATGCAAAACATGTGGAATTGTTGAATTCAATTGCAAAATATTAATGTAACATTTACTTAACTTCTTTTATTTTTAATTATTTGTAATACTTTTTTATTTCAGTAATTTTTTTGGATGACATTGTACTTAGTTTTTTTTTTTTTTTTTATGAATTGCAAGCACACCTGTACTTTAGTCCTTGGTTGTGTACATGTTCTCTTTTAATAAGCTACATTATTCCTCAAGAGACAAAAACTCTATAGATACTTTATTTTGGCTGCAAAAAAATTGTCAAAAAAAAATTATTTTCATTGTTTAGCTAAGCATCTATCAGTGCAGTTATTTGAAGATTATGCAAGTATGTTTATTTTCAAAATAATTGTGGAGTTTAGACTAACATTAGAAATTTTAAAATTAAAATGTTGTAAAATTATTCCTTATAACTAGTGATGGGCCGAGACTCGAAAATTCGAGTCGAGTCGAGCGAGTAGCATCAGCTCGGCTCGGCTCGGCATTCGAGTTTATTTTACTCGACGGGGCGAAACTCGAAAGGAAATTCGGGTAAAACTCTATGATAAAATATAATAAAATTGAATTACAATAAATTCTTAATATCTCCTTACGTGACTTCGACCGACACTAAAAATTACGTACGTAAGACCGAAACACGTACTTACAAACAATGACGACAATCGTCCATATTATTTATATTTTAGTTTTACATATTGCCAACTTAACAGGTGTGACCACATAGCAAAGAAGACGAACATATTTTTAATAAACAAAACACGAATTAAATTTTATAATCATAATATCGGCAGAAATATTACTTTTTTTTTTTAGTAAATCCGTGCTACAATCGGCGCAACGTTACAATAATAAATTAACGGTAGCGTTATATTTGTGCGCATGTTTGCGACTGATACGCCACCAATCACGAAATGGCATTTAAAAAAACTTTGCTCCACTAATTTTAGGAAGGATAGGTTGGCGAACATGAATTTTTTTTCCGTGTTTGTTTACACTATTACGTTCGGCGAGATTGCGTTTTGTATAATTGTTTGCTATCCAAGTTAAGTGGCAAGTTAAAATTAATTATGAAGTATAAAGTATTTTATAAAGTGTAACTATTCAATACAAATACAGAAGCATGTATTGGTTGGAAGTGCCAGCTTGCGATTGGCCGGCAACGTAACGGCGTTAGTGTTGTAGCAATAATCTTTAAATGTATTATATTTGTTATGGGAATGTTTATTGTAATGTTGCGCCAATTGTAGCACGGCCTTACACTTCCCATAAGTGAAAGTTTTCAAAAATGTTCTAATGATTGTGTGAAACTTACCCTAACCTTCGCGCCAACAAGCCTAAATTATATTCAATGTTTTTTATTGACTCGTGAATGCTACAGGCCGCAGCTAACTCGTTCGGTTCAAAATAAGGTAAATATGTAGTTGAGCGGTATTTGCGAAAAAAAAAAAAATGTTAAAAATCTGAAAATACTTTTATTATATGCTCTTTAAATTCCTCTTTTCATTAAAGCCGGCGGATATAAGAAATTCCAAATACTTTAGGAGATATCGATTGTTTAATTTTCACAGTTGGGCGATATTTGTTAAATAAAATTTAAAAATTCCGAAAATACTTTTATTCTATGCTCTATACCTCAATTATTGAATTGTATTATATCAGTTAAGAATTTAACCTAAATGAATTATTTGTATTAATACTTGTATTTTAAATATATTTGATTAAGTGTGCCATGATATAACAAGACAACCATCTAAGGACTCTTAGCAATAAAGTGCAAATATTCAAGCTCGACTTAAGTGTCAAAGATTCAAATAAAAATTCTGACTCGAATCGACTCGACTTGAATTTATGATCTACAAACTCGACTCGAATCGACTCGAACTAATTATTGTAAAATTCAACTCGACTCGACTTAAAAATTTGCAGGTTCGTACATCTCTACTTATAACATTTATACACATAATATTTACATTTGTACAAATTATTTTTAAGGTCTGTGTTTGTTCCCTTTTAGTGATACAATTTTTTTTTTGTAAATTTTGCATATTCCTGAAAGATAAATAGATTAGATCTAAAATGCCTATGAGATCAATATGGTTATATCTAGTTATATTTTGTTTACAAGAACAGTGGATACCAAACTGATACACAGTATCTAGGTAATAATCAGAAGTAAAAATATTGTTATTGCTCAATTTTTGAAATCAGACTTTTAGGGAAAAAAATTGTGTGTACGTAATTTTTTGTCTGATGCAGATATTTAAGTTGCAGTGGAATTTATTGTGTAACCTTCGTTAGTTACTACAAATGTTGCATGTCACAATTCTAATCTTTATTGAAATATTCCTCAACGTCCTGCCAAGACGCCTCATGCTAATTGTAACTAAGAAAACTTATGCATGTTTGGACTTGTCATTTTCTCAATTAGTTTGTAAAATTAATTTTTTTAATGGAATAGGAACAAAAAAATTTTTTTTGGGAATAGCTATTTAGTATAAGAATTTTGATATTTTAAATCAAAACTGTTATAGCAGGACAAGATATATTTTTTTGGGGAATTTTATATTAAACTAAGCCAAAAAAATGATAATTGCAGCAAAAGGATCATGGATGCATATTTACAGCAAAACTACTGCACATAAAGATACATTTGATTGATTTCCCATTCACAGTACTTAAAGTGCTTCAAAGATTATACATAAATGTTTTATTTTTTCTCTTAGGCAGGGTTATTTGTTAGTTATTTTGCAGAAAATTTTAAAGAAATGGTTAATAGCTGTAGATTTTTAACGAGGTTTTCATAAACATATGTATTAAGTGCTATTATGATTTTCTCTGAAGTAATATTTTAATGCAGCCTTCATAAGTAATTACAATGGTGGTTTGTAGTAAAATTTACATCTGATGAAATTTTCTCTGTTGAAATAGTCAGAACTCTCAAAGTGAATGTAAAAAAGTTTACAATCTTGGTTCAAACAGACAAAATAATTAAATTTGAGCAAATCTGTTAAAACACAAAATTCAGTGCATTGCTAACTTGATATTGTAACACTTCACTTTGAAAATTAATAGTTCCGTGATAATTGCCAGCTGGTTTGGATAGCTTGGACGAGTGACTTCTCCCTTTAACGCTGATAACGGGCTAGTCCTCACTGTTCCAGCTAAGAAACTTGCATGTAACCTGCGTTGAGTTCAACCAACTTAAGTCCTTGTTCAATGGGAGCTACTAGGTTGTGTTGGATGTAAAGAGTTTTCTTTAAATAGGATATGAATCATCAAAGCTAAATGTACCATTTAATTTTGCTAACCATTTGCCGATTCCAGAAGACACTGAAACGTAAAAAATGGTGACCAATGAGATTGTTTGAAAATATTGTGTCAAACAAAAGTAATTGAACATGACAGTTAAGGTAACATGAATACACGCATTAAAAATGGCAGAGACAAGGACATAAACCTTTTGGGATTCACATATAAAATTAAAATAAACTACAAGTTAATAAAGGACACGTGTGTACAGGTATTTGTGTACTTGAAAAAAAATTTTTACGAATTAAATTGTAAACAAAGATGACTACCATCTCGACCAAATAATTTTCTCCTATTGGTCACCCTGAGTCACACAAACAAGGGCTGGGAGATGCCCAGTTTTTTTCCCCTGTAATCCATACATGCCCCGTTTTCACGTGCGTTCAGTTGTAGATACTCTTATGTTACCATATTCGTGAACTGCATCCACTTCTGTGACATTGTATAATGGGACTTAAACTTATTATATGTGATACTGTAATTGGTGTCAATGAGTGAACTTGGTTGGACAACCTTTTTCTTTTTTTTTAGGCCAACAACTTTTCTTACCTATGATGGTTAACTGAAAATTTTTATGACAAATGGAGTAAAAACCTTTTAAAAAGTTGGTCAGTCAATACTTTTTTGTGCAAGGGATTGCAACACTCAGGATCGAATTTTTTTAAGAATTTACTGTTCAAACTTTTGGCTGTGTAACTGTAATGTATATTCAGTGATATTAAATTTATCTACTGTATTGTCTGCTTGGTTACAGATGAGATAAGAAAGGTACTTAATAAATTATTATTATTTTTTTTGCATTTTTGCATAGTGCCTTAGAACAGGAAGTAATGTGTAAGAAACTTGCATCCTGTTGAAAATTGTGTCAAGTTGCAGGAGTGTACGCAGAATTTCAATGTGTGTGTGTGTGGGGGGGGGGGGGGGAATATCGGAGTAGAACGGAGTAGAACGGAGTAGAACCATGTTGCCCACTGTTTGCTTTCAAAAACTTTCCTTTTCCTGGGGAGTGGCAGATATTTATAGATTTTTTTTTAAATCTATACGTATATATAATATATTATATTAGGATTTCAGTGGGGCAGGTGGACATATCCCCATCATCCCCTTGCATATGCCCCTGATGTGTTGAGATGTTTAGTCTTGTTTTTATATTCAAATATGTACCTTGTCCAAAAATGAATTAGACCTTAATTGAGTACTTATTCTAGCAAAACTATTGCATTGTTAACTTAACAATTTACCTGTTTTTAACCAATGTCATCATGTCCTTCTACATTAACTAAGAGTCAAAATTACTTTGCACAAAGGAATAAAGGAACCCCATGTACAAAACAGTGTATGTGTAAAATTCAACAAATTTCTAGGGACTATGGGGATTATCTTGAATAAACAAGTGTTTTGTTTTAATGTAATTTTTATTGTATTTCTATATTTTTAAATGTCTTGACTGCATTTTTTTCTACCCAACTGCTTTGTCTCGAAGCACTGTTGGATGAAGCATGTGATATAGTATGTACAAAAGTTAAGTGGAAAGTGGTTTAAACTCAGTGGCCTATTTAAATATTGTATTTTTTTTTTTACCTAAATTCTAAACCTTTTGACAGAGACCAAAGTCTTTGTATGTTAGCTTAATATACACTGTGATATGTACAAAAATTGTTAAATTATAAAGATGTGACTAAAAAAATCTGTATTCATTAAAATTATTTTTTATAAAATGATCTTTGGGACTGTTTTAATTGAATTGGAGAGATTAAGATTATTGAATAATCACAAGTTGTTGTTTAGTTCATTCTCTCTGGGTTCTCGTTCAGTAATAAGGTGCACATGATTATGAGAGTACACTATTTTGAGCCAGATTGTTTGTCCCCTTATCTTGCATAAGCATTCATGTCTTGCGTACACCATAGACTAATAACTAAAGAGAAAATTTTATGGTTTTATTTTTATTCCAATTTCAATTTTAAACCAGAGCTTTTCGGTGGTATTGCTTTTATTTATATAAAAGCTGTTTTATAATACTTACTCCACCAAAATAATGTCCAAATAAAATGCGGCATTTTTACGATAAAATAATTTGTAGTAAATTGGTCTGAAACAGATATTTGAGAACAATAAAAATAAATTAGCCAGCATTTTTGGTTTGAAAGTCATTCATAAATTATGCACAATAAAACAAATTAAGATTAATTATTCTGATCCTAACACTTTGGTACAATTTTTTGCCCAGTAATAATAACATTCCTTAAATTCCAAACATTAAAAAAATTACTCTTTATATGATTTGAATTAGGTAAGTTTGGGTTAAATGCTACGTAATTCCATGGTATAACTTGCATATTGTGCCAAATGGTGTATTAACTTGTAGTATTTTGGTATTATCTTGTTTTTTGACAAGCTTTTCTGTGTTATTTTGGTTTTATCACAAATCCACATAAACTTGTCCCTACTTAAAACAAATACATTTGAGACCAATATCAGCAAGCTCCAAGATTTTTGTGAGTAAACCTGGTGCAGTTACATCAGTCCACTGGATGGCAGATGGTCAAGCACAGAATGAACAATGTATCTGTTTAATATTGGTACCAACATGATGACAATGAAAATAACTGTTTCTCTTAGAAAAATTCTTTGGTTTAATATTATTCAGATTTATGGGGAAATATAAACCTCGAATGCTTCAAATTTCTTAAAAAAGAAGTTATTCATACTTGATACCAGGTATTATAGTTTGTAATTTAACAATAAATTCATCTATAAAATATTTTTGTAGTCTCTTCTCTTGCCGTTAGGTTATTTATCACACTCGCCTGTGTTAGTTTAGAGCTGTCTGGTATTAGTCTAGAGTGTATTTGCTTATAATGTGTGTGTAAGCTGTGTGGTAAACTGCGGTCCCCAACATCAGAAAGCTTATTTTCCAGTAGAGCCGTTTAAATGTGCGTCATGGTGGCTGCAGCCGTCATAGTGTTAATGTTAAAAAAATTTTTATCTGCTCGTATGTCATGGGCTGGTTTTATCATGCCCGTTTCAAAGTTACTATTTTGCAAGCACAAGTGAGAGACATTTTAATTCCGTGAAAAGGGGGGGAGGGATTAGCTCCAGTGCCTCCCCTGGGATTTTTGCCCATGGTTGGAGTTATGCCCAGCTTCAAGATTCTGTAACCATCACCACCACATGCACTCGCATGTGCACATAGTAATTCTCTATGACATACGTGCACATTCACTAATGCACTCGCACTTCACTTACTCTCTCAATCACTCGCATTCTGTCGCAATTTCTTACTGCAGCTTGGGAATTGTCCAGTTCAACGTCCTGGCTTTGACCGCAGCACACAACCACTACTAGCTGCACGGACTATGCCAACGACTCCACTCCTCTTAAGCGACCCACTATACCAGTCACAACAAACAACATTTGCTCATTATCTGTTCTATTTCAGTATGTACAAGATTATGTTGGCCCTTAAAATATCACTGTAGTTAGAAAAGTTCTATTTTTCGATAATTCAAATATTCGTTAATATTATTAGATGATGACCGTAATTTCACTTGGGCCCGAAATTACCTATCAAGCAGCAATACAGTAATGCTACAGTCCCATCTTGCTACAAAAATTATAACTATTGGATTCTACAAAAATTAGAATACAAAGAAAACTGAATATTATCGCATTCCAGAAATTTCTCGGTGTGGCCGGGTTCAGATTTGTCTTTCATGCCGCTGCGCCCGTGCGAGAAGCGGCCTCGTTTCATCAGCGACCGGCCGGCGGCGTTCCGTGTGCTCTCGCTGCACATTCCTAATGAGTCGCGCGGGCCACCGACCTCGTGAAGCGGCGGTCTGCTGGCGTAACTGGGTCGCAGCGCGGTGCTCGTCGGCGGGCTCGGTCCCTGATTTCGAAATTTTGGGGCGGCGAGCCGAGGTTCTCTGGAAACGTCGGCGGGGCCGAGAGGGTGTATAAGCAGCCGCTGGAGGTAGCTCGGGGCTCACTCTGGGGGAGGCTGTGCCTCTCGCCAGTGGCAACGAGTCGGTTAGGATGTTAGGGATGTTAGGCTCTTTGAGGCAGAGGCTAAGCCTCGGAACAGAAATACGTTCCTGTAAAGATGGTTGGGGTCGCGGAAGTAATGTTTAAGTTAATTTAAGGATTTAGAATGAGTTTTTACGTCGTAGAAGATTTTGATACCCTCTAGCTGCTCGTAGATCAAAGCGTTTGTAAATAAATATCCCCTTTTAGTTCATTTAAGTTAAAGTTCTTAATTGTAAAGCAACTAATAAGACTGATTTTCAGATGGTCCTAGATTTTATTTAATTAGTTTTAATGTACTTTTGTATGAGTTTAAGATCTTGTGTAATAAACGTACTTTCTATAGAATTAAGTTTTAACTCATTTAAAGTAATTCCTTCTCTCTCCAGACCTCCTGTACAGGAGGCGGAACCTATTATTTTAAGATCCCGGGTTGTGAACAGTTTTGTCAAAGTAGTACCTATTCTAAGCCAAGCGAGTCGTTTTATGAGTTCCCCCCCCCCTTCCCTATTATTTGGTTTAGGCACCGAATATGACCTAATTATACATGTTGGTGAGTCGCCAGTTATGTCACACGCTACAATATTAATATTCCAATATAAAAATAGTTTTAGGAATTTAAATGTTATCCTAATTTTGTTAAATTTAAAAAAAAAAAAAAAGGAGAGAGAGAGCATCTGTAACTAGGTACATGTGATAGAAGTGAAACTTCTTTGTCAATTCAAATGTTGACTCATTATATCTCTTTAACTGGCATCATAAATGTTTCAAAAGAATGTTTCACGAAAACGTTGCATTAAAATTCTGCCTTGAAAGTATTATTAATTTTACTCATCGTACTCGAAGAAGTTTCACTTCAAAAATCTTTAGTTACACAACTAAAACAATACTCGTATAACTATGTTTAACAATAGTGATTTGCACAAGTAATTAAAATAATATGTACTTGAAAGAACACTGTTTTATTTCGAATACGGCCCATGGCATGGTACACAACAATAAGCTCAAACCCCGTTGGGTAACCGTCTGCCCAAATACTCCCTAAAGTCTGGTCCCTACCGCCGCAACCCGCCTATCCCTGCAGCATGGCAGGGTTCAACCTGAGCCGCACGCCACCACGTGGAGCCCTCTCAAGGAAACAAGGCCCGACAAGTTCTCTGCACCGTCCGCAACCGTTTTGGATCAGAAATGTATCACGAAAACATTGCAATAAAATACATCCTTAAAATTTTACTCTCATCGTTCCCCCAAAAAAGTTTAAAAAAATAAAAAAAATCTAACTATTATTTTAGATTTTTTCAACATTTATTTTATTAAAAAAGTGTTTTGTAATCACTAGCTAGCACTTTGCTTGAAGTGACCTGTTTCAGTATGTTGTATATCTGGCATTATAAATCAAAGAACTTTAGAATTTAAGTTTTTACTGTATTCATTTCAAGATTCTTTTTTCAAATACTAAAATATTAACCATGGAGAACATTTCAACGTATTGGTTTACCCCAAACTATTATTTTCCTGCACTCAATTGAAATAATTTTCATCTCAAAGCAGGCAAGAGCATATGCTATGTAATGTTCAACACTTCATATGGAGCAGTTATCACAATACATGTGAATATATTCTATGACAATAACTCACTCTTTTTGTGCAACTGCTCATCTTGTTAACCATTCTTGCAAATAATTTCAGAAGGAATGTTTTCAATATGTTTTTTGCTGGTTAGCTGTGAATCTAGTTTTAATAATTTTTTTAAAATTTAATATAGGGAGAATATAAATATTGATGCCATAGTGGTCCATTGATACCATGAATACTACTGTTATTTCAACTGTGGATATAACATATTTAATTTGTAACTACGTGTAACAGTAGAAAATGTTAATACTATTGCCAGGAATATAATCATTACAATTATTGTATCAACATACATTAATATTCTACCATCAATTGATACATTAATTACTAGAAAAATTTAAATAATAAATTTAGTCTCGTGTACATTTTGATGTATGAGTACAAGATTAAGGTGATTATCAGATTTTGTCAGTTAAACTGTAACATTAAATGTACGCATCTTTCCTTCGGACATTCACTAATAAAATCTAAATATTAGTTAGATGAATTTAGTTTCTATTGAATGTTTCTGAGTTTATTTAAAGAGTAAACAAGAGAAGTCAATTTTTTATGTACATAATATCTAAAATGATGCAAGCCTTCAAATTCACATCACAACAAAATTAATTATGAAATTAAATTTCACCTTGGCACATAGATATTTTGATACATATTAATAGTATTTGGATAGGAAAAAATGACAAAACTTTCACAACAAATTTAATTTAAAAAATTTATAGTTATTTAATTTGGAATACACACATGAATTATGTGAGCAAATATTAGTAAAAAAAAAAACCTTATTTTAAAAATTTTTTGTTCCCCCCTTTAACAGTTTTGATGATTATTCCAAAGCATGCTAAGTAGCATTGCGGTGCTTGCATTTGTGTACAGGAAAGTAAAACATAAATATAATTTTTAAAACTAATTTTTTGTTTATTGTTTGTTGCAATAAAAATCTTGCATCTATTTATTAAAAAACACAATTTAATGACAGGAAGATGGACACGATTCCACTATAATAGTGGTAAATTTTTCCTATGATTGTATGATTGGTCAACACAGGATAAAAGAAGAAATATTACATCACATACTTGATATGTAGAGTCAACTTAAGGTGAACATGCATGAAGCAGAATTATTGACTGTAATACAACTTGCACAAAGTTTAAATCGGTTTTGAACTACATAAAAAACTCGTAATAAACACTGGCCTATGTGGCTTACCAGAAAATGTTTGTGTCGGTACATATCAACTACAAACTGTCAGGATCTTATTACCATTTATTCTCCCTCTGTAGTGAATGTGAGACACACATGAAGTACCTTTCGCAGGAACTGGCTGTTTTGGCTCGGAGGCCTTTGGTGTTGTCAACTGGTTTCTCAAAGTCTGAACATCCCCTTTTAGACTCTGAATGGCTTCTGCTGTGCTCTCATGCGTCTTCTGAACATGTGTTGCTATGTCTTGGGACTTCTTGCTGCTCTCTTCTAAAGATGTTCGTAGTTCATTTACCTTATTTTCGGACTCTCTGACCTTTGCCGACAGGTCCTGACTTACCTGTCTTGTGATCTCAATTTCATGTTTAGTATTCTGGATTTCTTTCTTCATCTGTTGCAACTTCAGGTTTGCATCATTTACAGCAGCCGTTGCTTGAGTTTTCGTGTTCTCTAGTTGAGTCGATAAACTTCTGATTTTAGTATCGCCCTGCGAAATTACTGCTAGTGCATTTCTTTCTTGTTCTTGGATGGCTGCAGCGACTTTATTTTCTTGCTGTTGTAAACTTTGGAACTTGCCTTTCGTTTGTTCGACAAGTGAGTGAAATTCTTGTATGTTTTTTTGTTCCTTCGACAGTTCGAGCTGCAGAAGTTGGTGAGTTTTCTGGATCAGTTCCGACTGTCTTCGTTCAGCTTCCGATACCTGTTCATTCTGTTTCTGGATTACAGAACGCACTTCGTTTCCGTGCTGCGTCAACAAGTCGTTAATGTGCTGCGACTTGACGTTGAACTGCGACTCAAGTTCTTGTATTGCAGTGGCGAGTCTCTGCATCTTCCCGTCCATTTGGACTATGGAATTGTCAACAGCTGCATTTTTTTCATTGGTTTTGTCCTTGTTTTCTTTCTGCGCAGCTTGCAGCTTGGTATCCAACTCACGAAGTCTCGACTCAACTCTGTTTTCTGCAACCTGCAGCTGCTGTTGCAGTGTCACCAGCTTCTGCCCGTACTTTTCTTCTGCTGCTCTCAACTTGTCAGCAATCTCTTGGATTCTGGCATCCACTAGCTTTTCAGCGCTCGCCAGAGCATTGTATTTCTCATCAATTTTCCTGCTGGTGTCCAGCTCTGCAGAGTGAATCGCCTCCATGAGAACGTTGAGTTTCGCGACGACGTTGGCTTCGGCGATTTCCAGATGCGTCGTCAGCTCCGCAACCTTCTGTTTGCCCTCGAGGCTGGTTTCACGCAGGCTGTCATTCAACTGGTCGATCCTCAGGTTGCAGCCAGCGTCCACCTGATGAACGAGGCCGGTGACATTGGCGATGGCGGCCCCCGTCTCTTCCTCTGTGTGTCCGACGCGGGTAGACAGCAAGTCTAGTGACACTCTGTTGCTGCCTCGGCTCGCGGCCAACGTGTCGGAAACGTTGGCCACCTGATTTCTCACGGTGTCCAAGGCGGTGTTCACCTCTCTCAGGGCCATCTCGGTCGCCGCGTTACTTTTTGCCGCGTCCTCCCCCAGTTGCGCCAACTTCTCCAGCGCGGCTCTCTCCCGCAGTTGCGCGCGCGCCTCTGCTTGCTGGAGACCCCCGGACAGGTCCGCGAGCTGCGCGCTGGAGTTGCCGGCGACGAGGGTAGCGGCGGCCAGTCCCTCGTCCAGCGAGCCCGCGCGCGCCTCCAGCCGCTCCAGCCGGCCGTCCAGCCCGCCGACCGCCTGCCGCAGGGCCTCCCTCGTGGCGTCGTCGAACAGCTGTTCGGACATCTCCGGCAGCGCCCGGCGCAGCGCCGAGACCTCGTCCTCCAGCAGGTGCACGCGCCACGACTGGTTCGCCACGGACTGCCCCAGGTCGCACACGTTCACGTTGCACTCGGCCAGGAGCGGCAGGTCGATGTCCGAGTCGCCGGCCTCGACGTGTGCCAGCGCGCTCGCAGCCAGCAGCAACAGTAGGCGCGTCATGCCGTCCCCTTCCTCGACCGCGACTGCGCATCGGACAACACCCCGGCGCGGGGAATCCCGTGTCGCTGACGTCCTTCGCGGCGTTGGTTTCCCCAAGAGGTTATCTGAGTGGACTCGCAGATAAAACTGACCCACAGTTCATCCGTGCCCCTTTTCCTCTGACGCGAGATGTTTTGAGTTACATTCGTCAAACAGAGGCTTTTAATAGTTTTTTTTAAATCGTGTTTGGTTTGCAAATGTCTTAATGGAACGTTGTGTCTAATAATAGCTTGTGTTTCGCAGGGGCGTGCCTGGGGGGGGGGGGGACGATCGGGACCGGACCCCCCCCCCCCCCAGGGCTAAAAATATTTTAATATTAAATTCATAAAATTTAAAAAAATAATATTTAGTATGATATTAAAATAAATTCAATGACACGAGCATAAATGTTTAATTAAACTTAGTTCACTTTCCATTTTAGATAGCCTAAATCAGCAATATTGAACACGTATTTTTCAAAATTTTCCCGGGGGAGGACACCCCGGAAAGGCCCTAGCCTTCTGCCTGACCCCCCCTCCCCCCAGAGCAAAATCCTGGGCACGCCACTGTGTGTTTGACCAGCAGAATGTACTTCAAACAACTGTTCTTTTCTGTCCATTTGTATCTGGAGCGTCGATAATCTGATACGCCCTAAAAGGCTTTAAGCCAATGGGAAACATTTAACACCTGATCTGATGAATTCCACGTGGACATATTGAGCAGGAGCACGGCTTTAAACAGAAAAGTCAGCCACTGAACAAGTCCAAAGTGCTCGAGTGTCTTTCATAACTTGTACAAGCTATTGATTGGTGCCGATGTGGTCTCGCTAGCTCTATCGACAAAATTTCGATTTACATTTAAATCTGCAAATACACTTCATTGTTTTTTTGTTGTCACAGGTTCAGCGTTGAGGCATTTACATGCGACGCGTTCGGTAGGCCTACTCCTGTTGTTCGGTTAGCCCTGAGTAATCAATAGTACCATCTTGTTAAACAGAATTATAGTTAGGTTTCATAAAAGGGAAACATTTTTACAGTTTTTTTTTTCCTTCTCTGAAGTTAATAGGACATTTAGTACACATGAATTTGCTCGTTACCGATGTTGGATGTTTACATATCACTAGCGAGTACTGACTCGCTCACATTATTTTTTGTTTGTGTTGTTACGTAGCGATTGTAAACCAGCCAAGAGCTGGATTCGCCCGTGAATAAATAAATGTAATTCTTCGTTTAGCCATCAAGGGGCCAGCCTTGTCATGGGTGTATCTGTGTTTGTGAGCCGGGATGATAAGCGCGACGATCGCTGCTGCTTCTAGCGCGGTGTCGCCTCTGAACTGGCGCCCAGTCTTCTGGACAGCAACTGAGAGATGTCAGCGGTGACCGTAACATCAATTGACGAAGAAACGAGGACAAAGGTGCAATGCAAGTCCGTTAAGGGCTTTCACGAATCTTTACAGGGTTGTTTTACGCATAAAAATTACTCTGAAAACACGCATTTTTTTTTTTTTCCATTTTAACTCTTATATAAATACTGCTTAAAAACTTAATACGAAAATCGAAAGTACTTTTCGGCCGTCGGCGAACTCTCGATTGATTTTCGTAAGCAAAACCCACTCAGGTAACTTGAGTAGTTTTAAAATCGCGTTGTTTTTTCCTGAAGCTCTGCGCACCGTGTGTGTGTGTGTGTGTGTGCCCGGGTGGGCGGGGCCCTTGATATCCGTATTTGTCGCAGGCAGCTAAACAAACGAGACGGACGGACAGACATGACAAAGGTTGGCAGAGCAGAGCAGGGCAGCTGAAGGTGCGCGAGGTCGGCGCACTCGAGGGGGAGGCCCCTGGTTAGCGCCGCGGCGCGGGGCAATTAGCGCGCGTGGGGCCGTGGGAGGGAAGGGAAGAGGGGGCAGCCCCCGGGGCACCTCGGCGGGGCCGCACAGACCGCCGCAGACCGCCGCGCACATGATCCCCCGGGTGCAGCTCAGCGATGGCAGCGAGATGCCCGTCATCGGCCTCGGCATCCGCGAGGTGAGTACCGCGTGCCGGCGCTTCTCCAATCAGCCGTTGGGGGGGGGGGGGGGGGGGGGGGATGTGTGATTGGTAGTCGGAACTACTGACGCGACGTGTTTCGCGAAAACGTCACTCGTTGGCCATTGGAAAATGTCATCAAATATTGGTTTCTAAAGTTTTAGAATAAACAGCTTCTTAATCGCAATACTCCCTTTAAAAAAAATTACTTATTAATATATTTTGACGCCTAGTTAGCTTATTTTATAAAGAGCAAAATAAAGGCGATAAGAAAATTTTATGTAAGTTACTCTACTTTTCGTTTATGTAACTTTATTTACGAATTAAAATTAAAAAAAAATCAGTTATCTTGAGAGCGGTAATTTTTTACTAGATAATATAGAAAAATCGTTATCAGTTTTAAAGTAACTTAACGGAAAACCAATTAAACTAAATGGTTTCCAAAACAAAATTATACAAACATACAAATTAAAACTTTTTTTTTTGGAAATAATTATTTTCGCGCGATTTTACAGTTTTTGTTTGCACTCGTCATGCTTCTCATTGGCGATTATTGTTCATGACATCAGACGTGTGACCTCGGAGGTTCAAGTTTACCAGCTGCGTTCGACTGTACAATCAGGATCTTACGTTATAGGTTGCGTGACTCAATAACAATGGATGTAGTCTTGTATTTTTTAAAACAATTGTTCTGTGGGATATTAAAGAAAAAATATATACATTTGAACGTTGTAGGTGTCATTCTGAAATTCTCCTAAAACTTTATAGGTTGGCTTAATATTTATAGAGATCATTTTCTACTCTCATTTATCGTCTCTTGTATTAGCCAAAAATTCGCTAACATATTTGTTTTTGTTTTTTCCCCCCCTTCACTAGGCATGTTAAAGCTTGGGAAGCTTTTGACGGACGGATTGAATGAAATTTCTTCGGGCCTTATGATTGGCTTGAGAGCATACGATTGACAAACGAATTGGGAAACGTACCGATGCGACGTATCATTTAGAGTCCAGCTTAAATTATAAAAAATATATATATACAGTAGAACCTCACATATCCGACCATGACGGGACCGGGCCATGGTCGGTACGGCCAAAAGGTTGCATATCCGTATGAGCAAAAAAACGCCTTTCCCAGCTATACAGTTTGTACAGTAATACAACTTTATTTGTAAAAATGTTGCTGTATACATTTCGAACATTTACTGTTGTTAAATTATAGATGATAAGATGAATACAATGTAAGCAAACCTTATTTAAAGAATTCAGTAATGTATTTTTGTTTCAGTTTTGCCAAACTTGATTTTGCGGAAGTGTCCCTCCACTTTTTTTGCCCATAATACGTTACGTTACGTTAAAAAACATAGAACAGTACAAGATTATAGTACGAGCACATTCTACACCAACAATCACGTCTGAACTTACAGTTTGCGACACGAAGATATGTAGATGCGTCACTTTTTCAAGTCTGAACAGGCTCGCCAACCACGGAGACTAGGTCGGATATCCGGAGGAGTCGGTTGTGGGAAGGTCGGATATGAGGGGTTCTACTGTATTAGTTTCTGATGATTACTTACAAGCCATGTTACTGCACGGAAATTCGCATCGTGTGCGGGTTTCATCTCCGCTGGTGGATAGGAGCAAACTGGCGCGAGAGCACCGCTGTGTTCTGACGGACTGACGCGCAGATGCCGGTGGAGCGCGTGGAGCGGGCGGTGAGGGACGCCGTGGACGTGGGCTACCGCCACTTCGACTGCGCCGCCGTGCACGGCAGCGAGCGGCAGGTGGGCGCGGCGCTGCGGGGCAAGATGGCGGAGGGCGTCGTGGGCAGGAAGGACCTGTTCGTCTGCTCCAAGGTGCGCTCGCTCGTCCGCAACACAACACACACGCACACGTCATGTGTAACATCCCAGCTCTCGGTAAGGGCGCTGGCCTCCCACGTTCGATTTACGGGCCCTGGACCCAGGATCGGAGACCAGTGACGTAGCTGAGGTGACTGTCGCCACTAGCCAGAATTGAAAATGGCGCCCCCTCTTGGATTATAAGAAGGGGGGGGGGGGGTTGGTTCATTAACGCGAAACCGTCGCGGTGGCGGCGCCCCCCCCCCCAACCTTCCCCCTGGCGGGGGCCATCCCTGCCACCCGCTTGCTACGCCACTGTCGGAGACCACCCCCCTCCCAATCCACAATTTTAGTCACGTGCTACATTATATCATCATGGTTATTTCTTACCTTCACTCTTTTTTAGAATGTAATTTGACGTGAAAATACAGGGTGAAATTATGGTTACTATTTTATAAGTACAAACTAAGCTTTATTTGTAAAATTATTTTACTTTAAAATAAAAACAGCGAGTATGTATATATAATTTCACAAACTGAGATAAAAATAAACAGGGCCGGGCCCTGGACTCAGGGGTCCACCCAGACCCACCCTTGTGGGGGGCCATGCGGTAGGGGTAATTTCGGAAATGGAACGGAAACGTGTACCCACAGTGCTTCCACCTGTAGCGCGAACCCAAAGTTCACAAAGACAAAAAGGAAACTTTATACTATGAACAGTTTAGTAGATTCCAACAAGACGGGCAGTATTTTGGTGAAATTTCCTT
Source organism: Bacillus rossius redtenbacheri (assembly GCF_032445375.1). NCBI lineage: Eukaryota > Metazoa > Arthropoda > Insecta > Phasmatodea > Bacillidae > Bacillus > Bacillus rossius. The sequence goes on along the minus strand of NC_086337.1, from coordinate 37,525,430 downwards.
GTCGAAAATCAGATAAAAAAAAACATGATTTAGTGTTTCTACAATTCTTTTTCGCTTTTATCGGAGCTGTTTCATTACATAGTTTAAAATTTCACTCTGCAAATTAAATAATTCAGTAGTCGCCGTAGCTGCTCCGGCAACGAATTCTAACGGAAGGTGCGTAAACTACTTGTGATTCGCGTCCATAAATGTAGTTGAGAACATAATCTGCGTATGTTTATCATACTCAGCATTATTTTTAAAGAATTCTACGTTGAATGTAGTGTCCGAGAGTTGTATTATAAGTGTATTTTCATCATGAGAACACATGAATTTGCTCGTTAACGATGTTAGATGTTACACATCTCTGACGAGTACTGAGACACTAGCTCACTTTTTTTTCTGCAATACAATCTTTAAACCTTACAAGTTATACAATACTCGCATATCACGTTTACAGTTATAGGCACAGTAACATACTTTGATTTGAGTTGTGGGGTTTGAAAAGTTTCTACATTAAATTATAGGGAAAGGGCCCGACAGTATTGTTTGTCCCCAGGCTCATAGTTTATCTCGATGGCCTTGTTTGTATCATGAAACATTTACCTTTAGATTTATTTTATGTGGTATTTATATTTATTTTACCTATAATTTTCATAATATGTAATTCGGAGCCCACGGGAGCAAACGCGTCCTGAATGGCCCGACCAAATGGGGCAAGGGATTCTCTTGCAGACGACCGCCAATCACAAGGGAACAATAGTTACCTAGAAATATTGCAGTCTAATAAGAAATCAAAAATATTTTTTGAGGAATAATACACGCCCCTCTGTACACAACGTGTTCGATTTCAGTTCCTACCTCTCTCCCCCTCGAACCCTGGTGGATTCGTCCATGGGGGAGAAACTCTGATTGCCGAGACGACGACCTAAGTTTTTGAAGTAGTTTTGGGCCCACCCGCTAGATAGTAGCTTTCATAATATATTACTAACATAGCTATATCTATTGTGAAAATTAATTCACTTAATTTTGGCAGCCACATATTTTGTGGTGTGGCACACCAGATATTTTGCAACACCTACTAAGTTATATAGAACACGTTTTTTTTTTTAATTTTATTTATTACAAAACAGCATTAAGTGTTTCTCGCACAGTTGGAACCTTCCGTCCGAGTTACGAGCCCGCCCAACAGATAACCAAACATGTCGCGCAAAACATGGTTTCAGTTTCCACCGTAAAGGGCGCCACACAGTTTGGACTTTACAGTCGGAACTGAACAGCCAGAATTGCCGTGTGTGTGCAAGGACGTTGGACTGAACAGTTTGAACTGATGGACTGACGGACTGATAACTTTCCATCAAATCGGACTGTGGGCTCGAAAGCCCACAGTCAGAACTGCCGTGTGGGGGTATAGACATTCCGTCAGTCCAAACTGTCAGTCCAAGCAATCAGTCCATTTAATCAACAGCTGAGCTTCGTAGCAGACGTCTTTGTTTATATAATCTTTGTTTGCTTTAGTTCTAGGTTTGTGTCATAGAAAAGGGAGAGATATAGTTTGTGTTTATTGTGAAATAGATTTATTCCTCTGAAATGGCTTCCTGGTCGAAAGATTTTCTTGCTAATTTTAGAGAGTTGTGGCATGAACATGAATGTTTGTGGAACATCAAAAGTAAAGATTACCACAACAACATTAAAAAGAATACCTACCTAACCACAAGACTGATCGTGTGTGGGGAAAGCTTCAGTTTAGTCCAAACTGTCAGTTCGGACTGACAGTCCGTACTGAGCGCATGGACTGATCGTGTGTGCAGAGAGCCTCAGTTCATTCCAAACTGTAAGTTCCGACTGAACAGTCCGCACTGATGGTTTGGACTGACGCACTTGTGTATCTCCCTCCTTGTTCCGCTCGTGTTGGCAGCCGTGCCGCGTGTTGCAGCTGTGGAACACCTGCCACCGGCCGGAGCGCGTGGTGGCTGCCTGCAGGAGCAGCCTGCAGAACCTGGGGCTCGACTACCTCGACCTGTACCTCATGCACTGGCCGGTGGCCTTCCAGGTCAGGCCCGACGCTGCGCGACGACCATACATCTCAATACATTCTGTACCCGCACACTCACATCGCCGACAACACCGCCAGCTATGAATTTACAAGTGAAGTGCGTGACGATAAGACTATATTGAAAAAATCGATTAAAATATTATAATAATAATAAACGATTCAAGACTTGTTAGCTACCAGGATGCTCAATCCAAATACAGAACGCTGGAATACACACACACACACATATATATATATATACACACTCACATACACACCAGTTTATTTTAAAACCAGTTTTTCTTTTCATTAAGGACTAAATATACTTGTTAATTTCAATTTCTTCATATATTATAGAAACGACAGGTGGTAACACAATACATAAAAAAAAAAACACATTTAACAAACAACATTAAATAAATAAAAAAAAGCAGTCATGGGGACTGTCGACAGAAGTGAAAACTTAAAACTTTGTTTTTAAATGTGTAATATGACATAATTTCTACGTCAAATGTGCGTAAGAAAATGATTTTGGTATTATATCTCTAGCATGTCGGTGACGCGACCTTAAAGTTTTGCCCCTACAAATAATAACTTTAAAATTAGAATACATTAAGTGGGAAGAAATAACGTAACGGTGTCGACCTGTCGCGCGGCATCGCGTGGTGTCGCGCCGTGTCGCGTCTTGTCTGATCCGGTGTGCGCACAGTGCCTGACAGTGCGAGGAAGCGGAAGGGGTGGGGCTGCTGTCTCACCTTGCCCCTTCATGGTTACGCCCTTGCTTCCATGTCGTTTCGTGCGTGACGCGCGTGTCTCGTTACCCCGCCCGGGATCCACAATTAATTTAGAAACACACAACTTAGAACTGCCAAAACATAGAAACACGTAACTAGGAAACGCACAATGACGAACGAACTACACAACTTAAGAAACGTCGAAAATAAGAGAATCTTAACTCAGAACTATCACCATTTCAGAAACACACAACGCCGAACCACATAACACAGAAACATCATAACTTGAAACAGGAGCTTAGAAATGTCATACCTTAGAAGCACACAACTTAAAACTGTCAAAACATATAAACACGTAACTAGGAAACGCACAACGTCGAACCACACAACTTAGAAATCGTCGTAACTTAGAAAATCTGAACTTAGAACTGTCATTTTTTAGAAATTTGTAGGCTACCTTAGAATCACACAAATTAGACGCGACATAACTTAGAAATAAGTAACTTAGAAACACACAACGTCTAACCACATGACTTGGAAACATGCGACCTATATCAGGCACAATGTAGACAGTCCTGTGCTGTGTGGTGTCCATGTAAGACGTGACAGCGACCCTCGTCGCCGGGAGACCTAAGATGCACATAAAGTTCTGCCATTCCCGATTACACCCGAACAATTCACCTTCGGCCAACTTCGGGATTTGTTTTATTGTTGCGCAGGAATAATGAATTCAAATATTGAAATAGGTCGGTTTAGGTTAGCTACATTAAAACACTTTAAAACACTATGGACGGTTAGTTAGGTTAGTATAGCTACATTAAAATAAACAGAGAAATATAATTATATATAAATAAACCCGAGGTTGGCCGAAGGTGAATTGTTAGGGTGTAATCGGGAATGGCAGAACTTTACGTGCATCTTAAGCTGGGTTTACGATTGATTTCCTTAAGAATTATAACTTAACATCGAGCACACGATTAAGTCAAAACTACATTTTCCAGTTTATGATTGACATAGAAGTCGTTAATTCCAACCAATCACAGCACAAAACACATGGTCGGCCATTGTTCGAAATGGAGAAGCAGGTTTGAAATAGGTTATTGACAAATGGGATATCTATTTTTCGAAATTGATGATGATTACAAATGACAAATATACGAATTCTAACCCAAAATACTGCCTCGCTCGGTCCAATAATAAGACATAAACTTCCGGTTGAAAGGTTCCGGTTTGTTGTGATTGGTCGCTTCCCTTGAATCTTAACGAAAAATATAAAATACAACCATTTCTGTTAAGTCTTAAAGTCATCATATGGTTCGCACACGACCCGTCAAAATTCACACACGACAATCATAAACCATTCCACTAGTTTACATAGTCATATGGTAAGTACACGACTAAGTCTTAAGTCTTAATTCTTAATTTTCAATCGTAAACCCACCTTTAGGCTTCCCCTCGCCATCGGCCCGGAGAACCGGTAGCCTACAACTCACGTAGTTTCGGTTCCCTACCACGTTCGTGCAACTTCGGATTTCTCTCAAAAATTGAAATTAAAAAAAAATCGAAGGGTTAGGTTATGTTAGGTCAGTCACAACATGCTTGTTTTCATTGGAAACTTCTGATTTAGCGGCTGAAGTGGCGTTAATACCAAAACGCAAAACTTCGGAAATCTTCGGAAATTCTTGCAGGGAACCGAAACGACATGAGTTGTAGGCTTCCCCCCGGAGAACACAGGAGGGGTAAACAGGCCCGCGCATGCGCAGGACGGCGACGAGCCGTTCCCGCGCGACGCGGACGGCCGCCTGCTGCACGAGGACGCGGACTACCTGCCGGCGTACCGCGAGATGGAGCAGTGCGTGCGCCTGGGGCTGGCGCGCAGCATCGGGCTGGCCAACTTCAACTCGGAGCAGCTGGCGCGCGTGCTGTCGGTGGCCACCATCCCGCCCGTCAACAACCAGGTGCGGGGATCTCACTGCCGCGTCTGCTGCGTTGAGCTACTTAAGAGGCCACTCCGGTGTTTCAGGGGCACTACGCAACCCGCGTTAACCTCATAACATTCAATGCTATTTTCATTTTGCTTATAACTATTTAACTAATATAGATTTCGAAATGATGCTTGCTTGATATGTAAGACAACGATGCTCTTATCAAAGCCCCTTTCTTCAAAAACGTGCATAAATTATGGTTCAAACCTAGACAATACACTTATGCATATTAGTAAAGATTAGTATAAAACCATAATTTATGCACGTTTTTGAAGAAAGGGGCTTTGATAAGAGCATCGTTGTCTTACATATCAAGCAAGCATCATTTCGAAATCTATATTAGTTAATTAGTTATAAGCAAAATGAAAATAACATTGAATCTTATGAGGTTAACGCGGGTTGCGTAGTGCCCCTGAAACACTGGAGTGGCCTCGGTACTAGCCTGCTGAGCTAGTAGAGGTTGGATAGGCCTCAGCTGGATCACGAGTAACTGGGCGACCGAGGGGTCCCAGGGATGTGAGAGGTATGGTTCCGTGACGGTTCTACTCAGATCCCGCAGAGGGGGGCTGGCTCTGTAGGTGGTCTGGGGGTCTACGGCGGAGCTGGGGGCGGGTCGGTGGGACCGATGTTGGCATGAGTCTCCTCAACCTCTCGACCTAGCCGTGCGCTCTCCAGTAACATGCCGCGATTGGAAATGGCGAATCTATTTCCCGGTTCTCGGAACCCATATTAATGCCCTGGTGACAGTGTCTGGCATGTTAAAGACCCATCCTTCTCCTAACCAGGATCTTGCCCTAACGGGATTATATGCCTGGGGGAGTATTGATGAATATACGTGGTGTGAACCTAAAGTACATGTCACGTCTGCTGCTTGCGCAATGCGCGGATACGCAACATATGGCAACCAATGAGATTGCATTTAGAGGTTACGAAATATTGAATTTCATTTTTAAAAAAAAACTACTACTCTTCGAAACCATCGCACGGACAGAACTTACATAAATAATAAAATTAAACCACAAAGTACTAATAGAACACTAGATATTATTGTACTTGAAACAATTTTTTAACATATTTAGAACACAAATATGGCTACCACCGCAGTCAAGTACTCGGCTTCTATTGGTTGCACGGAGCAACGTAAACGGAAGAGCTCAGCATTGCCGAGCACTATTGAGGCTTATATTTGTGAGGGAATTACACTTGCTAAGGTTTACCAGTTTGACGATGATGTACGCTAATCACTTATAAATGAATAAACAATCTCTAAAACACTTACTTAAATACATTTTCTAGTTACCGTGCATTATTATTTACTTTTATATCTCAGACAATTTTTGTTTCAGATATAAAACTCAAAAACGTTATCATTGGAAAGTTAAAAACATAATACAGAAAATACCTTAGTCAATAAACAAACTAAAAAAAACTAAAAATAAAGTTAATGCCTTTTCGCGGCAGTTTAAGACCAGCATCCAAACAAATATTATAAAAAAAAATCAGTGTCCCATATTAAATACATTCTCTATTTTTACAATAAAAATTTGTTCAGCTCCAACTTCAATAAAGTAGGTATACCAGCCCTGAGAAGCATTCAGTTGTTTTACATGTTTTCAATTTATTTTGTCGTGATGAATCAGTAGCCAAAGTTTATTCATCGAATTCCGACTCAACCTGTACAGGTATGGTTACGCTAAAAATACGGTTTTGCATAAAACGCAAGTGAATATTTCATATATTTTTTTTTCTAATGAAATTGGTAAAAACCGAATTTGGTTCGTTACTGTGCCAAACTTTGAAGTCTTGCCTTTTAGAGACTGTGTACCATTCCAGAGCATTGGGATATCTAGGATTTAAAAAAAATTCAACAAAAAGGTATTAGGTCTGTTACATTATCAACCTCCTGTTTAGCTTGTTGTTCCAGGCTTGACACCTCACCCTGCATCACCCGAAATAACATACCGCCTTCACAGAAATATATGATTTTTGTTTGTATCTTCAGGGGAGTGGGAACATTGCCCGAATCCCCTCATCCTTCCTCCTTTTTGCGTTCGCCACTGAACCCGTGTCGATGTGAGATTACACTAGCGTCAGAGGATACTTCGCTGACACGTACATGTTATGTAAATTTGTGGCGGTCAGAATCAAAGTGGTATAAGTTAATATAGGCTAGTTTTGAGGAAACAAACCTCAAACCATCCAATGAGAATAAACATTTTGTTGAGAAGTTTACAAATAAATGGCAGCACTAATCTTAGATTACTCATGTTTCCCTTTGCGACCAAACAGTTTCCCTTCGTCTACAAACAATATTTATATTCTGTCACTCATGGGCGACGCAAGGATATATTTTTGGGGGGGGGGGGGGGTAGACTGCAATTGATTTAGTTGTTGAGGAATATCCATCCCCTGGGGGGGAAAAAGCTGGTGGTCCGGGGGTCCTCCCCCGGGAAAATTTAGGGGTTTGAAGGTGCAAAAAGGTGGTTTTTAGGCATTTTTCTTTCCTAAATATTCTAATTATAGTTGGTTGCAATATATAATTTATTTTTTTATAAAAAAAATATTTTCAGAGAACAAATTTGTAAAAAAACACAGTGCTCAAATTACCTACCACGATTGGACTGAATGCACCATGCGCAACATATGGGGTGTATCACAGAAATCATATTAATAATATAACTACGAAACTAAATATATTATTGGAGGGGACGAAATTGAAGACTTTTATTATTGAGGGGGGGGGACGTGTCCCCCCCGTCCCCTCCGGTTGCGACGCCCATGCTCTCACCTAACAGCCCCTTTGATTGTGACCGCCTCGACGACAGAGGACCACTGACATGTAAAGAAGGTGAGCGGACGTCTCGCAGGTGGAGTGCCACCCGTACCTGAACCAGCTGACGCTGGCCAAGTTCTGCGCGAAGCGCGGGGTCGCGGTGACGTGCTTCAGCCCCCTGGGGGCGCCCAGCCCCGTGGCGGGCATCTCGGGCACCCCGGGCCTGCTGGGAGACGCCCGCCTGAGGCCGCTGTGCGCCAAGTACCGCAAGACCCCGGCGCAGATCGTCCTCCGGTACCTGGTAACTGCTCCCCTTAACCCCACCCCCGAGCACTTTCCAGTCCCCGAAGTCATGGGCGTCTCAAGGATATATATTTTTGGGGGGGACTTCAATTGATTTAGTTGTTAAAAAATATCCATCTCCTGAAAAAAAAAAAAAAAAAAACCGGTGGTCCGGGGGTCCTCCCCCGGAAAAATTTGGGGTTTCAAGGTGCAAAGAGGTGGTTTTTTAGGCATTTTTCTTTCCTAAATATTCTAATTAGTGTTGGTTGCAATATATAATTTATTTCCTTAAAAAAAATATATATATATTTCCAGAGAAAAAATTTGTATTAAACACAGTTAAGATTATCTGCTGGTGCTACATCCACACAAAATCATTAATTCAAACATCAGGAGAAACCTGATTGTTACACTTAAATGCCGCAGCAGTATTAAGAATATTTCGCGCACATGTACACAAACACAAGTGATAAAGTGATTATATCCATCTATTATTATAGTATCTCTCCTCGATATCGGACCTGATTTTGATTTCACACGAAGATCGAATTTAAAAAAAAAGTGCTCACGTTACCACGATTGGACTAAATGCAATCGTGCGCAACATATGGGTTGTATCACAGAAATAATATTGTTAATATAACTACGAAACTAAATATATTATTGGAGGGGACGAAATTGAAGACTTTTATTATTGGGGGGGGGGGTGTCCTCCCCCCCTGTCCCCCCCCCCCCCGGTTGCGACGGCCATGCCGAAGTGCTCGGATCCCAGCCGGAGGTGTTTTTTTTTTGTCGGCAGGTACAGAGGGGGACCTACCCCTTGCCCAAGAGCCAGGACAAAGACCACATGATCGAGAACACGCAGATATTCGACTTCGACCTCAGCACGGGCGACATGCACGATTTGGACGTCTTCGACAGCAGGATGCGCTTCTACCCGTTCATCGAGTGAGTCCCTGCTGACGATTACTGCCACACAATTACTGCCACAACAACAACCAATAACAAATGTAACCTAGTTTTTGGGATGATGACCCGCTAGCATTGGGAGCAGATTTTTTTCTTTCCAGTCACAATCCTCTCACTCGTAACATTATAAATTTATAATGAAGAAGAAACTCCTTTCTGGGCTAGTGGCCCCATATGAAGGTGTGGAAGGTAGGTACGTCGTAACTGCGATGGTTTGCAACTTACTGCCTTCCCGCATTTATAAACCACGAAGGAAATTTTCCGCAAGTGAAAAATCAACCCGACCTAGTACTTTCCGCTCGTCAACTAGATAAATGTACATAGATAATGTTATTACAGATATTCAAATTAAAGTTGTAACGAATTTACAAATACCTACACGGGCAATCCATATAAATGATACCAAACATGCCTATTATTTCTGTTTTGCTTCATAGTTGATTGCTGTTCGTTAACATAACACGTAAGTGTCAGCAGAATGATCGGGGAACTAATTCTGTGCCGCCATTTTGTCGATGGCTCTGTGACTGCTAGGTTTTCTGCTGACTCCTAAGTCCGAATCGTTTTACTTTTTAGTCTTGTATGTTTTATCCATTTGTATGGTCCACTCTTTTGTTATATTTATTTATGTTCAGCATTGTAAAACACACATTTAAATTAGAATGATAAATTTGGTATGAGCCAGACAAATCCTAAAATGCTCAAATTTAATAAAATATTTAATATTCGAAAGATGTAATTATCGGAGGAAAAGACTCATTATTTTACTCAACAGAGAATATTGTTACGAGGATGCTAGAGACGATGCAGGCCTGTGTTGCGAGGCTTCTGGAAACTAGGCAGACCAGTCAGGCTAGTTAGTCAGTCCGGTGCGCTGGCCAGCAAGGGGTCAAGGGCACATACAGGTAGTGTGATGGTAATCCGAACAGAGCGGCGCCTCTCAGTTCCTCTAGCTAGACAGAGAGTTCGGCACTCCACGTTAAGTGGAGCCAATGTTCTCGCAGCTTCGAAGTGTTCAATCGGGGGATTCTGACGACGCGACACTTCTGGGGTCTACGAGAAGACCTTTCCAGGGCGGGAATTCACAGGCATACAAGACCTTGCGGACCTCCCAGCGAGTGTGCGAGACAAGTGAATCCTGGTGGTGACGAGGGCAGTGAAGTGAAGGGGTGAGTTACCCCTTGGCGAGCGATAGTGGGCGACGAGAAGGTGTCGCGGGGCAGACGTGCGAGCAGTACGAGGCAGTGTGTTGGGGCAGTGATTTGGGGGGGGGGGGGGGTTAGAGACGAGCAGTAGAGAGAGCCACTGTCGAGCCGAGTTCCAGTGGGGAGGGTGGACTGTGAACTGAACTATTAACTGAACGAATGCGTGATTAATTTGTGGACAGACACTCTAAGTGTTTTAATTTAATTAATAGTGTAAATATTAGTAATAACTAACACTGAATTTAATTCAATGGGCTATAATTTCCGAACCTGTGTTCCCACACTCATAAAACTATAGAAGAAATGTTTATATTTCTCACCATCTACAATGCATTCAGATTATTTGTTTACTACGTCGGGAAACATAAATGACAAAAATAAAATAAAGAATCTTTCGTATTTTGAACATATACATGTGCTTTTTTTTTGTGAAAATAAAAAATAATGCTATGAAAGGTTTTTAAAACCCTACGTTTTTTTTTAGTTTTTCTTATATATTATTTCAGTCCTGACTCTTGAGATTGGTATGTAGGCCTATTCAGATTCGAAGCACTGTTTTACAATTCGAATTAGATATTTGGTTTCGAGAAAAAGTTGATTCTACTCAGCAATAATATTAACACTTGAGTGTACAAATATATTAATAGAGACCTGCAAATTTCACGGATTCATTTCGTGATATGCTACAATTCAAATAATTATACCTTAGCGCTGCTTCTACCACTGGTTCACTGTTAATCTGGAGTAATGAGGGCCAATTAGAGACCCTCGCTAAAAGAAGTGTCGAATCACAGACACTCAGTCGAGACGACTCACAAGTCAGCAGCCAATGAACAGGTGGCATTTTCCCGAGTGTGTAGAGTGTAGTAGAGTCTATCCTGGAGGTCATTGAACCCGCGAATTTTGCAGGTCTCTATATATTAAGTATAAATTATCAGTAAAAACACCAACGGGTACCTTATGTACATAATTATATTGAAACTGTAATAGCTGCTACACCATCGCTCTTATCTACATGGCTCTGACAAATGTTCTGTGTTCTCTTTCGTTCCAGGTCTAAGGACGACTACAACTATCCGTTCGGGGTGGATTTCTGACACACACGTCTCATTCCTTCGTTTTTGGAAAATATATATTAAATAAAATGAGTATTTTAATTACTAAAAAAAATATTTTTTTTTATTTCTCCATAGTACAGGGTTAATGTCAAGCTAATGATCATGTCATTTTTATCAAGAATATTATTTAAGTATTACATAATTATGGTTGAATTGAATTAGAAACATTCGAAACATTATGGCAGCATTAAATATGCTCACTTGTTTTATATTGGTGTTTTGTACACAAAGTTTACAGAAAGTTCCAGAAGTTTCTAGAATTTCACAAATTTTTTCAGAATATTCCAAAATTAATGTACAGTCTGAAAGAAGGCAGAAGAGAGTTTTACATGAGTATACCTATTTCATTCACTACGTACACTTTCCTTATGATAACCCTGCTGTTTTCTTTCTTTCTTGTGATGATGAGAAGAATTTAAAAAGCTTGACTTTCTTATAATTTTTTTTGTGCCAAGAAAGACAGTTTTCTTCGAGCAAAATGTAACAAAACATGGGCTAGTTGAATAACATACGAAATTTTTTTCACTTGATCAAAATCATATTCATTCTACTGAAAGTAATGCAGCAAATTAATTTTCGGGAAAAAAATATGAACTACTACGAAATATTTCTAAACGACGCATTTCGGCTGTTTGATGAACTCATATTTCAAATCTATTGAAAATTATTTTTTTCTTCATACAAGAACTTACATGGTTCAAATCTGTAGTTAACTGTTACGTTAAAGCATCTTAATTCTGAGTTACATTACCTACAGTACGTCTATGTAAAGCAATTTTAACATGCAAAGGATACCTATAACTTTTTATCTAGCTCTTTGCTATAAAAATAATGGAACAAAGATGTTGCAGAAGGTAAATGCGTTGATGGTTGCGTGTGAATGTACTGCGCCTAGTCATGGGTGTATTTGTGTTAGACAGAATCATAAGCGCGACGCTCGCTGGTGCTCCTAGTGCGGTATCGCCTCTAAGCGCAAGGCTGTGGACTATCGCATAGGGCAACTGTGAGATTTGAGTGGTAACCATAACGTTACATGGCGTAGAAATGAAGATAAATGTACACTGCAAGTCCCTTAAGTGCTTTCAACAATCTCTACCATGTGTTTTCAAACGCATTTTAGCCATTTTCACTGCTCCGATAAAACCCCGGCTTGGACCTGATTTTCGACAATGAATTTGATTAAAATACTGCCCATCTTGTTAAAATTCACTAACCAATTAGTACTATATAGTTTCCGCACAACGCCAGAATTTATACTTCTATGGCATTACTAAAATATTACGCTGAAACATTTTAAAACACAGTAAGTATATGTTTGTATATTTGTTTTTGCATAAACTACTGGAAAAATTCTGTAAATACTTCCTACAAAAAGCCTTGACCTTATTGAGATAATTAAACATTATTATATAATAATGTTATTAAAGAGAGATAAAAAAAATTCCAGTGACGAGATTTGAACTACTACCCTTCTAATTACCAAGCGCGCGTTCTACCACTGTACTAGCAGGCCTCTTGTTAATAGCAGTGATAACTTTTTACTATAACTATTTAGTTTATCAAATACATCCCAGGGTAGTTTCACTATCATAAAGTTTCATTTGGCATATGTTTGGTATGTCCCCTAATGTTTACGAAAGTGACTATATACGGGTTTATGTTGCTACACGTGGGTCCGTCATCTTGGTTACACATTACGTTCATCGACTTTCGTTCCATTTTCACGAAATTACTCATACCGAATGTCGTATAGCGAGAGTTAAGACGTCTACACATCAAAACAGATAATTACACTTCTAATGTTCTACAACGACACGGGAAGCGAAAACTGGTCACATAAATGGAACGGAGTATCTACAACGGCATGTTCGGAAATGCCCAGCTTTTCCATTTACGTTAGTTACTCCGTGCGACCAATAAAAGCCGAGTATTTGGTCGCGGTAGTATCCACGCTTGTTTACATTTGAAATATATTATAAATTGTCTCAAGTACAATAATATCTAGTGTCCATAATTTATTTATTGTTTAATTTTATTATAGGATATAATTCCCAACCGTGTTATGTTATCGAGTCTCGAGTTTTCTTCTCAATGAAAATAACTTTTCGTTACTGAGGATTTTAAATCTCATGGGAGATCAATATTTTTACGTTTCCGTGGACTGTGGAAGTGGAAGACGGATAGTGAAACGTAAATATCTTGCGGTTCTGTGATCCTTTTCCGGTTTTACGTTTCCGCGTAATTGTGGAACGGGTCTAAGCAGGCGTTTCCCCGTCACCTACGTTATACTTAATTAGTGCTGTCTCTCGATGACGTCGTCTTTTCGCAGTAAAGCGCTCGAAGGTGTGAATATTACCACCAGCCATTCGCCAGAACTCTCACGCCGGCCGCGCCGTCAGCCATGTGCCAGCGCTAACTCGGAGCGCGGCTCGGCCCTAGTTCCTAGATCCTGCATCCCCCTGCCGGTTGGCTAACTGCGGTCCTCCGAGGATCTAGGCACCTTCTCGCTGGAGCCGCAGAGCAAGTGCCCAGAAGATACGTTTCGCCGGGCATGCGCAGTGAGTCTCGCGCCGCGGACAATCATCGACTCTCAAACTGGCGCACAGTTCAGTTTTGCGGCGTTGGCAACGGTCTCTGGGGGTGGAACGTATTTTAAAACCACCATAAACAAGGTAGGTCTCTGAAGACGAGGACATGTTTTACTACTTATTGTGATAGTTTTTGTCATGTCGCGTTTATTTTGTCTATAGTACGATTTTTTTAAGTGTCACTAAAAAAATTCCTAGAGATGTACATTATGCTGAACTTTACCCCGCCAAGTTTTATCTAAGACGCATTTTATTCTGTATTATTAAACGAGTAAATATTGTTTATATGTACTGGCATTCTCTGAAGCGGCTCCAACGATTTCGTTTTAATTTACAGAATAGCTGTCTTCGGGAAAAAAAAGGGGAGGGGTAATAAATCGATCTACTTAGGTCCCATACTATTAAAATACGTCATCGCACCAATGAACAAATTTTAATCTTTTAGATACATCAATATAATAAAGTACCAAATGAACAACGCCAATTTTCATTTTAACTTCTTGAACCTACTGGTATTATTGTAAACCTAGACTAACCATTCGGTGATATAGGTAGTGACATATTATAATGTCCAATAATAAAAAATTTTCTGTGGATAGATATTTAACTAAATTGTGAAATAGACAAATACGGTACGCTTGTTTGAAACGTAGACTGAATTGTCCTGTTGTACACGGGGACTAACCAGAGAGGGGGCAGGGCAGACGAGACTTGTGTACCGGGCGCCGCATTTGGTGGAGGGGGGGGGGCGGGTTGTTTTAAACTGGCAGAGTAATTTATACTATAGAAATTTATTTGAATATCTTAGTGTTAGAACACCAAAAAAAAAATGTTGGAGGGTAGAGGAACTGAATTGTTTGTATTGAAATATACATACATTTATATCGTGAAATATTTAAAAACTGGTATAAGAGTTGAATAAAAATTATTGAAATATTGGAATAAATATGTGATCATATGACGTGTTGTCGGAAAAGGTTTTGGTTTGGTTGGTTTTGTTGGTTTATAAAAAAAAGGGGGGGGGGGAGGGGGCACCAAAATGCGTTCTTTCCCCGGGTGGAAACTAGTCTAGCTACGTCCCTCTTGTAAAGTTACTAAAGTTGTTTTCATATTCTTTGTGTATTTTAAAATTTAAACTTTTAAACATAAAAAAATTTGTACTGTGGCTCCTGTTGAGAAGATTTTCATCAATGAAGTGCAAATATTGGCGTTGTCAAAAGTACTGGAAACAGTGATGGATCTCGTCCTGCTTGTCTGGCCTTTATACATTAACGTGACAGTGTATATATTTTTTATCCAAAGCCTAAATTATTTCTTTTAAAACATTTCAATAGTTATGAGTTTTCTTACTGATATAGTCAAAACATTTTAAGGCTAAAATAGTATGCATTTGACTATCACAAATTGTTTCTAAAACATAATATACATTATTTAATTTACAATTTTAGATGCGCTAGTTATTTACAATTCTTAATTATATTTCACATAGGTAATGTGTGAACACGCTCCGTGAATCTCAGTTTTACCAGCTAATAAAAAAAAAAACAAGTAACTGGCCATTTGAATTTTAAAAATTCTAAGCTGCTTGGGAAAATTAATGTTAGTCAAAAAATGGTCAAAATGGTATTAAGTAAACGGTCTGCTAGCACGAAGCGCCTGATCGTGTGGTCTTAGTAGTACAAGTTAGCAATAAAACAACTTTTAAGACATTTTAAAATAATAAGTCATAATTTTTCAGTTTCTGTAAGGAAAAAGAGTACAAATCGAAAATTGTCTTATACTCTTTTTTTCCCTGTCAGTTTAAATTTATCTGCGTGGAAAACGTTTTTTTTTTTTTTTTAATATGTCCAAACGACACGTTGACTAAATTATTTTAAATAAAGTCATCATCCACTTTTACCAGATATGCCAAATGATGTACAATATTTCAGCAATATATATATATATATATATATATATATATATATATAGTGTGTGTGTGTTGAAAAGAAATATTCTAAAACCAAAATCGACAAGAAATTTCGTTTCCAGTTAATAAAGAACATTACAAACTTAAAGTTCTTCCATAATTTTCTGACGTATGTAGCTAAAGGCGCGAATGTGTACAATCGATGCACGAATGACGTCCAAACCGCTGGAGATACACTGTCATAGTTCTGAGAGCCTTGCATCTTTCCAGAGCGATCGTAGGTTTGTGTTTGTGTACCCTTGCAACGTCATGGCTTATCAACATCGAGCACAGCTGTTTGCTGTTAAGCTGCTGTTAATGCGGGATCTGGCACGAAGAAGTACATGCGGAACAACTGTGTGCATCAGTGTTGCCAAATTCCCCAGACTAAATTTCCGTACCAGTGCATTAAATTCCCAAACTGTTATTTTAGTATATTTCATGTTTGTCTTCATTATGTTTTCCCCTGCAATGTGTATAGTGCCTACCTGTTAATGTTTGTAAAGTATTTTTGTCTGGCACGTAAATAAATAAAATATTTCGGAATCTATTTTCGCAATCGTCAAACATTATATTGCTTTTATGTCTTTCCGTTCCGTTGAAAATATATACATTCAACTATTTAGTAAGTAGCCAAACACCAAATACATACATTCTTACAAAAAAATCCTCAGAATTAACTATTTTATTTCACAAAAACAGAAGTAAAGCTCTATCCGTACACTGAACTAGAAAAAGAATTTCTGTGCAGGTTCGGAAACTTACCTACATCTGGCAACAGGACGACACAATTATGTGCCAGTTGTCTGATCATGATGTGCACAATTGAAGTCGGGTTGCAGGTAGTTCACTAGTGGTCCATCATCATTGGACACTGTGCATTGTCTTACGCTGCTCTCTCCCACCACAAGAACGTGCACTCTCTCCTTATCAGTGCAGTGACACATCAACGAATGGATGAATGAATTACGAATGAATTAGGAATTGATATCTCATTTGCATCGAGGTCTTTAAAGAAAAACGATGGGAGGAAATGAGGGGCTTAATCGGTGGTGGAAAAAAAAGGGGATCGAGAGCACTACGAGAAAACACACCGGCGTACGTCATCGTCCGCCACGTTTACTACTTGCACAAAATCGAATCCGGGTTGCTTTGGTGAGAAACGATGTATAATATATATCATTATGGGCGGCCGCGGTAGCTTACAATATATATGAATGGATTTTATACTGTGTCTACTAAGAGAATCCTGAGTATTTTGTCCTTCAACCCATACATTTTTCCCACCCCTTAAGGACCCCCACACACGATAAGTCAGAACTGTCAGTTCGGACTTATCAGTTAGAACTTAACAGTCGGAACTGCCGTGTGTGAGCAAGGACGATGAACTGATCAGTCGGAACTGATGGACTGACGAACTGATGTGTTGCCTAAAAAATCGGACTGTGGACTTGAGAGCACTCAGTCCTAACTGCCGTGCGTGGGAACAGTGTCACTCCAGTCCAAACTGTCAGTCCAAACGATCAGTCCATCAGTCCATCAACTGAGCGTTGTCCTTTTCTAACTAAAGTGCAACTACAATTTCAATATCCAAAGTTTCTTTTCATATTCTACTATATGAAACGATAAATCCAACAGCAACAGCAACCACAAGACTAATCGTGTGTGGGGAAGGCTTCAGTTGATTCCAAACTGTCAGTTCTGATTGTTCGGTCCGAACTGAGCACCTGGACTGATCGTGTGTGCACAGGGCCTCAATTCAGTCCAAACTGTCATTTTGGTCTGAGCAGTCCGAACTGGAAGCTGGACTGATTGTGTATGGGGGCCTTTCAGTTAATGGTTGATACGTACTATCATAAAACTTTCAAACCAAAGTATTTTTACCACTCTTAAGGCACGCGCTCACTGGCGCGAAGCGAACATAAGAAAATAAAAAGCTATTTATTCCGCGGGGATAAGGTACATGACGAAGCGTGGCCGCCCATGCGTGGACAACCCGGGTGATGCGCTTCGCTTCGCTTCGCTACTCTTCTCTTCGCTTCTTTTCTCTTCGCGGCAGTGGGTGCGAACCTTTAGGTGGTAAAATAACATTCGACTGACGCAGTATTTTCATTATCAAGGAAGTTAAAGTGATATTTCAGATTTAAAATAATAAAATTTTCCCTTTTCTATCATTCTGGTCCGATTTCGCTCATTAAAAATTCGATCAGTTTTTCCATCTATGTTTTATTTATAAGTATCAAAGTAATTTGTGCCCAATTACAGCAATTACCGTCTCCATAAAACATTTTGAGTCGATGATGGTTTTGCGGGTTTAGGGGCCTTGAAACGAAAAACTAAGTAGACGTTTTCCGGGAGCTGCGATTTTGTAACGGTTGCAATAGGTAGCCTTTCTTTACAATCTACTTTATGTATATATATATAGTTAACTGCTTGGTACGGAACATGGGAACTTAATAGGCCTATATGATATTGTCAGCGCTTGTGGCGGAAATGGTTGAATGAAAAACTTACTGATTCGTGAAGGTAGAGGATTGGAAGCAGACACACTTAAACAGGTCTCAATTGGTTTGTGAGAGGGAACAGTCTTGGTGTTTCAAGTACACCATAGAATAAGTTTGTTAAACAATAAAAAAATCCTAAAAGTTGTGATTTTTTTAGAGTGGTTAAAAACATAGCTAAAACTGGGGATGTAGGTACGGAAAGGATAGCCCAAATTAATTAACTATAGTTTATTTATCAACTAAATAATCATACTATTTCCAAAAATTACAATAATATAAATGACTGTCCACACACTTATTGCATTGTAATGAGTTCACCATGTACCTCCCCAACTGGAGCTCTGATCTCTCTACTGCTCATCTCTTAATCGCTGCCTCGCAACACTCACTTACTCACTCATCGCGAAGTGACACCCACGTTCGCATATGAAGCCCGTCGCTCGTCACCCGCTATCGCTCGCCCTCTTCGCTTCCTTCCGCTCTCTTTATCGCTCCGAGGATCCGTCCGTGTCGTCACCAGCAAACCCCCTCCCCTTTTTTTCTCTCTATTTCCCTTTCGTCACTTCACTCCACTCGTGAGTAAACCCCGTATTTTATACGCCCGCGGAAAGGTCTCGTAGCACTCGAAAGTGTCGCGTCATCAAAGTCCCCCGACTCAACACTCTTCAGCTGCGAGAACAATGGCGTCCTAGTTACGCCACTCTACCCGCCGAACCCTCCAGACGAGACAGATGAATCCGGACTCTATGGGAAAGCCGCTAAACGGATTTCCGTGTAGCGGTACGAGGAGGGACGGGTGCTACCTTTGTCAGGCTTCTTAAGAAAAGGAGTTGGGGGGAGGGTTGTTAGAGTTCCCCTAGGAAGTTTTTCAAGCTGGCGCGCTTGCTCTGGCCGGTCTCGTCTCTAGCAGCTTCGTAACAATACACTTCTCGGCAAGGAATATGCGTTTGCTTTTATGAATATAATTTATTAATTCTTTTAACGCACTGGAAAAAAAATTACTTACACGAAGCAGTAAATAAGACGGAGCCTTATACTCTCGCGATAGTAGAATCAACTATCGAGCTAGGCTTGAATTCGACAAAACTCAAAAGCAGTATCAGCGTCATTTGAAAAGTATCAAGCTATGTTTGTTAACGAACACAGTTGACAGAACAACAGTGACATATGCACGGGCGTCGATCTCGGGGGGGGGGGGGGCAGAGTTCCTGGAATTAAAAAAGTCCTACACTGTGTGGGGTGTAATCAATTTGTTAAGTATATACATATATGACTTTGGATTGGAAAATAAAATTTTCCGCAAGTGAAAATACCTTATCAGTGTTAGGAAATCGTTCAAAACTCAATAAATTTCTTATGCCTCTTTCTTTATAGTGACTAATAAATAATTGTGAAAAGCTCTCTTTTCCTGTAGTAAACATAACGTCAGTGAAAAATGAGTTTATTTTTTTTCAAAATAAGGAAAGCATTCCAAGCACGCTCTCAAGAGACGACCCTTAGACCGCGAAACTCCGCTTCGGAGAACTGTCAACTCCGAGACGAGCTGCGTCGCACGGACTACAGTGGCTAGCGCGGCACAGCCAGTCCGCCGTGGTCGACGACGCCAGCGGCCGCCGTGCAGCGCGTAAGGCGTCGCCCCTTCTGCGGAGAGAGGGGCGTAGCCGCCCGGAGAGCAAGAGCAGCAGCAGGAGGAGGAGGAGGAGGAGTAATTGAAGGCGAGGAGCTGCATCTGCCGGGGAGACTCGCATCCTGTCTGTCGGTGTCAACTACGAGCAGGCCGCGACCCGCGTGACCCTCCTGCGTTCTGGCCCCCCTCGTCACTCGCGCGTCTCGTCAGGGGTGTCTGCGTGTGTTGGTGAGGCGGGATGATGAGCGCGACGCTCGGCTGGTGCTTCCAGCGCGGCGTCGCCTCTGAACCGGCGCACATGTCTTCTTGTCGTGCACAGGATAACTGTGAAACCTGAGCGGTGACCGTAACATTGTACGGCCGAGAAACGAAGATAAAGGTGTAAATGCATGTCCCTTAAGTGCTTTCAAGAATCTGTACTGGTTGTTTTACGCTTAAATATTACTCTGAACACACGCGTTACAGATGACTAAATTTAATATAATTGGTTTCAAAACGTCGCGCAAGTAATTGTTATTATTACAGTCACTTGTGCGACTTTTACATCCATTATAATTACACTTATTGAATATCTTTTGAAAATATTAGTGACAGAACAACAAATGTAAATTTCACAAAAAGCTCTTACTTAGTAATAATACGATGAAATTCAAAAATATCAACATTACGTGTGAGACCGGACTTTAAGGGTAATAGAAAGACGCCATATTGGTTTCTAAAGTTTTTACGTCATTAATATTCTATCATTTGATTTTCAAAATTTCGCTATATCAAAGCATATATGTATTATTTAATGCAATGCCAGGCGTTTAATAATGTATTTGATAAATAGTTAAAACTGAGAAGCCATTGGCGTGAATATGTCTTGTAAATGGGCATGACCTACCTTACAAAGTATTTGATATTTTAAAATTTAAAAAAAAATAGAAAATACTATGTATACATACATATAACGTTATTAATCTGCAGTTATTGTGGTATGCTTTATTTTTTTAAATGAATTATATCAACTTTGTATGACGTCGAAACTGTACAACTGTGATTTTGACTTGTAATTATAAAGAATCTTTGTAAACGAAAAAAATGATATTGGAAAAATACTTTCTTTTGTATCAGTGAGATGGTCATCATTTGCTAGAAATATGCCATCTACAGTATCCAAGGCCTGAGCAGCTTCAACTCGTGAGCAAGCATTTATTTTTCCTCTGGTGACGAGTCTAATTTACGTAGGCCTATGAATTATAACCGGATCAGCTGATCAGGCTACGTACATAAATCCGCAGTAAGAAGCACGTATACTAAGATTTTAACCATACAGAACCCACCAAATATTTTGTGGTAACAGCAAAAGAACTTGTAACCTCGACAAACCCATCGGTCGATGAGAACATAATATTTATGTCACTAATAAACCTCTAAGTGGCCATTACAATTTTTTTTATTGCATACTCAAATATTTGGCGGGGTCAATATTGATGAAAATAATTCGGAGTGGCCACAAAATAGTTTTTTTTTTGAGTGTGATGTTCTTGAACAAATTATCAACTCTTTTCTTAGTATAGAGTTTGTCAAACTTACCTCATCACATAAACGACATTGTTAAGATAGTCATGGACTCATATTAACATACTAATCTATATAAATAAAAATGTAAATGTTCGTTTGTTCAAAATCTTAGATCTCAGGAAGTTATTCACCGATTGCTTTGAAATTTTGATACAACGTTCATTCGAATTCGCGCGTGTTTTTTTATATACCTGTCACACCTGTGACAGGTAAAAAAAAATAAAAATATAGATAGTTAAATATATATATAAATGAATGTGTGTTCATCTTCTGTTTTGTAAAGATAAATATATAGATAAGAAGATATAGACATAGATATATAGATCAGTATAGATGGATAGACATATGAAAGGTATAGAGGGAGATATACAGATATATAGAGATATAGAGGGATAGAGAGAGGGATATATATACAGATAGAGAGATATAGAGATATAGATAATGAGATGGTTAGAGATATAGATAGAAACATAGTTACATAGTGATAGAGTTATATGGAGAGATATGAATATATAGATATATAAAGAGTTATAGATTTTTATATAGAGGGATAAATATAGTGCAGTTATATAGAGATAGAGAGAAATAAAATTGTATATGTGTACCTACTTCAAATAAATTTAAAGAGGCGTAGCAATGCATGCCGGGCATTAGCTAGTAACATTATAAATGCGAAAGTGTGTTTGTTGGTATTTTGGTTTGTCCTTCTTTCACGCAGCAACGGAGCAACGGATCGGTATTTTTTTTGCATAGATATAGTTTATGGTTCGGAGAGTGAAATAGTATAAGTTACTTTTTTATCCAAGAAAAATGCACGTTTGCTTTTGAGTGGCTCTTGATGCTAAATGGCTGAAGTAATTTTTCTATTGCATTGTTGAAGCTTTATTTGTATTCATGGTAACGGATTTTTGCATTGTTGATACCTTCTGCGCCTTCATGGCAACGGCCATTGCATTGGTTGCTTGCAGGTTGGGTTGGATTTGTTGATTAGTTAATATTTCTACTCAATTTCGTCTTTCAACGTAACGCTTGACGTACAAAATTATATACAGTAGCATCCTAATTTAATGCTCTGTAGTTTTTCTCTTGGTGCTCTATTGACAAAAAAAAATCAATTTTTTTTTAGAACCACGGGATCGAAGCTCAATTACTGACTGGCTCGCCCGGGCAACGCCGGGCATTTCTGCTAGTATGTGTGCATAAAATCTGAAAATTGGTTTTAAAAAAAGTAATTCGAATATGAATATAGATCTCAAGAGTCAGAAATAACATATTGGCAAAAACAGAAATATTAGGTTTTAGAAAACACTTAACAAATTCAGATTTTATTTTTAAAATTAAAAAATATATATATATAATGTATAAATGTTTAGGTTATAATCAATTTCGTTTAGTGGGCTAATCAAACATTCTCAGAATACTGTATCTGGTGGCAGATAAATGCATCAATTCTGTGACAAATATTGTACCTAGTGTCCTTGTCAACTGAAATATTTTGCTTCGAATCGTTTTCGCGGAATATTAGAACATGCAAATCAGGTTATTTTTTTTTTTTAGTATTTGTTGATCTGAATAGCCCACACCTAATATCTATACACAATTTTACTTGGACATTATGTCTCGTCAACAGCGAGGTAATTAGAGACTGAAGCCGGAATTACAATAGTCCGTCACGTCCGACCGTGTCCCGTCCGTCATCCGTCCGTCCGTCATCCGCCGAGCGATTTACAACACTCCGTTCATCAGTCATAATATTTTCCCTTATACATGCTGCCAACTGCTCAGAAAACTACAAATTTTGGAGAACATAATTAGATTAGTTTGACAATAATGTAAGCTATGAACTTACGACTCATTAAACTTTTTTTTTTTCATTCTGGTATTTATTTCATCATTCTCAGAGTAACCATGCGTAATTATTTACACTTATGTTAATAGGTCGATTTTTATTTCAAAAACACAACCTTTAAAATGTGTGCAAACATAATTAAAAAAAAAAACTAAATTAAAAAACTTCTAATGTAATAGATTTTGACACGCAAAACCCTTGGGAGGTATTTGGAGGATAAAATTTCATCCGTACGTCCGTCAAAAGTATGAAGTTACCAACCATTATCCCGTACTGTAAGTTAGTTTTCTGGGCTAACGCATACAATTGAACTTCTTTTCGTGGGCGGCTCCAGGACTGTGTAAGTCGGGCAACTGCTCAGCGTTCTGTGACTTCTCATGCCCCACGTCGCCCGTCGGCGCAATTCCTTCTTATTTCCCCTGTTCGTCCGGTGTTCTGCTGTAAAATATGGTCATTAATTGGAACATAAAAAATTAAATGGTCATAAGCATGTAGTTCAAAGTGCTGGACAATACCCATTTCAATCCACGATTTCGTATTAGGAAAACTTTAAAAAAGAAATCACTGCCATATATAAAGACGCGATTTCTCGGGAATTTGATCGTAAGAACTTATAAAACTCAACTCGAGGATAAACCATCAGGAAAGAATATCAAAAATTTATTAACATAAATTGCCAAAAAAAACATCGTAGTAAATTTAAGTTCCTGATTAGCTGTTTGAAAGAGCTTATTTTAAAAAAAAATCATTTTGGTTGACGCGTAAGGCCCCGTAGAATCACTGCTTCTTTGTTCCAATTTTCAATTTCCCCCCCCCCCCCCCACACTTAAATCTGTATCCAGCAGGGAACCGAGAATCGCTTCAGTCTGGCGTGGCGTGAAAGTGTCTCTGTCAGGATGGACCTCGCGACCGCCCGGCCATCCTCGGTGATGGCGCGCGATGAGGTTTTATCAGCGGGGCGTATGAACTCTGACCCTGGCTTCTGGGTAGACAAGCACCCCCCCCCCCCTCCCGGGCAACTGCCGAGCCGATAAACAAGCGCGCACTCTGTCGCGGCGCGGCGAAGCCCGCTGCGTGTCGGTGACTAAACTCACGGTTTGTAAACCACGCAACGAACGTAAAACTACGCAACAAACGCAAGGAAATACCAGGTTCATGGAGAAGTTTCTACGAATAACATGCACACGCGCCGAACTTAACTTACGAAGCAAATATAGAACCTTAAGCAGACAGTCATTGATTCACGTGCTTAAAAAAAAAAAGTGCACAATTCACTTTAATAAAATATATATTAAATTTCAGCTGGGAGTCAATTTTTTTTATTTAAAAATAAGTCAACGCCCTGTTTAGCTGGCTAATACCATTTATACAAAGAGGGCAAAAACAATATTCGTCCAGACTGCTCTAGTACAACACAAGTCCAAGTTAGGTACAAGGAGTCGCAAGTGCACAGCTATGTACTTGAAGCAACAACACGTTTATGGTTTATAAGTTGATGAACCCGTGCTTGACTATGGGAGTCCACAGGCAGAACACTCACTGTTCATTATACATGCCCCTCCTCACGGGCACACCCATGATGTAAAGAAGGGGAGGTGAAACCGTGCGCAGGTTTTCCCCCTCCACGCGGTCCCTTGCTACGTCACCTTGGTTGTAGCCAGCGCTCTTCTTCCAGGCGCTTCCCATCCATTTCATCTGCGTCTCGTGCGAATTTTTGTTATTGTTGGTGTTTACATAATCCTGAGTGCTTTTATGTAGCTGTGCAGTGTTCGGATTTCACAATCATTTCAAAAAGACTCGAGATTCTGGCATAAAATATTTTTCTTTTCCAAAAAATGAAGATCTTTGCAATAAGTGGGTGAACGTATGTAAAAGGAAGGACACATTCTGTGTTAGCAGAGGTAAGTTTAAACAAACGTGATTTTAAGTAGAAATGTCACTTGTTTTATAATACGAGTATTTATTTTTAATTTTTTATATGATTAACTGTAGGTTAATATTAGGTCAAGGATTATATTTTGTGCAAAATACTGAGTTATTATCTATAATAATAAAGTATTTCGCGGTAAAAAGGTTATTTACTGAATTAATTTATTAAAAATTAAATCTTAACGTATATATACCCACCCATTAATAACAACTCAAATCAATTGTTTTTAAAATGTTTGTGTGTTCGGGCATCAGCGAGAACTACAGAATTTATTTCAATTTAACTTTTTTTCTTGTTTGTTATAGAACTAACCTAAACACTAGGTTGTGTAGTATTAATAAAGAAGGGAAAATATTTCATCAATGCATGTAAACAAATCGAATGAAAGTAGGAATGTGAACCCGTTATACATAAAAAAGAAACATGCGCATTTTTTCTATTGTTCAAAATGTTCTCTTTAATGGAGTGGGGAGGACATATGATATCATTACGTTTAAATATATTTAAGTATACACGCAAAACCGTGAGATAAGAATTATAAATAGTATTTAACGCGTTAAAAAAACTGCCATTTTAAATACTTAAAATTAAGGTTTGCAGGGACCATAGATCAGTACATTATCAGCGCACGTGCGTGTGTGCTCCATAGGTGAATCCTGAAGGGGGGAAGGGGGGCACAGGGGCACGTGCCCTCCCACCCATCTAAGGGTAAAATATACATTGATTAATAACGACTTTTGCAGTAATAAACAGGTATCATACTAGGCCCAGACTCATGCCCCCCCCCCCCCCAGTAATTCCTGGATCCGCCCCTACTGTGTCTACAATCCTAACACTAACACAACTCGGCTATAACTAAAAACAGTTTAGAACATAAGTTTGCATGTTTGTAGGTATTCATTTTTCTAGATTATAAAACTATAAAGCGCATGATATATATAAAAAAACAGCTATGTATTGAAAATTGTACAGCGCGGCCTTGGAATAGTAATTATGGAAGGAAGCGGCTTTTCCGTAAAACTAGATAAAGTGGGAAAAATGGTATTTCCGATTTTAATGTTTTATGATTACAATGATTTTATTCTATTTCAATATTTTTATATTTTTAATGTTTTTATCACACCATTTCCCTTGAATGTATTGCCTTCAAATCATTTTAGTATTACAGAATCCAGGAGGAATTTTGAAACGCCAATTTTAAGGGGAATTAGATGAACTTAGATATTTATTTTGTAATTTTTTTCCATGGAAAGGCCGTGACTCTCTTCAAATTATGCGAGTGCCTGCAAATGCACAATGTACAGCAGGTAAAACAATACTTATTTTGTTATAACATGGAATTTTCAGTAATCAAAATGATGGCAAGCAACATTTTTGAGTTTTCAGAAGTTAAAATTATAAAAATGGAGAAAGAAACACCTACAGCCAAGATACACGCGTTAAAATTACATTCAAATACCTATGAGGGACGGGAGTTCAAGCCATTATGAATCGATTTTGGCTTTAATAAAATGTAGTGTAGAAGGCATACGGGTTTTGTGAAATATTTAGTGGCGAGTTATTTTGCAATTGAGTTATTTTTAGTAATCAACCAACAATTATGTGCCATGTTTTAACGCACAATGTGCTTGGGGGATTTGAATACTATTAGGTTTTTCCTTTCCAAGATAATAAACAAATCCAACCTTTTCGTTTTTTTTTGCCGTGAAAAAAAATTTGTATGCCTGCAAGCTGTTTTTTGCTGAATATTGTAGAGCTATTTGGTTTAATAATATGTTTTTAAATATTTTTTCTATCATTATTTACCCTTTTGTTTATTGTTTGTAAATAAATAAAATTAAATTTAGTAAATAAATCAAAAGCGCTTATGTTTATGTAAATTACAAATAAGTATTTATAGAAACTTTGCTTTGTGTCAGATGCTTTTTTTTTGTAATACGTTTGTATTATTATTTGCCGCCTGCATCCTGAATGTTTATTATATCTATTTAATTAATATTCATAATAAATATTTTCGAAGTATATTCATTCCAATTCCCATTACCATTCCGTGTTTACAAGACTCAATCAACATTTTGAAGTGATGAAACAGCAGAAAAATATTGTTTCGTTGATTTTATTATTAATATAAACCCCGTGTTTGGATGCTAATACATTTATTTAAACTGTATGTTCTAAATGCATGCTATGCAATGTACATAGAAAAGTATTTCTACGCTTCGTGGTCACTCTTACTATTCAAACGATTGTAAATGAACTGTCTCTGCGTCGTATTCCCGTAAGCGCGCTGCGTGCAGACCGGGCGGTGCGACCAAGGTGACGTAGTGCGCAGTGGAGGACGAGTTTGGGCGGCCGGAAGGTTTCACCTCCTCTTCTTTACATCATGGGCACACCACTGCCACACCTTAAAAAAATTGTTAGAACTTATATAATTGGCAGAAACATAAACCGAAGGCACCTTCTTAGATTAAAACGTTTTCAAGGGCCTTAAAAATCACATTTACCTTACCAATCACTACCTTGTCAATGCGACGACGGGCTGTATTATGATCTCAAAGTAAATAATGTATCAAAATGCAATAGCCGTTGCCAGAAGATGATTTAAAAAAAAACATCATCAATAATGCAAAAGCAGTTGCCGCGGAGATCATCGGAAAAATCGCTAAAATAATAATAATAAATTAACACAAATTTTGATAAACGGAAGATCCGACTGTTTCGGCTGTTAAGGTTTAAAAAATTAAAAAGTTCGTACACGTCGGCCCTCGAGTTCTAAACCATAAAACGATAAATGCAAGCCAATCGCAGCGAACGCACCGGTCACCTCCTTGAACGCCAGGTTCAACTGGACAGTCGAGCGGCCAATGGCAGCACCAAGTGGTGACGTCAAAGAGGAGGCTAATGGACACTAATTGATAGGTCTGTCGCGCCGGCCTTCTAGGGCAGGACGGCGGAGAAGCTGCGACCTGGCGGGTGACTCTGCCCGTCGCGTCGTGCTGTATGCGTCCACGACGGGACGACGAGAGATGTGAGGGCGCAGGCAGATCCATCTGGTGGCCGGGTTCACAAACTACGAAAGAATCGCGAGACGTAAAAATTTAAATAACCGCGTTCTAAAACACTCGTTTACAAGATACGCAAAACCCTCCAACACAAGCATCACCACCCTAATTTCAACTTCCTATGTTTCTGCTTGCGTTTTCGACTTCCGTATAATTGAAGTGGAGTGTTCCGTAAACTTTTAAAGACGTAGACGTAATGTGCATAAAAGTACATGCTGTGTTTTTTTTATATACACGTGACGTTTTAACTTGTTAACACAGTGAAAGAATATAAACCACCTTAAATAAAATTAATGACAATTTCATTTGCTAACGAGATAAACATGATTTAACAAAAAAAGCCCGGGGAAGAAGTTCGTTCTACAGAGTTTTACAATATTTCAAGTTGTCGGGTTGGTGACGCATTGCGACTTTGGTACTTCATGAACGACCGTGATTTTCTTGCAGTGTTTGTGTGTTTTGTTGTTGAGTCATTGCGTTCCTTGCGTAGTTTATAAACCCGGCCTAAACATGGGCATGGACCGCGCACCCAAACATTTCCAAGGCTATCATTGGATGGCTATCATTGGATGGCTCCATTGCCAATAGAACTGTCGAGATGATATGTCATGGCGAGCGCAGCTGGTACGTTTTTTTTTAGGTAATGAAACCTAATAGCTACATACCTGAAAAATTCGCGGGTTCATTTCATGTTATGCTAAAATTCAAATAATTATACCTTAGTGTTGCTTCTGCCATTGGTCCACTGTTAATCTGGAGGACTGAGGGCCAATTAGAGACCCTCACTCATAGAAGTGTCGAATCACAGGCCACCCAGTCGTGACGACTCACAAGCCAGCAGCCAATGAACAGTTGGCATTTGCCCGAGTGTGTAAAGGATATTGGAGTCTATCCTAAAGGTCATTGAACCCGCGAATTTTTACGGTCTCTACTAATAGCTAGGGAAATAATATGATCGCTCATTAAACTGCAATAAGGTATCTCTGCGCTAGCGGTCGTTCCTTTGTGATTTGAGAGCCGTCTGCAAGAAAAGCCAGTGTCCTGTTAGGCCAGGCCATTCAATACGAGTTTTCTTCCGCACTGGATGGCTGTGATTGCTGTGCCGACAGTATACATGCACCTGAAATAAAACCCAGCCAACTACAGAACAAAGACATTGCTGCAAACTTTTAACACACAGCTGATCGGGAAGTATTTTCGCGATAAGTGCATGGCCCTACTAATAGCTGTTTGTATGTCCACGTTACAGTTGGTGTTACCATGTTTCTTTGCTGGTGGATTTAAATGTGATGTTCATCAAATTACTACTTCAAATGTAACGGTTAAAACAATCAAGAGTCTCCGAGTGTGTCATTTTTTTTTAATAAACACACAGTCATCAGATGATTTATTCAGTTCTGAGAGCAAATCGTTAGTCTTGCTCACAGGAGTCAAAAATGTGTCTACATCATATCCTTAGTCCATGGTCGAGCTCGTATGGATTATGATGCGCGGCGAAATTAGGTCTAGCGCCATGAGCATTGCAAAAAAAAAAAGAAGCTGGAACATGTGAAAGTCGTGTTTGTGCATTTCTGTCGGGTTGTCTCGAGGCGCATGGGACAGGTTGTGTAACTGCTTCATTTCTCTTTGCCCCCGAGGCTGGAAGGCAGCGGGCAGGCCCAGCATGCATTGCGACACACAGCCTGAGCCGAAACTGCCAAAAAAAAAAATACCGCGGAGTGAATACACAGGTAAAGCTGCGTAATACCGGAGTTCCGTGACCTAAATATACCTACAGACACGTAACACATTCCCTAGACCAATTAGGATGAAGGATGCGTGCCAAAATATCTTTATATATAAACCATTGCATCACAACCTGTTCTTTAAAACTGGTTTTGAATGCATTATTTAATCACAAGATAAGTTGGTTATCCACAAATACCCCAAAAAAAAAATTTTAATGTTATATAATTAGGGCCATGCATTTTTCGCAAAAAGATTTTCAAACCAGCAGTGTGTTAAAACTTTGTTCGCTAGGTTTAATTCAGGTTTCTCTTACAGACGGCCGCCAAAATTACAAGGAAATAATAGCTAGCAGCGCATGCATTCTTTGTTGCAGTCTAATGAGCAATCTTCTTTTATCGCGAAAATACATGCCTCTATTTATAGGTCTTGTAAATACCCTAGTTCTAATACTTGGGTCCAAAATTTGCCACGGCCTGTGTACGAACAAAATGAAACACTGTTCTGACTAACAGTAACGTATAACCACATTGTCACGGTGCGTAATAACCCAAACACGCTCTATATCTATATTCACTCGAACAAAGAAATGTTGACCGAGTGGCTCACATAATGATCACATGCGATTCACACATCAATCACGCCAGGCGAGTTTACTTAACTATTCGGCTACAGAAAAAATACTCGTGCTTATGAGAGCGTTGTATCCAGGGCCGCAACTAGAGTCTCTGGCAACCGGGGCATGAATGTATTCATGCGCCCCCCCCCCCCTTTTTTTTTTTGCACATACCACACCAATAAAGCGGTTGTCCGGGGGCCCTCCCACGGAAAAATGGTGCTATTTAAGCATTTTCCATACCTCCATGTAACAGTTTCTGTGCTACTGAAACTTCCATGCAAAAAATTTTTACCAGTTACCAGTTGTAGTAGGAATTACAATGCAAGCGATTTCGGCGCCCCCACAGCTTTGCGCCCGGGGCGTATGCCCCGCTTGCACCCCCCTAGTTGCGGCCCTGGTTGTATCACTGCCTCAGCGAGTGCCAGTTATACAGACAGATTAAAACTCGCCCACTCACTTTGCCTCGAGGTGATAAATTTATTCTTCAATCACGTTTTTTTTTTTTTTTTTTTTTGATGTGTAACAAACATCTTAGCTCTCGGTATACGGCATTTGGTGGGAGTAATAGCGTGAATGCGACGGAAATGTGTAACAATCATGATGCTGCCATCTTTGGCGGATGTCGTAAACCAAATTTCACTTAGCCAAAGGAAAATTATATAGTATTAGCTGTTTAATTAATTTTAAGAAGATTAGTAAAATTTTAGTAAAATATCTTGTCGATAATCAGGTCCAAAGCCGAGGTTTAGAATTTTTTTTTTTAAAGTCGCTTCCGCTTTTGTTGGAGCAGTTCCATAATATGATTTAAGATTTCGCTCTGCAAATGGAATGATTCTATAGTCGACGTACCTGCTCCGGAAGTGAATTTTAGCGGCTGGTGCGGAAACTACGTGTTATTCGCGTCCAGAAATGTAGTCAAAACACAATTTGCGTAGATTCATCACGATCGGCATTATTTTAAGAATTTTAGTTGAATTTCGTGTCAGAGTTCCCTATCATAAGAGTAGGCCTATTTGCAACACATGAATAGCTTGTTACCGAGGTTAGATGTTGCACATCTCTGGCGAGTACTTGCTCACTACTCTTTTTTGATATGGATTCTAAATTCATACTAACTTATCATTATCAGGCGTAGCTAAGCCCCATTTCTGCAGTGTTTTGGGCGGAACAAAATGGCGACGGCGTATCAAGGGAGCCCCGCCATCCTGATCTTATTTATCCACTTTTCCCCCTCGAAATCATTGAAGACAGGTGCAGGGATGGTCCATTATTGTAAGCCAAGGTTGTTTGCTTTCCTAATTTTCGTGCTCAGAGCTTGGTGTACTGATGAGAATAGCCTACAGTTCACTGGGACGAAAGCCACAACCACGAACCAAGCAGTTCCGAAGATTACCGAAGTAAAATGTTAGGTTCGTCAATTTAATAAATAATAGTTCTTAATTAGAGTAGGTTAGGTTAGGTAATGTTTATTTAAAATTAGGTATATGGTCTGACTCTTGGCTTCACCTCCCTCGTCCAGAGTCAGACCATAAAGGGGAGAGGGATTTCAGAGTACTACACTTACCAATATGGCGGTCGTTTTGTTTACAAATGTATCAGTTTTTTCTGTATTGGAGGTTATATTGGAGGAAAAAAAGTCAACTCATAAAATTATGTTTGTATTATGAAGATTAGTTTTGGACTTTTACTATGTTAACCAGTAATATTTTGATTTAATTTTATTCGGAACAGCTTAACTACAGTCGTTAATAAAACAAATGTCCGCCATATTGGTATGTGAAAATCAGAAGGAAAAAGAAAACGTAGGGTGAAAAAAAGGCTTCACGTCTGACGGCCTGATCTGTTTTTGCGCTCGGCAAACTCCGGAGATGTTCGGCACCGCTGCTGGGGCCCCGCATTTAGCTTTTAAGCTAGACGTTCAATATGGGGTCAGCCATGGCGCCAATCGCTGGCAATTAGCACATGATGCACGCACCCTTGTCCTGCATGGTTAAAAAAAAACCGCATGGTAGAGTGTATAGGTAGGGACCGGAAAAATTCGCGAGTTAAATGACCTGTAGGATGAACTCCATAGTTCTACGTACACTCGGTCAAATGCCACCCACTCATTGGCTGCTGTCTTGTGTGACGTTCCAGCGTAGCAGCATGTGAATCGATAAAGCTTTTGTTGGGTGTTTCTCATTGGCCCAGAGTCATCCAGGTGAGTTGTCAGATAGCAGAGGCAGCACTGAGGTATAACGATTTGTATTTTAGCCTATCGCGAAATGAATTCGCAAATTTTTCCGGTCTCTATGTATGGGCTTCGGCCTGAGACACACTTAAGGTCCTCCCCTAACCTGGACCCTCCCCCTTACACACTTGGAATGATTCAGGCTATAGGGAGGAAAAAAAAGGTCGCAGGCCGGGGGCGATGGCGGGCGGCGGGCGGCCTGATCGGCAAACTCCGGAGTTGTTCGGGACCGCAGGCCGGGCGATGGCGGGCGGCTGGCGGCCTGGTGGCAAACTCCGGATGTGTTCGGGACCGCAGGCCGGGGGCGATGGCGGGCGGCGGGCGGCCGGCGGCGGACCTGCTGGTGGCGCTGGTGGCGGCGCCGCTGCTGGTGGCGCTGGGGCTGCTGCTGCAGTCCAACCTGCGGGGCGGCGACTGGAGCCTGGACCCGCGCCGCCGCTGGCACGTGCTGGGGCTGGGGCTCGGCCTGCTGTGCGTCTCCGTCGTCGCCTGCTGCTACGTCACGCGCCGCCTGGGCGCGTGCGCGTGGGAGGCGCGCCTGCGCCGCGCCGCCCAGGTGCGCCGCCGCTTCCCTTAGGGGTTGTCCATTAATCACGTGATGTTTTTTTAGCAAATTTTTTAACCCCCCCCCCTCCCCAAATAAATCACGTGTATTTTTTTTGGTACAAAATATTTTTAAAAATTTCAGAATATTATCTTTAAACATAGGTATAATCTAATTCAATTCTGGAAAATTAAGCACAGTGATAAAAATGTTCAGATACACATTAAGGTTGCAGGTTTATTCTCACTGGCATAAAAATAATAAAGGAAAGGCTTATATGTGATTTACGCATGTATTCAGCGCCAAAATCACAGTCTTACTGGTTGACTGTCAAGTTGAGACGGGTGGTTCATGTTGCGGCGGGCGGGGATATTGTTGCCTGGCTACGGCGAGTCAAGGTCACGCGTCGCTTTTCGGTTTAGTAGAAATCGCGCGAAAAAAATTAATACACGTGATATCTCTCTACACCCCCCCCCCTCCCCCTTGTGATATTTCGTGATTTTACCCGGACCCCCCCCCCCCCTCTTCGAGCCTCACGTGATTAATGGACGATCCCTTAGGGCCCGATTCACACCTGAGAGGCGACAGGCGAAGGCGAGACGTGACGACGCACGGGCTGGTTGGATTCACACACAAGTGGCGTTGGAGAGGCGGAAGCGTGGTGGTCTACATCTGTAGGCATTCTCTCATGTGCTAGGAACTCGAAATGCGGCGACCTGACGACGATGGAAGTGATGAGGACGGTCCCGACCTTGTTGCTTCGGCTAATGTGAATAGCCGGAGAAAGTATTGGGTTCACCCTTTGTGGCTAAATGATAGGAAGAACGAGTGTTATCATGCAGACACGGGAACGTCTCCGCCAACTCACAAAATGCAATATTGTATTCTGGGTCGTCACGCATGATCACAATTTTAACACAGAAAAAACGAATACCACAGTAAAATCAAGGTGGGATAATCGAGAGGCGCTGGACAGGCGCGCTTCCCCAAGCTGGTGCAGGCGGTGCGGTTGCGTGCCCCCGCCTCGTCGCCTGTGTGTAGACTGAGTCATTTGTTTACGTGGAAGAGGCGTCCAAGCGGCGTGTTTCCCGCCTCGCCTGCCGCCTCTCAGGTGTGAATCGGGCCTTACGTTTGCTCTTATCAAAGCAACAAGATAGCTACGGTTATGTCTGTCACTCAAATGAAACTACCCCAAAATGCCGTTCTTTATCTTTTTGACGTGAATACGTCTTTAAAATTGCTTCCATAGTGGGAGGCAATTAAAAAAAAAAAAACGAATGATAACAAAATCGGGGGGTACAGTTTGGTGTTGCAGCTACACATCTATCAACTCCATCCAAAAATTTAATTACACCACTGGATAGCTAAAGGATCAAAGAATTCGTTACGCTAAGTGAGGACTGTGACGGCATCGCGCGCGGTGGAGGGGGAAGCGCCTGCCATTTTGAGGTAATTTTGCTGCGTTTCGAGATTTCCATTTAGTATAACTTTTGACTCGGAGAAGCTACGACGCGACGTTCGTTTGAGTTTCAACCGTCAGCTCTTGTCAAAATCTTAAGTCTGCATATATAAAACATTATTGTAAAATAGTTACAGTGAATATATATGGTGTTAAAACAAAAAAAAATAGCGTATTTTATATTTTGTATAGAAAATATTACGTATTACGTACAAGTATTCACGTACAACACACAGCCGTGTCCATGACACAGCCACATCCCATTTTTCTCTGGTAGGTTAGGTTTTCGCACTACTAGCAATCTGAATCAAAATTTAAGGATGTTTTGGTAAGTCCCCCCCCTCCCCCTCCCCCCCCCATGCCCGTGCTCGCACCATTGGCGTAAACCTGTGGCCCGCGACTCATTCATTCCTGGCACACCAAGCCTTGGAAAGTGGTCCGCCCCACTAGCATGGGATGAGTATTTGTTAGATAAATAAATTAAAATAAAACATATATATAACACTTTCTATCAAAATCTTAAAAAAAATCATAGTTGATTTAACACAATTTCATGACCATACGCCATTGCTGGGTTGCACTGGGTGTCGTAGGCAAAACTAAAGAAGTTGCAACAAAGGAAACAAGGAAAACAAGCCAAAATCAACTTACGAGTTTCATCGCTAGGTTCGTCTGTTTGTCGCTGTTATCCGAGGTTGAGGTTGCCAGCATACTGTTTTCGTATATGCTGTAAATTATTATTATTATTTGACTAAATTTATTCCGCGGAATTGTCAGTGCTGTCTAGGCATTTAACATTTACATAAGCTTATTCTGGCTTGTTCTCATTTTGTTAACGTGTATACTATCTTTGTTGTTCATTATTAAGGTTTTCTTGTGACATACAGTGTAACACAGCAATGGCATGTATCCCTTTAATGGTTTAAAATCAATCTTCCCCAATGCAAGAATCATTCAAAGAACGTATCAGCTATGCTTAGTTTCTGTATATAAGAGCGGTAATTTTCACTCATATCAGTTTCTTATACTAATGTTCTGTTACAAATCTAAAATGGCATGAAAATCAAACGCAAACGTGACTTAATTTACGTTGAGCATCATATTTTCAACAAAAAAAAAGTATATAAAAATTAAATGTGCAATTTTGTTAGTATTCGTTCTAAATCTATTTGACCTAGTTAGCATGTATAGTTAGACGTGGATAAAGAATTTAATTTTTGTGGGATGTTCGAATGCCAAGAGGAGGTGAGAGGAAATCAATCTCCAGAGTGAGAGAGACTGTCACGAAGCGTCGAAACAGCACACGGCTAACCCCTGGCATATAGGCAACTTCTTGCCCACCTGCGCTGCCCGGGTGGTTTGTTGGTCGGGCGTACAGTGTCGGTTGCGTAACCTAGCCGAGATGCATGCTGGTTTCGGCACGGTGCAGTAATGCAACTCATCAACCAGCTTTGAATGAATCAAGTACGACTCGGTTTTTGGCAGTTGATTATGTAAATTGAGAGAGTAGTCTTAAAAACCACAATAAGTGGCACGTTTGGCAAAGATATACCTCCCGTAAAGGAAAATGTTCATCTAAAAATTTCAGATTTCGAAGAAGCGCTGAAGGATCATCAGATATTAAAAAGAAAACTAATTTTTAACCGTCATATTACAAAAATACGACCTCAGTTATAGTCATTTATGGTGCGAGACCGAACTAAGATTGACCTACCCTATTTTGTTTTTCGAACGGATGAGAGGTTTTTTTATAATAGGTAGATTGCCTAATTATATCCTGGCTAGGCTACCCATGATTAACAACAATTTAATTAAATTATTTCACTCCCCTTATTCGTTATTTCAATAAATTTAGTAACAGGACACAAAAAAAATTTAAAAATATTTTTTGCATGGCACCAATTCCAAGTTTCTAGGTACAAACAGGTGAGTTTGAATTATTTATTTACCTTCATCTGTTATTTATTTAAAAGTTAATTGATTCTTCAAAACGATGGTACAAGGTTGCCTAATTAAAGTTGTCCAGACTCGCTGTTGTCTAGGTCTTAAATATAAGTGTTCGAGTAAGGTAGTGGAGTATGACAGAGAAGCGCTACACACTCCACTCCATGCAGTAGAGAAGGGTGCAGAGCGGTAGACATGTACAGCTCTACCAAGACACAAAAAAAATCTTAGACAAACAGAAATATAAAATATGTCATCCTCGAACATCTTTAACTCTATAAATCAATTGGACTTCAAATAATTAAATGTATTCCCTTTTAATTACCAGTGGGTAACCGAAGGTTTACGTAATTTTGGACAATACTGTAAACACACATTGGTATAATTAATTATAGTTACGAGAAATATGTTGTAAACTTATTCAGTAAGAATTTATTTTTAAAATATATTTTAATTCTGCAAAATCGGCCTTGTTTCAATAACCGGAGCTTCTTAAAGAAAGCGTCCTAGAATATGTGCCCTGTGGTATTCCAGAGAAATATGTGTTTAGATATGAAATGTAAATATAGTTACTCTAATATACGACGGAAGATTGAACTGCCGCTAGGATTCGGCTCACGTTTCTCATATATTTTTTTTTGGTAATATTTGACTTTAATTATTACAACATATGACCAGAAATCTGTACGTGGGGCGCTCCGACTTCAAAACGTTCGAGAAGCACTGTCACAAACTGTTTTCAAGAAACAGTTTTAGTGGGTTATGTGTCAAATAAAGTACTCTCTGCATGACGAAAACATAACTTTACATAAACAAAGACACAAAAATTAGTAAAATTTAAATTAAAAATGTGAGCGAGTCTTTTAGTATTCGGCAGAGAAGTGTAACATATATAACCTCGGTAACGAGAAAATTCACGTGTTCTCATGTTGCAAATACACTTAAAACTCGGACACGAAATTTAACGTAAAATTCTTTCAAATGATGCCAAGCTTGTTAAACACACGCAAATTGTGATGTAAATTAAATTTCTGGCCGCGATGTCACACGTGGTTTCCTCACCCTCCGCTAGAATTCGCTGTTGGAGCAGCTACGTCGACTATTGACTCATTTGATTAGCAGACTCATTTTTTAAACTATATAATGAAAAGGCTCTGATAAAAGCGAAAAAAAAAAGGGCTTCAAAAAGTACTAAACCCTGGCCTTGTACCTGATTATGGACAAGGAATTTTATTGAAATACGGCCCATCTTGTTGAAATTCATTAAACAGCTAATACTATAAGGTTTCCTTTTGACTTTGTGAAGTTTTTTCGCGGCATCCGCCACAGATGGCAGCACCGTAGTTGTTACACATTCCTGTTCCTTGACTCCCGTCGCATTCTCGAAATTACTCCCACCAAATGCCGTGTAATGAGAGCCAAGATGTTACACATCAAAAATTGAAACAGATAACTGTTACGTGTATGGTACATGTGTGGTGGTGTGTGTCAGGAGGCGGCGGCAGCGGCTGCGGCGGCGGGGGGCAGTCAGCTGCAGCTAGCGGCGCGCGAGGACCCGCCCCCCAGCTACGAGGCGGCGGCGGCCAGCTGCGACGCGCCGCCGCCCTACTGCGCCCTCGTGCGCTGGGCGAGGCCCGCCCCCGACCCGCCCCCCACCAACGTCAAGGCGCCCGTCTGACGAAGGTGGCGGCGGGGGGCAGTCAGCTGCAGCTAGCGGCGCGCGAGGACCCGCCCCCCAGCTACGAGGCGGCGGCGGCTAGCTGCGACGCGCCGTCGCCCTACTGCGCCCTTGTGCGCTGGGCGAGGCCCGCCCCCGACCCGCCCCCCACCAACGTCAAGGCGCCCGTCTGACGAAGGTGGCGGCGGGGGGCAGTCAGCTGCAGCTAGCGGCGCGCGAGGACCCGCCCCCCAGCTACGAGGCGGCGGCGGCCAGCTGCGACGCGCCGCCGCCCTACTGCGCCCTCGTGCGCTGGGCGAGGCCCGCCCCCGACCCGCCTCCCACCATCGTCAAGGCGCCCGTCTGACGAAGGTGGCGGCGGGGGGCAGTCATCTGCAGCTAGCGGCGCGCGAGGACCCGCCCCCCAGCTACGAGGCGGCGGCGGCCAGCTGCGACGCGCCGCCGCCCTACTGCGCCCTCGTGCGCTGGGCGAGGCCCGCCCCCGACCCGCCTCCCACCATCGTCAAGGCGCCCGTCTGACGAAGGTGGCGGCGGGGGGCAGTCATCTGCAGCTAGCGGCGCGCGAGGACCCGCCCCCCAGCTACGAGGCGGCGGCGGCCAGCTGCGACGCGCCGCCGCCCTACTGCGCCCTCGTGCGCTGGGCGAGGCCCGCCCCCGACCCGCCTCCCACCATCGTCAAGGTGCCAGTCTGACGAAGGTGGCGGCGGGGGGCAGCCAGCTGCAGCTAGCGGCGCGCGAGGACCCGCCCCCCAGCTGCGAGGCGGCGGCGGCGGCCAGCTGCGACGCGCCGCCGCCGTGCGCTGGGCGAGGCCCGCCCCCGAACCACCCCCCCCCCCCACCCTCATCAAGGCGGCGGCGAACGAGCTAACGACAGTGAGTCTACGCAAGCTTCACGCGAGGTAGTGGCGTGTGTCCGCAAGGCTGGACAGAAACTCTGAAGAAGTGACGGATGCCAGACCACAAACTTTAATGTGAAAAACACTCCGGGGCGGGGGGGAGGGGATAATATCGTCACCTCTCTCCCTGTACCTATTAATAAATGTACAACTTTTAAAACCCCACAGTTAAAAAAAAAAATCTCAAGACTGTGAAAATTACCGTGGCCATATATGTGAACGTGATCCGCACGTATCACATAATTAATAA
Source organism: Bacillus rossius redtenbacheri (assembly GCF_032445375.1). Lineage (NCBI taxonomy): Eukaryota > Metazoa > Arthropoda > Insecta > Phasmatodea > Bacillidae > Bacillus > Bacillus rossius. Next base: position 37,485,931 of record NC_086337.1, on the reverse strand, counting down.
GGTTTCCTATAAATTATATTAAAAATAGACTTGTGACTCTCGTCGTGTCAGGGTGAAACCAAGAATTTAAAAATAATCTCGAAACTTAACTGTCCCCCCCCCCTTCCTTCCTTTTCACAATGGCATACACTCTAGATGTCCCTGGAAAGCACTGATATGATTTTTCTTTTACGATTCCTTCGAAGAATGTGTGGGTGACTAACCAACGTGATGTTCGATGGGAAACTTGTTATGAAATTGTGGCGACCCGAACGACATTTATCGGGACAAATTCGTCATGATTAAAATATGCCACCGCTTGTGTCTGATGCTGTGTAGCTTGTAAATAATGACTCGCCAGTGAAGAGCAGAAGTAAAACGAGTAGGTAGCGAAAGGTAGTTATTTACGACCGTCTCTCGACATAAGGTTATTCTCGCCATGTGTGATGTAAGTAATTTAGCAGCATTACTTCAACTGTTGGTTGAAGATTGTCAACCAAGAAGTCCAAAAGAAACTTTTTTTTCCCCCAATTTCTGGAAAGTATAAAAATTTATTGACCCCCGATCAGTCCCGAACATAACCGAAGTTGACCGCTCGCTCGTGCAACTTCGTGGTCGGAATAAAAAAAACATTTTATGTGAATTCATTCTTAAGTTTTAGAGTATTTTAAATGCTTTTTATCTATCCCAACCGACGTTTCACTTCAGCTACGATGACCTAGAAATACAAAAAAAAAATTCTACCGGAATTTTATTTATATAATACAGATTTAACCTAACGTTTTACTTTTACAAAATTTAAAAAAAAATTACAAGATGCACTAATCCTGATTCATCCTGTGTCCATCTCTTAGGTTTAGCTCAATTTCTAAGTAACGTCTGCTGCTAGTTTCGCCAATCAAATATACGAGCGTGGGAAGTATAGCCCTGTTAATTAATTTCAGTTTTATTGAGTAGATAATATTAACACCATTAATTAAATTACAACAGTTAAACTGTCTATCCACAAAATTAGTCACACATTCGTAAATTTCCTATTTACTCTCCCCACTGGAGCTTGGCTCGACAGTGGCTCCCACTAATGTTCATCTGTTACCGAGCACCTCTACATATCTCAACACACAGCTTGGTACTACTCATTAGTCTCCGCCGCACACGCAACACCATCAAAGATGCACTGGTCCCCGATGCTGCCATCTTCGCTCACGGGGTCCGTCGCTCGTGGCTCAACGAAGGGGTCACTCCGCTCTCTTCGCTTCGAGGATTCACTCGCCGGTGTCGCCACCTCTCACTCGCCGGCCTCCGTTTCCTCATATGCTCGGCCGGGAGCGTGTGACAGCGATACCAGGAACTCTTACGTTCCCATAACTCGCTATGTGGTTGCCAATATAAATATTGCGACCGCGTCACTTTGTTCGAATCATTGGAAACGACGGCGGGGCGCGATGTGTGTGATTTTAAGATTAAAGGTGGCTCACGGTCCAGAAAGAAGTAAAATAGCTGTCGCATGTTGCTTGGCTCTATTTTTAATAGTGTAGATGTCAGGCGGGGGGGAGTTCACCCTTTCCCCTCAGTTAGTCGGCTAACTGATGCATGAAAGTGTCGTGATGTCTGTATTTAGAGGCGTGTGGATCTCACTCGCCGGAGGTCGGCGTCGTCTTATATACCTGCGAAGTTCCGCCCTGGGAAGGTCTAGTAGCCCTCCGAAGTGTCGCGTCGTCAGAATCCCCGAGTTAACACTCGAAGCTGCTAGAACAATCGTGTCCTAGCAGACGGGGCTCTGGAAACGCGCCGAACCCTCGAGGGAAGCAGAGAGGCGCCGCGCTAATCGGATTACCGCAGTCAGCAGGAGAGGGGTGTCTCCTACCTGCATCACACCCCTCCCGGCTGGCGCTATATCACCACTCTGGAGTCTAGTCCGACGCCACAGTTCGCGACCGCCCCACTTACACGATCATATTACACAGCCACAATGAGTGCTAACTGGCAGCACGACGGGAAACGGCATAAGCCGCCCCCAAAAGACCAGACCTGACCAAACCAATGCGGACTAAAAGTCCAAGTGCCCCACCCCTTGCATAGTAGAACTTCTACCACGCCCCACTCTTCTTCCAGGTCCATCCTTCTATTCCTGTAATCCACCTGCTTGTAATAATGCATGACCTTTGCATCCCGCATGTATGTGCCGAGGGTTTTCCCTCTGTCTATGGAGGTTTTACCTGGGCCCAACTTATCTAGTTTTAGTCTAGAATTAAGAGTGAAGGGAGTTAGTCATGGCGAAAACGTCTGCCATGACTGGCCAATCCCCTCCTAGTACATGATGCACGTGGCCTTTTCTGCATGGTTAAAAACCCGCATGTTTAGAGCGTATAGAGCTTGCCCTGAGACGCACTTAGAGTCTTCCCTACCTAGACCCCTCCCTTACACACTTAGTTTTAACTTAGGTTAGGAAAAAAAACTGTCTGGCCAGGGAGAGGGGAGGCCCCTACCTGCATCACACCCCTCTCGCAGGCTGGTGCGCCGGCTGTCTGGCCAACCTCGTCGCTAGTCGCGTCGTAACAATATTTTGCCAAAGAGGATTGATTACACACTTGAATATTCTAGTCAATTTTCGAATTCAAGCCGAGATATATATGTTTGTACAGTTTGAAATTGTAAAGCCAAATTGTTATGATGAAAATAAAATTTACAATTAAATTTTTTTTTCTCGTGATGTGTTTTATTCAATTAACAAGGGGGAAAATGGGTGTATGAATCAGATAAATAAATTACTAAACAAATGTTAGCTTTTCTGAAATAACTAGTTATGCCAACGTTTTGTCGGGAAAGCCCTGCCATTGTCTGTAGTTGCTTGGCTCCTTACCTATTTAAATAGTTAATATTTTAGTTTTGTTGTTTTCACTTCAAAATCTTAAGATTCTATTGAAACATCACATTTTGTTTGATTGACACTATAAAATATTGTACAAGTTATACAAAGGATCCATAAAAGAATGACCCAGAATAAATGGTTTACTATAACAGTTTAATTGAGACTATTTACAACAAATCATATATTAAATTGAAGGTAAACTTAACTAGTTTTTTACAAACCTTTACTATGTGCACCTTTAGTTATACCTACGACACACATCCAACCTAAAGTCCAATTCTTCCCTAACTTTGAGTAACACGTCCGTAGTAATGGAAGCAATAATAGCCTCTTCAATCAATGTCTCAACTCTGGCAAATCACTAGGTAGCGGCGGAACGTAGACACGATCTTTTAGAAAACCTAAAGTAAAAAAAAATCGTATGGCGTTATGTCAGGTGAACGTGAGGCCAGCAAAAAAAGAGCTCTGTCGTCTCGGCCATTACGAATAAATCCAACGGTCAAGGACTTCGACGTTCAACAACTCTGTTGCTAAATAAAATTTACATGTTCACTCTCTAATAATTGGGGAAATAGCCATTATTTCGCGCTGCAAGTTAGAAAAAAAAAACAAAGCAATACTCGCGCATGCGCTTATCTAAAACTGTTAAGAGTTACTCTTTAATTGTGATATTGAACCAACACACTCCAACGCTTACAGTTGATAATATTAAATGTTAAAAACTGGGACATTATTTTATGGACAGACAGTATATTTATGATTAAGCGAGGGAGCTGAAGAATGATGGAATAAACCTCGCTGAGTTTCTGTTCGACTTGCACCGTCGTGAGCACCTGTCGGCCAAGGGCGTCGTCAGCCGATGGCCGGGGAGGGGGGGGGGAGGTTTGCAAGTTGTGGGAAAAGTATATATATATTTTTTTTTGCATTTGGCTACACTTTTTTGAATCTCTAGGGCTCTAGGTGGGGGCAACTGCCCCCCCCCCTACCCCTCCTTGGCGACGCCCTTTGCTGCCGGCGGAGCTGAGATGCCCGAACGACACGCCCCGCCCGGGGCTCGAGGCAGAGCCATCTCGCCCCGGCGACCACGCGCTCTCGCGGCGACTTCGGCGGGCGGACGTCCAGGGACGGGAGCCAACTGTCGTCACCTGGTTCCTCTCGAGGGAAGTGCGCCGTCGGCAGTGTCTGGGCAGGTCCGTGGCACGCTGCCGCCCTGGACCGAGGGCTGTCGCCGGCTGCTCTTGCGACACTGTCCGCCGCGTCGCACCTAACTCCCGGGAGACTTGTGTGGTGAAGTCATGTGACTCGCTGAGCTAGTGGCCTCTGGGAAGCCTCATTCAGTGTGATGCTGCACTGTGCAGTCCTTAGGTGTGTGTGTGTGTGTGTGTGTGTGTGTGTGTGTGTGTGTGTGCGCGTGTTATTAGCGCGTTACAAGTTATACTTCTTTTTTGACATAATACACAAAACTATTTTGAAATTGATAGTTACAAAAATTATTCTAAATTTTTACATAACTTGTTGTAACAGAAAATATAGTTCACAGCAAATGGATACAGAATCAGTTATATTTATATATACGTATAAGCTGAAGTGCCCGGTATTGTCCGAGCTTTGCGCTACTTAACTTTAGCATAAGCCCCTATATAGCATGCTCCGCTTCAAAGAATGCATTCTGCAATTAAGATTAAGTGTATCCTATTTTATATTATGAGGACGTAAAAAAATGCTACAATTTAAAACCAAACTTCATGTTTAGATAAAGTGAAATCATTACCTCTCTTATTTCGCCCTGATATCTTTATAAATCCCGAAAATTTCTACATGTATTTATACTTATAATATTCCCCTGGTTAGATTTTTAACCCGACAAAAATTAATTAATAAGGGAATTTAAGATAATTGTGTACACAACTCATACTTAAAACACTTTTAAAAAAACATACCAAATATATTTTAGTTTTTAAAAGTTATAAATGTTCCCATACGCACCGTAATGTTTTTTCTCCAGCAACTACGGCGTGATTATCAATTTTACAGGTGAGTCTTGAACATGTTCGAGTTCTAACGTTTTGCTTCAAAGCAATGACGCCCGTAGTCATTCTACGAAACAATTCGTTGTTTTTGTTTAGACAAAATTCCACTCGCAATGTCGACAAGAGTCGACCCTGACGGCGAGACGCGACAGCCATTGTACCGTGCTGGGCCCGCGTTCGCAACGGCACGTGCGCACGTACACGAAGCAAGCGTCAGCTGGTGCACGTGATACCGGCACACTTACAGCACGTACAACACGCACAGCACGTGCGCTGCGCCAAATCATAACTTATCCGCGCTGAGTGCGGCCAATCAGCACACACCACGAATGTCACTTAAACAAACGTATATTTTTAAAATTCTTATGAATTTCTACGAACCGTGACTTTGGTAGCCCAGTAGACGTGTTAATTAAATCAGGGGTTCAAAAGAGTATGTACATATACCATTTTTTAGCAGTTGTTAGTGTTGGTTAGTTGAATTTCTGTGAAATTTATTCGGCTAAACGGCTACCACTGAAAATTTATCTTGCTATCTCTCTTACATATTATGTTTCACCTCTGAATTTAATACTATTACCAAGCGATATTTAAAATCTGCAAAAAAAAAACGCGCGAGTTTTTATTATGATGATTACTTAGTTACAGGGGCGCAACAACTAAATTTCCGAAGGTGGAAAATGGTGCTATTTAAGCAGTTTTATTATCTAAAAATTGATTACACAGCTTTTTCTTTGCCCCCGTTTGCCCCCACTTCAAGGTTTCAGAGGGGGGCAAAATACCCTTGCCCCCCCTGTTGTTGCGCCCCTGCTTAGTTGAGATTTCACCGTTCGCTAATAACACCTAGTAAATATCACGTGATAATATTTAAGAGGATTCATCACAGCTGCTAAAATTGTGTGCTGCAGGGTCTCGCGGTTCCAAGTCTCAATGGCGTAATTTTAATACTGAAAAGAAATAAAAAATTTTGAAAAATATAGAAAGGTATAAGGAAGGTTTCTATTGAATAATTTTTTTAAATTTTTGTGATTATATAAGTTTTATCCCGCATTGAAAGTACTGTTTCTGAGCTGTTTTCAGTGTGATTTTCAGAAGTTCTAATTGAATATTTCATAAATATTTTTCATTGGAAACATAGTGTTAACCTTATAAAATAAATTTCTTTCTGTGTTTTCACTGTCGTAATTGAGATATTTGATGAAAATTATGTATTTCTAAAGTAATGCACACATTGCTGGGCAAAAAGATGATCGTCGCGCGGGAAACTGGGTGGGAGGCAGAGAAGGGAAGAAGAGGTGTAGACAGCGAGAGCCCTCCCCCCTGTGGAGCTGCTAAGCTGACCCCTGCTGGGCGCAGGACTCTGCCCGAGCCTGACAACAACAATAGGGAAGAGTGCAGGGGGTGGGGGTTACCACTTCCTGTGGAGCTGTCCCAAAACTGAGGTTCGCAACTCGCCAGAAGAAGGAAGTGTAGCTATCAATGGCTCGGAAGTCTAGCAAAGCCAGATTGTTTTTATCAGCATACAGGAAAAAGAGGCGCAGGCCAGAGGTACTAATAAGTCTGTATGTGTGTCTGTATTTGATAAACTATGTATGGTAAGTTTTAAATTGGCGGGCACATTCTGTGAGGTAATTCCTCTTGCAAATTTAATAATGTTTGGCCAATGATAAACATGATAAGATGTCGGAGTCATTGATAATCGAGATTTCAAGCGACTTCATAACAAATCAGGAACATTATGGTAATAATCAAGAATTTACTAAAATACTTTAAGTTATCAAATCAACTAGAAACATTTTAATAAATGTTCTTGTCTTCTGGATTCTAGCCGCGTCACAATGGAAGTTCTTTCCGACGTTTCGGAGTGCGTTGCAGCCTCCATCTTCAGGGCAGCAGCAGAAGTCGCTTCTTACCTACTGTTACTCTCAGTAACCTACTACCTACTGTTCGTCAGTAACCTACTACTTACTGTTACTGACAGTAGGTAAGAAACGACTGCTGCTGCTTCCCTAAAGATAGAGGCTGCAATGCACTCCGCAACGTCGAAATAACTTCCAATGTGACGCGGCTAGAACCCAAAGGCAAAGCAAAAACCGTGAAAGCGCGCGATATTTATTTTAAAGTGTTGTTTGATAATGTTAATATCTTTAACAATTAAAATTGCCATTCTGTAATGGTTTTATAATTTACTGTTTCATGTTTTTCTCTCAACAAATAAAATAAAGGGTAATAATACAAGTTTACAAAATAAGTATAATTGATTTATTTTTACATGCTTTATATTAGCTTCACCTTTATGTTTGTATGTTTGTAACCGACTCCTTTGGGTGCGATTTTGAGCCACTTTAAACGGCCAGATTTCATTCAAACTTTGTAGATTTATCGAAGAACGATGACAATACACTAATTTGATAAGATTATTCCATTATTAAATTTGCAAAATAAGATTTTTGTCAATTTATAAAATTTCACAATATTTAGTAGGCTTTGTTTATATCGCGCCAAAGACAAACTGAAAGAAAAGAGTTCGCATTTCGCTCATGTGCGAACTATTTTCTTTCAGTTTGTCTTTGGTGCGATATAAACAAAGCCTACTAAATATTGTGACATTTAATTAAATGAAAAGTGAGAGTGGGTTATGATTATTGTGAACAATATACTTTCTTGAAGAGAATATTATCTATATTTGTAAAAATATGAAAACAAAATTCCCTGAAATAAGGGCTTTAAATGTTGTTTCTTTCGTTAAATAGAGAAACACAATTATGTATTTGTTTCATTTGACCAATTAACCAAGAGTGAAACATCATTATAAAACAACATTTTCTGCAAATATTTCACGAAACATGGAAAAATTGAGGTTTAATTTTGCTGTGAAACCAACAGCAGATGGGAAATCAAACACCATATGCATAACCTCAATAGCTACACCTGATGGCAGATTTTTGAAATTACACTCGAACACCAACCTGCAAATCTACACCAAACAGTTAAAAATATTCCAAACTATGCCAAAGTCAGCAAATCATTAAATAAAAGACATCAAACACGGAAAGTATGGATAAGTTTGACAGATGATATATAAAAAATATATTTGGATAAAGAGCAAAACATACAGTTTAAGGATTTTTACCTCGACGAAATTGAGGAAAAAACAAAAAGTGTTAAATCTATACCTAGTGGATCAAATAAAAAATTGGAAAAACTGTTAGAAAAATTTCTTGAAGAAAAAAAATCTATATCTGAAACTCAAAATTTAGGGAAAATTTGCATACGATTTCATGATTGAGAAATTCACGGGCAGAAACTCAAATGCTTACCAGTGGATTAAAGATTTCAAAAAAGAATGTAAATGTTTGCTAATCTAAGAAGACAAAAAGAAAATAGAAATTTTAAAACATTTCTTAGAATACTCCAGTGTAGTTTGGTACAACTGCATGCAAATGCAACTTACAGTGGAATCGGACCGGAACAAATGGGAGAAAATGTTTTGTGAGACATTTGAAAACAAAGGATGTCACCCATCAGATATGCTGACTTAGAATAAACATCAATGACTTCCCGAATATATTGATTTTCATAGCAGTATATTGAAATTATTTAGTACTGTAGTTCTTCAACACGATATATTGGATATATATTTTAGAAGCAGCCAATATCTACTCATCACTTTAATAGTAAAGTCATGTAATAAATAAAAAATTGAGCCACATCTAGAGACACTCCTGAGATAAAACAATATTTATCGATTTTATTTTAACTGCAGCCAATATCTATTCAAAAACTACTTTAATAGTAATTGATGTAATAACTATCAAGTTTTTTTACATTTTTATAAAATTTCTTTCATACGTCGATAAAGAAGTATCACTTTAAATTATAAATAAACCAAACTAAAAAGTAGAAAATAAATAATAGTTTAAAAAAACTAAAAAACGCGCTTTTATAGAAAATTGAACTAAAAAAAATAGAAAAGAAATTTTAATAAAATTGAATTAAAAATATTGTAAAAAAAGTATTTTATTTAAAAAAAAAAGCGTGGGGTGCTTTTTAATATATTATCAAAATGATAATCCTTCTACTCATATCTGTCAATAAAATAATTATAACTATTGACACAATGCACCCCACGCTTTATTTTTTTTAAAATAAAAAACATTTTTTACACTATTTTAAATTCAGTTTTATTAAAATTTATTTTCTATTTTTTAGTTCAATTTTCTATAAAAGCGTGTTTTCTAGTTTTTTTAAACTATTATTTATTATTTGGTTTAATGCAAAAGTGTCTGGTACTTTAATAAACGTTAATGATATACTAGCTGCAATACCCGGCCTTGCCCGGGCTGAACACAGGGCGTAGTTGGTAATTGTCTTCTTGATTTGAATGTCAAATGTGAAAATTAATTTAAATCACTTTCAGATCCCGACAGACGTTGTTCTGCCAGTTTATACTTATTTACCTGGTCTGTATGTAATTTAGACTTTATAAAGCAATATATAAAAAAAGCTAAAAATAAGAGATTACTAATATTGAAATGATTCCATTATCTAGCTAATGCTCGGCCTGCATTGCAATGCTTCATTCAGTTTTGTTTTGTAATATGTTTGAAGTAGTTCCACATATACAAATCATCTATCCATCTCTCTATATATATTTATCTCTATCTACATCTATATACATCTATGTATCTATTTATCTCTATTTATCTCTTTATAGCTACATATATACTTTCCACTATCTCTATATCTTATATATATAAGTCTCTATATAGCTCTATACATCTATAGGTATATCTCTTTATCTAACCCATTTCATTATCTATACCTCGCTCTATCTCAACTTATCTCTCCGTCTCTATCTCACTATATATATATATCTCAATCACTCTATCTCTGTCTCTCTTTTATATTTAAATAAATTGTGTCATGCATGCGCACTTATACAACAAAAACAGACGAAGTGTCGCTATATAAAAATAAATAAACACATATTTTGACACGATTCGTGCTCCAACTATTGAAAAATAGTTATACCGTCTCAGTAACCTTCATGGGCATGCGCATAACTAATCACCAAAATTTCATCGCAATCGGATGAATGGCATAGGAACGCATACGGCACAAACAAACGAAAATTAAAGACATGACAAACGCATCAAACGATGGTGCGTTTAAAATTCAAGGCAACTCTATCTATTGACGAAGTTAAGAACAAAACTGTTATTAGCGCCTTTATTTTGCTAGCCGCTGCGAACTCCACTAAGCGGCCTGGTCTCACCAAGGAGAAAAATATTAATTTGCCAGACCTTACTATGTGTATGATTGTGTGTCAGACATAGAGAAATGACACTCACTCACTATTTGTATGTCTATGACCTATGATTTTTTCTGTTATAAAATGAAATTATCACTTTTTCACTTCCTTAAGGATGGAATTTCATATTAATATGGGGTCTGTGTGTTAATCCAGGTTATAAGCTATCTGTAGGCCAAATTTCATTCAAATCCATTCAGTAGTTTTTACGTGAAAGAGTAACAAACATCCATCCATACTTACAAACTTTCGCGTTTATAATATTAGTAGGATTTTTTTTACAAACATTCTTTAACACAGATAATTTGCACAACTATAGATTGTGTTATTGTTATGTAAAGTGTATGGTTTGAATATTGTACACAAAGTTTTTTTCACTAGTTATGGAATTTATTAAAAACGTATAGTCAACAAAATTGTATATCTATTTATATGCATTTTTTACTTTCACAACTGCGTAGGCGATTTTTAAGTATATCTGTAAGATAAGTGTTGTACCCGTTTCTATTATAAAAGGTCCGCAAATGTATTAAATCTAAATAATATGTTATGAAACAATGTTTTGACATATTTTTTTTATTTTGAATATAATTTTTAAATTTTATGTGATTATTTTTCATTTATCACATCATGCATTACAGATACCTTATGGAAAGCTTTGAATGATTCACAGATTTATTTATTGTGCGGCGGTAACTAAAGATGATACAGAAAACTACAATCTGGTGCAGGGAATAGAAACTTTGGGACCTTCCCCCCCCCCCCCTTTTTTTATTCTTCGCGGTCATCTTCAACCACTTTACCTAAGCCATTGTAAGACCTTTTCAAACCCCCCTGCACCCCAGACCACCCGCTGATTTTACAGCTCATCCTCGCCTGCCTTGCTCCCCACGGACTTTCTCAACCTTCCGCCCACCACGTCACGTACGAAGACTACCGAAAAGGCAGAGCAGAATTATTTTCCCTATGATGAATCCTCTTAAAATAAAACATAAATTGCAAAACCACTGTCAAGACAAATCTACATGAATAGCTGTTAAAATAATAGTTGTGATTTTAAAAATGTGAGTTAGTCTTTCAGTACTCACCAGAGATGTGTAACACCTAACCTCGGAAAGGAGCAAATAAATTCGTGTGTTCTCATGTTGCAAATACACTTATAATACGCCATTCTTGTTTCGGACACGAAATTTAACTTAAATTTCTTTAAAATAATACACACCGTGATAAATATGTGAAAATTGTATATTAAATTACATTTCTTGGACGCGAATCACACGTAAGTTTCCGCACCCGCCGCTAGAATTCGCTGCAAGAGCAGCTACGTCGACTATCGAATCATTCGATTTGCAGAGCGAAAGGTTATATAAAACGGATCCGATAAAAGCGAAAAAGGCTTGAAAAAAAAATTGGTTGTCTGTAAAGTCGGTTTTCGGACGATAGTTTAACGTGACAACGTCATAACAAAACATTGATGAAATTATTGCATACTTTTATGAATAAAATTGAACTATTTTTATTGAATTATCACTATTTTGTATGAATACAGAGGAGTGAAATGAAATCTACAATTTAATTGATAAATTTACTTTTATTTGCACTCATGAATTCAAATATGTTTATTACTTTAACGAACAGATTATTTTAACCATGGGCGCAAATCTGTAGGATTTCCAGGGGGGGCCCGTGAATTCTGTGGTTTAAGAATTTTGCGCTAGAGGTCAACCGAAACAAGTCTTCTCTGGATGATAAGCTCGTATGTTATACACTTTATTTTTGCGTAAGTGATATTAACAATAAAGCAGAGCAACATATGTTTTAGTAATTATTAATTAATGACTATAAAAAGTGATCTCTCAAACATGTTTGAATAATTTGATAACCTAAATACATAAAATATCCATGAAAAAATCTATAAAAATAATATACGTGAATGTAATGCAAATAGATAACACCCCACCCATACATTACTATTTTCCAAAAGTGTTTATTCTAATTTCAATTTAAAAATAAATGATTAAATTAAAATAAAACAAATATTTAAGGGGGGCTCCCATACAACAAACGTGAAAACAGAATAAAATTTTACAAATGATGTATTTCTGTTGCCGCTGTAACAAGAAATACTAAAACAGAATAAAATAAATATTTAAGTGGGGCTCCCATACAACAGACATTATTATTTTTTTGCCGTTTTTATAGATAATGGTACGGAACCCTTCGTGCGCGAGTTCGACTCGCACTTCGTCGGTTTTTTTTTAAATGCCAAATCACATAATTACTGCGATTCAAATGCTGTTCGTGAAATTCTTTGTTCACAGTTTTTGATGCGCCCTAAAAACCCAAAGCGCCAAAGCTAATAAACGGATCAACATCAAATGAACGATCGAATCATATTAAAACCCTTAAAGACTATTTTATTTAGTAAATGCATCAACCAGGTAAAAAAGAAAAAAACTTAATGACACAAATGAAAAATCTCGGAGATAGAACTATGAAATTTATCCTACAGCTAATTGAACCACATACATTTCTCGGCTTATATTTAGTATAATCAGTATTTTGGCAGTGAATTATTTAGTTAAAATATGCCGCTTGATTAGTTATTAAAAAGACGCGTTTGCTTTCTTATTAACTTAAATACGGATGTGTAACGTTTAAATACTTCTTTCTCACTCTTACTTCTGTTTACTCGGGCAGTGTTGCAGTTATCAAATAACAAATGTTATAAAGTGATTATCGGCCATGAATTGTGAAAATTATCGTTTGATAATAAAAGGGGAGTGATTTTAAATTCCATATTGATGAGGAAAAAATATATATTCCCTGTATATTCACATGTAACGTACAGAGCAGCTAGCCTTACAGAATGGAGATGAGCTAAAAAATTCCAGAAAATGGTATATAAGTTCAGTTCGTAAATAAACTAAATTCTGCTATAATTACTGTTAAAGTATTAAGTTGTTTATTTACTGGAAAAAATAACGTTACATAATCGCTTAAATAAAATATATTATCTAAATAATAGTCACTACTTATAAAACAATCAAGCTTACCAGGTGAGAATCAGATTCTGTTTTCCGTTTCTTCCGCGTCACGAACTTATCCATGTTGATGTTTGCCAAGAAAGCAGAAGACTGCCGCACACGAGAGCAAAACCACTTTAAAAACAGACTACCTGAAACCTATAATACTGTCGTTTCAGATGACACGGTAGTGTGGGTAACAATGGGGAGGAAATGCTAACGGAACCCTACCCTAGCTTCGTCCTTTGGAATGAACGGTTTCTAGGAATTAAGGGTTTCAAAGTTCTCACTGGAAAACTTCATACCATGGCTTTCGCAGAAGGGGTAAGGGGAAAATAACTACGGAACTCGAAGGTAGGAATGTAAAGCATGTCAAAGTGTCTGTCGTCGTTGTAAATAATAATCTTATATATATATATATACATATATATATGTTGTGTACACCATTAACTTTAAAATCACGAAGTGGGCCCCCCCAAGGAGGGGCCCATTAATTCCAGGGGGGGCCCGGGCCCCCCTGGCCCCCCCAGGATCTACGCCCATGATTTTAACTATATATTTTATACATGTTTGCTATTTAATTTCTTCCAATCTGTGTTATTCTGTTTAAGGATAGGACGATGATAGGAAAAGTAGGAAACTAATGGGAGTGTTTCAAGTTTAATGTGCCTCGAAAAAGTAAAATCGATGGTTGTTCCAATCGAGTGGAAGAGAGATAGATGCGGCGCAAGCGTACAATGAGCGTAACGGGACAAAGCGTAACGGGACAATGTGCGTAACGGGACATTGAATCATCCTTTTTTGTGCGTGTAGCCGGCGTTCATCGATTTATTAGACGTTGTCACGTCAAAAACTAATAAACCTCGGCTTTGGGCCTGATTTACCACAAGGAATTTTATTTAAATACTGCCCGTCTGGTTAGAATTCATTAAACAGCAAATACTATAAAGTTTTTGTCTTGGTGAACTTTGTTTCTCGTCAACTGCCACAGATCGCAGCACACGTGGTTACATATTCCCATTTCCGAAATTACTCCTACAAAAGCCGTATACCGAGAGCTAAGATGTTACACGTCAGAAAAATAATTAATTCCCGACATTGTTTGCGAGAGACGAGGCGCCTGCTCATTACGTCATCGCGACAGTCAGGCACCTGCACACGACGAAGTGGAGCGAGCGTCGCACCCGGAGACAACCTTGGAGGTTCTTTTTTTTCCCCCTTCTTCCTCGTCTTCCCAAATGAAGAGCGCGCGACTGCAGAGTCACTCCCGTTGCCCGGACGACAAGGGCAAATATTCACCGAGAGGAGTGTTTATTTACCTTGCCATATATGGTTAGTCCGTCGCCGAGGTGAAGAGGAGTGCGAACTAAGTGTTAGCATCCAAGGGGGGGAGGGGACCTAAGATTCACACTAATCCATTCCGAGGCCGCGTTCGTGCATGTCCAGTTTTTTTCCCCTCCTCAGCTCTCTCTCTCTCTCTCTCTCTCTCTCTCTCTCTCTCTCTCTCTCTCTCTCTCTCTATCTAAAATGAACCCAACGAGGATTTGAATTTTCAATTCCATTTATAGTGTATTTGGTTAAAAGTTGTATGCCGGTTGGTTAAAACATTGGTAATCCTGAAGAAAATCCACATTTCTGAAAATTAAACATAAAAATTCCAACATGTCAGTAGTTTAACATTTGATGGTTGGTGTAAATATTACAAATTTGTGATGTCGTGAGAATGGTCGTTTAGGTTAGGTTAGGTTAGCTTCATTAAAAAATACTTTTAATGCTGTGGACGTTTGGTTAGGTTAGCTACATTTAATAAAGTTTAAAATAAAAATATTGGTTAAAATAGTGGATGGTAGGTTAAGTTCGAATAGCTACATTAAAAATAACTACAGTATGTACTGCCCAGAAACTCGGAAAATTCGGTCACAAGTTGTTCAGCAATCTGCAAAAAAAATTATTAACACTTTTGCAGTTGGGCAGAAGTTATTTTAACATGCCCCAATTTGACTAGGAGCCAGTCAGTAACCCCATACCGGTAAGCAAATCACGTACAGACCACGAAAAATTGGAATTATAAGAAGTTTCTATCAGTATAACCAGCCAGTGAAAAACCAAAAGTTAGTAGAAAATATATATAGGTATGACTATGAAGTTTAGTCTGAAACCACACGAATCTGTGAAATTCCTGTAAGATGTCTTGGCGTCTAGACGATTCTACTTATGTCCTTGTGTAAATAGATTCCGTATCCATTTTACAAAAGGATAAGAAATCAGTGGGCCAACCCAAGAAAGATGTCCAGAGTATCGATGTATTCTATAGTCTAACGGGTCTAAAACAGTATGCCAAAGTAAAAGAGAAAAAAAAAAATGTGAGCGAGTCTTTCAATACTCGCCAGAGATGTGTAAACATGTAACGAGCAAATTCATGTGTTCTCATGTTGCAAATACAGTTATAAGAAACTCGGGCACGAAATTTAACATATACTTTTTTTTAAAAATCATGCTGAGCCTGATATATATATATATATATATATATATATATATATATATATATATATACATACATACATACATACACACACACACACACACGTACATACACATTTATAAATTGTGCTTTCAACTACATTTCTTGACACGAATCACGCGTATTTTCCGCGCCTGCTGCCGGAGCAGCTACGTCGACTACGGAATCATTTGATTAGCATTATTTAGTGCGTTCTTGAAAGACCTGCATTTCTCACTCTTCTCTGAAAAGAGGTCGAAAGAGATCAGCGGCAGGAACATGTGGTGTGACACAGGCCTTACACCAACATTCCACCAACTTTATTAGGCGTGGGTGAGTTATAATCTTCCCACGGGAACAGCAGTTACTGGAACACTTCGTTCCGTCTGCCGTGACTGTGCTTGTGCGCAGGGGCGAAGCCAGGGGGGGGGGGGTTTAGGGGGTTCAACCCCCCCCCCCCTTAGCACCAAATCTTTAATTAATTTCTTATTCATCACTTAAACAAATTTCGTATTAAAATTAATAAAATTTTTACCATTACTATATTTAAATTTAAGTACCGAAAACTGCTAAAATAGCACTATTTTACACCTTAAAATCCAAATTTTCCCGGGGGAGGACCCCTGGACCCCCCGCTTTAATACGGGGAGAGGGGGGCGGCATGCTTCTTAACACCCCCCATACACAAATCCTGGCTACGCCACTGCTTGTGCGTCTCGCTGTTTGGTCGACGGTTCGCGGTCAGGGTGTGTTTGCGTTGCCGATCATCAGCGACGCGGGAACGTACGTCTGTCGTCCGCACGTCAACATTGTCCCCCCCCCCCCCCTTCCTTTTCCCAACATAAACCCATCTCGTTTGGCCTTCGTCCTCTGTGTCAACTCAGGTGACGTATCGCGGCACGCGCCGCAGATCCATTTTTCCTTCTACATGTTTCCAGAAGAATAATCACGGTAAAAGGAAAAAAATCCCTACCCCACTGTTGAATTATTACAATTCCACACCACTGCTTATTATAAAGGGCAATTTCTTCAGATGTTCTCCTTTATAAGAATTGCAATGTATGTTCGTCAGCTTATTTTGTTGGCAATTATAAGCCACTGGAAATCAGATATATATTTATAAAAAAAAATATATAATTCGTAATTAAATCTTTTGCCCTACCTATTGCATCGCCATCACTCGCTAAAACTTGATTTTCTGGATTTACACAACTGGGTAACGCATAAGAAACTCTTCTATAAGCGCTTCTATAATCTCAGATTGTAAATATTTCTTAATGAAAAATTTGGAGTTGGTACTCTTTTTTTTTTAACACTAATTTACAGTTTTATTTCAAGCATGGTGAGATTTTGCACAATTGACGTTTAAAAACCAGAGGAAGGTCATTGTCTACATGATAGGCTATTTTCGAAAAATCACCCCAATCCCTTTATAACCCTTTATACTAGAAATTCAGTTCTTTTTTTATGAAATTTTGCACAACTGAAATTAAAAATAAAAGTAAAATTACCGTCTACATCTGATTTCGGAAAAAAAAAATTAAAAAACCTGTCATCCCCCTCAATGACGCCTCGCGTAAAGCCGCATAAAGCCAGAACTCCACGAATTAGAACAGGACTACCAGGAAGGTCCGTTGGGTCCGAACAATTCCCTTCAGGGATTGTTTTAAAAAAAAAAAAAAAAAAAAAAAAAAAAAAAAAAAAAAAAAACTCGAAAAGAAATATGAAAATTACTGCAACCTAGCTACATAAGGTTACAGAGAGATTATTTTGGAATGATTATTGTAATCCTTAGTGGTAGTATTTCCTACCCACTAAAGACCGACAATCCTCATACACAAAAGCGACAGGAATTGTGTTTCCGCGTAGTCTTATATTTAATGCCGGTTTGCACGCGTGTTACTGAAAACATGTCTTACATACCAATTAGATGTGTGTTTGTCATGTATTAAAAAAACATTTATATCTACATATTTATGATTTGTTTTAACTGAATCATCAAACAATTGACTTAAGATCAACGCATACATAAAATGTGCAGTTTTCTTTTCTCAAGCAAAATCATTGATTAAATTGCTGTGCGTAAACGTTTTTGTTCTGAAAGACTACTATTCCCTAAGATTTTAGTGTAACAATCGATTTGCTTTTTAAATTCTACCATGAACAAAACTTCCTCATAAAAATTTATATAATAGTTATACTCCTTCACAAAATCTTGGCTACGGCCCTGGTTCTGCCGTCCTTAAATACCTCGCTTTCGGACGTTTAAAAAATAAATAAAATAAATAAAAGCAAACAGATTATTCCAAACTAATGTAACATCCTTATACACCACCTAGATCTAATCCCTGTTAGGGTATACCAGATGTTATGTCAACTAGTCTTTTTAGTTAAATAATTTTTAAAAACTTAAATTTCATTATTTTTGCTTCATTACTCTTGAAATGTTCATTCGGATTCGAGGAACTCTTGAGAATTCTAGGTGTTATTTTAAGACTCGGTTTCGAGATTTGGATTCGAGAAAAGTGGATTCGAACCGTCACTGTTACATATTCAGGATTCAGTACATTGGAAAATTAAAACCTACATGATGGCCGATATCCAACTCAGAGCGGCTTGTCATCGCCTCGCGCAGGGCAGAGTCTGGACTCTGTGGAGTGAGGGGGGGATCCCTTGGGGTTGCTGAAGAGGAGGGGGGAAGGGGACCACTGTGGACGAATGGTAGGACTAACTCCCCTCCCCCTTCATGAGCAAGATGATTCTGGTTCGATTCCCAGCGGAAGTTGCCGAGAGCCGCGGTGTGCTACTTGCATGTGAATTCAAGTCTCGAAGAACAAGGTAAAAAAAAGTTAAAATTTAATCAACACAATTCAAAACAAATAAAAACAACTCAATTTAGAATTTAAAAAATAAGAAGCTCGAAACTTTTTGTAAGTAATCTAAGCCACTCACTGGCATATGGAGAAAAAAAAACCTTTCGGCACTGCCTACAGGCGTAGGTAGATTTCGAAGTACCTATTTCTTCTGGAAAGGTTTTGGAAACTTCTATAAACTCCTGGAATATTGAACTTAAAGTACATAACATCCTATATGCTCGCCAATATTAAAAAAATATATATATGGCAACGGCTACAATAGGTAGTATTTCTTTGAAGTCTACCTAAAATCAGGAGTCCCAGGTTTCTGACCCAGAAAATTTTAAAATCGAATTTTTAAAATTATGTTTTTCAAGCTTGTACTAGATTTCTACAATAGGCCTATCATATAGTACTCCGAAGTAACAACTCTGCGATTGACCAAAATGACCAAAATGACCAAAAATTTCTTCATTAAATTTTTTTACCAGGAGTTGTGCAAACGATCCCTTGTTTGTTTCAGTAAAGCTCAAGTAGGCATGTTGTAGGCGAGCACGCGTGTATGACTATCGCCTACCGACGTCTGCTTCTCGGGACTGACGCAAACAATTATTCATTTCTGCAAAATAATGTTTTCTACACAGACAACGTTTAGCTGCATGCCAGACAATCTCTTGTTTGCACGGAGTTTTACAGCTCCGATTGTCGCTTCTGCGTTTAAGTATGAAACTTCGCACTTCCTTCTGCGTATTTTTTTTTTTTTTTTTTCCTTTTCTTTCCCTAGAGGATCAGAGTGAAATATGTATGTATTGTCACCGGGCAATTTCTTTATTTGCTCCAGTAATTCGCGGAGACGGGGTAAACAAGTCTTCTTTTCGGCGTAATCTGCGCGTCACGAGGGAAACGTCGTGCCTCGACTGTGGCGGCACCAACGTGGTCGCATGCTCTCCTGCGCATGCGCGCTCCCGCGGGTCGCTCTATCCCTCCGTGCGTTCCCTTCATTCTTCACCCAGCGTTAGTAGCGCGCGGACGTGGCTTCTGTGCTCTCCCGTGTCAGTTCTTCGCTGAGCAGGTCTGCGCCTTTCGTCACCAGCTCGAGACGCCGAACTCTTCAGTCTTCCTATTCACTTGCGAGCTTTCCAGATAGGTAAGTTCATTCCATTTATTTTGCTTCTACCTCTCGTCGCCGGCAAATACACAGAGTGTCAGACACATACATGCAGGAGACGGAACTAGGCTTCCTTGCGCCCGGAGCAGTAATTGTGTTTTGCATCCGTTTGCATTATACAGGATGTTTCCTAAACATAACTCAACAGGAGTGAACAGTTTATAGGCCAATTAGTCACGGTTCTGAGAAAAAATAATTCAAATTTCAATTTTTTTTTTTAATTTTAATGCCCACCCTGCACTAAATCATTAGACTGTAGCCAAAAAAATATTGCTACGGTATTATAGGGTTATTTAATCTCAGTATAAAATAATTTCGTGCAGAGTGAACGATTTTTTTATGTTCAGAACTAATTTACTGACCTATCAACTGAACTCGGCTTGACGTTGAGTTATGGGACATTCTATGTAAACTTTCATCAAACCCTGTAAGATTATTGTTGACTGTTGAGTAAAGTCAAAATATAATTAGGTAATTTTTACTTATTTTTGCTATTCACCTTTTATTTCACCCTTTTTGTAGTTTATACAAAAACAAATTGTCGGCCCACCCTGAGCCCAATTTCTGATGGTACAGTTGTCATCAACGTATTCTTCGTTGATGCTAATGCAGCCATCGGAGATCTTTAGTCGTGATAAAGCATTAACAAAGCTGGATAAAAGTCTAAGTCTGTCCTCACTCTTCCACAGGCAAAGAAAAACTGCCACTCACACCCAAGGGGCTCCATTTACACAACCATGCCCGAAAGTCACGTGACATTGTGGAGGCAATCAATTTTCAGTTTTTTTATCTTTACGGTATTTGACGCGACGTCAATACATAAAGCCACACCACACATTTCGCATTGTGACGAACTAAGGACTTGTTCGACGGGCAGTTCAAGTCCTCATGACGTCTAGCATTGTAAACTAGCATATAGCATAAAGGTTCTGCCGCCCGGAGCCAGCTGGAAACGTCCTTGGACACGCATACCTGATCGGGCCACGGCATTTGGCGAGGAACCACCCCAAGCACAGGCCTCGAGAGGTTCCAGGGAAGCCGTTGGAACCCGAGATCAGGAGATAGACCCAAGGTCCTTGAGAGTTGCGAAGCAGTTGCTTTACCGTTTGCGACTAAATAGCTACGTGAAAAGGAATTAAGAGTTTGAAGTGTGGTTCCTAAACAAAGCTGTGCATTCGAAGTCTTGGCTCTTAGGGGCGTCATGGCCGTTTTAAATTCTATCTCAGTCACTCGCACTATTGACTGTACTGTATGAATAACTTAGCTATCAACACAAGAGAGCGTAAGTTTACACTGCTTTAACAGTACAGTTAGATACTTTCGAACTCTTAATGTTATCTCTAAATAGTATAAAACAAAGTAGGCATCCAATCACTGCCGAAAAGTATATATTTGTTTGATTTCTTTGTAAACAATGTTGACAGATTTTTTTTTTTTCACGAGACAATACACACAGATTTTGTTAAAGAAGTTACACGTGGAAGGGGCTACAAATAGATGCCCACTAGAGAAGCACCCAATGTTTAAATATATTCCTTTTTAAGACCTACAATTCTGTAGTACATTAATTTGATGTGTCAGTCATCGTAAGCTATGTAAGCGTCTAAAGAATTTGGATGTTTACTAACGGAAAGTTTCTCATTGAACGCAGCCTTGAATCCAAAGGATTATGTACACCTCTACACATCTTTACAAATCGGAAACAGTCATTATGCTCCATTAATTTGCTTGTAAATAAATAAATAAATAAATAAACATGTGATATTCCTGATAACGTGCACTACACACATGTTCGGTAACATGAGTATTAAAAATAATTTCGTAAGTCAGCAAAGTGTTCAGCTTCGTTATTTCGCAACAGTAGAGCTTTAACTTACCTTCTGCCTGCAGCTAGTTGAACCGTAGATATGGAAATGACTGCGGGTGCTGAATAAGGTTATGTCATGGGTTCCCTCGGAAGTTGAAGACACTTTGATGCACAAGTGTCGGATGTCTTCTCTGAAACGAGATAATATTAACAGAATTACCTTATTGGTGCTATGGTGGTACTCGGTTCGATCCAAACTTGCTGAAAAGTAAGTAGATTTTCACAAGTTCTCTATGCAAGGTATATTTTAAGTTATGTGCAAGCCGTTCTTGAGTCTTCAAAATTGAGGTTAAGATACCAAAGGCACCAGTATTCCACAACCGTAAAATTTTGGAATTGAGGCCTACTACAGTAAGTAAAACTGTAAACTGCGCATGAGAGATGTTTTGTATCGCTAACAAATGACAAGCTATACGTGAAATATATTCTGAAATCTCCGAGATAGCTACTCCACTTGAGGGCCTAATCATTACATCATACTTTTTTTTTTTTTATATCAATGAACTTAGGTTTTTCTGTGTATCTACTGTAGTGCTAAAGAACAAAAGCCGTGATGTGGCGAAACGAACAAAAAACTTTCACACTAGTCTCTGACGCATGTATCCTCTATCTCCTACTTTTTCACTAGTCGACAGAGTTCGTTAGAGACAGACTCACAACGAACACAACGTAGACACCCGAGGGAAGGAATCGACCGTGACTTGTAGCAACGACAGGAAACATCCCAGCATTTGCCTGGATGTTCTCATGAAGCCAAGGTCACTGAAAATGGCTGTTTCGGACTTCCAACCCTGTTCCTCCCAAAATCCGCTACCAATGTTTTACCATTGTGCTTTATTGTTCGGCTTGAAATACATTTTTTTTTTTTTGTAATATAGAATCTGCTATGATTAATAAATCACTTTTAAAGTTAGTCTGCTTGAAATGTCTCATCTGTATTAAGGAAAAAGCTAAATCTTCTTGAAATCTGAAGTTAGTTAGCCTATTTGTCACAATAAATTACCCCAATCAAACAAACAAAGTTCAGCCCAGATCCTTTCTTGCACTACCGAATACTTGTTTGTGCTGCAGCTTTAGGATTAAAAAAAGCGTGAATTAAAAGAGCGACATTGATTTTATTATATTATATTACATCACGACACAATACCTGTCATTGTTGAGGCACGTTGTTTGCAAGCGCAGTAGATACTGGAGCGCACGGCGGCGCTCGCTTTACTACGCACGCGCAGGCGAACGTTATAACGGTTAATTATACGCGAAGTTCAAAAATTCCGTCCCGAAGTTACACGAAGGGAAGTGTTCGGGCGTGTGCGAAAGGATTTGTGGATCGCAGGCTTCCCATATGTATGGAGAGGGATATTGAAGGTTAAGGGTAGGTATGGGTTGGAATTGAGGCACTAAATCTACAGTTAACAAATGAATGCATTTAAAGAATGATTCACAAATGTTTTAAATAATACCAAACTTAAAACATAATTCTTTTAAAAAAAATTACTCAGAAAAGATTTTCAAAATTACACTTTATAAGCTGTATTTAAATGTCCAATAGCTTACCAATACCCTGATTAATAATCAGTAAAATTTCTTAGTAAGTTAATTTTCGTTATTTTTTTAATATTAGTTTTACACCGTAACATCATTAAACGAACGCGAACTCAAATTTCGTTCCTTTTCACAAGATTATCACCCAACAAAAAGTTAAATAGGATTAATATCACGAAACAATCCCGCCGGGTTGTTGCAAAAAATTATCGACTAAAACATCCATATGTATGCAGCATGATTCAGTTTTAATTAGAGTACACACTTATAATTGATTAAATTCGGGTTCCGTAATTTGTATTTGAAAATTAAAGGATCTCTGTCGGGATTATTTTGTTAGGCGAATGATTAAATGCTGTCCACTAAAGTAATTACTATAGTACACATTACTTTCAAGTAATATTTTAAAACAAACTTAACATCCCTTTAAGCTGTTGCCACTAACTTTAACTAAGTATTTAACGACGTACCAAAGGCACAATCCCTATTTA
This sequence comes from Bacillus rossius redtenbacheri, assembly GCF_032445375.1. Lineage (NCBI taxonomy): Eukaryota > Metazoa > Arthropoda > Insecta > Phasmatodea > Bacillidae > Bacillus > Bacillus rossius. The sequence goes on along the minus strand of NC_086337.1, from coordinate 37,462,287 downwards.
TGTTTTTTGGAAAATGTTACGCGGTAGCATGAAAAAGCTTGCTTAGTGTTTAAAGTTCTCATCACCTGATATTAGTAACAACTTTAGATGACATGCGCGTCCCATTGCCGATAATTGCCGATATACTCTGATCTACCTAATGCCAGTTAAATGTTATAAATTAAGATATCTGTACTTTCACATGGACTAGAACAGAGAACTACCTGAAGGATTAAACTTAAACATCTTAAAAATAAAATACTTATAAAAAATATCTTGTGTTAAATACAAATATCATGCTCAAGTTTTACCATTAGATTGTTGTTTGCATTATGATACAACTCACCTTCTACGATAGTGTTTACCAGATGCTTAATGTTGTGTTGATAAGTGTTATCTGTATTTTCAGGTGCAGAGGCGTGCAGATAAAACCTCAGCTAGAGACCAGTACCTACTGATTTTAATGAGTTTGAATCGGCGCACCGCTTCACTGTGCAAGCATGCTGGGCTGTGGCCTCTGGGCCCGCTTCAAGCGCGTGAGTATCCCCTACAGAAACATTATAAACCAAAATTTCTCAAAAGAAACTGTCAGCATAGTGACTAATATTAGCACGGATCATCAGTTTACATTATACTGTATGTCAAAAGTCTTGCCCGCTGGCTTGAAGTTAGATGGAAAAGCATTGCTCGGAACGGACCGGCAGAGCCAAATACATACACACGGAAAAACAAAATCGACTCGGCACGGCCCAATTACACAACTGTTCTAAAAACATCATCGTAATTGACGCTGGTGCGAGTGTTTACGTATAGCTCGCGCTGCGGGTATAGCACTCTAAGAAAAATCCTGCATCCAAGGATGTTTTACAACCTCAATGACCGCGGCCCACTGATACGCATTCCCTTACTCACCACTAATGGGCCGATGGGGGGATTCCCCCCCCCCCCTTTTATTCCCATCCTAAATAACTACCATAGAAATTAAAGAGGGGGGGGGGGATAAAAAAGTTCCCTCCTCTCACCCCCTACCTACCTTTGATATCGGTTCATATGTTTTGCTTAAATGTATTATTTTACATTTTTTAGTGTAACTGTATTATATTTTTTAAACTTTATTTCATCCTCTAAAAAAATGATAAAATGTAATTTTGTTAGTGACCTTTCAAGACGTTTGAAACACATTTAAGGGCTATTATTTTTAAAATTTGGGGCTCCTCATTTATTTAAACACCCAAAACTTTTATGTTACCAGCCCTCTGTGTATTTTGTCAACAATTAACAATTTTTTGATATTTATGATCAATGGGGCTATTTATGACCAGAAAAGCCAAGACTTGCCCTGCCACACCAAGACTTTTTCAGCTCTCGCTGAACGAGAGTATTTTGGATCAAGCAATGATTTCCGCAAATTTTTTGTTCTTCAAAAGTCATTAGCAACAATATAAGTTCGCCTACAGAAAGCATCAGTGCAAACAAAGATGATGCAAGGTATTTGAATACCACAATACCCCCTCCCCCTAGATCGCTACATAATTTTTAGGTCCCTCTGAAGAATAATTTCTATAAGCAGAACATAGTGAATCTTTGGAGCATACTATTGTTGGGAGCACTACACACATTGTTTAACTTAATTGGCTTCAGTTGAAGTAGCTTTCCAGGGTCCCAAATGCTGAAAAAGAACTCCGGTTTGTCAACCCATAAAATCCATTTATATAGCTGTATTACAAATCGGGGCCATATGCATCAGGGGTCCCTTACCTCCCCCCCCCCCCAAAAAAAAAAAATCCTAAAAAAAAAACTATATAAAAAGGAAATTCTTCATAAATTCCTGTTGCAAACTTTGGCTATTTTCTTATTGAAGTATGCTCCATTTCAGGCCATTGTTTTGCATTTACTTTAAACATTGCTAAACTGATAGATCTGAAGTGGTTTTACTGACAAAAAAAAAATATTATTTACATTTGCACAGTGGCGTAGCCAGGATTTGTGTATGGGGGGTGTTAGAAGCATGCCCCCCCCCCCCCGTATTAAAGCGGGGGGGTCCGGGGCTCCTCCCCCGGGAAAATTTGAATTTTAAGGTGTAAAATAGTGCTATTTTAGCAGTTTTAGGTTCTTAAATTTAAATATTGTAATGGCAAAAATTTTATTAATTTTAATATGAAATTTGTTTGAGTGATGAATAAGAAATTAATTAAAGATTTGGTGCTAAGGGGAGGGGGGGGGGGTTGAATTCCTAACCCCCCCCCCCCCCTGGCTATGCCCCTGCATTTGCATTGTAGCTGCCAATCTATATTTACTTTTTAAGGTTTTAAAACGTTCTGACTATGTACTTCATGACGCGGTTTGTAAACACTGAGAAGCAGCGGGGGACGATGCTGTTTTGTCCGCAGGACCGCTACAACTCGCTGGCGACGGTGGCCGTCGCAGCGGGCATGCTGGTGTTTGGGCTGATCATAACCACCATCGTCCTGCACCTGGACTTCCTGTGGCTGGTGCTGGTGTCGGCCGTGGCGATGCTCTTCACGGCCTTCGGCTACTCCACCTGCACGGACAAGCACTCCCTGCAGCCGGCGAGCCGATCAGAGTCCGTCAGCACCGTCTCCGACCTGGTCGCTGAGGTAGGTCCCATTGAGCCGTACGAATTATCAACAGACTGCATGCTGCGACATAGTTTAAGTTACTTTTTAACCTTCACCATCACCATACGGTCCCGTCCAAAACAGCGCGGAAAATGGTGCCTAACATAGTCTAATGAAATCATTTAAAACTGTTTCCACAATACAGAAATTACACTTGAGCTGTTGTTTTAGGTGTCTAACCAATATGGCACAACGATTAGCTGAAGGGGGGGAAAAAAAAGCTTCACACAATTACCATGTAATCAGCAGACGTAGCTACCCCCTGGCAGGTCCATACCCCGTAACACGGAAGCTTCTGGCAAGCTTATAATTCACTTGGATTAGGTGTGCCATGTGTGGTTATTTAGATTTGAACATTGAGGGACGCCATATTGGTATCATAAGATTTTATTCCATGATCAGTTCTTTTTTTGTTTTAGTATGGAAAATTTTACACTGTGTAAACAGAGATTGCACATTCAAGGATTAAAAATAATAATAATAATATAATTTAACATTATCGTTTCAGCTAAAGTTGTTCTCGAACTGGAGCTTGGTGAAAAGTACACCCATTGGCACTATTCCCTACCCTGTTTGGTGACTCACCTACTCAAATCGGGGGGCATCTGAGAAGGAACCGTCCTAATTTAACTGTCCCTCAGTTTAGACATTCCGGCACTAATGTACACACATTGCTTGGTTGTGTTCTGGTTGCTTGAGGCTCAATCCCCGACAGGACGTATGATCTCAAGGGCAGCGTATTAATATTGCTTGGAGCTGTGGGATGTTATTTCCAGTGTGAAAACACTTCAGGCCAGGGAAATAGCCAGGGATATGTTTCAGAAAAGGAACCCAAAAATAATATATTAAGATTTGTTACAATTATTTATGTAACTATAAAAATATAATCATATATATAATAAAATAAAAATCATTAAATATTAATACAGTTCAATAACTTCTTATTAAGACTTTTTAACTTAGTTGCATCTCAATATCTAAACAGCCAAGATAAAATGAAATGGTAATAATTGGCTTGTACTATGGAGTTTGAAACAAACAGTTGACTGTCTAAAAAAAATTACGGTTACCTACTAATAGGAATATTTATTTTTATGTTTTGTACAAAGAGGAAATCATGCAATTTTAAAAATATTGACTCAAAAATAATGAATAGGTACTTAGTTGGTTTACATTTTGGGCCCATCCTGGCTACATCCCTGCTTCAGGCAATATCAGTTTTGATGGAACAGTGTAAAATTCATGAAAATTAAAACAAATCTATACTAATATTATAAAGCTGAAGAGTTTGTTTGTTTGTTTGAACGCGCTAATCTCAGGAACCACTGGTCCGATTTGAAAAATTCTTTCAGTGTTGGATAGTACATTTATCGAGGAAGGCTATATTATATTATCAATAACATTAGGGATCCTTACTAAAAGTCCAATTTAGAATCAAATGCGTTGGAAGGGGTTAGATACAACATGCAGTACATGTACAAAGTGTGTGTTGACAGTGCCGCAGGCCTTAGAAGTTTATTGCCTATTAACATTGTTGCCACGCACTAGATGCATCATTCTTAATTTTCCCATACAAGTAAAAAACACCCCTGTGATATTAACAACGAAGCAATCAGTACCCTCATAAGAGTTCAATTAGTATTTAAATACTTTTTATCACTTTAAATCACAAACCTAAACTATTGTTTATTTTCCCTCTCTCTGTGTTTAATTTTTTTTTTTCCTTTTACCAGAATTTTTTTTATTTTTAATTAATTTTCATTTTTCGGACCATCAATAATTTTCCTCTCCCGTTACAATAAAAAAGCGAAATACCACTCACTGACTCACTCATCACGAGATCTCTAAAACTATACACCCGATTGACTTGAAATTTAGCATAGTTACTCATTTTGTGATGTAGACGCTCACTAAGAACGGATTCTGCGGAAATCCGATCCCAAGGGGAGTTTCGGGGGTGTAATATATCAAAATTTCCAGTTTTTGGTAGGAAATCACCATGGCAACGGCTGTTGCTTTGTTGATGCTTCATTCGTCTCTATGGCAACGACTATTTCATTGTTAGTGCAGTCCTCATCACCGTTGAAATTTTGCGGGTACTTTAAATATCAAAAATTGTTTTTTTTTTCAAGTATATATATTTTACAGACTTGAAACTTCACAGTAATGTTCCTTACGTTACGCAGGATGACATTTTCCGAAAATTAGATCCCATGGGTGGTTAAAACCAGGCAACAGTGGGTACTTTGTCTGCATGAGAACATGATTTTGCATTGTTCATGCCTTCTGCGTCTCCATGGCAACGGGCATTGCGCGGCAGTGGCGTACCCACAAGGAGGGGCATGTATAATGAGCGGCGCAAGAGTGATCTGCCTGTAAACTGCCGTAGCGAAGTACGGGTACATCAGTTGTACGTTGCGTGCACGAGTCGGGAAACCATCGGTGCTATTCATTTTCTCTCCGGTACATTATACAGCATTGTAATAAATTTTCACTGAGTTTTTTTATTTACCATTACTGTAAATGGGAGATGTGGCTTAATTTTTTTCCAATAGTATAGCCGTGCGAAGCCGGGTCGGGCAGCTATTACTACAGAATCATAAACATTTTATTCACCTAAATTTAGCATTCCAAGACACATCCTATGCTTGATCATACTTCTCAAAAATAAATGTTATATAATAATAATGATGATGATGATGATGATGATAATAATAAGCTCTTCAATTAAAGAAACACACAAGATAAGATAAAACTGTCCACTTAGTTGATTAATAGACAAAGGATTACATTAGCTCTTATAAGTAGGCAGTATACAAGCCAAGCTGGTTTAGTATGTAAGCTGTATTTGTAGCTTATTTTCTGAAACCAACAGGAGCCTTGCTTATACAGCAGTGGTTATCACCATTTAATCTTAAAAGTGATAGTTTACTTGCCCCTCTTGGATTCTAGGGCAACATACTGAATCACCCTTTTACCAAATAACCTTATCTGTTTATCCTCATTGCATCACGAGACAGTCTTGAGAGGTGGATACCTGCTTGCAGTGCAAGGCAGCACTCATGTTGCCTGGCGCGATGCCGCCTCGGGCGAGCAGTGTAGTCTGTTTTGTGTCATAATTAAAGGCACGTCACAGTGCAAGCCAGGCCACCCATTTGGACTGCCCGTCCTTTGCCTCACGCTCGCACTCATGGAGGTCGAAAAGTGTCGTAGGTTGGTGCTACAACATGAGCTGAGAACTAATCAACAAATATTAGCATTTGAATTACACAAGCATTATACGTGTAACATTTTTTTTTACACTATCTTTAATAGTTTCATGATTCATATTTGGCAACAATCTATTTAAGTACTGAATTTGGTTTCTTTACAGTTCTTTGATCCACCAAAATGTTGTTAACATCTGTTTTTTTTAAAAGATGGTGCATCACAAACCATCTGCAGCTGCAGTAGCTCGCACAGGCGATATCATGCTTGCCCACTGATGGCTAAGCTCAGCTCACATGCAGCCTGGCATAGTTTGTTGTGGATCTCAAGGCTGCAGCACAATGTCAATACCCAGCTTCAGATGTCTCCAGTTCCCAAACTAAAAAAAAACAAAACTGAAAAACAAGCATGTATTGTAATTACATAAATTCTGTATTAGTATTGTCTCTTCCGTGGTTCCAGACAGGAAGCACCAATGATTTGCCTCCTTGCTATGACGTCGTCGTGACGGATGGCTCGGGCGTCACGCAAGACGGCAAGCCTCCGTCGTACTTGGACGCCCTGGCTCTGCAAAGAAGTTGGCCTGATGTCCCCGCCACACCCCACTTGGACGCCTCGAGCCAGTTCAGCAGCTCCCCGCCTCCCCCGTACCGAGAGTACGACATGGGGGAGTATGTCACGGACGAGACCTCCGACACAACTCTCTCTACAAGCGAGGACGCGTCGTCGCTGAGGAGCACCAGTGACTATGCTACGTTGAGCCTCTCTTCGTACGAGTCGCTCTGCATCGAATGTGATATGGGCGGAAATGATCCTGAAATAGTGTCAACACATCGTCCTGAAATAAGTTGGAGCTCGCATGACCAAACAGTACCTCGTTTGGGCCATTTCCCTAGCACCGCTACCATCTGTTAAAACACCAAGTACATGGGAAATGTTAAGCTCAGAACTTTATTTCTTTGAGAAAAAAATAGTCAATTATGTAAAATGCTATGTTAATTATTTGTATACATTATTTATTTATTCACTTCCATGAAGTGTAATTAGTTTCACGAATCTGTGATTCCGAGGCTGTGTAAATTGTAAATATTGCAATTAAAAACTTTCTGATAAACTAAGAACTTATTTATAAAAAAAAATTAAACCTATGTACATAAATACACACACATATATATAAAGTTATATGTAATTATATATGTTACCAGTAGTTACAGAGGAATATAAATTAGCTTTAATTTGTCAATAGTGCTGAATTTGTTTTACCAACATCAAGGCCTATGGACTATAGGTATTTCATTTTATCAGTAATATTATATATTCTAGGGGATCTTTCAGCAACTGAAGTCTTTTAGAACATGACATGACTACCCCACCTGAGTGTTGGTTACAACTCACATGAGCTACTTGGAAAAAAGCAATTCACACTACAGCTTACAAGAGTAAATAGGGTAATGTTCTGACATACATCTCATTTATTAAATAATGATTTTCATTTCCACAGTTAAGTGAGAAATATAATCGAAAATATATTATTATTCATAACTTGCAAAGTAATTAAGATAAAAAGGCAACAGATATGTTGGACTTCTCAAAAATGACAGTACAGTATTTAGAAGGTTTACAATACATTTGATTGGCACCTACTAAAGAAGTTACAAATATTTTGTCCTTCAAATAATGTTTTTTTTTGTTTAAGAGAAAAGTTAAATATAATATTTAGAAGGTTTACAGTAATTTTGAAGAGATCTGATAGTGCACCTACCTGATGTCTACAAATTCTAGTAAACCAATTTCAGGACTTACAATCTGCTTACAACTTTTTCGGACCTTTAATTAAAATGTATTTTATAGCATAGTAATAATAATCAATTAAGCATGCACAAATGTTATATAATTAAACAAAAAAAAATAGGCCTGCTACACAAGCTGTCAGCTTAAATCAGTTTGGAAGAATACTGAAACAGCTGTCCAACAGCTGGCAGTAACGCAACATAGTAGTAAAATAGTTTGAACTTACTGTTAGACTGTGGACCAAAACATTTTCACAGGCAGTTGAATTGTTCATTTCTTTCTTCATACCTCAAGTATCCGTCACAGCCTCAGCTAAACCACACACAATTTACTGTTAGACCATATAAAAATCAAATATCAAAGAAATTACTTAAAATTTTATTTATATTTTAATATTATCTTTCAGTTGTATTATCCTTTGTACATGCATCTGTATTTCTTCTTTAGTGTGCAAAAGTATATATATATTTTTTGCAATTTACTAGCTCTTAGTTCAAATTGCATTCTAATCATTTTTCTTCTGTGCTGATTTTTTTTTCTACCAGTACCTTTAAACAGCAGCGACAGCTCCATAAATACTACGGATAGCAATTAGCGAGTGCTCCGCTAGGTCATCAACCAAACAGTCTTTGTTAATAAAATAACATCTTTCCACAGCTGCATTTTCATGTAACATCTAGTGTTTTTTTTTTTTGCATAAATATCACCCACATGTTTGTTCTACACTCTCAATTCAGAAAGCAGGTTCAAAAGAACAGTGTTTAGTTTATCGGTTTTTCTGTAAAATTTTCTGACCAAATTTTCGAACATCTATTTCACAAAATTTCAAGCAGTCTCGTTTAATGCAATCTACATCTGAACGACGTAGCCCGGGAGGAGTTATGTGGGGTCCTTTATCCTCTACTACTATTCCATGAGATTTTATTGACAGTCAATTTTCTTTACTAGTTCAGTCATGAAGAAAACTTATTCACAGAAAAAATACTGTGGTTATACTGGACCATCTTCACAAAATCCTGGCTACGGCCACGATCTGAAGGAATCATTTGGTGCTTGTCCAAAAATGATTCTAGAGCCATATTTACTCTACCAGTCCTTACAACTTTATTTGTTATTAGAGCTGGAGATAGGCAAGATGCTCTTTTCACAATTTTGTATTGCATTTTAACACACAATTTCGCAAAAAAAAAGTCACACAATTTCTTGCATTCATTTTTGAACTGCATGACATCAATTTCCTTGAAATATTTTAATACAGATTTTGTCCCAAATCCTAAATCAACATTCTCGCTTGGTTTCTTGGGTCAAGGGTACTTTAACTTGGTTCCACTTTGGCTATACAATAAAATAGGTTTTTTTTTTAGATATATAAATCTGGTTGCTATTTCATTTAGGAGTGAGTAAAAATCATTAAAATCTTGCAATAGTGGTTTGTTGGATTGAAATGTGGTAAATAATTGTTCCAACTGCAATGGAACTGACAGAAAAAATTCCATTTTCGGCAACATAATGGATCAACCAAAATGATTTTACCTTAGCAAAATTTTGTGAGTTTGGAGGATGTTTCTCAACAGCAGAGACATATTTTCTTACAAATAACAATACTTCAAGGGCCCTCTTAAAAACAATGGCATTTTCAAAATTTTAGGAGAAACAGAATGGAAGAAGTTACACGTGTGTAATTCTGATCGTTGAGATATAAAAGTCTAAAACTAGTAGATTTCTCCCAGAAAATCACAAATATTCCAGCCTTAATATTTGTGAGTAGTCTTGTACCTATTTATCAGGCTAACCATCAATTTCTTTAACCCTTTCAACAAATAATCCTAGGGACACTACTGCACGGTTCCAAATGTAATGGGTAAAGAATTATAGTTTTATTTCTCAGGGGTAGTGGACACCAAACAAACATTTAAAAAAAATCAATTTTTAATAAATAATAAGAAAACTAAACAATTTAAATAATTATAACTTTATTAAAATTACTGTGTAATTAATTTCACAAAAATGACACAAAACATACATAGCTATTTTAAAGAAATACATCTGTTTCATAACTGGCATTTACAAACAAATGATTTTAACATCAGGAAGTATGCAGGTCACGTTGGCAACGGATAAAAGAAAATAACCAGTGTGACCAACCCCTAAAGAGAAAAGAAAATGTCTATTACCCCTTAAGAATGACAGCAAAAGGTAAACGGGCGCCGGACAATTCACTCCTTCGGCTCGTCTTTGCCCTTGGCTTCTTTCTTCTTATCTTTGTCTTTGTCTTTCTCCTTGTCTTTGTCCTTGGAGAGGCTGCCGACCGCCTGTCGGATGGCTTCGCTCTGGGGGTCCACCCCGGGGAGATTCTCCAGCACGCTCTGCAGGAACTCCGGGTCGTTCATCATCTCCGAGTAGTCGTCGTCGCCCTCCACTTCCATCGGAGTCTCCTTCTTGGGGCCCGCCTTACCCCCTTCCAAGCCGCTTTTTCCGCTCGTCTCCTCTGCAACACACAGACGAGAGCTGCTGCCGCGCACACTAGCCAGGGAGCGCACACACACGTCTGTCCCAAATTTTATATTTACCTGACTCGCTATTTTTTAATTAATCTATTTTGCAATTTTCTGTAAAAATCAAAGAAATCCAGCCTCTATCATTCCCAAAGCTTGCAAACACCATTTTACAGTGTGTAGGACTACGCAAAAAAACATTATAGAGAGGGGGAAAAAAAATTGCTAAAACAGTCTGGGTGATGGCAGACTGGAGTATGACATTTTTTTCCTCAAACTATATCAATGAGAAATTTCCACAAGTTTTCCAGGATTTCAAGTAAACTCCCTAACTTTTACATGATTTTTCAGAATGTGGACACCCTGCTAACAAATTGTGCACAACTGCCCAATTTTTACAGTTTTTTTTAAAATTTTATTTCATCTTAATGTCTTGCCCACAACAAGCTCATTAGAGATGGTGGCACACGTAGATGAGTGGGATGTTGGAGAAGGAATTGTCAACTGCCCAATAAAAAGGAACAATTATTCCAGCATTTGCTTGGAGAGATTTGTGCAAATCATGAAATACCAAAATCAGAATGGCTGAAACTTGGTCCTGATGCAAAGTGAATCTAAATTGAAAGTTTAAAATAGTCGCGAAGTTGAACTGATTTGCAAATATTTTTTCTTGGCTTAGCTGTATTACCCATATTTTATAAAATACAGGATTGAAGCAAAAAATATAATGGTTAAACATTTGTAAAGTTTGTACTGATTAACTTTTGTAATGTTTGAACTGATTAAGTGAATAACCAATTGGGACCTTCATACAACACTCAATAAAATTATAAAATAACCATGCATAATATTAATACTGAATATTCATTAACGTAAACGGAGCACTTTCTTTTGATTTTTTTAAGTAATCAACCTCATTCAAGCAAAAAATATACAGTAAAACAAAAAAAGGAAAAGTCAAATTAAATATTAAGAAGAACGACGTGTCTCCGGTTGAGAGAAGAGCTCCACTCACGGGCGTCTTGCATGGACATCTGCATGGCGAACGCGATCTGTTCCTCCTCCGACATGGCCGCGAAGTCGGGGACCGCCGGGGCGGGGCGCTGCTGCTCCTCCTCCCCTCCCCTCTCCAGGGACATGGCGAGGGCCCGCTCCAGCATCGCTTCCTCGTTTGGGGCTGGCATCACACGTACAGACACATGTTACACACACGCCTGCTCGCGCTCAATACACTGTGTTCCTCGCCTGACGGTGGAGCACCAGCCGAGGTTTTCATCAATCACAACCAGGAGTGTATAAGAAAAAAGTCCACTCATTAACTCCACAGAACAACAAACCAAGTTGAAGCTGTTCTGATACTGGTATAGCATACTGGCCGATATTCAGCTCTCTGCCAATCACTAGGTATCGGCACAGGTATCGGTGTTATTGGAGAAAAAAAACCTGCACAGGTTCATTTTTCAAATACTTGCTATGTGTGCTTGTTGATTGTGACAGATTACAGTCTCTTTGCTGTCAGGTCATAGTAAATCTTAATAATTATTAAGTCTACTGGTTAACTCTGAGTAAACAAGAGAATATTTACATAACAAATATGTGATTTATAGTGTTTCAATGAGATTGCTTTTATTTTAGATTATTTATTTGAGAATTTTAGAATTAATAGTAAGATTATGATATTCATTAACAAAATTATAAAAAAAAATGTTCCAACAACTTATTTATAAAGTGGGGCAAGTAATTATAAAAGTAGGTTGTAGTATCAGGTATAAGTGGTTGTGTCGGAAAAGGGGGCATCAGAAAGGCCTTAATATGAAATAACGAAGAGATTCTCTTTCTTACTTCCTTAGTTTATGTAAAAGGGATAAAAAAATTTAAATTACAATATTTTAGCAAATTGTAATATAAAAACTGTTTTAATGTTTATTACAAAGTTTAGCATTATTTTTAAAGAACTGTATTTTTCTTCCCTGAAATGTAATTTATGGTAACAAATTTTCAGTGTGTGTGAAACCATGGATTAAAGCATTAAATGCAGTCACAGTTAAAACGTTACACTACACAGTTATGTTATAGAATGCTGAAGGCAACCGGGACATCACAGACAAGCTCCACATAAATAATTAGTCACAGCCACATCATGCAATGCATCCAACTTCAGCACACTTTGCCGTAACAGGACCGTAACGAGGCGAAAATCTCAAGTTTTACCTTCCTTGATGGCTTCCGGCACGGGCGCGCTGCCCTCGGTCCCAGATGCGGCCTGGACGCGTCGAGCCTCCTCCTCCTGCCTCTGCCGCTGCTCCTCCATGGACACCCGCAGGGCCTGCGAGCACGGACCCCTTCATCACCCTCTCCCGCCCCTTCTGCATCACACCTTTTTTTTTTTACCAACCTTATCAGCACTTCACAGGGTTCAAGGTTCCTGGTTTGAATGCGAAACGTACATAACAATATCACCTCAGCTCAGAGAAGACTTGAGCTATACCTATCAATGTTTTGGTTTAGAATACTATGGTCTAACAAAATATGGTTTTATTTCACACTGTTACTTTCCAGGTAACCGGAAATCATGCAAAAAAAACAAAGTTTTTTCTCTCTTTATAATATCTTTAAAAAATTAAGGTTTACTTTTACAAAAAAAAAAAAAAAAAAAAAAAAAAAAAACAGTTCAGAGAAAATTAGTTTTCCTTGTAAGGAAAAAAATTGCCACCCTATATACATTAATATTCAAGTGATAATATAAAAAGGACCAAAAAGTTTTTCTCACACCAGATGGAACTATAACACACTCTTAAGAGGTCTGCCTAGACAGGGGTGTATCTGTGTTAGAGAAGTGGGATGACAAGTGCTTCTAGCTCTGTGTCACCTCTAAGCGCAAATCATTTAAAAAAAAACACGTTTTAATTATTTTCACTCTTCTAAAAATAGTTTTAAAAGAAAATGCCGAAATGAAACAACGCATTCGGCCTCAGTGTATTCTTAAATGCATTTTGTAAAAGACACCACTTCAATATCTTGAGCAGTTAAATTGCGTGGTTTCTTCTGAAGCTCTGCACACAGTGTGAGTTTGCGTGCAAGGGTAGGCAGGGGCTTTAACATCATGTCGATGGCAGGGTTATTAGAGACATAAACATGCAACCACACATATTAGAGAATTTGGGGAAAGAATCAGCTATGGAACTATCTCCGCATCTGCAAAACGAGATTTCAGAAAACCACAGAAAGTCATAATACGAAGGCCAGACAGTAGCAAGTTTAGTTTCGCACCATTGTGCCATCTTGCTCCCTAACTTAGTTTTAGAACAAACTGTTCCAGTTTGCATCACATGATCATGCACAAGCAAGTTCTGGAAAAATTATGAGCCTTCTGCTGATTTTCATGGTCAGTACAAAACACAACAGCTTCCTACCGCAAATTGGACATTTATTATTAACTTACTTCCCTTTTGAGACTATATACTTTACATACCCATGTTATCTACTCCCTAGTTTCTATGCAGTGTTCTGCCCAACATAATGTACCCTACCTCGAATGCCAGGCAATTATATTTTCAACTGTAAAATTTTCTGGTGCTACACCACTACTCTAGTGGAAACCAAAACACATACACACACACACACCCAGAAATTATATGCAAGGGTTGATTAAAAAGTAATATCTCCATTGCCTCAACATTTTTTTTTATTTGTAACCAGATTTATGGTATTTACATGTTGGTTTTGTAGGGGTATGCCACAATGTTTCAATGACTGCACCATTAATACTCCCCAACCGGTCTTTGCAACCGTGAAAAAATAAACTACCATTTTGTGTGTCAATGTTGCTAATGAAACACACATTTTTTTTTTTTTTTCCATTGCACACACATCGCTTTGTTGGAAGAAGTCTCGTCCATAAAAAAATAAAAAGCACCTTAAGATATTTATATTACTATGAATAGAACATACTACGGTTCAGCCCAGGGCTCTCTCGTGGAACTACAGATATAAAACATCTTACCCTGAGACACTACACATTAACTTAGAAGTGGTGCATGTTGTCGCAACACGCAGGCCACTAATGTTTTGTGTAAAGTGTGGCAGTGTTCAACTCACCAGAGCCAGTTCCGGGTCCTCGTTGGGGTCCACGCCGAACTCGAAGCCGGACCCTCCGAGGCCAGCACCTCCCATGCCATCTTCACCCTGAGACATTGGATGAACTGTTTCTGCAGACGGTGGTGACACAACAACCAAATCTATCATTGGTAGAAACAAGATTACATATATGGTTTTATTTTCAAGCCAATATTGTTTTTAAAACAGGTTTCTGTTTTAATGTTTTTTTTTTTACACTTGCTGAAGTACCCAGCGTTGCCCGGGCTAAACACATCATAATATAAGGAACATCACTACTGAGTTTCAAGTCTGTAGGACATGCACTTGAAAACTGGAAAAATTTTGTTTTTAAAGACCCATTGTATTATAGGCCAAGAAATAATTGTTAACGATATGTGAAGATTTGTTAGAATGTATTTAACGTACCTATGTTTAGCCTTATTCATTTGTTTTAATTCTACATTATTTGATATTAAAGCATCTATAAATGTACACATTTTGTAGCTTCTGACCTGTTTATGCTAAATAAAGACAAAAAAAATTCATAACGTGTTTAGTAGATGTACTATCAAATCCATTACAAGTTATTGTAAAAATTCTAAACATTATCTTAAACCTTCTGCTGAAACAATTTTTGACGAGACTTTTACCGTAAAAACAGGGTTTGAAATAAAATAAAAAAAATCAATGCTTACTATCAAAATAGTTTGAATATATTTTTAACCATACATATTTATATTATTTTAAACCTAGGTCCAAAGCAACTTTTTATAAGACTACAGCGAAACCCCTTATTTACGTTACCGTTATTTACGTTTTCCCGTTATTTGCACTATATTCTTCAGGTCCCGTTTGGTTCCCATATAGTCCAATACAATACTTTCCCGCGAATTACGTCTCAAAAATCGAATCAATCCCGCTATTTACGTCACGTAACAACCATAAACAACCAGAAAATACCGTGGAGCTAGTAGGCAATGAACATTTTAAATAGCAAAATATACATATTTTATAACATGAAAAGTTGCTTTTATTTCTAAACATGTAATAATTTAAGCCTAGGCGTGTAAAAGTACGAGTAATTATAGCAGGAGACAATCTAAAATGCACGAGGGAAAAACGTAAACTCATGAATGTACAAACATGGCTGCTTGTAAGTTCTGATACTGTATTTATGTCACAACTTAGCCGAAATACTGGTACGAGACATAAACTTCACAAGATAAAATGAGCGGTGTCTTGGTAACTGTTTTATACGTCTTTTATAATTTGGGAAGTATTGTACAGTTGACGCCATATTTTTTAAACTAACCATTTATTTCTGGGGATCGTAAATAATTAATTATTGGTGTCAAGACATCATGATAAACGTAAACTTGAACATGTCACGGCAGCGAGAAAACTGGTGCGTATACCAATAAATTGGTATTAGAACTGGATAAAATTGGTACACGGGAGGTGGAGCTTATATTTTTTTCCGCTAAGCTCGCATCTATTGGTTGGCGGCTGATGGCGTCATGAGTCTGGGCGGAGCATAGAGTGCGCATGCGCCGCCGCGTCGTTACAGCAGCTGACCAAGTACAATGACCTTTCTCCGCGTTTGGCGCGCTATTGACGGTAAATATTCATCAATTTGCGGCCTTTTCTTAAAAATTTTTTTACTGTGAGCAATGTGTATGTAGCCCGTATTTGTTATAAACCCTGCCGGTTGCAACTGTATTTATAATTTGGAGAGGCAAATAATCTCCTTGAACAGCTAAAAAAGCAAGCAGAAGAAAATTTCAAATTTATTTTTTAGGAAGTAATCAGAAAAACATTTTGGCTTTCATTCTTTTTTTATTTTTGTCAAATGTGGTAAATTAATAATTGATTAAATACTAAAGTAAAATTTGCTGTTAGTGTGTTTGTACCTGCATTGTAGTATGTGCTATTAAACAAAAGGAAAAAAATTCTAAATAAGGTAAACTGTACTCCTTTTTATACTTTTCCCTTTATTTACACTTTCCCGCTTTTTACACTTTTTTACTTTGTCCCCATGAAAAGTGCAAATAAGGGGTTTTGCTGTATGTATAAGTGCAAGGGATGAAAAATAATGTTTGAAGGTCAAAAAAATTTCATAACTACGTTAGTGGCATACCATGAAATTCATTCTAAGCTATTCAATGCTGGATGCATTGAGATAAAAACATTCTAAACATTTTCACTGCATGGAATAAAAGCAAAATGTTTTATTAATAATTTTGGAATATTGGACTACAAATGGGGTGTCATTTACACTAAGTTCTTTAATTGTTCCAGAAGTTTATATAAGGTTCAAGAATAAATAGTAGGGGTGTGCGGGAATAGGTTTTTGTACTGCGGGAAATTTTCGGGAAAAATAAATTATTCCCGCGGGAAACGGGGCAGGATTGGGGAAAAAAAAAAAATTCTAATATAAGAAGATGGCCATTTAAACGTTTCTTGCAAAGTTATTTGTTTTTGCTGCTATTTCTTTTGTCTGCTTCACTTGCCCTTTTTTCAGCGGAAACTTAATATTTTTTAGCATCCTCAAATTCCTTCTTCATAGAGGGATGTTTATTGAGATGTCTTAGCAATCCAGACGTGCTACCATGCTCACATCTCAAAAATTTTCCACATGAGACACACTTTGCCAGGGATTTACTGTCTGTCAGACGTTCAAAATACTTCCAAAAACCTTTAGGTTTATAAGTAACAGGCTGATCGGTTGCGACCTCCATTATTTGTAGGCTGCTAGTTTGTTTTAATATACAATGGCATCGAAAATAGGAACAGATACTTTGCACAAGCCTTAATAACGTAACGTCAGCCGACAAAGCCCGCCAAACTAAACAACTATTTTTTTCTCCCAAAGCAAAATCATAGATGTTTAGATACTTGTGAACAGTGGTGTAAAACTACGTGATTTCATATTTTTCAAAGTGCCAATACAGTTCCCTACATCGCCACGGCTATCAAGTAATGAGAACGGTTACGCTTCGTTATGTAACGCAAGTCTAGTATTTCTTATATCTTTGGCGAAAAGGTTGGATTGCGCATGTGTTTTGTTTGTGTCTAAGGAGACATAGTGGTTTTAGGTTAAGTATTTGATGGTGATGGCAATAACGTTATATAACTAGGGATGGGGCGAATCCTGATTTCCTCGAATCCGAATCCTAACTCGAATCCTCGACTGGAATTGCCGAATCTCGAACCCAAACCCGAATCTTTTAATAGATGATGTCCACATATCTAATGTAAGTGAGATGTATTCTGCTTGCACTAAAAGTCCCTTGACTTTATCACATGTAGTTTGGTACATTTCTGGTATAAGTGTATATAAAGACAACAATTTTTTCTTGAGAAATTTCAGTTTTAGTACAGATTAGCGGTTAGGATTTTTCTTTAAATAAGCTAGAGGTCTGCGAGCCTAAGAATTTTACTTCGAGCCGAGCTTGAGCTTTTGTGGTACAGTTACACTTTTGGGAAATTATTTTTATCTTAAACTTAATATCATGTTTGAATAAAGTATTAAAATGAAGTGGGCTTATTAATTTTGGGTAACTATTTACAGAGTGTGTTTACATTTTGCACTGCTAGAAAAAAAAAATATTTTTTTTTCATTGAATCTTACCTGTTTCCATTGGTTCATTAGTAACTGATATCATCCAACTAACATAACCAAGTATATGTTTGTGTAAATGTAACATATCTTTGGAAAAATTTCACCCTTGTCAATTTTTCTGGAGTCCTTACTGAGCTTCAACAAACTTAGCACCAAAAATCATGTTGTTTGAAAAGTACATTCACATTGTTTCAACATTTCCACTTTTCAGCACAATAATTCTGAGAGATTGTCACAGAGTATTAAAATCTATTCTTTAATCTATCATTCAGAACAATAATTTGTTCTGCACGTTCAGGAGTTAAATTAGCTCTACGATTGGAGATAGTGTTTCCAGCAAAAGAGAAGTGTTTCTCGCTGGCAACCTGCTTGGCTGGAATGCTTTAGTAAAATTGCTTAACCTCAAAATTAGTGTCATAAATATCTGTAACTGGTCATTAAAGTTTAATCAATTGAAAGTAATAAAAATAAAAACATTTTACATACTTCATTCCATTTACACTTGCAAAAAAAATATACACACAATAAACCTACATGGAAATTAAAGTCTTTTTCAATATCCTGAAGTCTGAAATATGTTTACTCATGTCATTAAATGTAGAGCTGTATTGAAGAAGCCGATTTTGCCAATATTTAGTTGAATCGGCATTTCTGCCGACTTCCGATACAGTACGCTCGTTAATTTTCGGCCGATATTACTGAAAAACGAAAGAGACTGCCATAACCTAAAAATCCACGAGTACCATTTTCACTTTTCGTAGTAGTACTGCATTCTTTCAGATCGCATTATTTCTTAGCAACATGTGCCAACCGTACATATCAAAGTTTAACATCCTTTTTTTTTTTAACAATGTTCTTTAATTTAATGTCATAAATAAATAATACATTACTATCACGGTAAATATACATCTCAGTTGTTACGGTAACTATAGTGCAAATATGGTAGCTATCATGCTTCTGTAGTAATTATGGTATTCTACAAAGAATCTTGTTCTTTTTATGGTAATTATCTTAAAATAACTATTGGGTTTGTACTGTAGTTATGGCACATCATCCATATTTCTTCGTATGTTGTTGTTCATTTGTCTTTTCTTCATATTTATGTGTGCCATTATTTGAGACAAGAAGTTTCAGAAAAAATTTTAACGGACATTATATCACACATTTAATGGCGTAAATGACGAGACCTCGGGCGATTTAAACGCTTAATACGGAAAAACCTACCATGCGGGACCTCGTAAGCGAGTTTTACTGTATTTTTTTCCCGTAAATAGTAAAAACCGAATCCTTTGACGAATCCTATATCAGACCCGCCGAACCTTCGAATCCCTAGGATTCGGCGGATTCGGCGGATATTGGATTCGGTCGTCCCATCCCTATATATAACTGACTATTCACGTATCTTGCAAATTTGTACCCTTGATGAAATATATTTATGAACGCATACAATATTTAAGGTACTCCATGTACGTTTTTTATATTCCAATTAGATATGTGTAAACGATTATCATAATTCACTGCACACCACAACTGTCGCTACGATCAGCATACGTTTAAAAGATGTTTTACGTTTAAATAGTACGGAAACCCTTCAAAAATGTACGAATTCATAACAAATATTGTTGTAAAAACAGTTTGAATTGATAGAAAACATTTTCACATGATTAGTAAACATTTGTAAATTTTTAAAACAATTTCCCGAAAAATTCGGGAGTAATAAAATTCCCGCCCAGCATTTCGGGAAGCCTATTTTACAGACTTTTTTCCCGAAGCGTCGGGATCCCGCACACCCCTAATAAATAGGAACTTCAAAATCTCACTTAAGTCTGTAGGCTGTGCCGAAAGGGATTTTTTTTTCTTTTGTATATTACTTCATTTTTGACACTTGAAATCTAGATTCGGATTCAAGGGACACTTTGAGATTCGGATTCGAGATTAGAATCACTAGTTTAACACTTCAACACATCAATTTTTTGTTCCAAATCAGTTGGTTGAGGCATGGATCCCAGCCGACCTTCAAATGTTACGCAAGCCATTCATTAAATTGTAAATAAAGACTAAATTGATGTTTTATTTGGTTCTGTTTGTATAAAAAGTTAATAAAATTTGATGGTCTCTTTAAACGAAAGCTTACTCAGAAAATTTTCTGGTCAATTAGCAGAAACTTTTCCCGAAAATACTTTTCCAGAAAACTAACCTCTCTACTGGCAGGAGTGGCCACTGACTCACCTGTATGACCGGGGAAGAGATCAAGGCATCCGACAAGTGGGGGCCTGGCGGCACCGTCACCAGGTGGCTGCCTCCTCCATCCTTCCCGTTCAGGGCGTTCACGAACGCCATCAGCAGGTCGCTGTTCGGGACCTGCAACGCCAGTTCTGGTGTCTGCACGTTCACAAACAAACATTGTAGTTGCACACTCATTGCTAAAGAAACAGCACAGAGCACTTGACAAACCACCACAGTATTCTGAATTCAATAATTAATCAAAATTCAACAGTAAAATACATCTGCAACAACATTTGCCTGTCATGCTGTGATAATAAAATTATCAAAAAGGCCTAATAAAGGAGCAAGCAGTGATAGAAATAATTTAAGACCAAGAAGCAGGAGTACCCTGAGAAAATCCATCAACTCACTGCACCTGCCAGAACTCACAGACTACCTTGAAGAGCCTAGTTACTACAATTGTAACCAGTTTTTGGTAAACAGTTACAAACATTCATACTTTTAAAACAAAAAACTTTAAATTTTGTAATTAATTAAACTGTGTAACATGAAACAAGGTAATATGTGAAATATAATTATCAGTTTTTTTTTGTTGTGAATGATAATTTTACTGTATTAAACATAGCGAGTGAGTGAGTGATTATTATTATTTTTTTTTTTGTAAATTTGAGACTGTACAAAATTTAATTTTGGAAAGCTTTAAAGAACACAATGAGGGTTTCTTTGAAATCTGACCATAAAAATATTTGAATCTTAAGATGCAAACTTTTCCTAATTGAACACCATAAATTCCTGGAAAATTTAAATCCAGCTAAAACAGAAAAAAATAATAAATGTTAAGACGTAAGCATACATTCCTGATTCACAATACATATACATATTTTTTTTTACTGACCATGAAAAACTCGAATGTTCAGCAAGTATAGATATAGTATGACTCATCCTTAAGTTTGCAGTATGCATTTTAATGGCATTTACCCTCTCTTTTCAATGAATGATTTTTGCCACCAGTTTTGTTCTTGTTTCAGTGTGCTATGTTGTCAGATACACACCACAGAGTGCAAAAGTTATTCACACAACTTTATAAGGTAATGAATTATTATTTTTTTATGTTAAAGAAACACATTTTGGAAAGAAAAATTTGGAATGAGAATTTTAGAAATACATTTTCTTGTTGTAATTCATCAAGAGCATTGTCTGATAAGGTAATTAAATTATCCTGTATCATATATCCAAGTTCATCCCTTGATCCTGATGGCATGATCCTGTATGCATTCATCCAAGGGTGTATATGATACTTGCTGTTTTAATTTAATATGTCGAAAGATCCTAGACATTAAAAAAAAAATCCTGGATATCATGAAACAGTTTCACCTGTGAATTAATAATTGGTGTTTGGCATTGAATAATATATTTTTTTTCCAGATTGACAACTGTGATACTGACAACAGACACTAATTTATGGTCTTAGAAGAATATACAAATAGTAAAATTAAAAAAATATGTATTAAAACTTATTATGGTTAAAAGTGGTGTTAAAAATAAGATTCTTAACGATAAAAAGCCGGGTGGTATCACTCTGGCAACAGTGAGCTCCATTTACCCTGATCCGCCAACTAGGAGCGAGACACACCACAGTGATGGCTCACCTCCTCTCCGAAGCTCACAACGTCCACGTTGACTTTCTCCTTCTTGAGCCTCTTGGCCAGCTTCACCAGCTCCTTCTCCTCCGTTTCCACGGGGCTCCCCACGAACACCACGATGCGCATCTTGTGGTTCTTGCCCTGCCGGTGTTTCAGCGCCAGCTGCCGGCAAGGGCAGAGAGTCCGTTCAGAACCCCCCCCAACCTCGCACAGAGCCTCGATGCACGAGGGAAATCACCGCAGGAAAAGAATAAGAACATTCGGCCTGCGGCATTGCTTCGCGCTGCCTGCGTAAGCAATCTTTCCGCTGTCGTATGTTAAGCCGTGTTTGTTTGCACATAGGTAGTGAGAGTTGTCACAAGAAAGAGTACAGAAACCACACAGAAGCCACGCAATAACACTCGAGAATATAATTTCTAATTTATGTAATCTACATATTATTTCATGGTGATTTTTATTTCAGATGTTTTTATTATATTGTAAATACTTTTTAAAAACATATTATTTGTAAATTCATCACATGCCACAAAGTGTATTTATTTGTCACTGTAAAAGAACTTTAAAAAGATAAAAAAATCGTAAAAAACATGTCATTAATTCATTTAGGTCTGGCTCTCGAAAAGAGTAAAGTTGGCAATCACTAAACTAGAAAAAAAATTATAAATATGTCCCAGTATTAAATAGCATGATCATCAATAAAACTTAAAAAAAATGAAGAATACACTTGAAAAACATATCAAATAGATGTTGCAGTCAAAAATATCATATGCTGTTTTTCTCTATGTATCATAGCTTGATTAAGGCAAGCTTCAAAATTAGCTACATAACATTGCTCTGAAACTTAGGTGAAGAAAATTGATTCGAGTGTAACTTTTACATGTGCCGTAGTGCACGATGTTGAAATCAGATGTAAAAATACTTTTACGATTCCATCACAACTAAAAACTTAATATTTGTAAAGATTAATAAAACAATACAGTAGGTATACATACAAGACATAAGCATTTTGCATTCTTGCAAGTAAAGTACTTACGTGGGCGATTCTGATGCCAGTCAGTATGTTGATGTTACCATTGGGTTGCACCTGGTGCAGTTTAGACAAGATCCTGCCGACATCCGAGGTCAATGTTGCCAACACCTCAACGCTGAAACAGTTCCAAAAGCATTGTTGGAATATTAAGATCATTTGAAATAAAACATGTACATAATTTTTATTTTATGTAGAAATAAGAAATTAACTAAAAAAAGTGTGCTGTAGCAGTATGCTTGCCTCTCTCTACAACAAACTGGTTCAACGTGCATTAAGACCTTCCTAGATTTTTTGGAAGTGGGAAACACTATAACTAGGATGCCAGCAAAACCCACAAACAGAATTCCCTGACTTTCCGAGCTGTTTTTAAAAATTTTTCTAATGAAAACCATGTAATAATCTCTATATAAAACAACCAACACAAATGTTTCCGCTACTTCCGAACATTGTCACACCTAGTTACTCATGGATTGTTCAATTTTATAACAAAACTATTTGCCCAGTTTAAAAACTTCATTAAAATTAAGCACTAGTGTTGTTTCTCACATCACAGACACAATTTACTTGTATGTGCCAAGAAATCCGAGCACGTCAGCATTGCGATAAACAAAGAATGAACTCAAGCATAATATACATTGTACAGATAATGGGTTAGGGATACAGGCTGAGCACATTTGTATCATATCCAGTTCATTAACTTAACATCCAGCAAACTTTGTGTTTCGAACCAGTGTTTTCTCAGGTGACACCTGAATCCCTAGAACCATAGTTCATGTTGCGTCCATTGTGTTGGAGCAAAAGGTCAGGAACAAAGATGATGTGTTTAGTGAAGGCATGTAGTCATCCTCCTCAGCATTGGGGCACCTAGGTCTCCTACCACCTCTTGAAGTTGCAACTTATTCTCTAGGGGTTTATGTTTTAATTTTTATTTCTTACTAGCTGCAGTACCCGGCGTTACCCGGGCTATGAGCTTTATTATCTGCGAGTTAAAGCAAACTGGATAGCGCTATATGACAGTGTGTTGGACACAGAGAAATGTCACACAATTACTGTTTGTTTGTTTATGGTCTACGATTTTTTGTTTACCCATGGCGATCGGTTATATATTATTTATTATAAATTATTAAGACCATTAATCGAAATAAAAACTATCCTATCTCTCAAGTTGGAAAAAATTACACATAAATGCCAATTTTCATCGAAACTGGTTGACTTGGTGAAGAGTTCACTGGAAACAAACATCAGGACACTGGATTTATATATATTAAGATTTACATTATTAATTTTTATCCATGACAAACAGTGCAAAACTGCGATGGCATTATGTCCAAAAAAAAATTGCACTCAATCAAAATGTGCCATTGCATGAATCATTTACAGAACTTAAATACAATCTATGAAGGGGGGGGGGGGGGAAAAACCGATAGTCGCACGTGAACTCACTTTGCCAGCGTGAGCAGACCGACGTTGTTCTCGGGGTTGGAGCGGGTCTTGGAGTGGCAGACCAGGTTCACCGCGTCCTGCTGAGCCTGCAGCCTCGTGGGCAGGAAGTCCCCATTGCGCATGTAGTCGCTGTTGTCAACGCTGCCAACAGCAACCTCACTTTCGACATCACTTACCCCACTTCCATCACAACACATTTTTTTTTTCTTAAGCCAAATTTTATGCTGCAGTTGGTTAGGCAACTTCAATGTGGGATTATAGATGTGTCTGTGAAAGTTTCCCCTATCACTAGAGACCGGAAAAATTCGCGGATTCATTTCACGACAGCCTGAAATTCAAATAGTTATACCTCAGTGCTGCCTCTTCTATTGGCTCACAACTCACCTGGACGACTCTGGGCCAGTGAGAAACACTCAACCGAAGCTGTATCGAATCACAGGCCGCTACCTTGGGACACCTCCACAAGACAGCAGCCAATGAGAGGGTGACATTTGACCGAGTGTACGTAGAACTATAAAGTTAATCCTAGAGGTCATTGAACCCACAAATTTTTCCGGTCCCTACCAATCACGTATGATCCCGATTGCATTGGTCCTGTGGTATATGACACTTGATGATTCAAAATAGTGGGCCTACATCAAAAGATCCTGGACACAAAAAATACATGTGATATAACAATGAGTTGAGGCTCAATTCTAGATCAAGATACCAGCAAAGTGCAGAAACTTACTACCGGTAAAAAAAAGTAGGGGAAAAAAATGTTGTCATAGAGTTAGCCAATGATGATAAATTGAATGGCGCAACAAAGGAAAATATAGTACCTATGTATTATTGGCAACAGAGATGGACAAAATATAACCGTGGAAAAAAAAAGACTAATGATGGAGAGAGTTTAAGAACGATGGTAGTGGTCATTTATACGAGGAAGAGTGAATTAATAAGTTGAATATCATTAAAAATTGAATAAATAAGTACATAATAAGCATTAAGTATGTAATAAGATATTTGTTGGATATGTGGGGTAATGAGTGTAGTAATGATGAGAGAAGAGAAAAGTAATGTTTTTTTTTTATATTGTATCAACCACCCACAATATTTTTAAGTATTTTTAACATCGTTAACCTAAAGTAACAAGATTTTACAGTATTTTTAATGTAACTATACTAACCCAACCATCCACAATAGTATTTTTTTGCATCACTATCGTAACCTATGAATCATTCAGTAAGTACTATGTGACCTATAACAATACTTTAAATTGTAGGGGGGGGGAAACACTTTCTTAATTCAATGATATTTGGATGAACAACCAACAAACAGAAAATATGAACAATATTTCCCTACAACTGCAATATGACATCGTATTAACTACTTTTATTATAAAACAACACAGTTGTTTTAATATATGAAACTGTGGGGGAAGAGGGCCACCTGAAAGGTGATATGATAAAGCTGGTGTGCTAGTCGGACAAATGGCACAGGAATAAATGTAAATAAAACTAAAGTGAGGTTTAAAGAGTAGAATGAAGGTAGTAAGGGAAGTACTCCTTTGTTGGAAGGGGCAGGAGATACAAGCGGCAGAGGAGTAGTTCCTGGGGGTGACTGCAGAGCAATCTAGGATAGTGGAAACAGGTCCAGCGTGTTTCAAAAGGGAATGAGGGCAATGGGGTTACTTAAACGAACTTTGAAGGGAACAGAAAGGAGGACGACAAAGGGGTAATTACTCTGTATCACATACACAAGTTTATCCCCTGATCTTGAAGGCATATCATGTATAAATTGATAGTATGGTACATAATGCTTGCTGTTTTAGTTTAGTACGTCGAAAGATCCTGGACATAACTAAAACTATAATATCACAGCACAATCAAAAT
Source organism: Bacillus rossius redtenbacheri (assembly GCF_032445375.1). NCBI lineage: Eukaryota > Metazoa > Arthropoda > Insecta > Phasmatodea > Bacillidae > Bacillus > Bacillus rossius. The sequence continues at coordinate 37,436,240 of NC_086337.1, read as the reverse complement.
ATGTCAGGTATTGTGGAAATTTTTTTCTTTCGTACACTTTTTGCAATCATAATGCCTTGTTATATCACAAGTTTTTTGTGATATCTAGGATGTTTTAACGTGCAGGATTAATGTATACAGGATCATGCCATCAGGATGAAGGGATAAACTTGGATACGTGATACAGAACTTTAACCAACAAAGGCATACTCCATGTTGGTGAGAATGATGTAGGAGTATGCAGCAGCAAATTGGGACCTGGTAACAAAACTAAAATAGCTGGAAAGGGTACAGTGCAGGGCAGCAAGATGGGTAATGAGTTTATGTGGGCAAGAAGGGGAAGAGGGAGACACACATTGACTTTCAGTGATGATCGAGGAGCTGATTCGGGAAACATTACAGGGAAGGAGGTGGGTCGAAAGTCTGGTGAGACTGTTCACAATATGTAACAAGGAGGATGTTAGAAGATAGGTTGCACAGAGGTGGATTCAGAGTGAGGAGGAACACGAGTGGAAGATACTGAAGAAGTGGAGCAGAACGGAATGAGAGAAGCACTCGTTTCTGGTGAGGATAGGGCGGGAGTGGACTAGGCTTGGAGAGGGTGTTGGAGGGGAGAGGTGCGAATAACTTATATAGAGGAAGCTGCAGGGAATGGTAGGGTGAAATAGAAAAAGAAGGGAAGGGGGACTCCTTGCCACCGGGCAAAAGCCCAATTTAAGGTGTACATTATGAATTCAGAAAAAAAAATTCTAAGTTCAAAGAAGTGGTTTTAGCTGCACATCCCAACTAAATGAAAAAAAATTCAATTTTTATAAAAAATCAAAACCATTAATAAATATTTTTGTTTTGTTTTAGCGAAACGTCTTTATTAGTTCTAGATAATTTTAGAGAAATTAATACCAAACGAAAGGAAACCAATTTGAAGTTAAAAAGCCCACATTATACAACAAAAAAAAAAATTGTTACAAATCAGATGAAAACAATAAATTATACCGACAAATGCGGCTTTGTGTGCGCTCAAACACAACCACAATATAAACTGCTTCGTCAGCACATAACCTAAAATTATGGCATTCACTTTATTTCGGGATAACGTACTAATCTGAATAGGTAATTAACTACCTATTACTTGCATAACTATCTAAAGCATTGATACTGAACTCACCATATCATAGTACTTTCGAGTACCATTTCGAGCTTGATAAATACAACTAGCAGGCTAACTCAAATTACTGACACTGACAGAATATTACAAATAAAAGTGTGTTCGATATGGCGACTCGTTTTGCTCCCAGAATTTGTTATACATAGTATTATAAATTTAGACATTGTACACATTCAACCTCTCATGCGTTCTATTCACCGAATTCGATCGTATTCGAAATTGTAGGAGGTCATAATAAAATATTTGATACTATCCTGCAAATAGTAAATTTGATAACAGCCTAATGATGCAATATTAGTTTCAGCAGTAACCAAGCCATAACAATGTTAAGGGCTTGAGGGGTATAAGGTTTTTACACCATATTTAATTATTATTATTTTTGTTTGAATCCATAAAAGGTGTCGAGTGGATCTTATTATTGATATATTGAGAAGAGAACATGTCCAGGCGTTGCCTCACTACGGTCAGGTTTGCTTGGCTTCACATGCTCCGTAAGGACCATTCCAATAATTTTGGAAACCGTAGTTATAAACTTGAAACGGAAGGTGACCAATGTTATTTTTTTTTTGGGTCTGTTGATATATTTGGTGTAATGTTGTGTTATTTTTTATATCATAAAATTTTGTTTGTATCCATGGTTATTGAGTAGTAAAATATTTAAAATTAATAGCGTATTCCATTTTGTGTGGTTTGGAAAAAGATGGCTGCTGATAGAGCTACAGGTGAGGTTTTATATTTTTTGAAACTATTAGAAACTTTTTGATGAATATATAATTTTTTAAATTTTTTTATTGGTTTGACTATGTATTTCACTTGCGATTGTGCTTCCACCCGGTGGCAAGGAGTCCTCCTTTTTCACTCTCACTTCTTCTCTCCCCATTAGCATTCTATTCAATTACTTTGCATCTTTTACCCTGCTTGTATATAGTCTGCTTTACTTTTCGGATCATTTAGCTACCATGCTCAGTTATTTTTTAATTTAATAATTGGTGTTTGGATATTGAGCTGAGAGACATAGGTTGAGCACTAAAGCCAGTCATTCTTCATTAAGGTAGTCAGAGATCCTGGCTTAATTTTATTTTGCTGTTGTGTGCTTCAAGGGTGCTTCAGTTTCCAATAAAAACATAATTTTGCCTCTTCCGATTCTCGCTGCTCATCACATTCATTCCGAAGGTGATCAGACATCCAGCAGTATCAAGGCAGCTGACTCCACAGTTGGCTAGTATCTAGGGTCCTATACCATGATAGCTGAGGCAACATAATTGTGTGGTTAGTGTCGGAAGCTTTATTCCATACACCTGTATTATCCATTATATAAGCACTGGCTAAAAATCTAGTTTAGAGGCTTACGCAAAAAAAAAATTCCCAAATAAATTTTTTTTTTAAATTTCTACCAAACTTTTTTGTGGTTTTGAGAAAAGAGGCCAGGTTTGTAACATTTAATTGTCTTGCAAAGCATTTATACTTGTGGTGCATCAAGTGAATATTTTTCTTTAATGTTTTAATTCTTCAACATTAACTTGAAATGGGAAAAAAATTAGGGTAGAAAACCATATTGGCTGTGGCTGTAATGTAATGACATTAAAGTCGCTGTCGTTTTTAACACAATTTGGCTATGCTATATTCCTAAGCATCTCGAGAGACCCACAAAGTCAAGTTGCAGCTAGTATCAAGAAAACAGAAGTGCAGTGACAACAGAATCAGGACAATCTTGTCATGAAAAACAGTCTTAGTTATGCTATTAAGCAGCACAACATAAATTTTACATAACTTCATTTACATTACAGGATTTGAAAATTGCTGCAGTTATCACTTTATGTCACTTGATTACCTATCGAGACTATTTTCATATTAAATAAAACATCACACTTGATACAAGTACGTAGTAGCTAAACAGATAGCCACACACATAGTTGAACATGGCGTTATTATTGGTATTCTACGTTAATACATAGGCCTATACATGTTAAGTTTCTCAGAATCCAGTTGGAATTTCTAAGTTAAATGCTGTTTTTTTTATAGGTTTAAATAGATATTCTGTATTGTTAAAAAAACACCACTTATGTAAATATACATATTTTCTTTACCAGCAGCTTAACTAGAAATTTACAGAGCACTGTGTTGGTGCTTAAGTGGTTTGTATTCCACTATAATAGTGATCTGTTCACCATAAATCTTTGTACATAACAGTGTAACTTTAAAATCTACCAGAGGCCATGGTTGTGACAGAACGGTCAGATGGCACACCTACCACCCAAGGCAATACAGATTTTTAATTCCGGCCAGATCACACCTGTATTTGGTCTACTTTGCTGTGGGCTGATGGGTTTTACTCAGAGTATTCCTGTTTACCGCACCCTTTCATTCAGTCAGTGCACTTGATAAAATTCTTAACGTCACGTGATAAAACAATAAAATTTTGAAAATAGTTTTTTTTTTTGTTATTTAAGTTGTTTCCCTGAAAAGTTTTACCCTGAAAACACTGTTTCTGAATTCCTACTGGTTTCTGAGAAATGACCTTTTATAGGTCACGTTAGGTTGCTACCGCAATGGGGGTTGAAGTGTTCGTTGAAGTTTAGGGTGCCACCACATGTATAATGGGCATGTGGACCCGGCTACTCTGTTCTCAGGGCCGCGACATAGCCCGTGTGTGGCGAGGCCCGTTTCCCCCCTGTATCACTGAAAAACCTCCTTCCTCTCGCAGCGCTCGCGACTCACCGACCGTTCGTCCTCGCTCGGCAACTCTCGGCAGCGGAGCACTGACGTCACTCCAGTGGGCGCAGGCCGACACACACACGCACACACACACTTCGGCGGGCGGTTGTGGGGGGTGGGGTTGGAAGGAGGGGGCTCGCAGCGTTTAAGGGGAGAGGTGGTGGCACATCGGGCTCAGAAGGGCGCAGCCCGAGACAATCTCAAGATAGCCTATGTAACGAAGCAGCTGTCACCATGTTGTTCTTTAATTGTGTTGCCGAACCTGTGGTTTTCCCTATGTAAGAACTTGTATATTTTGTATTCGGATGTTGTGACTCACAGGAACGTAAATAAAAAAAGTTTGTGAGCCCCTACTGTGCATCCAAACTCAAGCGTCAACCCTTGACAGGGATTTTCTTTAGCAGAATGGAAGCACGAAATGCTGACATATTACGTGCTGTCGCACGTAACCTGACGTGCAAATAGGAATTATTACGTCTGATACATGTAATGATAATTCCTTGTATACATCAGTTACAGGGTAAATAGAGGAACACTTAATATTCAAAAGGGGTATTTTCGTAATTTTATTATGAATTTACGGAAAATCCACAACGTAAGAATTTTACTGTCCATCATTGTCGTGTCATCACATCTATTGACCTTGATGTTGATTGGACAATCAGTCCTTATTTATCTATTTAATTAAGTATTTATTTATTTATTTAAACCCTTACCTTTATTGTTACCTTCAGTAATCTCATATATGTTGATATTGCTTCTGGTAAAAAAAAAAAAGTTATAGTTATGTAATTGCCTACAGCTTCTCAGACACTGTATTTTGTTTTCTTTTCTTTAATAATTCTTGTTCTCTTCTATTTATGTCCTCAGGTGATAAAAGTGGACCCTGTGATGGTATCATGTCTTCCGAGAGTGACAGTGATGAAGATATTGAAAAAATTCGTCTTTTGGTGCAGCAGAAACTAGGCCTAGATGACGCTACCGCTGAAGGAGATGTTAAAGAAAAAACTGTTAAGGTGGGTTTCAAAATTGTATTGGCTCAGGACTACTAGAATATTCAGAGTGATTAAGAATTTGGTGTTTGTTTGTGTCATCAGTAGTTCTGTTTGTTTAGTTCTATGTTGGTACAGTTTTTTCAATTAGTTTGGTCTGTGGTATGTCCTAATTTTCAAATTCATTTACTTAACTTACTAGCTAACTTATTGCATATGTATACAATTTCAGTTTTATAACAAAAAATTATAATGCACTCAGCGTTTACTCAATTGCTATGAAAACTTACATACCAGCTGAATAAAATTTTTACAGCAATACAATGTGATTACTTTTAACAGATACATATTTGAACAATAGTTGCCACTGTATGTAAATCTAACACATGAAGAGCAAGCATTGAATTAACGAATCATAATGATTACATTGAGGGATTTGAGCCGCTAGTTGATTATGTGGCATGTAATAGCTTTGAATATATATACTGTATAGAAGTCGCGAGTGGATAGGATTTACTCTACGTTTTTCAAAAGCATATGATGAGCAGCTTGGGAACTTCACCGCTGCAGTGCGCTGCCGTAGCGCCCTGTATCGTCTTAGTTGTTATTTACCCGTTAGGGCGCAGCACTGTCGCCCGCTGTCATTCCCCGCACCCCCCACCTATCATTCACTGCAGCTCAAGGTCGTTCAACGGGAGGGGGAAGGGGTGTTTGAAGAGTTCGACACTTGTCCGCTAGGGACCACCACAAGTCGATGCCCTAGAGATGGTGGCGATTGCGGCGGTGAATTAACCAACTACCTCAAAACCGTATTAGAAATTTTAACCTGGGCTGGCGACTTCTATACAGTATATATATTCAAAGGTAATAGCAAGTGAACTCGACCAATGTAATCTCTAGGGACAAAATTATATAGCGAATTGCGATAAAACTGAAATAACATCGAAAAGCATGTCAAAATACAGCATAACACCGAAATGCATGTTAATACAACATCTAGCACAGAAATGTAACTTATATCATGGAATTAAGTAGCATTTAACTAAAACTTAATTTGAATCATAAAAAAAATAATCTTTTAATATTGGAAATTCAAGGATAATCGTTAGGTATATCCAGACAAAAAATTGTACCAAAGTGCATGGATCAGAAAAATGAATTTAATAAATTTGTTTTATTGTGCATCTCTTTTTTAATTACTTTGAAATAAAAAATGCTCGCTAATTTATTTGTACTTTTCTGAATGTATCTGATTTAGACAAATTTATTTCAAATCATTTATCCTAAAGATCCAGCATAAATTCTACCGCTATTCTGGTGGAGTATTACAAAACGGCTTTTAGAAAAATAAAACTGTAAAATCTTCTAGTAATCACCCATTGAATGGTGAACATGTAGTGCAATGTACAAACTGATTGTGAAACGTGGAAAACCGATATCAGAATGGGCGTATAAGGATTCGAACAAGAGTCCTCCAGAATGCCAGCTTAGTTTCCTACTACTGTGCCACTTCACTCCAGAGTTGTAGTTGTACTTAATTAGTGCGTAGCATTATCCTAGATGCAAAACTGCTCGAACACTTTCATAATGGACGGAATGTCAGTTTGTTTTCCCAGTGGTCTTGAAATGTGATTCTCCTCCAGTCATCTCTCTTTCAGGTTCTGGATGATGTGTCTCTAGACGGCATAGCCAATTACATAAAGGATAAGAGAGCACTTAACATAATCACCATGGCAGGCGCTGGAATATCAACATGTAAGCATTGAACCAAATTTGCTTGTCACGTCTCATATGATTTTTTTTTCCTTAATTTTTTTTTCTACGCTCCACTAGACACTGTTTTAATTAATAGTTACTTGATGCCTTAAAATGTTAAACTAATTATGGGCCTTGGTGGTTGAGTGATTAAATTGTATTACCTTCCACCAAGGCAGTATGGTTTTTTTATCCTCTGCCTTATCACACTTGGATTTTTTTGCCATTGGGGAATGTGGTGTATGTTACCATTGCCAGTGGGTTTTCTCAAGCTACTCCCATTTCCTCTATTTGTTTCTTCAATGCTCCATCATAATATTTTCAGTGTGTCACCTCGAGTCGATATCCTGAGCAATTCATTCATGTACGTACTCTGAAATGTTCCTAACTCCTAACAAACAGAAGAAGAAGTAAATCAATGGCAGTAATTTTTTGTTTAGCTAAATGGTGAGGTTAAGAAGAATTCATTTTGCAATCATTGGAGGGACGGTGTTTTAACGACCCTTCAAAACTTTGAAAACTAGGGAAATGGATAAAATTTAGACACCTGCGAGTACTCGAAATTCGAGTTTCGAGTCGAGTTTTTTAGTAATACTCGAACTCGAGCTCGTGGCTTTTCAACAACTCGAAATTCGAGCGAGCTTTTCTTGCACTCTACCTATAGAAAAAAAAAGACTCTCATTATAAGGGAATAAAAGTCTTACAACACTATTATCCTTTACTTTATAATGTAACATGATCGACCGTATACATGAACACATCATTTTTACGTACCCGGGATTTACGAATTTCCGTGATGAATTTTTTTTACTTCTATAATTTTCCGCATAGTTTTAATGTATCACTTTCCTGCTTTATGCGGAAGTATTTCCCACTTTATGCGGAAACATTTCCCGCATTTTACTGTAAAAAGCGTTTAAATTGTCCGGGGTCTCATCATTTACGCCATAAAATGTGTGATATAAAGTCCCGTTTAAAATTTTTATGAAAGTTCCTGCCAGTAATGGCGCACGTAAATATAAATATGAAGAAAAGACAAATGAACAACAACTTACGAAGAAATATGGATGATGTACCATAACTACAGTACAATTCCAATAGTTATCTTAAGATAATTACCATAAAAAGAACTAAAGATTCTTTGTGGATACCATAACTACTGCAGAAGCATGATAGTTACCACATTTGCACTATAGTTGCCGTAATAACCGAGATGTGTATTTACCGTGATGGTAATGTATTTATTTAGGACATATTAAAAAAAAAGGATGTTAAATCTTGATATGTACGGTTGGCACATGTTGCTAAGAAATAATGCGATCTGAAAGAATGCAGTACTACTACGAAAAGTGAAAAGGGTACTCGTGGATTTTTAGGTTATGGCAGTCTCTTTCGTTTTTCAGTAATATCGGCCGAAAATTAACAAGAGTATTGGAAGTTGGCAGAAATGCCGATTCAACTAAATATTGGCAAAATCGGCTTCTTCAGTACAGCTCTACATTTGATGACATGAGTAAACATATTTCAGACTACAGGACATTGAAAAAGACTTTAATTTCCATGTAGGTTTATTGCGCGTAAGTTTTTTTTGCAAGTGTAAATTGAATTAAGTAAAATGCTTCTATTTTTATTACTTTAAATTGATTAAACTTAATGACAAGTTACAGATATTTGACACTAATTTTGAGGTTAAACAATTTGGTAAATATGTAGAGTAACGGTATATGCGAAAAAAAAATGCTAAAAAACCGAAAATACTTTTATTCTATGCTCTTTCACTTCCTCTTTTCAAATCAACCGGCGGAGATAAGAAATTCCAAATACTTTAGGAGATATAGAATTTTTTAATTTTGCAATACAACACCTGTACAACTATTAGACCGACGCAATTTTTGTTATTTTGCCGTGTGTTCGTGAATGCGTAATAAATAAAATGGTCGATTAGGTCAGGTCAGTTACATTATTAATACTTTCAAACTAAGCGGACATAAAAAATAATGTGAATTAATTTCAATGGTTCGTCTTCTTTAGTTTTAAAGTATTTATAATGTAACTGACCTGACCTAACAAACCCGGACAATATCCAAATAAAAAATAAGACTTTAAAATTAGAAACGTTAAAAACCCACCTAAGTTGGAGGCGGGTACATTTCCTTTGCCATTAGAAGGAAATGATGTAGTCGTTCACCTACGTCGCGATACCTCCGACGGATTAATAAATAAATAAATAATCACGTATTGGTTCATTTGAATACTGGCCAATCACGGAACTGTCACGTGACAAAATTATCCAATAAGAAACATAATAGATACTCGTAAACCAGAAACAATGGTGATCGCCGCATGAATACCCAGGTATTGTGATGAAAATTAAAAAATTCGATATTCCTAAAGTATTTGGAATTTCTTATCTCCGCCGGTTGATTTGAAAAGAGGAAGTGAAAGAGCATAGAATAAAAGTATTTTCGGAATTTTAGCATTTTTTTTCCGCATATACCGCGACTCTACATATTTACCAACAATTTTACTAAAGCATTCCAGCCACACAGGTTGCCAGCGAGAGATGCTTCTCATCTGCTGTAAACACCATCTCCAATCGTAGAGCTAATTTAACTCCTGAACGTGCAGAACAAATTATTTTTCTGCATGATAGATTGAAGAACAGAATTTAATACTCTATGACAATCTCTCTCAGAATTTTTGTGCCGAAAAGTGGAAATGTTGAAACAATGTGAATGTACTTTTCAAACAACATGATTTTTGGTGCTCAGTTAGTTGAAGCTCAGTAAGGACTCCAGAAAAATTGACAAGGATGAAATTATTCCAAAGTTATGTTACATTTACACAAACATATACGTACTTGTAAACTGTGGTTATGTTAGTTGGATGATATCAGTTACTAATGAACCAATGGAAACAGGTTAGATTCAATGGAAAACATGTTTTTTTTCCTAGCAGTGCAAATTATAAAAGCACTCTGTAAATAGTTACCCAAAATTAATAAGCCCACTTCATTTTAATACTTTATTCAAACATTATACCTACTAAGTTTAAGGTAAAAATAATTTCCCAAAAGTGTAACTGTATCACAAAAGCTCAAGCTTCGAGAACTTTCAAGTAGGCTCGCTCGAGCTTGGCTCAAAGTAAAATTCTTAGGCTCGCAGACCTCTAATGTAGGTCTATCTATTTAGTAGGCTAACAATGATAATGGTTTCTTTTTTTATTTCCATATTTTTCTCAAAAGTTCTCACATTTTATTACTCCATCACAGTAAATTTATTTATGTGCAATAAACTGAAGAAAAAAAACTCGAACTCGACTCGATACTCGCGAGTATTTTAGCAAACTCGCTCGAGCTCGACTCGAAGTGAAAATCTTCTGCTCGCAGAAGCCTAATAAAATTATAGTTATCACATGTAGTGGCTTAAAACCAGTCTGTATTTTGATCAGAAATTCATGTTTCTTTTAAACGTGTCTGTTTTCATCATTGTGAAATATAACATAAACAATCAATGAGTCAACTGTGTATTGATGTAATGATTCAAATCAAATCTCGATAGTCATTCATCTTGTCACAATCAAGTGACTTTTTTTCCCTTCAAAGTTTGATCCAATGTAGTGGTTACATCAAATACTGGCAGCATTGCTGTAAATGATAACAGTGAAAAATGTGTGTTGTAGGGGAAAAGATTTTATGGTTAATTTAACAATTCATCTGTAGCTAAATTTTTTTTCCTATGATACAGAGAAATAATGTTTGGTTCCACAGGAAAAAGAGGTAAAACTCAGGGTAATCATCCTAAGTAAGAATGTGGGAAACCCTGATTAATACTTTGAAACTTCAAAAAGCTTATTGCAGAACAAAACTTTGGTGTTTTACTTTGATAAATGTGTCTCGCCACCAGGGCCGGCCCGTCCACACAGGCGAACTAGGCAACCGCCTAGGCCGCCAAGTAGCTGGGGGCAGCGCAGCACGACACATAACAGCTGATACAATATGTTTAACGATTATTGAAACTAGATGAAAATGAATATTTGTAACAGTTTGCAATGTTTATATTGATATAAGTAATTATTGAAAGTCCACGGTGACCTGTTTATGATTTGTAATAAGTAAAAAAGAAGAAAAAAACACAAGCCTGCTTACATTTGATTGTTGACAAAATATTAGGCTTACGTGATGTATTTTGAGGCACGGACAATTTTTTTTTTGGGTGTCCGGCCGGGGGGTTGGGGGAGGCAATTACGATTTTTCGCCTAGGGCGCCAATATACATTGCACCGGCCCTGCTCGCCACATCTCTGCGGATGTGTAGGAGCTGTAACTCCCCTTGCAGCCGCTGGCATCCCAGACTTCCGCTCTCCTAGCGTCGGACTGTACCACAACCTCCAGAAGTACGAGCTGCCGGAGCCTGAGGCCATCTTCGACATCGACTTCTTCAAGGCCAAACCGCAGCCGTTCTTCGCCCTGGCGAAGGAGTTGTTCCCCGGCAGCTTTCGGCCAACCAAGAGCCACTACTTCATCCGTCTGCTGCATGAGAAGGGCCTCCTGCTGCGACACTACACACAGGTGTGTGAGCAGGCATGGAGGGCGGAAACACATCCAGAGCCTTGGCACGTTTGTTCGTCTGCCTGAAGTTTTATATCAGTAATCATTTGCCAAAACCATCGTAATATTTTCTTCTCTGTGTAATTGCAGGCATACAGTGGATAATAAGATGTTTTTTACATTACTGATTAAGAATTTTTTAAAAAGGGAGGGGGGGGGGGGGGGGGGAATGAGCACTTCATCACAGAGTTTCAGGGTCGAATTTGCATTATTCATTTTTCTCACATGTTATCATCTCTTTAAGTGTGTTTATATATTTAGCTTCAGAACTTTGAGTAAAGAAAGAGGAAAAGTAAGTCAAGTACTTTTGTCTTGGTAATAGTCTGTGGATTTATCAGTACACGGGATGAGTCGAGTCCACAAGAATTATTTTTGTTTCAACTTGTTAAAGACATAGCACATATTTAGATGTATGGTGTGACCCATATTCGAGGGCCACACTTGCAGTGAAAGTTAGATTTTTATGCCCAAAATTATAGATGGGACCCATACGCAGTTCTTGCAAAACCAGTGAGATCAAATGAGATGCAACCCTGATGGGAACATATTCAGAATACATGTGACCAGTTGGCCGAGTTGAACGTTTTCCGATAAAGTATTTCTAACTGCTGTGTAACAATGGGTGTAAATTATATGTCTTGTTTGCATTGTGATGGTGTTTTAGAACATAGACGCGCTGGAAAGGGTTGCTGGTGTTCCCGACGACAAGCTGATAGAAGCTCACGGCACATTCCACACTTCTCACTGCTTGGGCTGCAAGAAAAAATACTCGCTCGAGTGGATGAAAGGTGCAGCAATCTTACAATGTGTTAACACTCTTTCGTAGGTACAGTAAAACATTGATTAACCGTCACCATCCGGACCAGGGCTGAGATGGATCACAGAAATCACTAATCTTCATTTACAATAACATGATTTCACTGCGGTATGAAAATGAAAATAAAATACTTGAACAGGTCATAATATACACTTATTGTATTTAATTTTACAAAACAATCATTATAAACTTCAATACATGCAAGAGTATTAAGAAATGTATTGTAATAGTTAGACACCTGCAAAAATCGCGGATTCATTCGGTGATAGGCTAGAATTCAAACACATATACCTCTTAGATAATTTTTCTATTGGCTTGCTGTTCATCTGGACGAATCTCAACCAGTTATAATCCCTCAACCAAAGAAGGATCGAATCACAGACAAACCAGCTGAGACAACTTACAAGTCAGCAGCCAATGAACTTGCGTTATTTGCCCGAGTGTACAGGGGTATGTGCAGTCTATCCTGAAGGCCATCGAAACCGCGAATTTTGCAGGTCTCTAGTAATAGTGTACATATGTACATAAGTATAAACATATACCTATTACTGTAATTTTATAGATGTCTGTATGATTATACTAATGCTTTTTTTTAGATGATGATGGATAACAAACAGATGGGTAAACAAGTGACTGTTAATCAAAGTTTTACTGTAATTAAATATTTTGCTAGAGTTGAAAATTAACCAAATTTTAAGCCATTTGGTCCCCCAATTGCTAGAAATTTTATATATATGCTAATAAGCCACATTGATGCAAAATAACTAATTTTTCAATGTCTTGGGTGTGAAAAATTATCGAAACTGTTCATGCAGTACTAATTTGTTTTGAATGACAAATTGACATTGTGACGTGAGTCAAATGATACCAAGTTGTGCAGAACTTAATGAAAACCATAAATGTTAATAAAACATTGATATTTCAAAGGTAGTCATGTTGTGGTTTTATGGCACCCCAGAATTTTGTAATTATAATTAGTCCATACTGTTCCTACACACACTCACTTCAGGCAAGAAACTATCACCTCTCAGCTCATTCTTCTGCCCTTCCACCTTTGTAAGGTCTCCAGAATCAGGAAAACCTGGAAAAAAATTGATATAGGAAATTTTTTATGTCTGGGAATGAATGTTTTGTCTGGTCATTCATACGAAATGGTTAGACAAAATGTATTGCAAACCCATTGACTGTGTAATGCGTATTGTATTTAAATTCAGTCTTTGTTTCAATGTTAGTGAACTAAGTATTTTTAGCATAGTCATATTTTATGGAATATGAGGTGAATTCTGTGGTGTGCCTCATAGTGTGATGTAAGAAACATCACTTTGTGTATAAATTCGAGGGTTTTTGTTACTATGTAAACAGTTTGTCATGACGTTGAGGAATTTGTAAGTACATTGTGACTGGAACAGTGTGAAGTAGAAGTGCAAACATACCACAGTAAAAGGTCTGTAATCCAGCATTTTAAGGACCACTGCCATGCCGTATTATCGGATGTCATTATTGCTTTAGGGGAATACCAAAGAAAAAATTAATATACAATCAGGGTTGCTACAAGTATAGAAAACAGAAAACGGTGAAATTAAAATGATCTGGGAATAACTGTATAAGTCAGGGAAATCAGCAAATCACCAAATATTTCTGGGATTTGTTTTTGTGACAATAAAATTAAACTGAAAATACTGACTCCACCAATATTTAGGCACCTGAAAAAATGCTTAAACCTTTAATCATGAAATTTGTTTGAATTTTCTTTTTCTTTAAAACCTCGGCTTTTTACTGTAAATGCAAAGGAGTTAACTTAATAATGCATTTTTACACGCAGGTTTGATAGTCTACATTCTATATTTTTAGGTGAATTGGTAGTAATTGTTTATAAACACATTTGACTATCTAAAAGCATTAATTTTGCTAAGGTGACACAACCTCTTTTCTTCCGGAAAGCAATATCAAGTGGGCCGTGGGATTATTTGATTTTGGCAGATAAGGAAAACTGGATTCAGATCTGGAAAACCTGGAAAAGTTAGTGAATTTTTAATTTTCAAGCTTTGAGTGCAATTATATTTAAAATTAATTGGAATAAACAGCTCTATGGCTATACACGGTTTGAACACAGTTTTAATACTGTTCAAACGTAGTATGTAACCTGGTAAAAGAAAAAAACAGGAATCTACTGGAAAAATTCAATGTGGGTGGTTCGATCATTGCTGGATTACAGAATACGCACAACCAATAGGAAGTGCCGGATTAAAAGCGCAAACTGTACATTGGTTGTTTGCAATAGAATTATTACATGTTTTAGTCAGTAAAAACTAATGTAAAAGAGAGACTTGGATAAGTAAGGGCATTTTTATCTGCCTCTTTTTGTCACACAGCAAGTTCAGAGTGCTCAAAATGTTTAAATAATGCAACTGTTTTGAGTTAAAACGGTAAAGTTTTTATTCCAAGTTTTGTTACTAATATGGGAAACATCAAAGTAAAAAACAAAATGTGTGTAGAAAGACATTTTGTCATACCAAAAAAAATCATGGATTTGCAGCTGTTGTAATTTTACATTTATGAACTAAAATTTAACAACAACAAAATGGTGGATTTAGGTATTGGCATTTCACTGTGACAAATATAAATCTTCCTGTGTATTTTTTTTTTTTTTTGTGGATGGTTGCTATATAATAGAATATGCTCCTGATGGCTTTGTGCAGAGCAAATCTTCGCAGACAACGTCCCAACGTGCACCGAGTGCAACGAGGTGGTCAAGCCAGATATAGTCTTCTTCAAGGAAAATCTCCCAGAAAAATTCTTCAAAAACCTCAAGTCTGACTTCAGGAAGTGTGACTTGCTCATAATACTGGGCTCTTCTCTCGTCGTGCAGCCGTTTGCTTCCCTTGTGGACACGTAAGAGTTTTCCCGCAGAAGATTCACCATGTAGCATAAGTGGGTGTAAAATAAATAGATTGTTAGCACTTACACTACTTACAAGCTATGACTGGCACTCCCGTTGACTTGATATTTGGGCATGCATTGTCTCATTATCATTCCCAGTCTGTAATGAGTCTAATGTTTTAGACTATGTAACAGCTATTTTGAGGTCCAGGTGCGTAAATGGCATTTTTTTGACGTGACAACGTCAAATAAATCGATGAATGCAGGCTGCACGCCCGAAAAAGTGTCCCATTACGGATGTGCCCTGTTTGCTCATTGTACGCATGCGTGGCATCTCTCTTCCACTCGATTGAAACAACCAACGATTTGACTATTCAATCATATTTTCGTCGTTTGAATTATTAATATTATGTAATTTAACGATCGTCCACCGATTTTCAGCACAATCGGTACGGTTATTTAAAAGTAATGTTGAATATTCAAATTACACCCGGGATCTTTAGCACAATGTTTTAAAAAATATTGTAACACATTATAAATAAGTTTGGTGTATTTGGGATGTGTATTTGTTATAAAATCGTGTTACAAAAACGAAATAATAATATTCCCCTACCGTGAACAAAAATTTTTATAAATATATATATCATCTGAAACAATCATTACTTAAGTGTGGTTTTGTGGCCATGCGGTCAGCGTCACAAACTTCCAATCTAGAGGTTGTTGGTTCAAATCTCTGCAGCTATGAAATTTTTTTTTGTACTTGTAAAAATAAATACGGCGCACGCAACATTTCAAAAGTAATAAATATATTTGAATTAATTAATGCAAATAAAAGTACATTTATCAATTAAATTGTAGATTTCATTTCACTCCTTTGTATCCCTAAAAAATAGTGATAGTTTAATAAAAATGATTCAATTTTATTCATAAAAGTATGCAGAGGTAGATTTTATCATACAAAAGATAGAAACATTTTAAAAAAATTTCTTCCACAAAGAATATAATATTTTTAATGCCTAAATGGTTTGGTTGCAAAAACCTATTACGGCTCAGTCTCAGGCCGAATATATTTCCTTTTCTTCTGGATCAATCATTGCATCAATGTTTTGTTATGACGTCACGTTAAACTATCGTCCGTAAACCGACTTTACAGACAAGCAATTTTTTTTAATGAGTGGTTTGAGTTTGTTTATTCTGTTTCCTAGTCAATCTGCGAAATTTACCCATCACTGATCATTGAACAGGGTGAAAATCATGATTTGGCATTGTGGAAGTGTTCAAGGCTTCTCTAAAATTTTGGATGTCGCGGAACAATCTTAACTGCATTCAAGATAATTGGCATTCGTCTTGGAACTAACCTGCTGTATGTCCAGTCAAAACACTAGCTCTGAAATTGGTTATAACTGAATATAAAAATGGGGATTATCACAACAGTAACAGAATCTGTGTAGGTTTGGGCGCATGGCAGAAGTATACTATACTAAGCCTCCAGCAAAAGGGAGTCTTGGATTGACTTCCGAACTGGTTTCTCTAGCTGCAGTACCCCTGCATGAAGTGGTGTGCGTAGGTACCCTGAACCGTCGCTCCTGTGTGCAGAGTGGAACCAAGTGTGCCGCGGCTGCTGATCAACCGGGATAAAGCCGGCAAGAGGGACAGGCTGATGAAGTTGCTGGGGGTCCCCGGGGGGCTGGACTACGACTCGGAGGAGAACACCCGCGACGTCGCCTGGCTGGGCGACTGCGACGAGGGCTGCCAACTGCTCGCTGACAAGCTCGGTTGGGAGGTGAGTTCGCTTCACCGAGATCAAACATTTCATTATTGATTACTTTCTGCAGGTTCATTAAACGACATGTTTTACAAATTTTCAGCGTTCTTAGTTAATATTTGTGTGTTAATTACCGTATCTACCTGAAAATTCTGAGACTGAATATAATGTGACCCCAAAATTTTTGATTATGAGTTTATGAAAAATACTTTATGGGGCAAAAATCTCAATTCAAAAAATTTTTATAGGATCTTTTTAATCAGATATTCCCAATGTTCCAGATTTCTTATATAATCTTTTCCAACTGATACTTAACATGATGAGAGTACAATTTCGGCCATTCAGATTTTGCCAATCTGTTCAATTACTACAATTTTTTCATTATTTTAGATCCTGTGAATTAGTAGACACAAACTTTTCGTAACTTAAATCTTGAAATTTAAGTTAAGGTAAATGTACCAGTAGTCGTCATGCTAAGAAGAGTTTTAGAAAAAAAAAATTGTGTACATAACCTCGTAGGTGTATTACTGCCCCCAACATGTTTGTTTTTAACCTCAAACTTTACTCTACAATGCTATCCAACACTATTCGATAAAAGCAAATTATCTTTGTAGATTTATAATTTTGAAAAAAGTGTGATTTCGAGCCAGTAGTCGTCATGCAAATTTTCGTGTTTGCCAGTGTTCGTCACATGTTTGTGCCAGTAGTCGTCATGTGCAATTTCGGCTGTATTAGTTTTAATTCATGGATCCAGAATGATAGTATTGTACTATTTGGGCTTCAAATGTTATTTGGTACTATATTTTAAACATCAAAATGGCAATTCATAAAGATCGTTTAGTAATATAATGAATAATCCTCATTAAATTTTGAATTTACTTACAGCACTCACGGAACAAAGAGGGACAGCACAACTAACATGAAAATATATAGAGCTGTAGCAAACCGTATGTATTCGGTACTAAGTAACGGGTGCGCCTTCTATTAACGAGTAACGAAACGTTACACACGGCTGCATTTTGTTACTCGCATTTTTCGTATGTATTACGCATGCGCGCACATATTCGATGAATTAGCGTTACAAAGAACGATGTTTGTTTGTTAAGTAAAGTATAATTTGGAAATTCCTCGTCCAAGTTTTTTACTGTTAATTAAAGGTATTATGTGTGTAGACAAAGTTTGAGATTGGAACAGAAACAATGTAACAAAGTATTTTTTTACAAATTAGAATATGTATGTTTTTGTTTTTCACTATTGCGTATTTTCACGTTTTTTTGGTTCTTATCTTAAGAGATAATATAATAAAGCCACTCTAATGAGATTAAATGTTTCTTGGTTAACAAAAACGGTTTAATTATCAGATATTGTTAATTGTTTATATTCTATTTATTATTATTTACGCAACGTCATACTGTACGCGCACGCAATACGACTCAATTCGTTGCTGCAACATAACATAGCATGTTATGCGGTATCAGAAGTAAAATTTAAAAAATGAATTGGGGCCCATCTTCCTACCCAAGGGCGATTTGCCTTTGTGTTTATCGGACAATGTGTTTCTTGGCACACTATTTTTTTCCGCTGCTCGTTTTATACTCATACCATTCGCTACATCTTTAAGAGCAGCTTCTATGGCTGACTTTTCATACAACAGTATTTTCCGTTTTGGCATTTTGCCCTGTAATTAAAGAATGAGACACATTATAATGTTTAATTAACTTATTAATGTCAAAATATATATCGAATGACCCCTAAATTAATGTAAACAACAATGCCTACACAATTTCTGCAATCAATAAAGTAAAGTAATGTCCGACCCAGAAGTCGTCATAAACATGCATCGGAAGTCATCATAGGTGACGACTACTGGATCTGATCATAATAATGTTATTTGCCTATCAACAACAAAGAACCAATATTATTTAAGAACTCTAGGGTGTAACTTAGCACAACTTTAAATAAAATATTAAATGTACCAGTGCTCGTCAGGTATGACGAACACTAGCAATACAAGGTTTTTATTGATCCAGTTTTCGTCACCCTAACTAAATCATACAAAGAAAACAATTTTTTTTAAAATAAACACTTTTGCCTCTTCAAGAACATTTAACCAACATATTCAGCACAAAACATCACGAATAAACATGAAAAATTACAGAATTAGAAGTAAAAATGTGCACTTGCCTCCTTAGTGTTTTATTATAGGAATTCCCCTATTTATCTTCACTGCTCTACGAACTTTTGATGCACGGACTTTTTTTGATTGAAAATAGTGTTTGTTCCGAAAACTATTGTGGTAATTTCAGCTAGAAAGTCAACCAAATTTTTGTCAATATTTAAGTTGGCGATATATTGAGCTACTTCTCTATTATTTACATTTGAAGTTGCTAGTGACGACCATTGGAGCAGTGACGAGTACCGGTGCACTTACCTTATGTCGATATGCGGTACCACACTTATACATATGTTTATTGGAAAAGTCATCTTGTTTATAACTTGTTAATAGAATACCATGAAATGAAAATATCTACAAATGCAATTATTTTCAATGTAACCCGAGGCTAAAGGTAGCACCAACAATTAAAGTGAGACAATCAACAAACCAAAAAAAATGTATTAAATGGTCGCCTTCCTTAATATAAACAACTGATACACACAGTGCAGTACTGCTTTAGTTAGGAGAGATGTGTGTTGTGCCATGCACAAATGTTATGTAAAGAAGTACTTTTTGTTTTCCATCTACCTAAAAAATTCTTTTAAAAAATAATTTTTTTTCAAATATTGAATTTGTGGAGACTTTCTCTGTGATTATTTACAAAAATAATACAATGGGTTTTGTATTAGTTGTGGGATGGTTAAAGAAATATATCTGTAATTTGATCAGCATCGGATATTATCCGTATTCACCCATCATTAATTTTTGGGACTGCATATTTGTGAACCCAGGCTTGGAAATATTTTGAGTTTTTGTGCTTCTCTGATGAATATTGTACTGAGTTATCATAACTTACATCATTAAACAAAATTATTATGCTTGTCAGGATGATCTGAAAGCCCTGATGGAGTCGGAACACAGGAAGTTTGTCGTCCCTGTGCAATCGCAGAAGGAAGAGAATCCTGAGTGTGGTGAAGGCAGCGAACCAGAAAGTGCAACCACATCAAAAATGTGATTTGTTTGGTTGGATTATTTTTTCATTGGATAAATTGGTGCTGTTGTCTATGTTTTATGTAATAAAATATTATTTATTACTAGTGTTAGGTGTTTAAATATTTTATACAATGTAAATATCTTGCAAGTAGAAGCCTTTTTGTATTTTCCACAGTAACTGCAAAATCTTGAAATGGCTACCATGTTGAAAGCTATTTTTAAATTAGTTATTGCTCTGTTGTAATACATGTAATTTAATGTTTTTTTTTTTTTTTAATTGATGTGTAAACAAAAGGAGAAGGAAAAAAAAAAGTAATTATTGTAAGAAAGCTGTATTTATTTGAATAAACTTTGATGATGAAGAAAACATTTTGTTGTGTTTCTATAGCCTAGACAGGTAATAACTTTCTCATGGACACTGAACAAAGATGATAAAGACAACACAATGTCAAAAGTCATTCTCTCCTCCCTCCCTTTCTCTCATCTCTCTTTTTCTCCCAACCAACTTAACCATCTAAATTTCTCGTAAGGGGCTCACAACACCTGCTACCTATGTTCATGTGAATAACTAACTAAAATTTATAAAAATGTTTTCCAATTAATTTACAAAAACTAATATTAATGTTCTTTTAAAATTCTTAAACAGTAATAGGTCTACATATTACCAGAATTACTTTTTAAGAAATTAATTATTTCATGTAAAAACATTTTGAAAAACTCTTTTTTCCACCTTTTTTGATTTTGGACCAACTTCAAAAGGCTATAACATGGGCAAAAAAATTTTGAGGCAAAATTCTTTTAGCACACTTCTTGTCTCCACTGGTTGTAACTGCTGTAGTTTTTTAAAGCAAATCCATGATGGTGACCTAACACATTTTATTGCTAACTGCATGAATTGGGGTGGAATGGCTCTACAGAATCATTGCATGCGCATTATCTTAGGGGCATTCCCTTTGACACCGATTCCATGTATGCAAAAAGAATTGGAGCTACCGCTGCTCACCCTGCACAGGAAATATATTTTAGTGAAACATTGGGTACAATCATGGACTTTCCATGTTGCCGGCTACGCGAGAGCCATTGATAAGTTGAACTTGCTACTACCAGAATCCTTATACCACCAGGTGTTACATATTCATCCTACGACTGTTTATATAGCTATTGTTGCTTATACGAGGTAATGTATCAACCGTTGGAGATAACAGTCGTAGGGAATTAAGAGCAGCTTCCGAGATCTCCATAGGACGGTGAATTTAAGACCAACATGTAAAACAACATACACAGAAGCATCTAAAACGGACCATGGTGTTGGGGCAGCCATTTATGATAGAATAAAACCTCTGGGTTATAACAGCTGCCGCTTATAACCACCATTTACTATGTTGAGGTCTATGCAGTATATCAAGCCTTGCTGTATGTCCGCCGGACAACATACAACACTCCATCATTATTACTGACTTGTATAGTTTAATCCACTCTCTCATTCCTACCCCCTACCTAAGGAACCCATAGGATGGCTCATCAAAGACCCTTGTATGGAATTGTCCAAATTACACATTGCAGTACAATTTATATGGATACCAGGTCAAATTGGGATTCAGGGTAATGAGATGGCTGACCGTCTTGCCAAATTAGCTATGTATATGTACAGGCATGGTGGTGACAGCAATAACATATTCATACCCTAATTAAAGACACTACTCATGGAGAAATGGGCTATGGTGTAGTGAGGATATGTACGTTAGCATGACAGTATATTATACAGAACTAAATTGTGATAGCGCCGCGAGCAATAACATTATATTTTGACCATCAGCCCTGCACTATTGCAGTTTTATTATTCTGCCTCCGGACTACTCACAACGCACTTGGCATCCAGGACCTGCCTGCCTGTGGTTGTGACACCACCCTGGTTGACATTAATCATTTGTAGTTTGAATGTCCTACTGTCCCATCCAGACATAACCTACACACACAATTAGGTGCTCTTGGTTTTAAATTTTACCCCTAAATTCTCTTCTGGTCCACACATGTGGTCTGTATAGTACTCTCTACTTATTTCTTAGAACATTCATATTTTATTGATGACATATTCTTGGGACCACGGCCGTAGCAATAGCTTTCACATGGGGGGTGTCCGCGGGTAAAAGCTAAAAATTTAAACGCTCAAATCATAGTCATTTAACAATTACTTAAACATGAAATGGGTACACACTAGTTCAGCTACATACAACTAAGCTACATACAAACAATAGTTACTTTAAGTACATTAAAATAAAATTTGTAAGTAATGTCCTTAAAGAATTTATTTTATTATAATAAAAGTAACAAAGAAGATAGATAACATAAACATAATATTGTATATCAATAGTTTTTTTTAAACTACATAGGTATTTTTATTTAATCTTTGTGATGCTTCGGATTTTATTTATTTTCGTATTGCACAATCAACATAAAACATTTTGACATAAAAAAATACTACAATCAATTAAAACATTTGACATAGAAAAACCTTCAAAATAAAATAATAAATTAGAGGTAAAAAGTTAAAAAATTGAAAACTTCAAAGTATTAAATTTAGCATTTTACGTCTTGTGGCCAACATATTTATGATTTCATCAGAATTCAGTTCAGAAACTATGTCACGATGAACTCTCATCAACGCAAGCCCAGTTAGTCGTTCATCTCCCATGCTGTTTCTCAAGTAGTTTGTTAACCTCTTGAGGGTTGAAAACATATTTTTGGGGTTGCTGTGGACACTGGGAGTGTGGCCAAAGTAGTGATCAGCTTTTTTATAGTAAAAAAAATTGATTCTCGCACTTATCTAGACTTTCTAGTGTGGTGGATGGTTTTTTCGCCATATGTTCCCAATGATTCTGCCATATTTCATACTCACTTGAAAAATTATTTGCCTCAGTTTCTCCCAAAAATAATAGTGCTATTTTTTTAAGCCTTCCGCTTATCCTGGATCCTTATTGATCTTCTCAGGCAGAAGCATTTGAATCACTTCTATTGTTTTTTCATGTGGTTTAAAGCGTGCATCAAGTTTTGTAATCACATGGTCAATGAAAGGGTAAAATACATTTCGACAATAATATATCTCAGCAGTTTCTCCTGGAACATTACTGCGCTGAGTTTGCCTTCCAGTCGTTCTTGGAACATTTATGTCGTTTAAACTGAAATTTTTTGCCTGCTCAAAAAGGATCGCGATCTCGTTTTCATTCCGAATATTTTGTAAAGTAATTTTATTGTTTTTACATAACTGCAAATTTTGGTCAAATAGGCATTGATCTTTTGCATTGCCTTATTTAGATTTACTGTATATGAAAATACTTTTCTCAGTACAACTAATGACACGATGAATTGGCTGTTTTCCATAGCTGTTTGCAGTTGGTATGCTTCAGTGCTGACATTTCTATTAGTAGAATCCTGAAGTGTTTCAAGTGCTGTGCGTACTATTAGAAGCATTTCTGCGAATCTCTCAACAGCCACATGTTTTTCTGTCCATCGCGTCTCACAAAGAGCGATAAGCATTGAATGAGATGAGTTATTTTGATGCGCAATTTTCTTCATAAGACTGACTCTAAGTGGAAATTGATGAAAAAAAGTTTACTATACTTTTTATGGTTCCGATACAGTTTCTTATCATAGGTACCTCACTTGAATGCACTAGAACCAAATTCAGAACGTGAGCCACACAGTGTACGATTTGCGCTTTTGGGTATTGTTATGCAATAATTGTTCTCACGTCTCGTAAGCGACCACTCATCACTGCAGCACCATCAAACCCTTGCCCAATAAATTTATCCATGTCCAAATTATAGCTTAAGAGATGCGTTATAATAGTCTTCTCTAACGCTTGAGCTGAAACATCTTCTAAGTTGATAAATTATAAAAAATCTTCTCGGATGACAGATTTTCCAGTCGAGCAGTCAGTCTACTTCTTCAAGGTGGGATTTCACTCTCTCCTTTTTTTTTCAAAAAAATCCAAAAGTGATACTTGGTTTGATGACAGTTTCATAATAAATTTTTATTCAATAGTAGATATTTAAAAAACCACAAAATATGGCTTGAAAAAACATGTTGGCTGGTGAAGGCGCGTGGTTCTATCAAGGTCGCGAGACTCGACTGTTGTGCGCATGCGCAGTAAGCGCGTCGCGCGGGAGACGGGTGCGGCGCAGGCGCAGTATGAATGGTGCGCAGAAGTCGAGAGGGGGTATGTGCAAGGCGCAGTGTCCACCTAGCATATATAGGTAGTTCATTGTTTTGACGCATGCTCATATTTTGTGGCACAGATTATATTATCCGTCATCAATATTCTGCTAATTTTAATTATGTCGTATGCTAAGGGGGGCGGGGGGTCTGGACCCCCTGAACCCCCCCCCCCCCCCCCCCTTATATACGCCCATGCTTGAGACCCCCGTCCATGGTGGCCAGTTCTATATACCAACGATCCCGCTCCATTGCCTATTCTACAATTGGTCAATGGGCCTCGACCACCAAGAGAGGTAGTCGTTAGTTCCACTGAGGATGAATTAGATTAGAATCTGAGATTCGTATTTGAAAAATTACCGGATTGTACCATAATTATCGTACACACCTTAAAAACACAGAAATTCCATCGTGCAACAACAGCCTAAGTCAATTCCTTAAATTAATGCGTATAAAACAGGAAAAAAAAAATAGATATGTTCATGAACTTATATGTTAGGTAAATATTTACTTGGGCGGTATTTCCGAAAAAAAAAATGTTAAAAATCCGAAAATACCTTTATTTTATGCTCTTAAACTTCCTCTTTTCATTAAAAGTGGCGGAAGTAATAAATTCCAAATACTTTAGGAGATATCGAATTTTTAAATTTCATCATATGTAGTTGAGCGGTATTTGCGAAAATAAATGTTAAAAATCCGAAAATACCTTTATCATATGCTCTTCAACTTCCTCTTTTCATTAAAAGCGGCGGAGATAAGAAATTCCAAATACTTTAGGAGATATCGAAATTTTTAATTTTGCAATACAAGACCTGTAGAACTTTCGAGCGGCGCCATTTTTGTTATTTTGCCGTGTGTTCATGAATACGTGAATCGTGAATGCGTAATTAATAAAATGGTTGATTAGGTCAGGTCAGTTACATTATTAATACTTTCAAACTAAGCCGACATTAAAAATTATTTTGTGAATTAATTTTAATGGCTGTTTAGTTTTAAAATATTTATAATGTAACTGACCTGACCAAACAAACCCGGACAGAGGGTGAACAGTAAACTAAAATGGTCGATTAGGTCAGGTCAGTTACATTATAAATACTTTCAAACTAAGGTGATATTAAAAATAATGTGAATTAATTTTAATTATTCTTTAGTTTTAAATTATTTATAATGTAACTGACCTTACCTAACAAACCTGTAACAAAGGATGTACAGTAACAACTCACGTAAATTTTTTTGTTACTTATTACTTGCGCAACAATATCAAAATAACAAATAAGACTTTAAAATTAGAAACGTAAAAAACTCACCTAATTTGGAGGCGGTAATTAAACACCGTTTTAAACAATAATTGAACTAAATAATCACGTATTAGTTCATTTGAATTCTGGGCTATCACGAACAATCACGTGACATCATTATCCAATAAAAAAATAGATACTCGTACGTAAACAAGAAACAATGGTGCACGCACGCCACAGGAATGCGCTGGTTTTGTGCTGAAATTTAAAAATTCGATATCTCCTAAAGTATTTGGAATTTCTAATCTCCGCCGCTATTAATGAAAAGAGGAATTTGAAGAGCATATAATAAAGGTATTTTCGGATTTTTAACATTTTTTTTCGCAAATACCGCTCAACTACATATGAAGAAATTTAAAAATTCGATATCTCCTAAAGTATTTGGAATTTCTAATCTCCGCCGATTTTAATGAAAAGAGGAAGTTGAAGAGCATAAAATAAAGGTATTTTCAGATTTTTAACATTTTTTTTCGGAAATACCGCCCAAGTAAATATTTACCTTGTTCGGGATCTCAGGGTAGGTTCGGCCTTGTGGCTAGAGGTAGCGGGTCAACGCAGTAGGGCCCCCCGAGCTGTTATGGCCACTCAGGATGCCTGAAAGAGAACACGAAAATACTGATTGATGACTGATGAATTTATTACGTCACAGCCCTATACATAGTGATGCCTGTCCTGGCCGTAACGGTTGTCCTGAATTGAATAGTCACACGCGCGACCACTTCATCTGTGGCGGCTCACAATTTTATTGCGCGGTGAGGTCATACACTTGAACACGAGCGGTGATTATAAAACAAACCCTAACATGACATATTAAAAACCTGACGAATAAAACACTTCACAATTACACAATACGTATTACACTGGGCTAATGACATGTAGGCCCGTAACTCCGGCGACTCTACCTGACTCTTAGACCTGTCCCAGATATTGACTCGTTTGTTAGTATGGTGGCACGTGTCGCCTACTGGCTGCCCCGTGCGGGCTGAAACTACTTAGCCGGTCGGCTAGGTTGTTGCGTGAAGCGCCGACGTTACTTCTCATAGATTCCCCACAGTACTTACGTATAATGCCGAACACTCGTCTTGGAGCACTGAATAATGTAAGTGAAATACCACATGGTAAATTGAGGCCGACCACAGAACGGTACGAAAAGATTGAGAAAGATTATGACTATTGAAACTACATGTCAGTGAAAACAAAAGTTGCTGGTTCCGTGTTGCGCAGAAACTGCCGGCCTCTCCGAGCTCCAGAAGGATACTCCCATAGAGTAAATAAAGTACTCCCGCTATCACCGCGCGCGACCCCCCTCACCAGCCAGCCCTCCCGCGGAAACGTGTGATTTTCGCGGGAAACTGAACCGGCCAGGTTCGGGACAAGGCGCACAGTGAAACATAATTTTGAAGGAATTAAAATATTAATTGATGCAAATAATGTCTAATAAAATCCTGTGGAAAAAAAATACATATATTACATTTGTTGTAGTTCGGCGGAGGGATATGCCATACCCAGCAACATCCTTCCGCCAACGTAGCACTTGTTGCCTGGCGTTCGCCTCGTTGCACGCTCTACACTTTGGTGCGCGCACGAGCGCGTTTGGTGCACACGCCTTTGTGAGATGTTGATGAGGCATAGCGGTCTATGAGACATAGAGGTGCATTGGCGGTCGGCGTCAACCGTTCATCAAAATTAAAAATAAAATTAAAAAAAAATTAGGATAAGTAAGATTCGAAACTGAGATTCGAATTTGAAAACAAGAAGCATAATTTTATGGTGCAACATTCGGCTTGGAGCAAACGTTTAAGGAGACCCTTGGTTACACCACACAACATTCAGAATTGGGGGATATGGCACCATTTTATTTTACCACGAGCCTCCCTTTGTGTTAAATGTGTGTATTTTGATCGGACTTGTCAATAATAAAAATCAATAAAAAATAAACTAGACAATGGTGCAACATTCGGCTTGGTGCAAACGTTTAATGAGACCCTTGGTTACACCTAACAAACTTCCAATTCTGAAGAGATTCGTCCTTCGGAAATCTAAAATTAGAATTACGAACAGTTAGTAATATCGTATTTGTTGCAACCAAACATTGAATAAATTTTTCCAGCCACACTAAACAACTACTAAAGAAAACTTTTAAAAAACGTGAAATAAAAATCGCTATAATAACATGGTCCCAAATGTCCTTACGTTGTAGGAACAGAACATGCCAATAGAATGCGCTGCACAACGTGTCGCCCATATTTTTTTTGGCGACTTTCCTATATTGTTCTTCTACAATATTTGATTATACAATGAATCGTTCATTAATATGTGATTCAAAACCCTACTTTAAATGAAATCGGTGCGAGGGGTCCTGGGTTCGAGTCCCGGGTAAGGCATGGGTGTACCATATATATTCTGATATTTGATAACGATTTGAAATTGAGGTATTCACTGAATATAATGACTCTTTGGCCGTTGGCGGAAAGCTGTAGGCCACATAATTAAAAAAAAAAAAAAAAAATTAAATGAAATGTCAAAAAAAAACTTTCTTAATTTAAATTAAATTTGAACAAACAACCAATAGACGGAAAATATAAACCGTAATATCTTCTGACAACTGCAATATGCCGTCATATTAACTACTTTTATTATAAAACAGTATCTTCGTTGACTAAAGTTCTCCAAAATAAACACAGATAACCCGTATCGTATGAGTAAACAATAATGGTGGGTCATTGAGCTCGGTAAAGTTCTATATTGTATATACCAACACCAACACCGGAAACAAGATGGCGCAGGGTGATGGGCAGAGAAAAATACTACCGCAACCAAAAACATCACAGCAAAATGATAAAAAAAAATAAAAAAACAATGGCAAATCATTTAATAAACACGTAGTATTATTACTAAAACACGCAACCATTTTTTATTAAAATAATTAAGAGATAATGGTCAACCTAAATAAAAAATCTTGCAAATAAAATCTTATAAATATATTAATTCATGGGAATAAAATTACCTAAGGATTATCCGAACATAACACATGATTCCAATGTTAGCTAAAGGTATCCTTTACAATTTGTACCATCCACAATTTTAAGCTGGGCCGTGAGATCTTCTGTATATACTTTTACCAAAAAAAAGTGCGCCGAATGACTGAACTAACCTGCGCGAAATGTGCTCGAATTAAAGATTTTTTTCCTTAATTCTCAATCTAAAAAAAAAAAAGTTTCAAATAAGCATACGAAAGTGAAGGTTCTACTCAGCAATAAACCAGAAAATATTTATGTTTGAAAAATAAGTTCTTAAAAAAACACTAGCTAAACATGGACCACGACAGCCAAATATTTATGATAAATTTTAATTCATAGGGATCAAACTAAGGATTGTCCGAACATAACACATGATTCCAATGTTAGCTAAATGTATCCTTTACAATTTGTACCATCCACAATTTTAAGCTGGGCCGTGAGATATTCTGTATATACTTTTACCAACAAAAAAGTGCGCCGAATGATTGAAGTAGCCTGCGCGAAATGTGTTCCAAAAAAAAATTTTTTTTTCTTCATTCTCAACCGAGAAAGAAATGTTTTACAATACGTTTACCAATTTGAAAGTTCTACTCAACAATAAACAAGATAATATTTTTTTTTGTTTTAAGAATAACTACTTAAAAAAAAACACTTTTTGAACATGGACCACTGCAGCGAGATTTTTATTATAAATTTTAATTCATAGGGATCAAACTAAGGATTGTCCGAACATAACACATGATTCCAATGTTAGCTAAAGGTATCCTTTACAATTTGTACCATCCACAATTTTAAGCTGGGCCGTGAGATCTTCTGTATATACTTTTACCAACAAAAAAGTGCGCCGAATGACTGAAGTAGCCTGCGCGAAATGTGTTCGAAAAAAATATTTTTTTTCTTCATTTTCAACCGAGAAAGAAATGTTTTACAATACGTTTACCAATTTGAAAGTTCTACTCAACAATAAACAAGATAATATTTTAGTTTTAAGAATAACTACTTAAAAAAAAAAAAAACACTTTTTGAACATGGACCACTGCAGCGAGATTTTTATTATAAATTTTAATTCATAGGGATCAAACTAAGGATTGTCCGAACATAACACATAATTCCAATGTTAGCTAAAGGTATCCTTTACAATTTTTACCATCCACAATTTTAAGCTGGGCCGTGAGATCTTCTGTATATACTTTTACCAACAAAAAAGTGCGCCGAATGTAGAAGTAGCCTGCGCGAAATGTGCTCGAATTAAATATTTTTTTCCTTCATTTTCAATCTAAAAAAAAAATTTCAAATAAGCATATGAAAGTGAAGGTTCTACTCAGCAATAAACCAGAAAATATTTATGTTTGAAAAATAAGTTCTTAAATAAACACTAGCTAAACATGGACCACGACAGCCAAATATTTATGATAAATGTTAATTCATAGGGATCAAACTAAGGATTGTCCGAACATAACACATGATTCCAATGTTAGCTAAAGGTATTCTTTACAATTTATACCATCCACAAATATTAGCTAGGCCGTGAGATCTTTTGTATATACTTTTACCAACAAAAAAGTGCGCCAAATGACTGAAGTAGCCTGCGCGAAATGGGCTTGAATAAAATAATTTTTTTCTTCATTCTCAATCGAGAAAGAAATGTTTTACAATAAGTATACAATATTGAAGGTTCTACTCAGCAATTAACCAGAAACTATTTAAGTTTGAAAAATAAGTACTTAAAAAAACGCTAACTAAACATGGACCACTGCAGCCAGATTTGTATTATACATTTTAATTCACAGGGATCAAACTAAGGATTGGCCACACATAACTTCTTATTCCAGCATTAGCCCAATGTTTTCTTTACAATTTGTACCATCCACATTTTTAATCTGGGCCGTGAGATATTCTGAATAAATAACTACAGCTGTTCTTTAGTATATTTCGTCACATTATAAGCAACGACATTTGTAAGACACAAAGTGTAATATTGAAAATCATTATAGTGTTGGACTTATATGTAACTATTTTTAGGAAACAACCGAAGTCATTAATGCAAGTTAATGATTCTAAATAAATAATTGCTTTCATAATAAGTCTCTTTTTAAGCGAGTGGTTTTGAGAGTAAACTATTGTGCACAACCACTGAAAATAAACTGTAAAATAAACAGTGAATTTAACCTATTATTGTGCTATTAAATATTTTTTTTTATAAAGTTACGTCTTCTTTCAGACCTGTAAGATGTGAACTACGGTCACATCATTACCATGGACAGTTACTTGCCGTCGGAGTGATTCACTCAGTTTCTAGTGTGAGGCTAAGTTACATTGCACGAGCGTCGGTGGGTCTGGCTACGTGAGGCTTGTCATGTGACACCTAACGGCCGTGTTATAGCGACTGATAAGACTGAGCGAGTATTGGAGATTGGAACCAGGTCTGCCAACTATCCACCTGCCTAGTGAGTCCCTACTCGCCTGAGGACCAAGGCGAGTACCACAACTTAAAGCGTCGTTTGCTGATCAGCAGTGGGTACCCTACACCCGGAGTCCAGGGAGAGGTTTGGAATTGGTACCGGGTCACCAGCGAGTAGCAGAGCCGCGAGCGAGTCGCAGTCCAGGCCGCTGGTTGTGGCTGATCCTGGGGTTGCGCCCAGGACCCAGATGAGGAGAGAGGACCAGGCACAAGCTCAGGCATTCCTGGACGAGATGAACAATCGCCTGGAGATGCGGCCATATCGCTGAGCCGCGAACCGAGAGGCAGTAGTACTGAGACGTGCAAAATACCCATTGCCCGCCCGAGTACCTATATTGGCGTCGACTGACTGGTCTCTTCGTGAACTAGCGAACTTAAAAAGGACTGAGGCTGCCTGTATTATTAGGACTGTTAGTGTTCAGAGGGCAGCCTGTCGTAATAATATATTAGTTATAAATGTAATTTTCATGTGGTTTATGTATTTTAATACTAGCTACACATTAGGTTTAATTAATAGCTCATCAAGGATGATTGCTCTTTAAGACCTGTTGTGTTTATCTTATGGCCAAGTTATGAGAGAGATTTGTCGTGGACTGGGAGCAGTGTATGGTTTTTGCCTACTCGTGCCTGAACTGAGTTTATTTTGTTACCAGAGTAGTGGCCAACGAGTCACCAGCAAACACGAGAGAAAGGGAATGCAGGCCATGTTGGAAATTATGTTTAAATTGTTTGTATTGTCATGGTTGAAATAATAACTAGCTCGAGTCCATTCTGTTGTGAGTGGCCGAAGCGCTGGCACTTGCTGCACTGCGTGTGGCACCGGACGCCTGTAGTCGTCCACTCTTATGAGCCGCCTGCGAGCTCGCGTAGGGTGCGGATGCGCTCAGGATCGCAGGCCTGAGGCGCCCTCGCTCTTCTGCCTGGTCCCGCGGTTTGCCAGAAACCACAATTTATAGACAGACAGTCGTAGGGCTGTGAATTCCTCCTGGAGGAAGTCGGTCGGGGTTTGTGCAGCACGAATCCCTCTGAAGGGGGCCCGAGTGTTGGGCGCCTTGACCGCGCGGTGATACTCGGCGATGGAGCCGTGACGGCCGCGGTTTTGGCACGTGTGCTTCTTTGAGCGCATGAAATCCCCGTGGGTACTGGTGCCCCTCGTCACTAGGGAGGGAGGGGGGCTGTCGGTCGTAGAGACCTCCCGACCGTGGTAACCGGCTGCTTGCTCGTGCTCAGCCCTGAAGGGGCCTGGCAGTCCGTCATTGTAGTCGCGTCACTCATTGTTCGTGCGACGGTCGCCTATTCACTCAGGGCCACCACTGACCTTCCCCCGGGGCTAGTTAACTGCTAGTTAGACTAGGCTACAGGAAAGCTATATCCCTAGAAACAAAAGTTTGTGAAAACTTTGCCCAAAGATGAATTTTTGCACAGTGGTAGAGTCAACTATGCTAAATATATACCGAATGTTTACCGCTGTAGTCATTTAGAGTATCACCGAAAACGTGCAGTTACGTCCTAGATGACAGCGACTCACAACAGTCCATTAAAATGTTTCTTATTTACGCAGTTTTTAACATAGCCTCTCCATAAATGCATCAAAATAATCTAGAAGCACTATTTCACACATTTATACTAAAACATGTGCCAAATATTAGTATAAAAGGTATGATAG
Organism: Bacillus rossius redtenbacheri; assembly: GCF_032445375.1. NCBI lineage: Eukaryota > Metazoa > Arthropoda > Insecta > Phasmatodea > Bacillidae > Bacillus > Bacillus rossius. The sequence goes on along the minus strand of NC_086337.1, from coordinate 37,403,759 downwards.
AAATCGATAAAGTAATAAAAAAAGTGTTTTTTTCTTTATCTCAGTCAATGACATAAAAATATGAATCACATTAAAATAAAGGGTCCGATGTAATAATTACCTTGAAAAATGTTCGTGCATATTTCGTAAGCTAAAATGTGACATATATCTGAAGAGGCTTGAGTAATTGATTAAATCGCTAGAACGATCCGAGTGTAGCAGTGTTGAGTACCTACGTATTGCGACAGTGCTACAGCTGCAAAGGCTGGGGTGACTTTCGCTCCCATGAAATCGAGGTTTTGTAACCTATGAAATATTCACCCCAAACTGAGATTTGGTACCGTTGTAATATCATCTTTTTCTAGTTACATGTTAAATTAACCTCCGCAAACCTTGTGCTTTACACCAAAAACGTAAAGTGAAACTTTGAATAATAGCTTCTTGAGTGCTCCACAATATTGCATTCCGTAAACGTTATTACTGTAGTGAACCAAACAAAATTTATCTAAATATATTATTCAACGTGATATAATTGAAAAATGTTTCATATTATGAAATATAATTATCAAATGAATGAAAATACAGATAACATAAACCTGAATGGACCGACTTAAAAGACGTTAGAAAAGATTGTTGCATGATTCTTAAGCATTAAAATGGTATATTGCTCTGACTCAATTGATCTGACCAGTGAAAGGTTCCGAGCAACGTAGTGTGTATTGTACTGCGGGAACCTAAAGTTGCTCGGGTTGGGGCAAATTTCGGTCTTAGGAAACTAAGGTTTTTAATGTAAGAAAAAATATATATATATAAAAGCTGTCTTTTTCAACAGTGGTAGAATCAACATTTTTTTGTAACATATCAAAAGTTTTCTGCTGCAAACCTTGTGCATCACACAGAAAACGTGCAGTTATGTCGTGCTTAGATGTTGCGAAGGCCCTGCGTCGCATTAAAAGTGATGCGGTTTGTAATGACAAAATATCCATTAAAATGCTGGATATAATGTCACCATTTGTTGTATCTGTTATGGAGCACATTTTTAATGCAACACTTACTACAGGTCAATATCCGACTATATGTAAGTACTCGTTTATAAAACCAATTCCAAAAATTAAATCTCCAGAAGAATCCAAAGACTTCCACCCTATAAGCATCCTACCTGCTGTTTCCAAAGCTCTTGAACACCTGGTGCATCAGCAAACTGCACATACCTATGAAAAGGAAATCTTTTAGATACTTTCCAGTCAGGTTTCAGACCTGGTCACAGTACCACTACTGCCCTAATTAATGCTATGGATAATATACGTCGTGTTATTGATAAGCGGGTACTAACGATTTTAACGCTGCTTGACCTCAGTAAAGCTTTTGATTCGGCAGACCATGCCCTATTACTAAGTAAAATTTCAGTTCTCTACAACTTCTCTCATAGAGTTTGGCTTGGTTCGAATCCCATCTTAACGTTCGTTGCCGATGTGTCGTCCTTGATAGTGAATTGTCCTGCTGGCTCCTTGTAAAAGCGGGAGTTCCTCAGGGTTCGATTCTTGGTCCACTTTTATTTGCAATTTTTATTAATGACTTACCTAAATGCCTCATTACTTGCCAATATCACATGTACACAGATGATGTTTAGATGTTCAGATTTATCTTCATACCAAAGCAACTGATATTAATCAGTCGATTAGTTTTGTATATTATGATATTGCTTCTATTTTTGAGATGGGTAAGTGCCAATAAACTCATGTTGAATATTGACAAAACACAGGCCATAATAATCGACTCTGCTCTCATGATATCCAAAGTAACTTCTTTAAACGTAATAACTTGACGCTTGGAGGAATACATATTCAGTTCTCTAAGGTTGTGAGAAACCTGGGAGTTATGATAAATTCAACTTTAACCTGGAAGGATCAGGTAATGCAAATTAGCAAGAAAATCGAGATCTCCGTGCATTGCTTATGATGCTTATAAATTTTTTCTCCCCCCCCCCCCTCCCAGCATTAAAACCATCCTTATTCAATTCTTAATTATGTCGCACTTTGATTACTGCGATGTTTTGTTTCCTGATTTGACTGATAAATTAGCAAAACGACTTCAGAATCTCCAGAACTCCTGTGTAAGATTAATTTTTGACGTGAAAACGTCTAATAAATCGATGAACGCCGGTTGCACGCACGAAAAAGTGTCCCGTAACGCACATTGTCCCACTACTATGTGTCCCGTTACGCTCATTGTACGCTTGCGCCGCATCTCTCTTCCACTCGATTGAAACAACCATCGATTTGACTTTTCAATCATGTTTTCGTCGTTTGAATTATTATTATTATGTAATTTAACGATCGTCCACCGATTTTCAGCACAATTGGTACGGTTATTTAAAAGTAATATTGAATTTTCAAATACGTTTTTGTACGAATAATGGTGTTTTACAGTTACACATAATAATTCAAATCACACCCGGGATCTTTTGCACAAGGTTTAAAAAATATTGTAACACATTATAAATAAGTTTGGTGTATTTGGGATGCGTATTTGTTATAAAATCGTATTATAAAAAAGAAATTAAATTATTCCCCTACGGTGCTGTCATCTACGGTGACGGACGCGAACAGAACGAATCGCGCTATCTATCCTCTTTTGTACGAACAATGGTGTTTTACAGTTAAACATAATAATTCAAACTAAACCCGGGATATTTTGCACAATGTTTTAAAAAATATTGTGATACATTATAAATACGTTTGGTATATTTGGGATGCGTATTTGCTATAAAATCGTATTATAAAAACGAAATAATATTATTCCCCTACGGTGCTGTCATCTACGGTGACGGACGCGAACCGAACTAATCGTGCTATCTGCCCGCTTCCGCGGTAACCAGGCACTCGTTAATACATATTTTCCTTTGTTTATCGCGAGGAGCGTTATTATTAATGAATTATAAATAAAATTTCATGCCCGGGGCCACAATTGCATATCATTTTGAGCAATGGAAGACATAAAAACGTAAAATATTCTCGACGAATTTTAATTTCGGCCCCAGCGCTCCACGAGTGTCTGGGTTGGAGATTAAAGCCGAAATTCTTTCTTAAATTTACTAATACTTATTTTATTAACTGCTAGGGCATTTTTATTAAATTCTACCTTTAATTTCACGACGAACAAACTTCGTCGTTAAATGTGTAATTGCGAAAAAAAGTAAAACATTCTAGACGATCTTGAAGTTAAATAGCAAACATGTATAAAAGTTATAGTTAAAATAATCTATTCGGTAAAGTAATAAACATATTTGAATTAATGAGTGCAAATAAAAGTAAATTTATCAATTAAATTGTAGATTTCATTTCACTCCTTCTTTGTATCCATACCAAAAAGTGATAATTCAATAAAAATTATTCAATTTTATTCATAAAAGTATGCAATAATTTCATCAATGTTTTTTTATGACGTTGTCACGTTAAACTATCGTCCGTAAACCGACTTTACTAACAACCAATTTTTTTAACCTAAAATCACGAGACCATATAACTCAGTACTATAAGAAGTTGAAATAGTTTAGACTCACACAGGGGCGTGATATGCACATGCTGATTCTTGCTTAAAATACACTGCGGCTGGGATACCCTCAATATCTGTCGGCCAATTTAAATTATCTCCACAGCTACCATAACCGTGAGACACGATCCCGTACATTCAACCAAATGTTTATCAGGATCTTAAATTTTTGTCGTTCAATTCTCTAAAGTTTGTTTTCGATCTGTATCAAGCCTTCATTATAAACATCAAAATCTTGACCTTGTTGTTGGGCTATGTGTCTGATATCTTGACACAAATCGTCTTTAAAAGTGTCCCATAAGTTGAGAGGTTCCGAGGGGAAACAAAATAAAAATATCACCACAAACAATTCTCTCAGCTTTAACGGACATTGAGAAATCGAAGCTTCTCTCAAAGTTATTTCCCATTGGTTATCATTTTCCAGCAAACATCTATCTTGGCAAGCGGCTTTGTAAGTTTCTTTTACAATTCCATCAACTGTTTTTAAGTCCTTAAACGATGTTGGGCTGAGATAAAAACATTCTGACTGGGAAGGATGAATGCTGTACACTCTTCCCAATGCCGCATCTTTTTTTTATGCCGGGGTGTCCAACTACGTCTTGGCCACGTTTCCTTCTAGAAAATTTATTGTTAGCCCATGTATAGTAATGAGGGACTTCGTGATAGAGTAGTGTTTTAGCAAATCCGTCATTACTGCACAGGTCAAAAAACGCAGAGAGTGTCGTTTTTGGTGGATTTTACACTATATTTTGCATGTTTTCAATGCGGCAGTCCTTTTTTTTTTTGCCACTCTACAGTAAGCATATAACATTTGACCGGCCCAAAAATCGCGTCTTTTGTGATTATTTTTATGAGGTTTTTTTTTTTTTTCATTTTTAAGTGAAACACTTGAGCGATGATGTCATGCCGTTCGAAAGATCGCTGACCGGAAAAAAGTTCCAATTGCGCACATATATGTCATAGCATCTTGCGTCTTTTCGTGGAGATACCTCGGAGACCCAGTAAATGATGACGGTAAGATGACATGCTGACCTATATTGGCGGCATTTACGCTTGCGTCTTGGTTCAAAGCATCCCTCAAATGAATATGGTCATCTGCTCTAAGCTTTTGTTGGTTTCGGCAAATAAAATTTAACCTTTCTGAAATCATCTTCGCCATCATATCCACACAATACTGATTAAACAAATCTTTGTAATAATGCAGTGTGCTAAAACAGTTGGTCCTAATCATTAAACGATAGGCATAATATTGAATACATGACACCGTCTTATTTTGTAAGGCATTCTGCTGAGGAATAGTCACATAATATATGTCGTCTCCTGATTCAAATATTAGTGGATATTGTAACGGATCGTAAGCGCGGTCCAATTCCGACACTCGTTTCAGTTGTCCGTCTCTACCATGCAGTACAATATCCCTGGGTCCTTTATCTTCGTCGACCAATAGAACGGCCACTTCATTTATGGAAGGAGCGTTATATCTGCCCTGGTATTCTGCCAGAGGTGTGCGATCAGAGTGAATGATTAATTTTAAACTTTCAGGGTTGTTAAATTCGATACTATGTTTATAACTTCGTATGTACATGTTGTGGCTATTTAATACGGTCTGCAGTTCGTTAATCAAATCTATTTTTAGCATAGGGGCCATGTTTTATCGCAATGATAGTTGGTCAGCTTCTGAAATAAAATATATTTGCAGAAATTGAGGGCTTTGTCCTGCTGGTGGTAAGAGGCTACCTATAAGATGATAGACTTGCCCTTCTACCTTAAAGGTGGGCATAAAATTTCCCTCTCTAATTTCTTTCGCCCCAAACGAAGTCATCTGAAAAAGGCTATTGTATCTACGTGCATTATTTAAAAAAATGCGCGGAATACGTGTGATTATTAGTCAAAAGGCTTTTTATTGGTTCTGGTGGCTCTTTAATATTAGAAAGAATAACTTTCCCAGACGCGCAGCATATACCGCTCGCTTAATCATTCCATTTTTTAGCAAAACATTTAGGACAAACCTTATTCATTGCTCCGATTTGGATGCTGTTCTGAGAGCATAATCAATATGTGGATCGTAACTGAATGCTGATATATTAGTATGAGCTAAAATTATATTACGCATTCTAGTTGTTAACGATTGTTGTCTTTCTCACTGTGCAATAAGTCGCTGCGAGTGTTCGGCACTCGATTGTCGTTCGTATAGTTGGAACGATCTGGCATTTTGTGCTGTAAGACGAAGCGAACCTTCGGTGCTAGATTCCCTCGCGCGTGCTTGTGACATTCTGTCACTATTTTGAGCAAGGCGTTGCGAACTTTCGGCGCTAGATTCCCTTGTACGTGCTTGTGACATTCTGTCACTATTTTGAACAAGGCGTAGCGAACGTTTGGCGCTAGATTCTGTGGCCCGCGATTGCGAAGCATACGCTCTCTGATTTGCGAGACGATCTGAATTTTCAGAAGATGATTCTCCAATACGTCTTATTTTTGCTAATCTCGTTTGGGAGCAACTTTTAGATAGTTAAGACTTTTTTTCCTAGGCATTACGTTGAATTTTTTTAATCAGATAAAATAAGAATATAACTTTTGATAAATACTTACTATTGAAAAAGTGAGAGAATACTATATAAAATAAACAATAAAGCGTGAATAAACTATTTATAATTAGTTCTGAGAAAAACTTTTTAACTTGGAAAAAAATTTGCAATTAAAATAGTCAAAAAGTGTTGAATGTCGGTTACGTCCGCTGCGTAGCGAGCCGACCGCGCGGCTACCTATTTCATAGATGTGCCCGCCCCTCTCCCGCACCCCTGCGGTGCCTGGCTAGCCGCGCCTTTTCTGTATCTGTGACTTTTTAAATTCGTAATATATTTTGAATGGAATACACGATTTGAATAATTCAAAAAGTAATCTACAGGTATTGAAACAATTTTGAATACAAAATAATTTATTTGGATAAGGAATAATAAATAGGTATCAATAACATGCACAGTGCGACAGCGTTTATTTTTTCTATTTCTATGATTTATTAATTTCGCAACATCTATTGATTGGAATAGCCGATTTTAACAATTAAAAAAGTAATTTACAGGAATTGAAACAGTCTTGAAAACAATATGATTTATTTGGATAAGGAATTTAACAGAAGTATGAATAACATGGTCTAATTTTGGTCGGCATTTATATCAACTTTTAAAATGTAATAAGTGGTTATTGTGTCATAACTATAATAGTTGGACATATAGTATCGCAAAGTTTTTTTGTGGTTATTGATATGTTCTTTAATATTGTATAGGACATACTTTTGTTCTATCATCAATAGTTTCCGCAGCGCATGCGATATAAGATGTTTTATGGCATTTTTTTTACACATTGGATTACGTTACTAAAGTTTTAGTAAAGATTCCTTCCTTATCTTTTCTAGCAATAAATATAGCCTATGTTACTCAGGGTGATTGTAGCTTTCTAATAGTGAAAAAATTTTAGAAATCGGCACAGTAGTTTTTGAGTTTATTCATTACAAACCTACACACACAAAAAAATACAAATCTTTCCTGTTTATAATATTAGTGTAGATATGTAATGATGATGTAGAGAAATGTAAATGTTTAGGCGTATTCCCTTAACTTTGCCATCAACAAAGTCGATAAATAAAATAAATAAATAGCAGCTCCTTGCAGTGCTCCACAAACATGAATCCTACAAACTTGTTTTTGTTGTATCATTTAAGTTAACAAATAAAAAAATTTCACAACACATTTTCTACATGTGATAGTATAGAAGTAAAATATATATATATATATATATACTATGAAAAATAAGCAAGATGAAACAACACAAATTTCGAAATAATGTTTTTACCGAATTTCTGGAATAAAATAAAAATTATATAAACTACAGAAACTTAAAAGACCATAGGTAAAAGTCTTTTAAATTTAGTTTCTGCATATTGATTAATCTTTTTAATTGTATATATTTAGGAGTCTACAGTAATCGATTTGATAGCTAGAGCATTCGGAGTGTCGCAATGTGTACTGCTCTGGGATCCATGGCAAGTCGTTTGGGTAGGAGCATTTTAATCACAGGTAACAAAGATATAAATAATCAGGTCAAATTCGCTAGTAAAAAGCTTTAATTAACTAATGTAAGTACATAGATGCAAAAGTTTAGTTTATTTTATAATATTACCTCAGAATAAAAATATTTACTTATAAGAAATACAAACCTTAATTGGCGCTCTGAAAACTATTGTATTTGTTTCTAATAGAACAAGTAGCCTGGATAAAATATAAATAGAATACTTTTTAAAGTGATATACATAGTTTTATTTCTGTCACTTGCGTCGTAGCTTGGCGTTGTTTAGACATTTCAATTTCTGTTATCTTTGTTTCCATGTTCCATGTATCACAATTGTGTGCATATTGAGTGTATTATTCATGGACAAAACACATTAAAATTACATTTTAAATCATACATGAAGTGTACTTTAAAGCGGAACCTTAAACATTTGCACAATGTATGTTTTTAAGTGAATATCTTACATGATATTCCAAGAATTTAAATTTTATACAATTGTGCATTTAATGACAATCAATCAAACATGCAACCTTTTATTTTCAGTGCTTAATTGTGTCGATGATTCTATAAAATTTACGGAGTGTTAAACAGCGCATTGAAAATAAACATTTGAGTTAGCTCAACAAATTATAACATCCAAAAAAATTCAAATATAAGAACCTTATATTTATATGTTGTGTGTTTATTAAGCAACTGATCTGAGCCACTTCACCGCCTTGCGTTCGAATATGTGCCGGAAATAGGCTATTCGTCACATGCCCTAATTGTCATCGACAATATAGAAAAATAATGCCAACACTGTAATGCATTTAAATACAAAGGTGAATCGGCCAGTCGTTGCTGCGCATCACCATTCGCCACCAGAACCATCGATAACTTTATTGGCTGGAGCCACATCTCAATGAAAATTGTTTTCGCGTAAAATTCGTTAATTCAATTCTTGCTTCCAAATGACATCATTTAGAGCAACATAAATCGTTCAGAATGAGGATGGTCGTAATTTTGAATCGACATTTAAGATTAAGGACTAAGTGTATCAAAAAATTGGTTATTTGTTCTCAATGCCTGATGGCCATCCAAAGGTTTCGCAAATCTACTTCAGGGCGATGAGGAGGAACAAATAAACACACGCTGTCAATACAACCACATCGAGCAGATGGACGAGCGAGAAATAGTGGCGAATTTGGAAATGTTGCGTGTTCAAGGGTTGGCAACCATCAGGTTTGTTCGTTCCTCAGAGATATACTAAAAATATTGTTCATCAAATCGCATTAAGATACAAAAAACTTTATTCCTGTTAATATTATGACTTTAACACAAATTTAAATTTTTTTGGTCATTAACAAAAAAAATAAATGCCATAAAATTTATTTGAGTTTTTCTATCTTGCTATTATTTAAGACAGATTTAAGTTTGTTCTCAACTAGGGGCGTAGCCAGGGGGGTGGGGTTAAGGGGTTATAACCCCCCCCCCCCTTAGCCCCAATTATTTTTTTCTTAACTGAAAGCAGGTTAGCTAAAAGCCTGGGTGTCTTACTGCTATCACCGGCCACTGCACTGGAGGGGAAGAGTAAGCGAGCCCTACCGATTCTCCTTCCCTTCCCATACCCCTGGCACAGGCAGAAGCTATAAGGTTGTGACGCCGTGACGGGTCCCAAGTGTTCAAATATCTTACACCTACTGTATTTAACCAGCGTGGTAATTATAAGCAGGTGTTGACTGGGCTTCTAAAAGTGTAAGGATCGCTGTGTGTGTATAGAATTGAGACGACGACATGGTGTCATGTAACTCTTCAAGCTAAAGCTAATTGTTTCCAGGAATAGATCAGTTCTGCCGAAACCCAATCCTTTTGACGTGACGTCTAATAAATCGATGAACGCCGGCTGCACGCACGAAAGTGTCCCGTTACACTGTGTCCCGTTACGCTCATTGTACGCTTGCGCCGCATCTATCTCTCTTCCACTCGATTGGAACAACCATCGATTTGACTTTTTCGAGGCACATTTAACTTGAAACACTCTCATTCGTTTCTTACTTTTCCTATCATCGTCCTATCATTAACAGAATAACACAGATTGGAAGAAGTTAAATAGCAAATATGTATAAAAATAGTTAAAATAATCTCTTCGTTAAAGTAATAAACATATTTGAATTAATGAGTGCAAATAAAAGTACATTTATCAATTAAATTGTAGATTTAATTTCACTCCTTCTTTGTATCCATACAAAATAGTGATAATTCAATAAAAATGATTCAATTTTATTCATAAAAGTATGCAATCATTTCATCAATGTTTTGTTATGACGTTGTCACGTTAATTTATCGTCCGTAAACCGACATTACAGACAACCAATTTTTTTATTCACTTTTTTTTTGTACTGTTGAGCTTCGAGCATGATTTATGATTTTAAGTAGACGTAAACAAGACACTGGGATTGATAAAAAATATCTTTAATTAATTTCTTACTTCATCACTAAAAAAATTTTTTATAAAAAAATTAATAATATTTTTACTATTTCAATATTTTATGTTAAGTACCGAAAACTGCTAAAATAGCACTATTTTACACCTTAAAATCCACATTTTTTCCGGGGGTGGGTGGACCCCCGGACTCCCTCGTTTTAATAGGGGGGGGGGGGACCATGCTTCTCAACCCCCCCCCCCCCCCAAACACAAATCCTGGCTACGCCACTGTACTCAACACATTTATGTTTATAGTATACACGTAATTGATAGGTCAAGTTGCAATATCTGTACGCGTGGTGGTGTCAGGTATTACATTTGTGTTTACATTTTTTTCCACTAAAATACTACAAAACGATTTGTTTGTGTGTGTGTGCGCGTGTTTGTGTGTGTATATATATATATATACACACACACACTACTATTGCTTTGAGGCGCAGGTTGGTTACGGGAACAGAAGGATGGTTCAGGAAGAAGAGTTGGACAGAGTAGAAAAGCTCTTCTAAGCAAAGGTGAGGAGCTTGGACTCTTTGGTCCGCATTTATTTTGGATGGCACTGATTTTTAGGGGGCGGTTTGCGCCGTTTCCCGCCATGCTGCCAGCCAGCACACATACTTAAACTAGAAATATCAGTAAGAATTGTAAATGTGTAGGAGATTATTCTTGGGCGCTTCGCCAGTTAGGGTCTCGGGGCCCCAAAAAGGGAAAAAAATCAGACTATAATTAGAGCCCCGCTGGGCCAAAGCACGACAGTATTTTTAGATGGCTGCGTCGGTGTTGGGCATTGTATGAGTCACTTAAAACTACGATTATACTTAATTAAACTTAATAGTATGAACTGCCAGCATACAACTGCAAGGACTGTGTTTTTGCGCTCCGCGTGCACGCGCGCGACTAGGCGGCTGGTGGGCAAGGAACGATTTCGGTCGCTTGTGTTTTTGTCACTCTACCATTCGGGTAATAAAACATGCGGGGAAGGTCGCAACAGTGTTGTTGGAAGGTTTGTCAGCAGGGGGCGGGGAAAGGACAAGCAAACCCGCTACTTCCGGGCAGCTGTCAAGGCAACTGACGGGCGGGTTAGATTTATTGCTCTAGGAGCAAAGAGGCTCTTGCCATAAAATCACTGTAAATTAAGAACGGCCAGTTAACAATTTTGAGCACCATAAACTTACTTCCCAAATCTTTCTCCCATTTACAAAAGAACAGCTTTTCTGCTGCTTTTGTCCTTGTAGCAGCCTGACGTGACGCCATGTCAAAAGCAGGCCAGTTTGTAAAGAAATGTTTAAACGAAAAGGTTTATTTTTACCAATAGGCCATATCTGAAAAATTGCCGATCATTACGATAACCGATAACGGGCCATCATTAGTTAGTATTTGGTGGAAATTCTATCAGAGAGGTCCTTACCAAAGTAAAGTCTTTGATGGCGATGTATTTTATTTTGTTTGTCGACTTTGTTGGTGGCGAATTTTCGGCGATGCGTCTTTTCTTACACATTAAACAACACTTAACCACATAGATGGCTACCAATAATAGCTCGTATCCATTAGGGTTCGAATCTTGTCAAACTGTTATTTTCTTTATTAATTAATGATTTATATTAATTCCAATACTACAATCAAGCTGATGTACATGTATATTTTAATACTTAATCAATTCATATTGATTACTCAATTAGTAATGTTAAAGTCTTGCTTCCATTTCTAAACGAACAAATGAAAAAAAAAACTTATGCTGTAAACAGAGAAACCCTAGGCTATATGAATTGGTTCCGCTTATATGATAAACAAAGGCTATCGCTTGAATGAGTTAAAATTAATTTCTCTACAGCGTTGAGAAAAACATTAAGTTCTGATAAAAACAGTCTTCACCTGGAAGGAGCAGATATTGCAAATTAGCATAATTACATTTCTCCCTTTATGGAAATGCAGCCCGGATCACCTTATTGTGTGTCGACAATATAAATTACCTACACAGTTATCATAGTAATTTCACACGAGCCACGAGTAACTCTATGCTAGCAATCCCCGTGTATTCTTCCAAACATATTGCAGCGACGAGAATCAGGCTCTGGTCCAGACTTCAATGCATTCGGAAAACTTAGCTATTCGCCTTAAATATATATTGTATGTATTTGTTCCCGGAAATCATATCACAAGTGCCGTCCGAACATGAAACGAAGTATGCAAAAAATGTATTATTATTTTGTGGGCTGCTTACAACGTGAATCTGTGTATGAATGTGCGTGTGATAACTAACTCTTATTAGCTTATTTAGGCAACGAGTGATTTCATACCCTTTGTTACATTTCAGTAGGTGTATGCATAACTATGATTTATTTTTTGATACATGTAAATTTGCTTCTTTAGTTAGATTTGTACATTGTCATCCATTCCATTTAAGACCGTATCCAAATTCAAGTGGGCAGTGGTGTAATTGTGTCCTCGCGTACAAAATTTGCCCATATGGAGTACTTGAATGATAAGGAAGGGATTAATTTTAAGCCTCTACACTACTAGCCAGCTACAAAGGAAATAAATTTCTATATTTTCAAAACTTAATTTTTTATGTTAGCACATATATGTGTAAAGATGGTAAAATGGTACACTCAATTGCAAACACATGAATGTATAAGAAAATTCTAAGTTTCTACAATCATTTCAAAAATTACATTTTAGGCCATGCATAAAATAGTTTTCACTCAATAATATATATGATAAATTAATCATTAAGAACTTTATGCTTGTTGAAAAAAGAAGCTGCTAGTGATTAAACGTATATTATATTGCCTTAAATCTACAGTCAGATATCGTCGTCTAGGAGCGTATGACTGCGACACATGAAATATCAATATAAATTGAGACCGTGTCAGTCATTCGGCGTACATTATTGTTGGTAAAAGTATATATAGAAGATCTCACGGCCTAGCTAAAAATTAAGGATGGTACAAATTGTAAAGATAGCCTTGGGATAGCGATAGAATAAAGATTTATGTGTGGAAAATACTTCGTTTGATCCATACAAATTAAAATTTAAAATAAAAATTTCGCTGCAGAGGTCCTTGTTAAGATAGTGTTTATTTTTTGTACTTATATTTGAAAACCAAATATTTTCTGGTTAAATGCTGAGTATAACCTTCACTTTTGTATGCTTATTGAAAAACAATTTTTTTCTCGATTGAGAATGAAGAAAAAATTATTCAATTGAAGCACTTTTCGCATCAGCTACTTCAGTCATTTGGCGCACTTTTTTGTTGGTAAAAGTATATACAGAAGATCTCACGACCCAGCTTAAAATTGTGGATGGTACAAAATGGAAAAAAAGCCTTGCGCTAACGCTGTAATAATAAGTAATGTGTGGACAATCCTTAGTTTGATCCCTATGAAATAAAATATATAATAAAAATCTGACTGCTGTGGTTGATGTTTACTTAGTTTTTTTATAAAGTACTTATTTTTCAAACTTAAATAATCTCTAGTTTTTTGCTGAGTAGAACATTCACTTTTGTATGCTTAATGAAAATAAACTGTTTACTTGACTGACAATAAAGAAAAAAAAAATTAAATTCAAGCATATTTTGTGCAGGCTACTTCAGTCATTCGGCGCACTTTTTTGTTGGTAAAAGTATATACAGAAGATCTCACGGCCCAGCTTAAAATTGTGGATGGAACAAATTGTAAGGGATACCATTAACTAACATTGGAATCATGTGTTATGTTCGGACAATCCTTAGTTTGATCCCTATGAATTAAAATTTATAATAAAAATCTCGCTGCAATGGTCCATGTTCAATAAGTGTTTTTTTAAGTACTTATTTTTAAAACTAAAATTTTATCTTGTTTATTGTTGAGTAGAACTTTCAAATTTGTATACGTATTGTAAAACATTTCTTTCTCGGTTGAGAATGAAGAAAATAATTATTTTATTCAAACACAATTCGCGCAGGCTACTTCAGTCATTCGGCACACTTTTTTGTTGGTAAAAGTATATACAGAAGATCTCACGGCCCAGCTTAAAATTGTGGATGGTACAAATTGTAAAGGATACCTTTATATTTCATTGGAATAATGTGTTATGTTCGGAAAATCCTTAGTTTGATCCCTATGAATTAAAATTATTAATAAAAATCTCGCTGCAATGGTCCATGTTCAATAAGTGTTTTTTTTAAGTACTTATTTTTAAAACTAAAATATTATCTTGTGTATTGTTGAGTAGAACTTTCAAATTTGTATACGTATTGTAAAACATTGCTTTCTCGGTTGAGAATGAAGTAAAAAAATTATTTTATTCAAACACTATTCGCGCAGGCTACTTCAGTCATTCGGCACACTTTTTTGTTGGTAAAATTATATACAGAATATCTCACGGCCCAGCTTAAAATTGTGGATGGTACAAATTGTAAAGGATACATTTAGCTAACATTGGAATATTGTGTTATGTTCGGACAATCCTTAGTTTGATCCCTATGAATTAAAATTTATCATAAAAATTTGGAATGCAATGGTCGAGGTTTAGCTAGAGTTTTTTTAAGTACTTAATTTACAAACTTATATATTTTCTGGTTTGTTGCTGAGTAGAACCTTCACTTTCATATGCTTATTAAAAATATATTTTTTTAGATTGAGAATGAATGGAAAAAATATTTAATCCGAGCACATTTCGCGCAGTCTACTTCAGTCATTCGGCGCACTTTTTTGTTGGTAAAAGTATATACAGAAGATCTCACGGCCCAGCTTAAAATTGTCTTTGGTACAAATTGTAAATAATAGCTTTAGCTAACATTGGAATCATGTGTTATGTTCGGACAATCCTTAGTTTCATCCCTATGAATTAAAATTTATCATAAATATTTGGCTGTCGTGGTCCATGTTCAGCTAGTGTTTTTTTAAGAACTTATTTTTCAAAAAATAATATTTTCCGGTTTATTGCTGAGTAGAACTTTCAATTTCGTATACTTATTGTAAAACATTTCTTTCTCTATTGAGAATGAAGAAAAAAATTATTTTATTCAAACCCATTTCGCGCAGGTTACTTCAGTTTTTCGGCACACTTTTTTGTTGGTAAAAGTATATACAGAAGATCTCACGGCCCAGCTTAAAATTGTGGATGGTAAAAATTGTAAAGAATACCTTTAGCTAACATTGGAATTATGTGTTATGTTCGGACAATCCTTAGTTTCATCCCTATGAATTAAAATTTATCATAAATATTTGGCTGTCGTGGTCCATGTTCAGCTAGTGTTTTATTAAGAACTTATTTTTCAAACATAAATATTTTCTGGTTTATTGCTGAGTAGAACCTATACTTTCGTATGCTTATTTGAAATATTTTTTTTTATATTGAGAATGAAGGAAAAAAAATATTTAATTCGAGCACATTTCGCGCAGGCTACTTCTGTCATTCGGCGCACTTTTTTGTTGGTAAAAGTATATACAGAAGATCTCACGGCCCAGCTTAAAATTGTGGATTGTACAAATTGTAAAGGATACCTTTAGCTAACATTTGAATCATGTGTTATGTTCGGACAATCCTTAGTTTGATCCCTATGAATTAAAATTTATAATAAAAATCTCGCTGCAGTGGTCCATGTTCAAAAAGTGTTTTTTTTAAGTACTTATTTTTAAAACTGAAATATTATCTTGTTTATTGTTGAGTAGAACTTTCAAATTGGTAAACGTATTGTAAAACATTTCTTTCTCGGTTGAGAATGAAGAAAAAAAAATATTTTTTTGGAACACATTTCGCGCAGGCTACTTGTCATTCGGCACACTTTTTTGTTGGTAAAAGTATATACAGAATATCTCACGGCCCAGCTTAAAATTGTGGATGGTAAAAATTGTAAAGGATACCTTTAGCTAACATTGGAATCATGTGTTATGTTTGGACAATCCTTAGTTTGATCCCTATGAATTAAAATTTTAATAAAAAACTCGCTGCAATGGTCCATGTTCAATAAGTGTTTTTTTAAGTACTTATTTTTAAAACTAAAATATTATCTTGTTTATTGTTGAGTAGAACTTTTAAATTTTTATACGTATTGTAAAACATTTCTTTCTCGGTTGAGAATGAAGAAAAAAATTATTTTATTCAAACACAATTCGCGCAGGCTACTTCAGTCATTCGGCACACTTTTTTGTTGGTAAAAGTATATACAGAATATCTCACGGCCCAGCTTAAAATTGTGGATGGTACAAATTGTAAAGGATACATTTAGCTAACATTGGAATAATGTGTTATGTTCGGACAATCCTTAGTTTGATCCCTATGAATTAAAATTTATCATAAAAATTTGGAATGCAATGGTCGTTGTTTAGCTAGAGTTTTTTTAAGTACTTATTTTTCAAACTTAAATATTTTCTGGTTTATTGCTGAGTAGAACCTTCACTTTCGTATGCTTAATTGAAATATTTTTTTTTTTAGATTGAGAATGAAGGAAAAAAATCTTTAATTCGAGCACATTTCGCGCAGTCTACTTCAGTCATTCGGCGCACTTTTTTGTTGGTAAAAGTATATACAGAAGATCTCACGGCCCAGCTTAAAATTGTGGATGCTACAAATTGTAAAGGATACCTTTAGCTTTCATTGGAATAATGTGTTATGTTCGGACAATCCTTAGTTTGATCCCTATGAATTAAAATTTTAATAAAAAACTCGCTGCAATGGTCCATGTTCAATAAGTGTTTTTTTTAAGTACTTATTTTTAAAACTAAAATATTATCTTGTTTATTGTTGAGTAGAACTTTTAAATTTTTATACGTATTGTAAAACATTTCTTTCTCGGTTGAGAATGAAGAAAAAAATTATTTTATTCAAACACAATTCGCGCAGGCTACTTCAGTCATTCGGCACACTTTTTTGTTGGTAAAAGTATATACAGAATATCTCACGGCCCAGCTTAAAATTGTGGATGGTACAAATTGTAAAGGATACATTTAGCTAACATTGGAATAATGTGTTATGTTCGGATAATCCTTAGTTTGATCCCTATGAATTAAAATTTATCATAAAAATTTGGAATGCAATGGTCGATGTTTAGCTAGAGTTTTTTTAAGTACTTATTTTTCAAACAGAAATATTTTCTGGTTTATTGCTGAGTAGAACCTTCACTTTCGTATGCTTAATTGAAATATTTTTTTTTTAGATTGAGAATGAAGGAAAAAAATCTTTAATTCGAGCACATTTCGCGCAGTCTACTTCAGTCATTCGGCGCACTTTTTTGTTGGTAAAAGTATATACAGAAGATCTCACGGCCCAGATTAAAATTGTGGATGGTACAAATTGTAAAGGATACCTTTAGCTTTCATTGGAATAATGTGTTATGTTCGTACAATCCTTAGTTTGATCCCTATGAATTAAAATTTTAATAAAAAACTCGCTGCAATGGTCCATGTTCAATAAGTGTTTTTTTTAAGTACTTATTTTTAAAACTAAAATATTATCTTGTTTATTGTTGTGTAGAACTTTTAAATTTTTATACGTATTGTAAAACATTTCTTTCTCGGTTGAGAATGAAGAAAAAAATTATTTTATTCAAACACAATTCGCGCAGGCTACTTCAGTCATTCGGCACACTTTTTTGTTGGTAAAAGTATATACAGAATATCTCACGGCCCAGCTTAAAACTGTGGATGGTACAAATTGTAAAGGATACATTTAGCTAACATTGGAATAATGTGTTATGTTCGGACAATCCTTAGTTTGATCCCTATTAATTAAAATTTATCATAAAAATTTGGAATGCAATGGTCGATGTTTAGCTATAGTTTTTTTAAGTACTTATTTTTCAAACTTAAATATTTTCTGGTTTATTGCTGAGTAGAACCTTCACTTTCGTATGCTTAATTGAAATATTTTTTTTTTTTAGATTGAGAATGAAGGAAAAAAATCTTTAATTCGAGCACATTTCGCGCAGTCTACTTCAGTCATTCGGCGCACTTTTTTGTTGGTAAAAGTATATACAGAAGATCTCACGGCCCAGCTTAAAATTGTGGATGGTACAAATTGTAAAGGATACCTTTAGCTTTCATTGGAATAATGTGTTATGTTCGGACAATCCTTAGTTTGATCCCTAGGAATTAAAATTTTTAATAAAAATCTCGCTGCAATGGTCCATGTTCAATAAGTGTTTTTTTTAAGTACTTATTTTTTAAACTTAAATTTTTCTTGTTTATTGCTGAGTAGAACTTCACTTTTAAATGCTTATTGTAAAACATTTTTTTTCTTGATTGAGAATGAAGATAAAATTATTCAATTCAAGCATTTTTTGCGTCAGCTACTTCAGTCATTCGGCGCACTTTTTTGTTGGTTAAAGTATATACATAAGATCTTACGGCCTAGCTAAAAAATTATGGATTGTACTTATTGTAAATAAAACAATTAGTTAACGCTGGAATTATTTT
Source organism: Bacillus rossius redtenbacheri (assembly GCF_032445375.1). NCBI lineage: Eukaryota > Metazoa > Arthropoda > Insecta > Phasmatodea > Bacillidae > Bacillus > Bacillus rossius. The sequence goes on along the minus strand of NC_086337.1, from coordinate 37,385,302 downwards.
TTAATTTCGGAAAATCCTCTTTTTTATCCCTATGAAATAATAAATACTTATTGTTTTTGTGAGGTTAATATTTAGTATATTTTTCAAGTTCGTTTATTTAAAACAAAATTATTTTCCGGTTAAACAATTTTTTGAACTTTTTTTTTTACATATTTAAGTTATTTTTATTAATTTCTGATTTTTTTAATTAAAAAAAGTGTGTCTATTATCTTGGGTTGATGTTTTTAATTATAGGTTTTTAGTGTAAAACCATCATGGAATCCTACAGTATGTATTTTGTTGGTGTTGGTCATATACATATGGAACTTGACCAAGGTGGGGCATTGTCCATGCATAGGTAAGGTTACGTAAGTTGAAAGTGTGATTTATCATGAACCATTACATATTTATTAATGCTGTTTTCAGGGTGAATAGAGGAATGTCACTAGTGTTGGAAAATGGTATTTTCGTAATTTTTTGTTCACTTTGCGAAAAGCAGTGACGTAATATATTTACCCTTTTAGCTTTCTCCGTATTTTTTTGACACCTATCACTTTCAGTAACTTCCCCGAAAGACCGTTCTACTCCCGCCCTGTCTAAACTAGAAATGAGTGCTTCCCTCGTTCTTTTTGCGTGATATTTTTTCTGTATCTTCCACTCATAGTCTCTCCTCTTACTGTACCCACCTCTGGGCAACATACTGCCAAGCTTGCTCCAACATCCACCCCACTTGATCGTTTTGAACTGGTGTCAGCAGCCTTTCAACCTGCCTTTTTCCCTTTTAAGGCCCCGCTACAATTGCCATGCCCCTTGGTCCCTTGGTCCATCATGGCAGTTTGGCCCATGGTCTCATGAAAATGTGCTGCCACAACAGTTATGTCCCAAGTTGTCCAAATGTAAACATTTCAAATACCACCACTAGAGTGCAGTAGTTTTGGCAGACATTTTAACGTTACTTTTTTATATTTCTGAAGTGTTGTGGCAGTTTATTATTTGAGAGGCCACAAAATTCCGGAAGAAATTAATGTTTTGTAAACAACGAGCATAATTATAGTTTTTAAAGTTTCTGTCTTTGATGTTGAACAATTCCGGGCGTAATTGAACAGCACTTATTAATATCTCGTCCGTTGTTACTTCCATTTAACTTCACAGTAGTCAATTCACAAACAATTCACAAAAATTACTTTGTTTATTTTTTTATACTACAACACTACTATTTTCCTGCACGCTTATGTATTTACATATTTTTTTTCATTTCATCGATATTTGTTTACTTCTTGTTCGCATGTTTTTAAAGTTCTTGCAGCATGGGACACATCAATAAGGGACAAAATTATAAAAGTTCGCCATCTGCATGGGATACGGTGGGATAGGGACGAAGGGACAAGAGACATGACATCACAGGGTCACGTGGACCAATCAGCGAGTAGTGTCCAACGGACATTTGCATGGGACAAGTCAATTGTAGCAGGGCCTTTAGTGTTTCCCATCCTAGCTCGTTAATCATCACTGATGGCCTATGTTTATCTCCTCCCCTTTCCCTTCTCTATACAAACTCATTACCCATCTCGCTGTCCTGTACTGTATCTTCTCCGGCTATGGTAAAATTCTTATGTCGCGGCTTTTCTATAAATTAATAATAAAATTCCTCATTTTTTTTTTTTTAATACCTACTAAAGGTTTTCCTCTATTTACTCTGTAAATAGTGTTTCTAAATTCCTACTGGTTTCTGAGAAATTACCATTTGTAGGTTACATTAGCTAGCGTATGCAGTGAAGCGACCATCGCCACGTGCTTTAATTTCGTTGTCAATCCTACTGTGGTTTTCCATATGTTTGTATTTGGATATTGTTATGCAATGGAATGTAAATAATAATTTAAAAAAAAATTATGAGAGTCCCTACTGTGCATGCAAATCCAAGTATCAACTCTTGACAGGGATTTTTTTTAGCAGTACGGAGACAGGAAGCACCGACTTGATATGTGCGATAGCATGTAACCTGACATATAAAGAAATTGTCATTACGTGTATCAAACATAATAATAATATTTTTGTATGTCAGGTTACCCATAACAAGTTGTCGCTTCGCGCCTTAATACTACTAAAAAGAAATCCACATTAATGCTTGGTGTTATTTAAATTATTATTTACTTTTCATTGAGTAACAGTATCCAAATACAAAATATACACTTTCTTACATATGGAAAACCACAGGATCGGAAATGCAATTAAAGCACAAAACAAAGCGACAGCCGCTTCACTACTTAGGCTATCTAATGTAACCTACAAACTGTAATTTCTCAGAAACCAGTAGACATTTAGAAATGCTGTTTTAGGGTGAATAGAGGAATTCCGAAATTGAATTATTTTACTGCAGAAAAGCCACGACATAGGAATTTTAGCCCAGCTATCTTAAACCCGTCAACAGAGCCAGATACAGTTCTCAAATCGCTGTCGCAAACTCCATCATCAGCCTCACTGACTTGACGAGTACACCTCTGCCTTTACCACCCTTTCTGTTCCCTACAACTTCCTGCCAATGAACCCTAACTCCTTCCTCCCTTCTTTACCACCTGCTGTTGTAGAACTTGCATGACACAAGTAAGTAAGCAAGAGAATTAGGTACAGACACATCAGCAATGCCGGTATAGCTATGATTATGATTGTTATAGCATTGAATTGACATAAATTTTGAAAAAACTAGTTAGATGTTAAAATGTGCATCTTGCAGCTGTTGAATCCTATTATGCCAGATGCAGAAGAATTTGTAAGGCGAGTTAAGTAAAGGGTTATTAGCAGAGTTAATACTAATTGTGTACATGGATGAACATAAAGTGTTACTCATAATATTGCCAATACTAGCCTATCAGTACTTATGAGAGACTGCATTGATTATACTTTACCTATGAGGCATAATACACTCTGTCCACTTTTGGGCGAAATGCATTTTTAACCACAAACTTGACTATGGTTTGATGTTCTTTGTAGTGGCATACAACACTACGATCTATATGTCAAGAATGTAGATATTTTAGGTTAAAAACAGTTGAGTACACATGCAAAACACTACTTAAAATTATTTAAACTGCTCTCATGAAAAATTTGGTTTTTATGACAGTGTCATATGCCTCTGAAGTACAGATTATTTAAAACTTCTTGGTTCTTAATTAAATTATATTGTAGCCATGAATGTTCAAAGATTTGTCTACTTGTGAAAAGTGTGGTTTTCATGTCCAAGATAAACTATTTTACAATGCAGTGTCTTTGCTTGTCTCTGGTTGTTTATAACAAATTTAATTATTCTGTGTGAATATCACAGACTCTTTCATGACTTTTAAAACTCGTAAATTATTTGTAGTCCTGGCTTAAGAAATCACTTTATGGAGCTATAAAACAATTATATTTTATGAACATTTTTTTAAGACTTTAAAATGCACTATTATAAATTATAACCATAATAATGTAGGAGGAATTTGAAAACAAATTTTCAAAGAATACCTTATTAAAGAACAGCCTCTGTATGTGTTTTTATAGATGAGTCGCTGTTACAAACTGTTACGAAGTTGCTCGAAAACTGGCATCAAGAATCATCCTGTACATAGGGGAATTAGAATATTGTCACAAATCTGTACAAAGGTGAGCAAGTGTAGCATCACCCAAATGTAGTTGTACAGAACTTAATTTAATCATTCTAGACCTAAAAATTTGTTGGAAGTTAGTATTGCATTAATTTTTATCCAAAACAATGATGCAACCCCAACCTGGGTCACTCTGTAGGGTTACTCCCAGGTACTTGTATTCCCCTACCTCCTAAATTGAGAGATTAAACTAACTTTAACAACACTAATCATTTTCATATTTGATGTCACTTCAGACTCAAACATTATAGTAGCAGCAGATTTGTTTGGTAAAATTCTAGACTTGCATTACTAAAATATTGTACAATACGTACATTACATACAGCAGAAAATAATTTTGATGCACTTGACAAAATAATCCAGGCAATTGTGTTGAACTGGTACGCCATTTGCAAACTATTTAAAATGGATTTATTTGTAGTTTTGTTAAAAATGTTATTTTGGCTATCCTAAAATAAAATTAGTAAAATCTGCTTCCTCATAAGTTAAAAATGTGAAAAATAAAATATTATGTACTAATGCTTAGTGTACGTCTTGTAGAGTGCAAACACAATTTAAAAGACATTGACTGAAAAGTAAGTTTTTGCAAGTTAATGCTGCCTTAATGTATGTACCAAGTATTTTTAAGGATGATACAATATGGCATTGAGATTTATTTTTAATTATGGTATTATATCCATTTGTGGACACCTTTGATAAGAGAGTTCAGAGAGCAAATCTTATGTAATCTAGCTTGTAATCTTGCTAGTAAGCTCGTAAAAATAAAACCTCATGAAGCACAGATGTTTGTTTGATGATTGGTCTTTTCGTACTTTTTTTTTTTCTTCTAGATGGCAGACTACACGACCGAAGAGATTAAAGACCTCCCTCAGAATCACTTGTTCGACCACAAAGGGGTACTGAACGTTTACAACAAGGAGGTCGTGAACCTGAGTGCGGGGGCCCCCGGACCGGATCTGCTCAAAAAATGCATCGCCATTTTCTCGCAGGCAACGGCACACAGACTGGTGAATCATACCTCAGCCCCAAGTGCCTTCTGCGGTCTGTGGTCTGTTGACCGGTTCATATAATTGTCTACTTCCTCACACCTGTCCCAAATCACATCTCTCAGGTTTCTTGTCTGAGGAAGTGTCAGCAAGGTAGGGCCAAGACCCAACTTTAGAAATGGGAGGTAGATGAAGGGGGAGGAGGAATGACTGGACAATTTTGGGTGGTATGGAATACCTCTCAGTTATGGGGTGTCCAAATTTTTGAAAAAAATCATTACCCTCAAAAGGTTCACTAAACATATGGCTTGCATTTTCAAATGTCATTATCAAAATAATGGGTTAGAGTATTTTTATCTCTATTTATATATATAATTTTTTTAGTTCTGGAGGGTTATGTGCCTCCTACAAAACCACCACTGCATCAAGGTATCCTTTGTCATATCATGCCAAACTTATATGTATTCATATCTAACTTGCTTCTGTCAATAATTTATATCATGCGACAAAAATCTCCCATGAGAATGCTGGAGGAGCAGCAATGCTGGTTTCTATCGACATGGACGGCACACTGTGTCTAATGACCCCTTTCATGCAAATGTGACGCTTGTTTGTCGGTGCCGCACTAGCATCAGTGGTGCCAACTGCTCTGTTTAATAATTGAACAAAGGCTAGACCATTATTACGTCAGTGCTCAGCGTTTTCAGAAACTAGGATCTGCTTGTGCCAACCCACAACACAGGCTGGGTTGCCTCCGAAGCAAACATGACTGCTTGCGCCAAGACCAACTTGAAGATCAAGCAACTACACTTTCATTCAACCCTGATGCATTAAAGTAACTTGCATGTACATTTTGGAAAGTGACTTTCCTAGCCAGTTTGTCACGTGCCACTTCTAACACCCCCTCCCACTCATTTCCATAACCACATAATCTATCACCTCTTACCAGCACTCGCACGGCAAAAACCAATCGAAGAAGCACCATGAGTGTGTGTGGGTGTGTGTGTATTAGAGAGGAAAGGGGACACTGTTTAATAGCCGCCAACTGTTAAAATTAAACAGTTATAAAAGTCACTTTCCAGCCTCACCACAGCTTTTCAGATTTAGTTCTGGTGACTGAACCAAAATTGTTTGTTAATTTGAAAACATTAGAGATGCCTTTGCGCAAGTTGGTTTTCTCTGGTTACGCATGTTTCTGCCTCTTCTATAAGTTTCTCTCTGCTCCATGTAGGGAGTCATTCCTAATCACCACTCAGGAAAAATACTTCTGGGCTACCCAGTCGAGAAGTTTTCCTCCCAGTTATCGAACCCTGCAATCATAATTGGTGTAGCTACAAAAAAAAAATTTGAAACCAGGAAGATACATTAAGTAGTTTCCAGTTGATGATCCTGGTACATACAAATTAATACATAGACTGGGACTCACACGCTATGTTGATTTTTTTCATATTTTCGTCATTACTGTTATTTAAGGGCTGTTTCTAAAATTTTAACTTATTACCTCCCTTGCATTTATTGCTCTGCCACAAATATATTCAACATATATTAACTTGGTGTAATATGACGGATGTAAAAAGTTGTGAAAGTCTTCATATTTATCATCACATGCATGCCTTTTTACAGCCATGAAATCACACTAAGTAAATATCTGTTGAATATATTTGTGGCATAACAGCAGATGAAAGGGAGGTATTTAGTTAAAATTGTAAGAAATACCACATAAAATAAGTAATGATGAAGAAAAAAAAAATAATAATTAACATGGCGTGTGAGACTGAGTCTTAAATACATAATCAATTAATCAAAGTATTTGTGATAATCTTATATTAAATGTAGCGTTTTCGAAACATATCTCCCTACAACAAAAAGTCTCATGCACAATAACTGATGTCCCTTATTAAGGTTGAATGTTTCAGGAGAAGGAGCAAGAGAACGCGTACTTGTTCCAATACGGACCAATGGCTGGCCTGTGGGACTACAGAGCGCAGCTGGCAGAGTTCCTGACCGCCCGCTACGGCGAGACTGTCAACAGGTGAGCTGCCGTCACGTTTAGCCAGAGCAGGTGACTGTGATGACCTGGGTAGAAAACGTCGCAAATGCCTGTTGGATGTGGGTTACAAATACTATATAATCAGTACATTTATTATTTTCACAAATTATAGAATGCAAGGGCATATTGTATTCAAAATTGAATGAGGGACATTTTTCATAATTCAGCCTCTTTCATGTGTGGAAGGTTCATGACTTCTCACAGATGAAGCAGTGTCTCTATTTCGTAATTAGTTTTTTTTTCAAAGTTTTTAAATACCAGCATACAACCTGTTAGTAAATTTTTTAGAAATGTGCTGGTTATAACTGTGAAACCTTTTTTTTTTATGTGCAACATCTTAATTCTTGGAATACAGCATTTGGTAGGAGTAATTTCGTGAATGGAATGGAAATGTGTAACCATGGTGTTGTTACCTGAAGTGAATGGTGTGAACCAAAGTTCACAAAGAGAAACTTTTTAATGAATTTTAGCAAGAAGAACAGTATTTTAATCAAATTTCTTGTCGAAAATCAGGTCCAAAGCTGGGGTTTAGTATTTCTTCAAGTCTGTTACACTTTTGTTTGCATTATTTCATTACATAGTTAAAAATCTTGCTCTTTGCAAAGCGAATGATTCATTAGTCAACTTAGAGCTGCTCCCTCCGGCAGTGTATTCTAGTGGCGGGTGCGGAAACTATGTGTGATTCACGTCAAGAAATGTAGTTGAGAACACAATTTGCGTGTGCGTGTGTGTATATTTATTTATTTATTTATTTATTTATTTATTTATTTATTTATTTATTTATTTATTTATTTATTTATCTATCATGCTCAGAATTATTTTTAAGTATTATAGGTTAGATGTTGCACATCACTGGCAAGAACTGAAAGACTCACTTTATTTTGTACAATTTTTTTATGGTAAGTTAAAATGTGTTGAAGAAAAGTGAAAAAGTAGCTGTGTAAAAGTTTGATGGTATTATATAATCAAAATCTGTGAAGAGTATAGTATTTAGTATGTACAGAAACATAGTAAAGATGCAAAGTTAACACTTAGTTTTATTTTAAGTCAAACTTATTGAGATGAGAGAGAAGAAAATAAAATAATTCCTCAATACTTCCATCAGGTGGTCAATAAAATATGTTTGGAATTGATGCCATTGCACTGACATTGGTGTTGCAGGAATAGTTGACGGCCGCTGCAAGTCTTCTTATATGCACATAATTTTCCTAGTTGTAGTTTGTCTCTGGCATTTATGTAGTGTAGACTTTAATCTTCATAGTTAATTGCCTTAAACTTATCTTATAGGAGCTCTGATTGTTTGCACAAAAACCATTTACATACTATTGTAATTTTTGAGACACATTTTAAATAATTAATGCTTTGGCACTTTTTTTTTTGCTTGAAATGGCTGGTTCGGGGTGCTGGCAAATTCAATTCTATGAATCATTTTACTGTAGAATCTTCTTGGTATGCTCGCATCCCTTCTAGTGTCCTTGCAGTATGGACAGCACTTTTTACCCAAGTGAGCCATTTTGACAGAATAATTATTAAGGTACAAAAGAACGCCCTGTTATTCTACGCACATCACTCATCGTACACCGCCATGTGTGTTCCCAGGCAAGACTTGGTGCTGACGTGTGGGGCCTCACATGGGCTCATGCTGATCATGAACACTTTCTTGCCGAGCAACGCTGTCATTTTCGTGGATGAAGTTACGTACATGATTGCTCTAGAGGTCTTTAGACAGTTCCCGGACATGACGGTGGTGCCAGGTGCGGACAAGTTACACAATACTGTACATTATGTCACATATATCCGCTGTGTGTTTCATTCTTCCGAAGCACAGATGCATATGATGGGCTCCAGAACATAGTTGCTTAAGTCAAAAACCTCAGCATACTGTATTTGATTTTTCTATACCAAATAATAATTTTTATGTGGAAATACGTAGTTAACTTAAAGCTGCAAAACTGAAGACTCGCACCACTATGTTACGGGCCTCCTCATATGTGATAAGTATTAAGTCTGAGAACCATTTCAGTTCTAACCAGTGGGGGATTTAGCAGTCAGCAACTGCTCTCGAATGTTGACAGAAAAGTCAAAAATAATTTATTTCTAATTGATGCAGCTAAAACCCACAAGCAAAGTTAACCATTTTGTGTAATGTCTTCAAGCCTCTAGCTGTACTATTAACATTACAGTGTTACTTTCCCAGTTCAAATATGGCTGTTAAATTTCAGCTGTGACGAGCCATACCATACAGGAGTTGAATGGGATGGGGTGGCACTTCGTTTGATTTCCCACTATAACCCAACTACTACTAGATGGTTGAATTAATTTTTTATTTTGAATACCTATAGGCATGGATGCGAGGAGGGAAGGCCATAGCATGGCTGGGACTGCGGTAAGGTGTTTGGGAGCATGGTTAATTACTGGAAATACGATTAACGTCAATATTGCATTTAATATTGCCAAAATAATACTGTTGTGTTAGAGAGTAAAAGACAGCATGTATGATTGCATTTACGTTTACAAGTTTCACTTCAATAATGACATAAATGATTAGACAATTTTAATAGTGAGAATTTTAATAAGAATTAACAGACTACATGCCAAAACAGACAATGTAGTCACTCAAGCTACTGGACAAGACCAGTCGAGACGAGTGAATCAGGCTAACAAGACTACCTAACATCGGCTTTTATAAAATCGGCGCGGCACAGCGCGCATGCGCCAACCCCAGGAGGGGAGGCGAGAAGAAATGAAACACACACTAGGAGGGGGAAGGAGGAGGGGGGAGGTGCGCCTACGCCCGCGCAGACGCGCGATGTATGAAGCTAGCGGACCTAACCGCTACAATTTACTCATTACCTGTCTACCATAAATTTAGTCGAACCACCTGAACCGCACGAGCAAGTTTACCTCGTGAGAGGCACATGCAGGAAGGCGAAGAAGGAACAGCTGCATCAGAATGAATTTGGTGGCAAAACGAGTCGCCAGAGTAAACCCACTAGTGGAAAATCTGTCTTGGATCTAAGAGGAAACAAAACCTCAATTATTCCAATAAGAGGAAAGAAATCTGTCTGCCCAGTACCCACAACCCCTTCTCAATTTATATGTTGTCATACAAAAGTTATATACCATAAGACGGGGTGAATATAAACAGAATGCTCAAACTCTCTTCATATCTGTACCTCGGAGGCATAAGACACTTATGTCCACTCTCAGGCAAAATGCACTTTCAACCATAAACTTGACCACCGTTTGAAGTTCTTTCTAATGTCATACAACACAAAGATCTTCAATGTGTCAAAAATTCACATATTTTGGGTAGAAAATAGTTGAGTAAATAAATGAGGTACTATTTAAAATTCTGTAAACTGCTCTCATGAAAAATATGGTTTATGTGACATAGTGTCTTATGCCTTCGAGGTACCGAAATGTAAAATCCTTTAACGATAATCACTCTAAATGACAAATAACTTACAATATGTATGAAATCTTAACGAAACAATTGAATGTGTAAATATTTGTACATACTGTTTCTATTCACCCTATTTAAGGTGATATTTAATAATTCTAAGTGTTGTATGTTCTTTATCGTAGTGAAGGTTTATAGAAGTTAGGTTTCATTTCCTAAATATCCTGTGTGCTGTAGTTCCAATGACTGAAGAAGGTGTTGACACACAGGCTCTTGAACGGATAGCAAGGGAACTACGAAGCAACAAACAGAGGCACCTTAGCGATGAGAAACTATTCTGGGCCATGTACTATACAATGCCTGTCTTCCACAATCCCACTGGCTTGACGTTCTCCACCGGTAAGTAATACTTAACATCTTAGTTTGTGTCATGATGCAGTACAGAATATTGTAATAATTATAGTGAAACTCACTGTAATATATTTGGTAAACTAAAATAGTCATAGTAAACAGTAATCCCAAGTTTTAAAAAAATAAGAAAATTTGTCATGACAATGATTATAATACATATTCTCCTTCCAGTTTCTCAACAGGTGGGTAGTGCAGGGGTAGAGAGTGCATTAGTTAATCTCAAGGGACATGGTTCAAATTTTGTCACTGGCAAATTATGTTTACTGATTTTAATAAAATTATAATATATTATTCAATAAAATAATAATGTTAAATCAGCCTTATAAGGTTAAGGTTTGATTATAGAAAGTATTCTATGTTACGACATAGAATACTAACTTGTCAGTTATCGTTACAATAACTATAGCTATAAAAAGGGGACTTCAAGTGTTCAAAATGTTGAGGTTAAACTGACTAATTTGATATTCAATCTGGCATTTGAAATAAAATATATATTGTTTTTAATTATTCAATTCCGATATTCACACAAATGTAAGTGAAAAGAGTAAACACGTATGAAACCAAGAAGATTCATTCAGAAATTTCACCATTTGTTTTCTGCCACATAGTTTGTACATACTTCTTGTATTTTACGAATAGTGTTTGTTTAGAATTTAAATTATTATTTTTTTTTTTTTTAAATTTTACTAGATTTTTGCATCCACTTTTTTGGACTCCTGTGAAATACGGAAAACACAGTTTCACTTTACGTTTGAATTTGATTTTTTTTTTTTAATTTGATACTTGTTAACAATAGTGTATTTGATTCAAAAATTTTGATTTGACTTGTAAAAAACATGATTGTAAAAAGCTAGAACTGAAAGTGGAAGTGATACGTGTTTCCACAAACATGCGTGGATGTAGTGTTCGCCGAGGTGTTGCGACACGGCCTCCCCTCCAGGCTGCTGCCAGTCGCTGGTGGAAGCCGCCCGGAGGCTGGACCTGCTGGTGGTGTGCGACGACGTGTACAACCTGCTGTGCTACGGTGACGAGGTCCGCCCGCCCAGGAGACTGCTCGCCTACGACTGGGGCTCGGAGGGCTTCCAGGGGGGTCACGTCGTCTCCAACGGCACCTTCTCCAAGATCATGGGGCCCGGGGTGCGCGTGGGCTGGCTCGAGGCGCCCCCGAGACTGGCGTCCGTGCTGTGTGGCTCGTGAGTGGGTCCCCTCGAAATGTGCTAGAGCCACGATTATTTTGTGCATTAATGTCACTCCAGGTATTTACCCAATTTTTTTTTACACGTAATAAAAATATTTTGGAGTGCTCATCGGTTGGTTACCAAGTCACTGTTTTGACCTGTCACACTTCATTGGGTACTCGCTTCTTCTCCTTGTTTATAACCGGCTCAGGATTGTCAAGGAGAAATGTCATGAAAACTGGTTCATCAACGTGAAGTAGATATAGGTATAAGTTCTTCAAGTCTATCCGGTGACTCCACAAAGTAATTACGTATTGCTCTATTTAGGGCACTAAGAAAATTGGCTTGTACTTTCTAAATGCAGTGGAACTGTTTTTATGTTTCTGTAGGGACCAGGAAAATATATTGCTTAAAGCAGAAAACTGGAAGGAAAAAAAAAATTCATACTGCAATATTACACGGGACTTCAGAAAAGTGTAAATCTGGGAACTTGGACATGTTCATCATCGTTTTGTGAAAATAAGGTTTGCAAAATCGCAATTATATACAATTGATAAATAAAGCAGTGACTGTTTGTGTTTGCAGGGGAATACTGAAGAGTGGGGGAGCTGTGAACCAGTATGTTTCCGGTATATTTGCAAGCATTCTAGAACTGGGCTTGGAAGAGCAGCATCTTAATTTTCTGGTGAAGACGTATAAGGTGAGATACATACAAGGTCATTCGTGATGAAGTGGGATAAATGAAAGAGCTTATGGCTGACATTTTAATGGTTATCAACCTTTACAGAAGCTGTTTGAACACTCCACTTTCGGCGACATAGAATTTCGCCGCACGCACGTGCCTTTCTTGCGTTGAACACCCCTGTGTGTTCTATGGTGACTGGGAGTGTGCGCACTTCACATTGTTTTGTTTTTGCACATCATAACTCCATATGTACTGCCATAACAACCCATGTTGATGTTAGTGATGTATTTATGAAATCGTTTTAGTGTTGGTATCCGCCGATATTCCCAATTTTCTGAATTTCCAATGATATTGTTTCCAACAGATACTCAAAAAAAAAAATACACGTGAAAAAAAAGAAAATTTGATCTAATCAGGTGTCACCCATATTTTCTAATTACCTGTTTGTAGTTCTATAGACATCTTTTACTCCAATTTTCTGTACTTGAATGTTGTGTTTGTTAATTACCTAATCAAAGGCATAATGTGTATTGTGGTATGCCAAAATTTTATTCAGTTTAATACTTCTTTTGTCATCTACCGAAAATCTATTTTAAAATAATAATAATTTAGGTACTGATGTATTACTTACAAATATTGAAATTCTGATAACTTGCACTGTAATAATTTACAAAAAGTATTAAATAAGAGTTGTATTGGGTATCCAATCTCCTAAAGAAATGTATCTGTATCAGTTTTTTATCTGTATCACCCATCACTGGTTAGTAAAAAGTTTTGAAATTGGTTCATCAGTTATTTGTAGACGCCCTTCTCCACGCATTGTGATTTTACCTGATGTTTGAAAATCAGTGTGAACAATCTATTGCATTTCGTGAAAACAGACGATTGGTAGCTTCTGACACAGTGGCGTAGCCAGGATTTGTGTATGGGGGGTGTTAAGAAGCATGCCCCCCCCCCCCCCCTCCTCCAGTATTAAAGCGGGGGGTCCGGGAAAATTTAGATTTTAAGGTGTAAAATAGTGCTACTTTAGCGGGTTTCGGTACTTAAATTTAAATATTGTAATGGTAAAAGTTTTTATTAATTTAATATGAATTTGTTTGAGTGATGAATAAGAAATTAATTAAAGATTTGTTGCTAGGGGGACCCCTAAACCCCCCCCTCCGGCTACACCCCTGTCTAACAGCAATCTGTAAATTGGATTTCCGTACATTTCTAGCGACCACTGGTGGGATTGTAGACTACAGGGAACCTGTGCACGGGAGTCACTGACCGGAGTGTGCGCAGGAACGCATGAGCCGGGTGTGCGACGTCCTGGACGAGGGCCTCCCGCCCGGCTGCTCCTTCGTGCGGCCGCGAGGTGGCTACTTCGTCTGGGTCCGACTGCCGGAAGGCGTCGACAGCGCAGACGTGGCCTCGTGGTGCGAGCGGCACCGCAAGGTGGCTGCCATCCCGGGCCGCAGGTTCTCCGTCGCCGGCGGCTTCCGGAACTACCTGCGGCTGTCGATATCCTTCCACGACACCGCGGTCCTGGAACAGGCCACCAACAGGCTGTGCAGCGGGATCAGAGACTACATCAGCCACGAGATAAAACATTAGGGAATGCTGCTCTTTGGTGTGGGTTTATGCAGACTAATTTTGTACAGCTGCCTAGTGTTTTTTTTAAAATATGATTCCAAGACTTATTCTCTAGTTCTCATTTTCATATCCACTTACTGATTTATTTGTGGTGTTGGTATTAAAAAAGAATTAATTATAAACGACTCCTGTAAATAAAGAATTTTGATGTGTCAATTACTGTTTATGCCAGCAACATTTTCTTCATAGAGACACTTTAATTTTTTTACTAAAGATTATATAATATAAAAGTGTACATTTCAAAATATTTTTTGTATATTTTTATTTAGGGTTTATTAATGCCAAAGTTGTTAATTGTAATGTTTGATTAACTATTTATAAATTTAAAAGATTAATGACTTTAGGTAGATTTCAAATAAATACTACCTATGGAGCCATTATGTACCATGTTGCGACTTTTGGAAAATTTTTATATGGTTTTTTGTTTCATGTTCCATAGACCCCAAACCATTTGAACTTATTTTATCTCATAGGAGTAATAAAATCTTTTGTCTAAATAAGATTTGATACGACCAACCATAACTGCAAGGGGTTGAAAACACGAGAGTTGTAGGACAAAAAAAAATCATAACTCCCTTCGTAACCACAACATAGAATTCGTACAAATTATGTATTAATCTAATATTTTTATCTAAAACTTTTATCGCAAACAATTTTTTATAGTACAAACCATTACTCCAATGGGTGGAAATAAGGGTAGAAAGACCAAATGTCATTACTTTATTTTAATAGATGTACTATCGAATCCATTATAATTTATTGTAAAACACCCAAACTTTATCTAAAACTTTTGGCTGAACAATTTTTGATGAAACTAACTATTACCGTAAAACAGGGTTTGAAATAAAATAAATAATAAAAAAAATTTCTTAGTATCAAATTTGTTGAGATTTATTAATAACCATCTTAATGTGACCTTAACCCTTTATCCAAAAAAAAATTTATACAACCCCGTATTAGTGCAAGGGAGAAAAAAAGTAAATATCAAAAATAATTGCATAACTACCTTAGTAGGCATAATATAAAATTCATTAAGACATTCAATGCTGGATGCATTTAGTTAAAAACATTCAAAATATTTTTGCTGCATGTAATATGAGAAAATGTTAAACTGATCTTATTTGAATATTGGCGAATATGTAGGATGTCATGTAGGCTACATTAAGTTCTTAAAATGTTCCAGGAGTTTATTGAAGTTTATAAAATATTTCCTGGAGACATAGGTACTTCAAAATCTACCTATGCCAGTAGACTGTTATGAAAGGTTATTTTTTTGTACTTTGGTTTGTAACATTGCAACGCCCTGCCTTCCCCAGTATTTATGACATAGTGAAAGAATTGGGAATTTAAATTTGATTGCCAGTTTTTATGGCACTTTCGGGACTCAACATCGACAAATTTTATTGCGTACTAAGGTTACTTTCATTTGATACTCTCTTCTGGTGAGGTGATTTTTGCGGACATTGCCCAGTTACCAGCCTGTGTGTGCTATTGCCTGTGGTTGTTGCACCAATATTATTTCTGTAACAATTTTTTTGAGGTAAAACTTCTTTGCTGAGGTTGCTACAATTTTTGAGCGTTACGAAAATTCTGATCGCATGAATGGAACAGTTAGGTATGTGGTGGGGGAATTGGTAGAGCAGGAGAATGCGTCAGTAGCGATGCCACTCCAAACGCTACGTAGCATAGTATGCTACATGCTAGTTGTAACGGCCGGAAGAAAGAGGCAGTGATGCTACGGAATTCTTGTAATGTTGCTTGTATTTGTCTACTCCTCAGTTTTAGCTTTGAATATATATACTATATAGAAGTCGCCAGCCCAGGTTAAAATTTCTAATACGGTTTTGAGGTAGTTGGTTAATTCACCGCCGCAATCGCCACCATCTCCAGGGCATCGACTTGTGGTGGTCCCTAGCGGACAAGTGTCTAACTCTTCAAACACCCCTTCCCCCTCCCGTTGTACGAACTTGAGCTGCAGTGAATGATGGATGGGGGGTGCGGGGAATGACAGCGGGCGACAGTGCTGCGCTCTAACGTGTAAATAACAACTAAGACGATACAGGGCGTTACGGCAGCGCACTGCAGCGGTGAATTTCCCAAGCTGCTCATCATACGATTCTGAAAAACGTAGAGTAAATCCTATCCACTCGCGACTTCTATACAGTATATATATTCAAAGGTTTTAGTGACGACTAATGATTGACTAATTTATTTTATTTTATTAAAAGTAACAACAATTTGTTTATTCATGTGGAAAAGAGTTTACAATTGGTGCAATTAACTTAATAAGTATCATAAATTTTTATGTGAATAGTCAGTTCAGAATACCCTAATTAATGTAGTTGTGTTCATCGTTTTAAGTTGGCCACCCCTGCACTGCAGCAAAAATCCATTTATTTGGTTTTTCCGCCCTCTCTTCTGTGTTTACAGAGTTGTCACAGGCCTCAAAAGTTGTTATGCAACCTGACAGAAATCGACATTTCTCGTAACAGTTCCATACCTTTTCAACGATGATGTTTGTTCACGAGCACTTTTGACAGAAAGTTACGTAGACAGCAGGTACTACTTTCGAAAGCAGTATAATTAGAGACTAGTTACACGAGCCAGGCTATAGTTGCCCACTTGGGTAGTTTTAGTTGGTCATCGAATTACAAATTGACCGATGCCATTTCGCGGTAACTCAATGCAGTATGTTTTTTTTTTTTTTTTTTTTAAATTTGTGGTTTGTGCATTAAACAACAGGGAAGAGGGGGAATGACAAAATTACTCGCCCCCCTGGGCATGAGACAAGGCTATACCCACAGCTGACTCGGTACTCTGGGCGAGTGAGATTATGGCGATGGGTGTGTCAAACCCGTCTGGGGAAGAGAGAGAGAGAGAGAGAGAGTTGCGGAGAGTGGGAGAGGGGAAGGAGAGCACGAAAACACGGCGGGAGGGAAAGCGTCCGAGACGCGAATGAATTTGGGGGGGGGGGGGGGGAGGGGAGGTGTTACCCGCGGTTGTTTAGCGTGGCGTCGTTTATCGGCGTGCAGTATGCCAGCGGGTCAGCAGCGGCGGCGGAGCGACCATGTGCCCGGGGAAAGGCAGGACGGCCGACGACGCCGCTGCTCCCCGGAGGAGGGCGGCGGCTGCAGCTGCGGGTAAGGTCCCGTCCCCCCCGAGACACCCGCGAATCGCGCCAGCTGCAGATGCAGCTTCCAGATGCTCCGCGGAGGCGAGCGCTGCAGCGGCGCGACAACTAATAATCGCGGTCAAGAGCAGAGTCGTCTAGAATATGTTAACGTCTTTAGCTCTCGGTACACGGCATCTGGTAGGAGTAATTTCGTGAACGGAGCGGAAGGCGCATGGAATGTGTTGACAACCATAGTGCTGCCATCTGTGGCGGATGGCGCGAACCAAAGTTCATAGAGACAAAGGGGGAAACTTTATAGTTTTAAACGTTTAATGAATTTTAACAATAAATTACATTTTCAAAAAACCAGGCCCAGAGCGGGTTTAAGTGTTTTTTTTTTTCCCCTTTTATCGTAGCCTTTTCATTATATAGTTTAAAATTTCTGTCTGCAAATATCGAATGATTCGATAGTCGACATAGCTGCCTCGGCAGCGAATTCTAGCGGCCGGTGCGGAAACTACGCGTGATTCGCGTCAAGTAGTGTAGTTAAAAACAATTTGCATATCACGATCGGAATTATTTTTAAAAAAATCTACGTTAAATTACGTGTCGCGAGTTTCGTATCGCAAGTGTATTTACAACATGAGAAAATTTGCTCATTACCGAGGTCAGAGGTTGCACATCTCTGGACAAGTGGCGAGTGCTGAAAATACTTCGACACATTTTTTTTATGAGTAATTTTTCTCTATAATAAAAAAGTTATTGATGATAACACTAAAATATCAAGGAGTGCAAGACTTTCAGAAAGCCAGCGTTTATGCATAAAAAATCAAGTTACAATTTAGATTGAGAAAAGAAACATACATATTTTTAATTTTGGTTTATATTTATACCATGAAAAAAAATATTTAGTTTCATTTCTCTACAAGTCGTGATTGCTTAGGCCGAAATATCTTCTTTATTTATTTATGACTCGAATCTGTTGAAAACTGAGAGAATGTAAACAACTCTTGTCTAGAATCTTGTTATTTATTGCAATCGTGTTCGCAGGCTTTTACGGCCATTGTCTGAAGTAGCTTGGCTTCTGGGTTGTAGCCGTGTCCTTAGCGAATAATTCACCGACGTTTCTAGTCGACATTACAGTCGCCATCAGGGAGTTACTGAGTATAGTAGGTAACTGCTCCCTGATGATGGCGACTGCAATTTCGACCGAAACCTTCGGTGAATTATTCGCCAAGGACACGGCTACAAATCCAGAAGCCAAGCTACTTCATTTATTGCAATCGTTCAGCGATTTACTTAATTTAACATGACCCCGACCGTAGGCGCGACTAGATTTATCGTTGGGGTGATCCTGTTCCCAGCACCCATACGCCAACCCTTTTGATTGATTGACGTGAGGAGTAAAAATCAGTTCGCCTGCTTGGTTCTGTCGCGTGTTTGTGGGACGGCAGCGGTTCGCCGCGAGAATTCCGATACTGCGCAGTCCCGCCCACGCGGGGGAGAAGACTAATGTCGTCGCCTGTCAGACCTTACTGGTCGTGACCGGGGAAGCATACAACTCACATACTTTCGGTTCCCTGCAAGAATTTCCGAAGATTTCAGAAGTTTTGCGTTTTGGTATTAACGCCACTTCAGCCGCTAAATCAGAAGTTTCCAATGAAAACAAGCATGTTGTGACTGACCTAACATAACCTAACCTAACCTAACCCTTCGATTTTTTTAATTTCAATTTTTGCGAGAAATCCGAAGTTGCACGAACGTGGTAGGGAACCGAAACTACGTGAGTTGTAGGCTACCGTCGTGACCGTGCTCTGACCCCCACGTAATCACGTCTATGGCGCCGCCAGCCAGTGGCGGGTACGAGAATTATTATATGTTTTTTTCAGAGGGGGATTTGAAAAAAAAAAAAAAACACGTGAGCGAGTCTTTCAGTACTCACCAGTGAGGTGTTGCATCTTATACCTCGGTAAAAAGCAAGTTCACGTGTTCTCATGTTGCAAATACACTTATAATACGAAATTAGGACCAGGGCCGGTGCAAGGTAAATTGGCGCCCTAGGCGAAAAACCTTAAAGCCCCCCCCCCCCCCCTCTTGCCGGGACACCCAAAAAAAAATTTTCCTTGCCTCAAAATACATCACGTAAGCCTAAGATTTTTCTCAACAATCAATTGAAAGCAGGCTTGTGTGTGTGTGTTTTTTTATACTTTTTTACTTATTACAAATCATGAACAGGTCACCGTTTACTTTAAATAATTACTTATATTAATATAAAAATTCCAAACTGTTACAAAAATCCATTTTCATCTAGTTTCAATAATCGTTAAAACATATATCAGCTGTTACGTGTCGTGCTGCGCCGCCCCCAGCTACTTGGCGGCCTAGGCGGTTGCCTAGTTCGCCTATATGGACGCGCCGGCCCTGACTAGGACACGGAATTCAACCTAGAATTCTTTAAAATAATGCCGTTGTGTGATTAATATACGTTAATTGTTTTTTTTTTCCAGCTACTTTTGACGCGAATCACACGTAGTTAACACACCCGCCGCTAGAATTCGCTGTCGGAACAGCTACGTTGACTATTGAATAACTTGATTAGCAGACCGAAATTTAAAACAATAAAATGAAACTGCTTCGGTAAAAACCGAAAAAGACGTGAAAAAATACTTAACTCCGGCTTTTAACCTGATTTTCGATAAATAATTTTATTCAAATAATGCTTATCTTGTTAAAAAAAATGAAATAAATAGGCTACTATAAATGTTTTCCTTTGGCTTTGTAAACTTTGATTCGTGCCATCCGCCACAGATGGCAGCACCGTGGTTGCACATTTCCGTTTCATTCACGAAATTACTCCCAACAAATGTCGTATACCGAGAGCTAAGATGTTGCACATCAGTGACATTACTACTGACACTAACACACTGATGTATATGCATACATTAGTAGCAGGGGCGCAACAACTAAATTTCCAAAGGGAGGGGGGGGGGCAATATACTTTTTTATAAAGAATTATCGATCCCCCGTATTGAAGCGGGGGGTCTGGGGGTCCTCCCCCGGGAAAATTTGTATTTCAAGGTGGAAAATGGTGCTATTTAAGCAGTTTTATTATCTAAAAATTGATTACACAGCACTTTCTTTGCCCCCGTTTCCCCCCACTTCAAGGTTTCAGAGGGGGGGGGGGGCAAAATACCCTTGCCCCTCCCTGTTGTTGCGCCCCTGATTAGTAGCAGTAGCAGACAGGCGACTCTGCTTCTGTCGGTTGAAATAATTGCAGGTGTATTAAAAAGAGCTCCTCTCGCCTTCGTTGATTTTTTTTTGCCAAACTGTTTCCTGTTTCCGTTGAGTCGTGGGCGGGGGAGATACTTCACACCCCGGGTGTTCCCTGGGTCCGTCACTGCCAGCGGCGCCAGCTAGCGGGGCTTCGGGAACGGGAGAGCGCGAACGCTACTGCCTACTGGTCGACCTCCAAAACAGTGTGGCACAAGCACCGTGACGCAATCGACTCCGAATCTGGTTTCGTCACCTTCCGTTAACACGAAGGCGTCGCGCCGAAGAAGGGAGTCGAGGGTAGCCGGTTTAGGACACGGGTTAGAATCCTAACCGAATTAACCTTTTTTTTCTCCCATTAATTTCCTTCTCTATTTGTCACACACTAAAATATATATATTGAAGCAACAAACACGTTTTGAATAGTTTCCAATGCACGAATCAAATCATAGTATAGGCATAGTATCTACAGTATAAACAACAAACACCCACCCCCACCCCCAATTTGTAGTATTCACAGACTAGCACCCTTTAGAAGATTTTTTTTTGTGCTAACCCAACAAAATGCTGAATTTTTTAATGTTATTTATTAACGCCTTCACTTTATGCTAGTAAGCTAAAGCAGAGTAAAAAAACTAAAAAAAAAAAAAACTGAAAAATATATAAACAGGGTAGTTGTTGGTGTATCAACGCTTTGAATGAATAATAACGCAATAAAGACACTGCGTGATCCGTAAGAAGTCACTAATGCCGAAAATAGCCTCCTCTCCCCCTCCCCCCCCTTTACCAATGAACACCTTTTCCGTTATTCTGGATTGCGTCCTTGTTTGCAACTTTGTTATTGAAGTGTACAAACCAGAATAATTTATCCTCCGGGAAAAGGCATGGATATTGATGTTACTTGAAAATATTGCATGCTTTACGTGTGCAAGTTAGCGCGTACTCTTTGGTGCAAACCCTAGACGCAAAAGCTCGCACCAGATTATCACTAAGAAATTTTCGGAATTTTACTTACGAGGGCTACCAAGGTCAGTAGTATGGTTATGACCGGAATTTACATTGCACAGTTGTGCGACAGAGGCTTCAGATGCTGAGAATCCTAGTAGGACAAACTTGCAGGTGAATAATCACAAGGGTTAAAGAACATATCAGCGACTATAAACATTAAAACCTACGATCAGCTGTAGCAGTAGGTACTGTCCTTGCGGAAACCAGGCACAGTATTCAATTCGACCAATTCCACACCATAGCCAACATCCCAAAATACAAGAAAAGATATACATTCGAGAATCAGTATAAATATGATAACACCCATCAAACAAAGTGGATGGATACAAATTAAGCAGAATATGGGAACCTCTCTTACAAAAATCCTCAAAACCTAGCTCTGCATCAACCACAGACAAATCGCCTCTGGTTGGCCAAACAGCCCAGCCAACCAGAAGAGAAGAGGCCTCTGATTGGCCCACAGCTGCAGCCAATCGGGAAACACTCTCCTCTCAGGCGAGCTGTTAAAAGGCTGGAGAACTTGCAATAATCCCAATAGGTAACTGCTATACTGATGATGGCGACTGCAACAACGACCGAAACGTTGGTGGCATCTTCGCCTTCTATACGGCTACCACCCAGAAGCCAAGAAACTCCAGACAATGGCCGCGAAAGTCTGCGATCTTTATCCTAAAATATAATACAGTTAAATTATAATCCACTCGTTAATTATTTGATACCCTTCAGAAATGTGTACTTCGCAGTCACGTGCTAAAAATGAATAGCCTGACAAGTAGGCAGCACATACCACACACCATACGCTAGGGCGATGGTGCAAGGAAACATTACATTTCTGAAAAATAAAATAATAACTTATCAATTGTGTAATGCATATAATTAAGTTGTAAGGGCAATGCTGTGTCGTAAACAAGAACATTTGAAAAGCTTACACTAATAGTTCACAGCGGTTGGGTATAATGTAATTCAATGGCGGCTTCAGGATGACTTTTCGGGAGGGGCTATCGCACAAAAAAAGGTCGTAGTTGCAAAAAAATGAAAGTGGTCAGATATTGGCCTTGGAATATTATTTACAAATTACAGGTTTCAAATACAGAACCTTAGTAGCTCCATGCAATTTTTGATGAGATAAAAGTTTAATATATGCAATTAAATATTTAAATAAACATAAACATAAACTAATCAATAAAATTGTTCTCGGGAGGGGCTATCGCCCCCACCGCCCCCCTTCTGGAGCCGCGCTTGATGTAATTTCGGGAGAGATGTCACACCTTTTGATAATGCGGAACTGTCTAATGATGGATTACTCAACTTTAAGTTTCAATGTATTGGGAGAAGCAATAGGTTTCCTAGTTTAGTTTCAGAACCATAATAATATTTAACTAATTGCTAAATTATTACAGCAATGATTTTTAAAATATACTGTTTCCGGCATCTCTCCCAAATGAGCATTGGTGAGATGCTGCATAGTTAGGGAGAGATGCCGTAAACTTCAACTGCCAAAACAAACCACACTAATTTGTACTTACCAAACAAACATAGTTATAGAACTATTTTAACAAAAAGAGTTATTCCATTTTTATTTATTTATAGATCATTAAAATAACTACCTACTTTTATAACTTACAAAATGTAAAAAGCAGAAATTGTATTCAAATTTTTCAAACAAGAATTTCAACTATACATTACTCTACATAAGTATAAAATATAAACTGTAGTTATTACATAATAAATTATATGTAAAATAAAATTGAAGTGTAAATGTAAGTCCACATTTTAGCAGTGTCTCTATATAAATTTACTTTTAATAAAATAAAAGCATTCACAAAAACTAATAATTGATAGACATAAAAAAACTTGTAAGTAATCTCTAAATCACAGTCTTTATAATTTTCTTCGCAGATCACAAATAAAACTGAACTTAAGTTTGTTTAAAAATGTTACTACTTTTTATTTGAGTTAACTTCACGGATGTTCTTTCTCCCACAGTTTGTACATAAATTCTTCTAAAGAGTACACGTTTCGTGCATCCACATTTTACATTGATTGCAGCGAATCCAGTCGGCAGTTTGTTTGGTGACATAATAGTTTTCCCAACACTCTATGCACTGATTACTGTCCACAGCAATAGACGGATCATCTTCTTTCGAGCTAGACGTATTTGCTATTCTTTCCTCCCTTGGACCATCTGCCTGGTTGCCACGTAATGCATTTATTTTCCTCTTTCTATTGAATATATTTCCTACAACAGTTTTCCTTTGGTTCTTATTTCTTTTGTCAAGTGCATCTTTGACTTGAATGTTTTCAGACGATTCTGACACTGTTGCTTTCTTCCGCCTGGGTCCAGGTGCAGGCATTGTGGGCAATGGACTTATTTCGTGCAAATGTTTTGAAGGAGTTGATGGATCAGTAGCTGTGTTGGATACATTGGAATGTGTCCCTGATGAGCCTGGGCAATCAGATGTTGCTTTGTAACTTGGTACGGGTAAAATTACTTCTGGGGGGCCTCGGCAGTCTGATGAAGTGTGTGGAATGAAGTCAGACGCAAGTAAACCAGTTGATCCTGAGCCGGAAGATGCAGGGAAAGAAGAGCTTTTAGAATTTTGATCTGGAATTGAAAGAAAAAAAAACGTATTCTGGTATAGCAGCTGGGCAGAATGGGAACACTCCAGTCGCCTTAAATCCGCTGACAGCTGTTCCAACTGATGCTGCTTTCTTCCATGCATTCCCTATCAGCACTCCCATTTTAATCCTGCTGATTTTTTTTAATTTACTTGTTTTCATGAAATTGTTGGCGTGTTTGTTAAACTCAGATTTAAGAGGGTCAAAGAAAGCTCTATCAAATGGTTGAAGAGCTTGGGTCGAGTGGGGTGGTAGACATAACAAAATAATATCATGATCATTTGCTAACTGCAGTAAATCAAATGAGTTGGAGTGAGATGCGTGGCGATATAATAAAAGTAAAGTCTTTCCTGGAGGTTTGAGATGCAAAAAGTGTTCTTTGAACCACTTCAAGAATAACTCAGCATTTACATAGGCACTTTTTGGGTTCATGAAAATATTTGATCCTGGTGGCAGACCTTCCAAATGATCTTGGTTTTTATTTATTCCCTTCAATATCAAAGTTGGAGGTAGGAAAGTCCCCACAGCACTGCAAAAAGCAATCAATGACACTGTTTCGCCCTTTTCTCCTGATGTTACTTTGTGGACAACTTTCTAACCTTTTGTAGTTACAACACTACCTGATTTGTTTATTAACTGAATACCGGTCTCATCTACATTAAAAATATTTTGGGGTTTGTTATGTAGATCATTATCACTCATAATTTCTAGCAACAATTGAAAGAAATATTCAAATTCTTTTCTGTTTAAACCTTGAGCTCTTGCGAGAGATAAACCTTGAGCAACTCTTACGCTAAGTTCTGGATTCCTTTCTAAAAATGAATAGAGCCAATCATAGCCAGCAATTTCATTGTCCTTTGAAAATTTGTGCTGTATGCCTAACTTTTCTGCAAATTGGTAAGCTAACCTTCCAACTGTGGTCCGGTCTGGCGCAAATCCAGCAGAGCTCAACTTCTGAATGTGTGACACGAGTCGTTTTTTATTTTCTGGACTGAATGTTCCAGATGGTCCAAGGCCAGTTTTTGTAAATTTCCCTGATTTCATTCTCCTATCGAGTGTCCTTGCAGGAATGTCATAGTATCTTTCCGCTTCTCGCTTACCTATATCTCCATTAGTTATCCTATTCACTGCTTCTACTAGCTGTTCTTCCGTCCATTGCGCTCGTGGTTTTATACCGAGTTTCCGGCGGTACTTTCTAGGCATGCCCTGATAGGATCCTGCAACAAAGATAATAAAAAATGTTAATTAATACTTAACATTAAATAATTTAGTATTATTACTTAACTACACATTTCCCACACATTTGAATCTCTTTTAAAATAAAAAATAAAAATTACTACTTACTAAAGTAATTTAAAATGGTTTGGCATCTCTCCCTTAAAAAAATGTGGCATATGTACCTACTTTCAGGGAATGACGCCGCACACGTCATTTGGAAACCCTCGAAAGTAATATGGCTGCCATCTGTCAGAAATTCACAAGTAAGGATCATATTTTTATGTCGAGTGATAATTTTTTACAAAACATTTACTGTTTGTTAAAGAACGCCATTAAAATAAATGTTAATAACTATTTTGATACATTGAATTGTGTGCTTACCTCATAAAATAGCGTTAATCCTGTAGAAGTTAAGAAGACTTACAGCTGTAACTTTTCACGCGAAATACAAAGACAGGCACTGACAGAAAAATCAAGATGCAATCTAGCGGCTTCTGTTCAAACTACGACCGCGGCATCTCTCCTGACGCAGCATCTCTCCCAAAATTACCGCGAATTGTCCGTGAAGAAGTTGGGGTTGATAAGTATGTAATCTTACCGTTTTGGACTCGTTACTGTTTACAAATATAGTTGACTTTCACAGGCCTGGTAAAACTGTAACGGATGATGTCTTGGGGTCGTGTTTCCGGTCGTAGAACTGTTTCGCCGTCTGGAGAGAGATGCGACGGGTGAAAGTGGCCTATGGAAACCCGCGTCTCTTATGGCCAGCTTCCCCCTCCTCCCCCTCTCATGGTGTTCCCTCTTGCCCATCACGCTCGCCCGCGCAATGAAGTCCAATTAAGGTCACGATGCTGGAACCAACCTACAGGCCATTCTTCTCTCGGCGAACGTATCGCCGATCAACATCTAAGTGGTGAACACATTCGAGTAAATCGCGAAAGTAGTACGCATTGAAATTATAAGAATGACAATGCAAATCCTCAAACAGCCATTCTGTTTTCACACCAACCCTTCCCCCAACCTTAATCGCCCCCTCCCCATATATTTTCTTACAAAACATCCCCCCCCCCCCTTTTCCAAAACCGAGCAGTTTGATCCAGATCCAGAGGTAATGGGACTCTCCCTCGGGCCACACCACACGCGACTCGCCAGTCCTCGACTCTGATGTGACGTGACGCACTGGCGCGCAGGGGCGGCGGCGGGCAAGGAGCGACGCTCGTACGGCTGCTTCCTGCTGGGGCTGGCGGCGGCGGCGCTGCTGGCGGCGGCGGTGGCGGCCGTCGGCGTGGCGCTGTACCTGGGGGCGGACGACGCCGGCCTGGTGCTGGGCGTGCTGCTGGCAGCGCTGGCGGCGGCGGGGGCGGGAGCCTGCGCCTTCGTCGAGTGGCAGCGGCGGCGCGCGGCACGCCGGCGGCGGCGCGGGGCCGGGGCGACCCCGCCGGGCCAGGTGCGCCAAACTCGTCCTTACGGCTTACGCCCCATAGTCCCAACACACACTAGACTACGGCTTCCCAGCGCTTTGGCTACTGCCTAACACCAGGCCAGTGGCGTAGCCAGGATTTGTGTATGGGGGGTGTTAAGAAGCATGCGCGCGCCCCCCCCCCCCCCTCCGTATTAAAGCGGGTGTCCGGGGGTCCTCCCCCGGGAAAATTTGGATTTTAAGGTGTAAAATAGTGCTATTTCAGCAGTTTTCGGTACTTAAATTTAAATATTGTAATGGTAAAAATTTTTTTTATTAGTTTTAATATGAAATTTGTTTGAGTGATGAATAAGAAATTAATTAAAGATTTGGTGCTAAGAGGGGGGGGGAAAGGTTTGAACTCCTAACCCCCCCCCCCCCCCACTGGCTACGCCCATGCACCAGGCACTAGGCCTACTGGATCTTTTAGTTTTAGATATTAGTAGGTATATAAGCAATTTTTATTTTTGAAATTTAGGAAAAAAATAAATAAAATTGCAGTTTGATTTATAACACGTAACTCTGAAAACAAAAAAATTATAGACTAAAACAGCTTAAGTCAATTATTTTTAAAAAAAATATTGATAAAACACATTATTTTGAGTGGGAAACTTGTTGCTGTTTGTCCATTATCAATCTGTCAATATCAGGGTCAATATAACTTCTTGACAGCATTTTATCGCGTACCACCTATAACGTTGCCACATACCACCGGTTTGTAAACCCTGATATACACCATTATATTAAATATATCTTTGGATGTTTTGCATGGTAATATTCTTAATCTATAATAAATTATAATAATGCGACATAATAGGTTGGTTACAGTGGTGGACGCAAGAAGGGGAAGGTGAGGGAGGGAAACTGAGGAATCCATCCCCCAGATTTTTTTTTGGGGGGGGGGGTGCTGAAACTGCAATATATCAGCGAAACCAGTATGTTCTTTTGGATGATGCATTATGAGTTGTCGCACCGCCTGCATGTATCTCAACTGCGAGAAGCCACGTAGACCCATTCCCAATATGTAGAGACCTGTAAAATTCGCGGATTAATTTCGCGATAGGATAGAGTCCAAATACTTTTGAAATTATTTTTCTTTAGTGATTGTGCCACAGTTTATCTGAAGGACTCTGGGCCATTGAATAAATCTTTTAACGGAAGAATCAGCGAATCACGATCATTCCAGTCAACAGGTGTTACGAGTCGGTAACCAATCAGCAGATGTAATTTGTACGCGTGCACAGAGGATCATGGAGTATATATCCATTGGGGATTTAAAAATCGCGAATTTTACAGGTCTCTTCCAATATGCCATTGTCTGTGCCAATAGTAATAATGTAAGTTTTTTTTTTTTGGATACACGTAGGTATTCTGATTTTATATTTATACGCCATGGAAAAAAAAATAAACATTCATGTACCCGCCACCGCGCACACTGCAGGGCTGCCGTCATTCGATGTCTGCTGTGTCGAACAGGCGGGGAACGGACTGAGCAGCGACCCCAGCGCTCCGCCCCCGTCCAGCCGGGCATCCCTGCTGCCGTGGCGCAGTAGCGCCTCTTCCCAGGGCTCCGCCCCACCCGCCTACCACCAGGTGTCCGGCGGCGAGTCCCACTGACGTCCCCAGGGGCCTTGCCCTCACCGGCGGCTTGCAGAGTCCCGCATGTTCCGTCAGCTCAAGTGGACAGTTCACATCTCAACTACCTGAAGTACCCGGCGTTACCCCGGGCCGAACACGTTCCAATGCAAGGGAACATCACCACCGAGTTTCGAGTCTGTAGAAGAAACACTTGAAAAAAAAAAAAAAAAGAAATTTTGATTTTATAAAGTCCCACTGATCGCACAGTCTCGGTGCATCGTCAAGACTTAACGCATCGGCAAAACTGGGACGCCAATCTTCAGCTTCTCTTGTGTGTGGGAAGGCAGGTTACCCCTAAGGCAAGACGTGGCGAACGCACCAAACGATAGCGCGTTACAAATTCAAAGTAAAGACCATCAGTTACGAAGTTCTGAATTAAACTGTTGTTAGCGCCTTCAGTTCGCTAGCAGCCGCAAGCTTCACTAAGCGGATGGGTTTCGCCAAGGAGAATGATAGGAATTTGCCAGACCTTACATGACCACGTGGTAGACATTAAGAAATGACACAAACTCACTATTTGTGCGTCTTATGATCCAAAAACTGAATTTATCCTTTTTCACGCCCTTAGGGACGGAATTTCATAATTATAAATTCTAGTCAGCGCAAGCGTAAGCAAGCTGCGCAGTGCGTGCCCAACACTTGGACGGTTTACTGACCGAACGAACGTGTGTTAAGCCGAGGCTACATTCGCAACAGCACACAAACAGCACATACACAGCACAGTTGCTCACGCACAGCACAACAGTCGAAGCTACATTCGCACACAGTACAGCAGTTCGAATCATAACCCGATTTTTCCCTCATTTACTTCTGTCAAAAATTTCAGTTTCAAAAAAATATTTCAAAAGTTTGAATTTTGTCATCTATTATATACAGAAGCAGTTTACCTAAACCCAAGCATTTAATTTCACCGTTTTGCTGTTAACGTTTAGGAATGATAAACAAAGAAATTCCTCGCAAATAACTAACAAATGCATATTAGTTTCACACATTTATTTTTTAAAATGCACGCATCAAAACAACCGTCAGTAATTGTATGCCACTGACGTAGCGTACTCTGATTGACCGCAAGCAAAAATCTGCGCAAGGCACAGAGAATAGTTCGTATTTCGTCGGCTTTTCTGTGCGTATGCTAATTACCAAATGTAGCAGCTGCTGTTTGGTTGTGTACATTCAACTCTCGAGCGTCTGTGTTTTCTGCGTGCTGTTGCGAATGTAGCCCAGCCTTTATGGCGCGCGAATGAGGTTATAAATCTCACAGCAAGGCACTTTGTATGTTCGAGTTTGAATACTGTGTTTTGATAATTTCATTTAATTGCATTTAAGTGTTTTTTTAAGCGTCAAATGACTACTTGACATTTAATCCATTTTAACAAACACAATGGTCATTTGGAGCGCCATTTCTGAACAAACACAGGTGTTCGCATCAGCTGATTTGAACACTTATCTTGGCAAATCGCCATCGCTATATTTAGGTACGCGATGATTGCAATGTTAGGCCATTGGTGTTCTCTACGGCTTGGGCACGTAATTGTTTTTTTTTGTAGGCACTAGTTGCCAATAATAAATGTGCTAAAAAAAAAGTTTTCTCCTGGTGATCCTGAAACTCTTGTCAAATGTAGCCTACTTTGTTTTCAAGGCCGCTTCGTGGTAATGTTTGTAAACGTAGCCATACTTTACTAATTTTGTAGTAATTTTAAAGTGTGTACATAATAAAACATATTTTACTATTGTAATATTTTATTCGAATGTAAGCCATTCAATTACTATGGAATTTATAATTACTTCTTATGTAGTTGGTGTTTTGGCCGTAAAAGTCAATTTACAGTACGTACTCAGTACTTTTTTAATCTATGTAAATATTTTCACCGGCATGGAGCCAAACATACCAAACGTTAAATTAAATAACGGTTTGGAGTGTCCTGCTTTAGGAATTGGAACGTACGAGGTAAGAGAACCAATGCTTTGTTCTTAATTCATATATTTCTTTAAGAAAATGTAATTCCATATAAGTTTATGTTATTAACTTTTATCACAAAAGTTTCATAACCATATTTTCTTTATTTGTTTATTTCAAGTTCCTTGAGTTCACGCCTACTTTTTCTATGGCTCACACTTAGAAAATTGTATTAAAGTACATACGATAAATCACTATTCCTGTAACACTATAATGTCTTACTATTTCAACAAAAATCATGAAATCTTCACTTGAGTGTTAAGTTTATTAAAACTTCCTGGTATTGAAATTCCAACAATATAGTTTAGGGTAAATGCGGGATGGACGCCACAACGGGAGCGATGCCACACTCAGCGTAGTTTTCAGTTCACTTACTATATGGTGCGGTCATTGCTTCCATAGTATCCCGACATATGGCACAGTAATCCTCTTGCAGTCAGAGGCGCTTCTGTGAACGAGTAAGAACTGCGCTGGCGTTTATTCACTCGTAAGTATTGTTTCTAGCTTTGAAATATTTTATTATCTAATAATTATTTTGCATTTACTAAACTAAAATTAAAATATATCTCAATATTATAGTTGTATGTGTTTGTTCCGTTGTTGGAACATACTATGGTAGTATATTTTTATATATCATCACTGTTAACACACTTTGTTGTAGTATGGCGTATTTCCTTAGATTTTGGGAGAGATGCCACAGTTTGTTATGGGGAGAGATGCCACATCGGCTATATAAAATCACGCCTAGGGAGGGATGCCACATTTTTTATATGACTTAATATTCTATGGAAAAAATTAATAATTTTTCTACATAGTAAATTAATTTACCAGATTACTTAAGCACAAATTCTCCCATGTCACAAAAATGGCAGGTTTTGCCTGGCTATCTTCATTCTTGGAGAGGAATTCTGAAATATATGTGCGTCAAGCTGAGGGCCCAAGGCATGTCTCGTCCAGAAGCAGATGGGTTTTATAAGCTGCTGAAAGAAGTCATGGTTAGTCAAAATTTGATGGATAAGCCTCATAATATTTTCAACATGGATGAAAGTGGTATCCAGTTGACAAACAAACCAGAGAAGGTTTTGACAATGAAAGGTGCCAAGGATGTCCACATTTTGACTCCTCGTGAGAAAGGCGAAAACATAACTGTAATTGCATGTTGAAATGCAGAAGGAGTATTTCTACCACCAGTTCTTTTGATGAAAGGAGTGCAAAAGAAAAAAGAATTCGTAGATGAACTCCCTCATGGATCAGATGTTTACATGACCCCAAAGTCGTCGTTCATAGCCACATAATTGTTTTTCAAATGGTTTGAGGAGCATTTCCTACCCCGGAAACCTCCTGGTAAGACTGTTTTGATTTTGGATGGCCATGCATCACATTACAACGCATTCGACATGTTGAGTCTGGCTGACAAGAATGTGTGATCATAGTATGTTTGCCTAGTCACACAACACAGGCTCTCCAGCCACTGGATCGTTCATTTTTTGGTCCGCTTAAGGTCTATTACAACAACGAGGCCAAAGTGTGGATGCAACATCATGAGGACAGAAATATCACTAGATATCAGGCTGGATATCTCATTGGCAAAGCCTGGGAGAAGGCAGCATCAGTTGGTAATGCAGTTACGGGGTTCAAAGCAACAGGAATATATCACCTTAATCCCGACATTGTACCAGAGCACTTTTATGCAATATCTAATGCATCTGTTTCCACATTGACAACTATCAACACGCCACTTACTTCTAGCAGCCCTGTTTCATCAGCTTCCACAACTTATTCTACAGCACTTTCAGCTGCCATTCCATCAACATTTCGAGCCTCAAATCCAACCCCATCAGGATCTTCCACATTTGTTTCGACAACCTCAACCCCTGAAAGCGAATCTCTCCATACACCAACGAAATATCTTTGAGGTTAGTCCCGTGCCAACTGCTCCAGTTTCTCGCAGCAAGAAAAGAAAATCTGCAGCAGTTTTGACAGCACCAGAACACATTCAGAAATGCAAAGATTCCAAAGAGAAGAAGCAAAAGAAACTAGAAAGACAGCTCAACACCAATAAATGTAAGAAGAAGGTACCAAAGAAGAAAAGTAAACATGCGAAAGTCGAAGAAGCAAGTTATGTTTACAAATTTGGTATCAACGATACACTTGCTACAAGTGAAGATGATGTGAGTACCAACAATTGTGTAGAATGCTGGAAAAATTACTACACCAACAAAGAGAAGGCAGACTGGATTCGGTGCGATGTGTGCCACAAGTGGCTCCACGATTCATGTACGATGTATGGGCCCATGTGCAACTCTTGCGGAAGAGAAGTGAAGAGCACAGACGTGAATAAAGTAAAAAACATTAAGTGAGGCATCTCTCCCGATTTCCGTGGCATCTCTCCCTTAGCCAGTGGGAGGGATGCCCAAAAATACATTTCATTGTTATTTTTATTGGGTTTTTAATTATGTTATTATCTTTTAATATTTTATCACTTCTCTGACATTATTTGAGAATTTTTTAATGTAGGCGCTATTAAGAATAATTTTATAGAATTTAAATTTTTTTTCAAAATGTGTGGCATCTCTCCCGCAATTACCCTATATGTTACAATAACGATGAGTGAGCAAGCAATACCAATACATTTATTACAGCATTATTATACCTTGGTGAAGTTATTCATTAGGATATTCAACCAACTGTCAAGAATATAATTTTAAACTGTATCTTTCTAAATACTGTCCAAGTTTTAGGTCATGACTAGCCAATAAAACATACTGAAGAAAAATTTGTTTCGAGGGGTTACAATGGCTGATTGGTTAGAAGATCAATTGCCTCTCACCAAGGCATCTGGTTTCGAAATAATTTTTAAGGGTCACGGTTTTCCCTATATATATGTATGTGTGTATATATATATATATATATATATATATATATATATATATATATATATACACACACTATTCCAAGTTTTTTTTTTTTTTTTCAGAAAAGCCCCGACCCTTAAATTTTTACCGGATTAGATTCCGTGCGGCGGTATTTAACCTGGCTTCTTCGCAAGTGGGAAGTTTCCAGCGGAAGTTTCCGTAAAGCTACTTTTATGTATACGGCTGCAGTGCTTGAGACGTCGTGTTCGGACGCGCGCTCGCCACTCTGGGTCGCCTGGGCAGAGTCCGTTGCCTTTCTGCTGGGCTTCTTTCTTTCTCAGTCGATGGAGCAGACATCTCTCTGCATCGGGAAGTCCTGATGGTCGGTTAGATTTGGATGTAACTCGCTGCTTCTTCGATTTCTTCAAACATTATTTTAAAAAAATAGTGTACGAAATATTAAAGTATTTTTTTTTTTAATATAAAACGTAGTTTACATTGTAAAGTAAAGAATTAAAGTTGCTTTGAGCGAATCGACAAAGTACTTTCGTTGCTAGCTGGCTTGCAATCGAAAACTAGCCGCGCCTACCGACGTATTTTAGCGTTCGCTGCCCGCGCGGTTACGTCACTGCGTGGGACGCGGAAGGAGCGATTGCGCCAGCGTATCCCGTCGCCGTCAGAGCGGGCTTCGCGATTGAATAGTTTGGCCGTGGTGGGTATTTAAACGTATCCTATATTCACGTCGTCAAGATTCTGTAGAGCAGCCTCTGTAAACACAGCCAAAACGTGGTTATCGGACTTGTCTGTGGCGTGGATCGTAGAGCCAGGGCTGGTTATCGGACTTGTCCGTGGCGTGGCTTGTAGAGCAGGGACGGGTTATCGGACTTGTCTGTGGCGTGGCTCGTAGAGCCGGGGCGTGTTATCGAACTTGTCTGTGGCGTGGCTTGTAGAGCAGGGGCTGGTTATCGGACTTGTCCGTGGCGTGGCTTGTAGAGCAGGGGAGGGTTATCGGACTTGTCTGTGGCGTGGCTTGTAGAGCAGGGGCTGGTTATCGGACTTGTCCGTGGCGTGGCTTGTAGAGCAGGGGAGGGTTATCGGACTTGTCTGTGGCGTGGCTTGTAGAGCAGGGGCGGGTTATCGGACTTGTCTGTGGCGTGGCTTGTAGAGCAGGGGCGGGTTATCGGACTTGTCTGTGGCGTGGCTCGTAGAGCCGGGGCGGGTTATCGGACTTGTCTGTGGCGTGGCTCGTAGAGCCAGGGCTGGTTATCGGACTTGTCCGTGGCGTGGCTTGTAGAGCCGGGGATTGTTATCGGACTTGTCTGTGGCGTGGCTCGTAGAGCGCTCCCCGCACGCCCGCAGGTGGCGCCGACCGAAGCCATCTGGGCCGTGAAGGACGCCATCGACCTGGGCTACCGCCACATCGACTGCGCCTTCCTCTACCAGAACGAGGAGGCGGTGGGCGCGGCCATCGCGGGCAAGATCGCGCAGGGCGTCGTCGTGCGACAGGAGTTGTTCGTCACCGGGAAGGTGCGCCGGGGCAGAGTCTAGGGCCGGTATTCCAAGACACGAGTATGCCACACCTGCACCCTAACTGTATTCCTAGCGGAGTCCCTAGCCAGTCCCTTATTTTTACGGAACGGAATTTGGTGTCCTAACCCGTCGCCGATCTGTTGCCCGAATCCCGCGCATGCTCAAAGCTCACTTTTTTTTCCGACGATTCCGTCCATTAACTCGTGTATAGTCTTTTTCGTGAACATTGAGTGGGACGTACCAATCGTTTGGGTGTGCCAAATGAAATTTTATGATAGCGAAACTATCATGGAATACATTTGTACACTAATGGTAATAACAAGAATTATTCGCAACTTTTGAGAAAAAAATTAGAAAGGCAGTTCTGTTTTTGTGCAATGGTGCTGTTATATCTGGTAATTTTTTCAAAAAAAAAAAAAAAAATTGGTTCGATGGTTGCGAAACAATCGCTAGAATGCGTTAAAACCAGTTTCTAGCTTCGCGCATTTAAACGGTCGCCGATTTGTTTCCTTACTGGGATTCGGTTTGGACACGTTCTGGAATACAGCCCGCGAGTTAGGTGACGGTTTAATTCCAACAAGGCAGTGCTCATTCGCTAACCTTACCCGCACGTCTTGGAATACCGCCCTAGGAGGGAGGAAACAGGCGCGCGTGGCACAAATCCAATAATTTAAAGTTTCAAAATAATTCCTCGGCCACCTATTATTTTAACATGATGAAATTTTGGATTTCTACTAGGATTGTGTTTGATTATTCAAATTATTACATAAATATTTCTAGCAATACATTATACACCAAATATTGAAGTCGCAGTTAATAGTATTAGACACATTTGTCGAAACGTCATGCTAATGGAGCATCAATATTTGCATATGCATTTACTTACATGTAGGACGAAGTTTATATTAATTACCATATAAATATATTGAAACATGAACAGGAGTAATAATTAAGTTAATTGTAATGGCAACAGCCTTTATAGTATACGTATTGCCAATACTGCATTGCTGATTTGACACTGGATGTTGTAGCCATTAAGCTACTAATTGTGTTGCAGGGCAAGTAGTCCCCGTTAAATTAAACAGCATGTATGCTGGTAAAAACTATATATTGTCCCAGGCGAGCACACAACCAAATGTTATATTTACCACACAGCTGTCGCAGGCAATATGTTGCCCTAAACTTACTAAAACTAGGTTCATCGAATTGGGTTGGGTCTGGTTTAAGAAAGTCTAAAAAAACATTTTTAGGCCAAAGCCTGTATGCATGATCATGCTGGGTTTCAACCATGCAGTAGGGGGAAGCATGCATCACTATGCTAGATGGCGATTGGCCAGCCATGGCATCAGTTGAAGCCATGACTACCTCCCCTATCCTAAATCTAGACTTGAAAATCTATGTTAGATTGGACCCAGGTAAAACCTGCATAGACAGAGGGAAAAACCCTTGGCAGAGTCACGAGGGCTGCATTATTGGACATTACAAGAAACGGAAACCCATAAAACTTTTGAAAAATAACTATGCTTGCTTTCAAAAATTTTTCATTCCTCCACTAAGGGGGGTACCTATTTTAAACGCAAATCATGCATTTGGCAGTGGCAAACGCATCACTAGTGGGCACGAATGTCATTTCACCTCAAAGATATTCCGACAGTTTTGTTATATTTAGTTTTTTTTTGTTCTTGGCAGATGAATTACTAGAGGCCGCTGGAAGATCACATCGCACAAGATTTGGAGAAGTGGAACCCAGCTGTGGTGTCGCAAAACGCCAGTACACTCGTCAGAATATGACAGCGTTATGTCCACAAAGATTATTCCCACACAAGATTGTCACAATCTTTAAAAAACAAATCATGTTGCACAATATCTCCCGATAAAATCACCATCTATAATCACGAGTTAAAAAAAAGTTTCCCTCGCACAGATGGTCCCAGACCTCATCGTCAAACCGAAAACAGTTGATAGGCTGATTAATTACGGTTCTTATAGAAAACAAAAATTTAAAATGTTTCGTAGTTTTTTTTTAGCTGTAAGTATTTTTCAAATTTAGCTTTAACAATTCATACTGTAAAAAAATACTATGCTTACTAAGCATGCCCATTTAAGCAAATAAGTTGCTAAGCTAGCACACATTTTTTTACAGTATTAATAGTCGAAGATACCCGCTTAAAAATTTCCCGCATAAGTCGAGCAAAGAAATTTTTTCCCCTATATATATATATATATATATATATATATATATATATATATATATATATATACGTATCGTATGTTGAATTGTTATTTTGAATTGTTATCACTATTAGGGTTATTCATGATTATGTTACAAGAATATGTATTTACAATATCTAATTATTTGGTGAAAACACAACGTTTTATTTTTTTTAATGCAGAACTGGCTTTTCAACGGTTTTCGGTTAGAAAATGTTCTGGTACACTGTATGCATGCTAACAATCTATGATGTAATCATAACAGCTTGACGGACGCAATGCGAAAGTGTTATTGTGAACAATGCCAATCTTACACGCGTGACAAACAAAATTAGACAATATGAAATGTTTCATAGCATTACATACGCATCCAAAATACGACAGCCATCACCGTCAACAAGTATTTTTTTAATCAAACTATTGAAAAAAAAAATTCAATTTTTACATATATTCAAACACTTCGAAGACACAGTTACAAAATAAAATATTAAAACACACTTATTAATAAAATTGTTACCAATGCACCAATTTAAACTATCTAAAAAAATAATTCTAAATCTCATTTCAGTGAAGTCACACCCACGAAGCGAGTAAGTAGAAAATATTTCGACGGAAAAGACGCGTCGAACGTGATTGGTTGGAAAAATAAATTATTCACATCGCGCCCATCGCATCGCAGCCGTCGCGTTGTTGTACAGCATTTGGTGAAGTTATCTATTTTATCCTTGGCAAAGTAACGC
The DNA here is from genome assembly GCF_032445375.1 of Bacillus rossius redtenbacheri. Lineage (NCBI taxonomy): Eukaryota > Metazoa > Arthropoda > Insecta > Phasmatodea > Bacillidae > Bacillus > Bacillus rossius. Next base: position 37,347,719 of record NC_086337.1, on the reverse strand, counting down.
GCTGGCATTTCAACAAAAAAAATTAAAATTAAAAATGAGTGCATGACCGCCACGCGCGTTAGAAATGAATTTTCACACTTTAATAATACACTTGAACGATGCGTACAATGAAGTACACAGAGGTGGTTCGCACAGGGGACTCAAACATGGCAACGAAAATAAAAAAAACACCTGCAAAGAGTCTCACAGAGTTGTTAGATTAGACTCCCTCCCAACTTTATTCGATATTCCCACTACACTCTCTCCATCCTCGAATTCCCCCACGCGTGAGCGTTGCAATTTTTCGTTACGCCTTATGAGTCATCTACTCGCGGGTAGACCTACCCGCTGTAAAGAAATTTCGTTTCAACTTTTTTTTTGTAATGTGATGCTTGAACGTGCCGACAGCTGTGGAGCACGTTCCACCGGCCGGAGCTGGTGCAGCCTGCGATAGAGACCACGCTCAGGGACCTGGGCCTGACCTACCTCGACCTCTACCTCATCCACTGGCCCATCACGCTCAAGGTACGTCTGGAACTCAGGTGGGGCAGTCGGAGCCAATCAGCTGATGGCTTCCCACGGGGGACGCACCACAACGCCGAAATGCCAAATTGACCACAACGCCGACAGCTAGAAAACTGCTGTGTACCAAAACGCCGAAATATACTAACGCCTAAAAATGTTATTGCAGGACTGCCACAAAGGTTAGGTTAGGTTATACTAGGTTAGGCTAGGTTAGGTTATATTACGCTAGGTTAGGTTAGGTAAGGTTAGGTTTGATTGTGGTATTTCGGCGTTAAGGTACATTTGAGAAACACACACAAATTCATTGAGTTGTTATTTCGGCGTTGTGGTACACAGCAGTTTTCTAGCTGTCGGCGTTGTGGTCAATTTTGACATTCGGCGTTATGGTATTTCGGCGTTGTGATAACGACCCCTCCCCATGAAATCTCACTGTGGGCGTCTCCCCAGTCCAAACTGTCAGTCCAAACAATCAGTCCATCAGCCGAGTGTCTTGGCAGACATTTGTTTACACCTACGATTTTGTTGCAATTATACAATTTTTTTTCTAACCACAACTGCAACATCCAAAGTTTCTTCCACGTCCTGCGATGAAATGATACATCGGCAAACAGCAGAAGCATCAACCACCAGACTGATCGTGTGCGAGGAAAGCTTCAGTTCGGACTGTTCGGACTGATAGTGTGCGCAGAGGATCTCAGTTCAATCCAAACAGCCAGTTAAGGCTTGTTGCTTCGCCGACCCCCCAACTTGAGGGTAAGTGTCACAACACTGGGGCACAATACCAACACATGACACCATCACTTGGGTAAATATATATAAAACAAAATCTTTTATTGAAAATTCGTTTAGCCCGAAATTTCCTTTGATTTATAAATAATCCAGTTATGCAAACAGTGGAAATACGATAGCAGAGCAATAAATTTTCATAGTTCTCGCAACCTAAACAAATCGACGAGTTAACACAGTCAATTAAGAAAAGGGTAAAAAAAATCACGCAATCACGAGATTTTCAATAAACCTTGATATTACTACATTTATTCATCAATAACAAATGAACCCTAAGGGCAGTACAAAATGTACGAATCGTGACTCTCAGAAAAAAAAAATATTATTAAAAGCTAACACATATTTATAAGCAATACCAATAATAAATTGCATGCATTAAAAATGTATTCTACATTCCAACATCGGCGTTTCTTACCTTAAAAAATACATTAAAAAGCAAAAAAAAAAACATATTTAAATTTAAATACATAAAATATGGTTATATACGAAATCTATTAAAAAGGAATATAAAGTATTAATATATACTAAAATCCTTAAATTTATTTATAGTGTGCGTACATACATTTCACGATCACGGTCCGCAATGTTTTTTCCCTAAAAGGCAATTTTTATGTCTTTATGATGCCCGCACAAATCCAAACAAAATCGTGTCCAACAAAATCACGTGTCCGGAACCAATAATAGAAACCGAATGCCTCACGTTCCTTTACTTCCGTTGCATTCTCGAAATTACTCCCATCAAATCCCGTATACAGAGAACTAAGATGCGACGCACAAAAAAAATATTATAATGAACAGCAAGAATTTAAGAATATTAAAATAAACATTTGAAACAAGATAATGTACAGGCAGTACCATTAAATTTTATTTTTTCTCAAGCAATGTTGACGGACCCACAGTAGCAGGATACATAGACCACTGGTGCTACTTTTGAGAGCTGTACAATTTTGGACAAGTTACACGAGCCAGGCTATAGCGGCCCACTTGGGAATGTTTGGGTGGTCATTGATTGCATTACAAATTGGCCGATGCCATTTCGCGAGCTCTCGGTTGCTTCGTTAGTTACGCCTCCAGCACTAGGCGGCCCGAGCGTTACAACTCAGAAAAATTTGGAGGTGACGTTATATATGGATCACAAATAGGTATTAAAAAAAATTGAAATTCTGATTTTGAACCGATAAATATTGAATATGTTGGCATATCTGTATATAAAACTTGAAACGCGTCCTATTTCTGAAATTTAAATTTATAATTTCATAAGTTGGATGCATGTATCCAGTAGTACATATGATCTTAATCTCATCCACGTACAAATTTCCTTTTTTTCTTTCTTTATTTTATGTATAATAGTAGCCAGGTTTTTCCCTTAGTATATATATTTTTCATTCCGTAAATAACTCTTCTACTCATAGCAAAAAAAAAAAGTTTTCTGCTGCTATTTTACATGCAAAAGTGCTGCAACTGTATTTAATAAATTTTGTTAAATTTTCAATTAAATACTTTATTTTTTTTAATGAATAAGAATATTTTAAAAAATAAGTTTTGTTTAATGCAGAAAGCTGCTAAAAAAAAGGGGGGTAAGGGGGGGGGTTGTCTGTAAAGTCGATTTACGGACGATAGTTTAACGTGACAACGTCATAACAAAACATTGATGAAATGATTGCATACTTTTATGGATAAAATTGAATAATTTTTATTTTAATAATAAAATAATAAATACTTGAAATTATACTAGTAATCAGATTTTTAAAATGCAAGAATAATTAATCTTTATTGCCGAAATCGTTGTAATAAGCAATGAAAACCACATTAACTTTTCACTTCACTTTATAACCAGTCGACGAAACAGTTCACATGTAGATGTAAGTTGCGTGCTGCCGCTGTCTTTCTTCTCGGACGCATAGGCCAATCGAGTCGAAGCGAGATAGATGCGGCGCAAGCGTACAATGTGTGTAACGGGAGCCAGGGCCGCAACTAAGGTGGGGAGCAAGCGGGGCATACGCCCCGGGCGCAAAGATGTTGAGGCGCCGAAATCGCTTGCATTGTAATTCCTACTACAACTAGTAACTGGTAAAAAGTTTTTTTTAACTAGTATGCCAGGAATGTTTAATCTGATTTACAATATAACGTCTCAACATAGCATCATTTTTCCGTGGGACCCCCCCGCTTTATTGGTGTGGTATGTGCAAAAAAAGAGGGGGGGGGGCATGAATCCATTCTTGCCCCGGGTGCCAGAGACTCTAGTTGCGGCCCTGGACGGGACACAGCGTAACGGAACAATGTGCGTAACGGGACACTTTTTTCGTGCGTGCAGCCGACGTTCATCGATTTATAAGACGTTATCACGTCAATATCTATGTGTGACGCGACCTTCAGACTGGGGTTCGCGCGGGGAACCTCTTGCTCGCCCCTCGCCAGGAAGGGGACGCACTCCTGCCCAAGGAAGGCGACGACCCGAAGGCCCTGTTCGCCGACTCGGACCTCGTCGCCACGTGGCAGGCCATGGAGCAGCTGGTGGAGAAGAAGCTGGCCCGGTCCATCGGCGTGTCGAACTTCAACAGCCAGCAGGTCGCACTGATCGACGACGTGGCGGCCATCAAGCCGGTCACCAACCAGGTGCGTTGGGAACAGGGGCGTAGCCAGGGGGGGGGGGGTGTTTTAGGGGTTCAACCCCCCACCCCCCCCCCCCCCTTAGCGACAAATCTTTCATTAACTTCTTATTCATCACTCAAACAAATTTCATATTAAAATTAATAAGATTTTTACCACTACAATATTTAAATTAAAGTACCGAAAACTGCTAAAATAGCACTATTTTACACCTTAAAATACAAATTTTCCCGGGGGAGGACCCCCCGGAACCCCCCGCTTTAATACGGGGGGGGGGGGGCGCATGCTTCTTAAGACCCCCCATACACAAATCCTGGCTACGCCGCTGGTTGGGAAGACTACGATTGACTCGTCCTTCTGGACATACCCGAATACTCACGTTGGCAAGCCTTCTTTCAACAGACGAGAGAGCGCCAAACGCCCGATCGTACATCTTCGTTTTTTTTTTTTTTTGTTCATTGTAAATAAATATACAACTCATGACAGTGGCGTAGCCAGGATTTGTGTATGCGGGGTGTTAAGAAGCATGGCCTCCCCCGTATTAAAGCGGGGGGTCCGGGGGTCCTCCCCCGGGAAAATTTGGATTTTAAGGTGCTTTTAGTGCTATTTTAGCAGTTTTCGGTTCTTAAATTTAAATATTGTAATGGTAGAAATTTTATTAATTTTAATATGAAATTTGTTTGAGTGATGAATAAGAAATTAAAGATTTGGTGCTTAGGGGGATTTGAACCCCTAACCCCCCCCCCTGGCTATGCCCCTGACATGATAACTAATGGTCAATTAGGTTAGGTTAGCTACATTATAAATACTTTAAAACATTGTGGACGGTTGATTTGATTAGGATAGCTACATTTAAGATACTGTGAAATCACGTAAACGGTTTCCCCCCAAATAAATACACCTGTTGTGGTACGGAAAAAAAAAAGCGAGCATGAACTTCGGGGAACTTCTGGTTTGGCTCTCTCGTCTGTGAAAAGAAGGCTTGCCAACGTGAGTATTCGGGTATGTCTCCAGAAGGACGAGTGAATCGTAGGCTTCCCCAGGTGCGTAGAATCGACGACGACGACGTAATTTGGTCTCACGCCGCTCTGTCCATTTTAACTGCAATTTCTTCGGACATACACAAGAGAAAACACACAGTGACCAAACAATTTGCGAGTGCTCTTGTGATGTGGTCACAAATATGTCGAATTATTGTACTTATATTTTGAAATTTTTTCCCACCTGAATACACTTTACCACATACATAAGCCAATTCAAATAAAATAAGCACGTAACACATTCTTACTTATTTTTTTCTACATGGACGGTTGCAGATAAAGTCACGTTGTAATGCCAAATATACTTTTCTTGGTAATTTGAAAAAAAAAGCTTGTTTAAAACCTTAATATAAATTTTTAAAATATGTTATCATGTGTTCATCCTTATCCTTGAAACACTAGGAGTTTTGTCATGAGCTCATGGCTTGTACTAAAAAATATCATACAAAACCTTGTACCAAGAGTTAACATTTTCTGCACTAGAAGATGAACGAACTCGAATCTCCAGTTTGGTCATTTGGTTATCTATCAAGAGTTATCTAGGTTACACATGATAGCGAAAATCTGGAGTCACTGACATTCGCTTAACGGTTATTTATTTCATCATACACACTATAAGAAAAAACAACTGATAGAAAATTAAATTTGGCATTATCGATAGAAAGCACTTAACCACCATGCATTACTCACAAAACCATATCGGTACTTATCACTGATATCGGCTGTAAGATATTCCATGAGCAAAAAAAAAAAAAGAGAGCTCTTGAGAAATTACTCTGGTAGCTCGTGGGATAGAAGAGGGAAACTCACATCAGGATATAACCAACGCGTTTTGCTCACTTCTAAAAGTTACAATACATTACGATCCTTTCATTGTTATTAATGTAATTCTAAACAAACAGGACTTTGTATATAACTAGTGGGTATATCGCTTAAAATAATACCTACACATTAATCTTTAACTGTTGACTTACGCCACATGTTTAAGGCTCTAAACTGCATACAACCGTTCCATGTCATTTAAGCTAATCAATGAACCACTCTATGGGGGAAAAACAAATATCCAGCGTTCTCATCAGCAAAACGTCTTGCGGCTACGGAATTATTTTACGTCAAGCCTGCTGGAAACACTGTTAAGCATTGACGGAACGAATTGGTGGGGAAACGGGGGCGTCACGGGAAACCCCATGAGTCACGGCAACGTCCGCCACGTTTTTTTTTCCACTCTTGGGAAATCCGGCCGAGAATACGTTGTTCAAGGACCAATGTGTCTAGAATCATAAAGGGAGCACGCAGGTACGCTGACATAAACATAATGAGAAAATTAAAGTATTATCTTACTGTTATAGCTGGACTCAACGATGATCCGTCACCCGTCCGTCCGCCGTCCGTCCGTCCGTCAGCAAGCCGAGCGATTCACAATGACCAGCAAGCACATCCTAATTACATTTTCCTACTTGGACGCCGCCAACAAGACTTGTATTTGCGAGGAAATTTCTCTTGTAAAGGTTTACCAGGTTGACTTATAAATAACAAAAACAAACTCTAGAATCTTTATCCAAATATATTTTCAGGTTACCGTGCATAATCAGTTACTTTTGTGTCTCAAGACAATTTTTGTTCCAAATATCAAACTTAAAAACGTGCTTACAGACAAGTTAAAAACTTAATACGGAAGCAGCTTAACTAATAAACAAACCAAAAGAAAATCCTTTTGAAAATAAAGACAATGTCTGTGAGACAATTTTTAAGGTTATAATTTCATCCGTCCGTCCGTCTATAGTTGAAGCTCGGCAAGGTTTTGACGGACGGAATTTTTCTGTTCGTCTGATTGACGGACGGATAGGTGACGGACGGATTGAGACGTATCATTGTGAGTCCAGCTAAGTCTCGGCTTCACTTGCTGGTTTTTGTATTTTGACAACAATTTTTGTAATATAACATTTACTTCGGATTCTCCACCATACAAGCTTTGCTCGTAAAAAAATGTGTCTCCGTATCTAGGTTACTTGTTATCGGCTGTTTGTTCATAGTCAGGCAAATATTGATTATATTTTTTTTTACCTGATAATTAAGTCGGGATCACTATTTAAAAGTTCGTTTTCTAATTTTCCACAGGAGTGTAACACATGTTCAATCGCTTTAATAATATCATTTACGGAAAAGGTCTTCCTAAAAATTGGCAGTTTCCGAAAAAAACGTCGTGGTCGATTTACAGCCGGTACTGTGAATTATGCTTCTTTAATTTCGCGGTTTTCTATTAACATTTAATAATTTTTTTTTAAAAAAGAGGAATGTCATAAATGGTTTACTCAATTGAATAAGTTATTTATTTAATGGTGTAGAGACCTTCAAAGCCAATATTGTGGTTCGCGCCATCCGCCACAGATGGCAGCACCGGCGTGGTCACACATTTCCGTTCCATTCACGAAGTCACTCCCGCCAAATGACGTACGGCCGAGAGCTGAGATGTTACACATCAGATAAATCACCACAACGGAGATTTTTCTCGGCAGAAGTGGTGGGGATATAAGAGCATTTGATGCTATCCTTTGTCAATATATTCCGTTTGTTTTCTTCAATTATCGACTCATAATGCACGAGTTCCATCTCCGCTGGTGGATAGACGACCAAATCTGAGCTACTCTGGCGAACTCTCCCCCCCCCCCCCTTCCCCAGGAGCACATAGGTCCGCTGCAGCCGCAGGTCGGGTAGGGACTGGGGGTAGTCGGAGGATGGGGTGAAGGGCGGCGGGACAGGGGAAGCCTACAACTCACGTAGTTTCGGTTCCCTGCAAGAATTTCCGAAGATTTCCGAAGTTTTGCGTTTTGGTACTAACGCCACTTCAGCCTGCTAAATCAGAAGTTTCCAATGAAAACAAGCATGTTGTGACCTGACCTGACCTAACCTAACCCTTCGATTTTTTTTAAATTTCAATTTGTGAGAGAAATCCGAAGTTGCACGAACGTGGTAGGGAACCGAAACTACGTTGAGTTGTAGGCTTCCCGCGGGACAGATTTCTCCAATAAATAATAAAGGCATATTTCTATTGCTTCGTTCCTATATGTAATCCCTGTTAGGGTATAATAGGATATTTATCAATCTAGTAATAGTTTTATCTTCAAATCATATAATCTTTATATTAACTTATTTTTAAAAGGTTTATCGGGGTTAGTGAGAGATTATATTGACTTGTCCCCATAGTTAATGTTATATGCATATTATATATCTTCATGTAAGATTAATTTCCTCTATCCAAATAAATGTTAAAGTAAACAAAATAAATAATATTAAACAAAAATTTTCTTCTTTCTTCAGAATCTTCTGAATATATGCCATCACCAAAAATTATAATAAATATTTTCTTCACCTAAAAATGGGTTTTAGACTATTATATTTATCACATCATGAGAGTGAACAAATTTTCCTTCTTGCTTCAAAAACCTTAATTATATTCCATAACCAGAACTAAATTTTCTTCATCTATATTTAGAGTTTATCTTCATAATGTTTATCACATAAATCAACTGGAGAGAAATTCTTCTAAAATTTTCTTACAGTCAATCTTCATCGCTGTCCGTTTCCACTGATGCATACCACCGGTCAAATTCTTCTAACCGTTTCCCCATTTCTGTTACTAGGTTTCTCCAAATTTCAAAATAATTCTTATTATGGATAAGACTTCGAAGATCTTGAAAGTCATATCCTAGTGTCAGTAATTCTTGAGTATAGTTTTCTCTGATATCTTCTGTCTTCTTACATTGATTTAAAACATGCAGTACTGTATCTTCTACTTCACAAATCTGACAAAGAGGTGACTGTACTAATCCGAGTGAATAGAGTTTTGCTTTAAAATTTCCGTGGCCACTGAGAAATTGCGATACATAATAGTCCGGTGTGATCCACCGACATTTAAGTCTTGCGTTAATGTCAGGTATAATATTGTATGTATGTCTTCCTGTTGTTGAGGAGTCCCAAGTTTCCTGCCATCTTGATATAACATTCCGCCGAAGTTCCTTCCCGTGGGACAGCAGCAAGGGCGCCGTGCGCAGGTGGAGTGCCACCCGTACCTGACCCAGAAGAGGCTGAAGGAGCTCTGCAGCTCGCGGGACATCGCGGTGACCGCCTACTCGCCGCTCGGCGCTCCGGGCCGCAGGATGTTCCGGGCCGGCGAACCCGTCCTCATGGACGACCCGGAGATCCGGAGGATCGCGGCCTCGCACAAGAAGACTCCGGCCCAGGTCGCCCTGCGCTACCAGGTCTCTCTCTCTCTCTCTCTCTCTCTCTCTCTCTCTCTATCTCTCTCTCTCTCTCTCTCTCTCTCTCTATCTCTCTCTCTCTCTCTCTCTCTCGGATCCGACACTTCCCAAAACCAGCTCACTGTATTGTAAATGGAACGGTAAATTTCATATAAATTTACATTAAAATAACCGTTATCACTACAAAATCGCGTTCGCAGTAATACCGGGTCCTATTTCTCGCCCGGGCATTTATATGCTCTGCGTTCGCCCCAGTACCTATAAAAAAAACAATAAAATACAAAACTCCGATCATTGAATATTTGATCATCTTTTCCTCAATTAAAAAAAAAATATTTAAATATGCGCCAATTTTCGTACGAAATACTCAGTATTATCTCTAAAAAATATAACCGCGTTTCATACACGGAAAATAACCGTAGCCATGTGTTGTTCAAAGTTACAATGTCTTTCTTGTGGTATTACGAACTATTTCTTGGCAACTGGTTTCCAATAGAATCTTGTGTAAAAGTACAGAATTTTTTTCCCCTTCTGTGTAACAGCAGCGGATCTATTAAAGAGGCAATTGGGCGATCCCTCTCCCCCAACCCCAAAAAGTAAAATGATAAACTGAAGTGATAATCTACTTCACCACACCTGACCTTTGAAGTCAGCTTTTTTTTGTTGTGAAAATACGCTAAATTACACTTTCTTGGTGCTAATTTACAGTTAATACCATAAAGTTCCACTTTTCTTTATTTTGTGAACACTGGTTCACGCCATCCGCCACACGTGGCAGCACCGTTGTTACACGTTTCCGTCCCATTCACGAAACTACTCGCACCAAACGCCGTATATCGAGAGCCAAGATGTTACAAACATATTTAAAAAAAATATTCAATAAACCTATGCGCGCCCACAGAATATCGTCTCTCAGGCTTATCGGGGTTTTGATTTTGCTCTCAGATTCAGAACGGCAACGTCGTCCTTTCCAAATCCGTGAGGAAGGAGCGAATCAAGGAGAACATGAACATCTTCGACTTCGAGCTGTCCGAGGAAGAAATGACCGCACTTGACGGCCTCAACCGCAACCATCGCTACGTGCCTATGGACTGGTGGGTCGCGGATTCACGTCATTCGACGTCATTCACGTCATTCACGTCAGTTACAACGCGCGCACAAATTCCACACTTCTGCAGACGCATGCGCATTGTTATGACAGTGACGGTCCATAGTTGTATGATCTAAAAAGGAAATGAATATCGGAGGACTAACATTGATACACCCTACATCCCACACATGTAATGTCCTCTATCAAATTAATTTTATTTATTTTTGTTGTCTGAAGACAATAACGTATTCAGATTGTGGCAAGGGAAAAATGCCTTATTTTCCAAAGTTGGAAAAAATAAATCAAACCGAGAATTTTTTTTATAAACAACTAAAGAAGCTAACTATTACATTCTAGCAGATGTTTCCCATCCATTGACACAATTTTTACTGAAAAAAATGCTAGAGATAGCAAAACAATCGCACAAAAATTTTAATTTTCTCAAATAGGTTTTTAAGTTGCGATTATTTTTGGTTATGACCATTAAAGCGTACAGAATGTATTCCAGGATATTTCATTTGGCACATAAAAACGTTTGGTACGTCCCCCGATGTTCTCGAAATCGAAATATACGAGTTGACGGCGCCAGATACGGGTCCGCGGAAGATACACACAAAAAGTGAGCTTTGCGCAAGCGCTTAATTTGAGCAACAGATCGAAAACGGATAGGACACCAAAATCCTTTCCCTAAAAATATGGGACTGGCCATGTCCTATCGTGCTTTCGGAATACGGTTAGGGTACAGGTGTAGCATACTCAACACCTAAACCCTTATTTTTGTGTCTTGGAATACTGGCCTTGTTCGCCAACCATTCGCCCTTTACGATCTCAGGACGATGTACTTGACTTATCACAACATTCTTTTTATCAGTAATGTTTTCGACCACATTTAGACGTTAAAAAGACACACCGGTCCCTTGTCCCCTCTCACCGTTAGCCAAACTACGTCTAATTACGCCATGGAGGTAGATTTCACTGATTTAACTAAATGTGGACATAACATATACCTATCTACTAAATCTTACTTAATTGTTGCAACCAGTATATTTGTCAGTTTTGACGTGACAACGTCTAATAAATCGATGAACGCCGGCTGCACGCACGAAAAAGTGTCCCGTTACGCACATTGACCCGTTACGCTGTGTCCCGTTACGCTCATTGTACGCTTGCGCCGCATCTATCTCTCTTCCACTCGATTGGAACAACCATCGATTTGACTTTTTCGAGGCACATTAAACTTGAAACACTCCCATTCGTTTCCTACTTTTTCTATCATCGTCCTATCCTTAACAGAATAACACAGATTGGAAGAAGTTAAATGGCAAACATGTATAAAAGTTATAGTTAAAATAATCTGTTCGTTAAAGTAATAAACATATTTGAATTAATGAGTGCAAATAAAAGTAAATTTATCAATTAAATTGTAGATTTCATTTCACTCCTTCTTTGTATCCTTACAAAATAGTGATAATTCAATAAAAATGATTCAATTTTATTCATAAAACTATGCAATCATTTCATCAATGTTTTGTTATGACGTTGTCACGTCACGTTAAACTATCGTCCGTAAACCGACTTTACAGACAACCAATTTTTTTTTAAATAACATAACTGACTAGAAAAATAAATTTTAATCAAAAGCAAGACAAAATATAAACGTTATACTAAATTTTATATTATGGGAATTCCGTTGCGCAGTATTATATGTTACAGAATTCTTTTAATACAATTTTTTTTCTACATAGCTTTAGTAATTCTCGCCGTGCAGGCAGACACTAATTTATTTTCAAACTGGATGTCCCTACTTTGTGTCAAATAGGCATGCAAACTGCCTGGTAATTAAGATCTGCAAAGGTCAGGTGGTCTAGAATTCCGGGTTCGATTCCCGTCAATATTTTTCTCAAGTGGGAAACGTGACGGACATTACTGTGAACAGACAGGTTTTCTCGGGGTTATCTCTTCCCCACACCGAATTTGTTCCCTCGATGTTCCATTTTTATCATCGTCTCATCGTCTCAAAGGCCCTTGGTGTTGAAGAAACGTAAGCCCTTTTTAATTCATTCACACCTGTAAATTATGTTTGAAAAATTCTAAAAATTACAGAATAAATTTCCGTTTTTTTTGCATGTATAGAATTGTATTGGAAATAACACTATGTGAAAAATATTTCACTTGTAATTATTAAAAAAAAATTTTTGTTGACAAGTGTAGTCTGTATTTAAAATCTATCAACGTTTCATGATCTCAAACAAAATCAGCTTCTTGATAGACGGGTTCTAATAGTCATATATATATAGTTTTATTGATAATATATAATAAATTTACGAACTACGCAGTAAATAAATAACTGCAGTGTTTACGCTAGTCTATCGTTATCGGGTGAAAATTGCCTTGCAACTAAAAAGTTTTTAAAGTTTCACTAATACATTAAATAAGTTTTAAAATTTTTTTTCAACCACAGGTACAATTTTACATCTTTTAAATGTAATATGTTTTTAATACTGCTTTATTATTTTCAGGATGAAAGAACATCCGAACTACCCGTTCAAAATTGAATTCTGAGTGTTGGATCCTGTCATGGGCTACATAACAAGACTTGAACAATATTTAAAAAGCACTGAATTAAATAATTTTGCATAAATCATAATATCTCATACTAGCAAAATAAATCTTTGTAAATTCTACCAGATTTTCTTACTGTAAAGAACATGATGGAATTTGTATCGAATAAAAACCTGAAATAAAATATTAGTTTACTTTTTTTAGTAATTACAATATTTACATAAAGTACTAAAAAAATATTTAAGAGTATTTCAAGAAACAGTTAAGAAACTCCACAGACTTTATTACAAAAATATTTTTGGTGCAAGTTATGAATATTTATTCGAAAAAAAAATTATGTTTAGTATCATGATAAATATAATTATTCTCTCTTAAACATTGAAATATTTTTATAGAGTCCATTACATTGAAATATAAATTAGTTCTTCACTAAACTGTATTCAAGGAATGTGTTACATGCAATTTTCGATAAAAACTAAAGGTATTTTAACATTAAATTTTTATAATATTCCAGGTTTTTTTTACAATGTTCTGAAGTTCTTAAAATGTTCTAGAATGTTTTTTTTTAACTTCGAAATTCAATTACACCTGTTGGCAGAGACGAAGGATTACTCTCTTCTCCCCCTCCACCACGGCAAACACCCCTTTATTTATTATTGATGCTGATTTTTGAAGCTAACACATCATGTGTTTGTAGACATGGTAGATTTTAACCTCAGCCTTTTTTATACAGCTACACGCACTTATTTTAGCTCGCCATAGATCATAGATCTTGAAACAATGACTCAGAACAGTTAACCTCCAGAGATAAGTGTTTACAAAACTAAACGCTCGTGTCATTTTGAAATAACTTTACACCTGCAAGAAAACCAACAAATGTTTAGCTTTTGGCAACAAAGAAAATTACGAAAGAGCAAGATATGGTAGCTCGATAAGTTTGAAAACATGTTATCTAAGACTTGCCTCTTCAAAGTTAACAAGTACAATTATCAGACAGAAGATAAACAATTGGATATAAAAAGAACGCAATTATTGTTAATTGCTAACAAAAACTGGAGGTACGCACGAATAAAATTAATAGAATCTGGTGTGTGTCAAGGATAAGGAGGTGAGTAATCATTAGGGGGAAAATATTCGTCCAGTTCTTTTGATATTTTTCCCACAGTATAATTTAATAAAAATAAAACAAAAAACAACATTTAAAATATAATCTTACATTGGTAAAACTACCGAGATCCATAAATAAAAATCTAGATTCATTAATATATTTAATTAACTCGATATTATTAAAATATGTGATTTTTGTGACCGCGCTAAAGAAAATTTTACAAAATATGTCCCATGTTGCAGGAACATCTTGCAGAATGCGGCTGAAACTAATAGCAGTTTTATTCACATGCATTGTGGGTAAGTGCGTGCCTCTCAGCGAAATACACAGAATGTGATTTGCGTTATTGTAAAACGAAAATATACAGTTTGTATGCAGATGGCCAAGAGGTAACTCATATTTTACACGGGGAAGTAAAAGTATCATGCTAGTTTGTTGCAGAAGATAATTTTTAAATAAAAGGTACTTGCACGTTCACGGTTTTTGCTCGTTGGCTATCCTCACTGCAGTCTAGACATGTTTGGATCGTCACGCTATGAAATAAGCAGTTAAGGTTCAGTTGTCTTGACTCACTCCGGGTATTTTGACCCCTGCGGAGAATCAGAGACAAACATTCTGCGCCTTCAGCACGTACGACCTCGCCGATTCAGACAGCGCGATTATGGGGTGCTAGGTCATTAGGCTGGACGCACCTCAGCCATTGCCACCACTGGGGAGAACCATGAGGGGTAAACCTGCAGTGGTTTCACTCAGCCTTCCGCTGTAAGGCTCTAGATAGGACAACACAACCCCTGGCATTTAAATTATTAAATACACTTAACACGCTCTGACAGCACATCATAGCTTTCGAAAGAGTTTAAAATAAGAAATTTTAAGTGAAAAAAAGATCGTGTTTTACGCCTTAAAATAGCATTTCACATCTTTTAAAATAAAGGAACGTTTTAAATAATGAAAATTTATGTTAGCAGGGTTCGAGCGCTCAAATACAGTTCTCAGCGCACGCGCGTGTGTGCTCTAAACACTTAGTCGCTGCAGATCACAGAAAAATTTATTGCTGCGTTACATTATTGAAGAAGAATACCATTCTTAGTAATTTTACATGCACATCGCCTGGGAAACTCAATCCTGCCACGTAGAAAACTTCGCTACAGTTCAAATGTAAGTAGGTCTAGAACATGAAATAAAAAGTGCTCATGTCCGAGAAATATTTACTAAACAAAGACAATTCGGTGTTTTTACAGGATATTAACATTTATATAAGTGAAAATTAAACTCAAGTAACATTAAAACCAAGTGCTTATACGGGCAGCCTCATTCGCCCAGTCGCGTCTGTGAGTGTAATTAGATGTAACACTACTCAGTAATAAAGAAAACCAATGTATAAAATAAGTTTGCAAGGTTTGTAGGTATTATTTTTTTCTATATTATATAATTATAATGTGCATAAGCCCTATAAAAACACAGCTAAATCGTGAAAAATGTATACGTGGACACCTGCAGCTTATAGGAACGTTAACTGTGGAGGGTTGCGGCTTTGCCGTTTAACTAGAGATGAGTGGGAATATTGTACTTCTGGGTTCCATGTTACATAGTATATAATCATATTTTTTTTTTCAATATTTTTCTTGTATTTAATGTTTTCCCTGGACTTTGCTGCCCTTCACACTATTTAGTATTTCAGAAACGAGTAGGAGTTTTGAAACGCAGTTTCTTTTGGAGAAAATCAAAGCACAAAGCAACTTTACGTTTTATTTTTAAGCCTCTTGCTTCCCAATTCCTCGAAAAAGGTAAATCCTTAAACGAAATTAGAATGAATTCAAACTATTAATGATTTTGTCCACGACAAATCTTTCAACATTTTCCCCCCAGTTCTTTTCATTATCAGTGGCGATTTTTTTTTACATTCTGTGTCCCACAGTTGACAGTGGCGCTTCAATCGGCCGTTTCTTGAACTTCTTGGCTCCGCCCCATGTAGAGTCGTCACTGCAGCATAAGCATACTTTGATCAGTACGTTGCAACAACAGTTGGAGGAGGGGTGTGGGATAGGGATGCAGTGGGCATTCTGTACTCGAGATATTTTGACTCACTGCGAAGTATCCAAGACCAGATTCTTCGCCTTCAAAACTAACGACCATCCCTATTCCAACAGACCACGACCTCGAGACATAAATAAAGACTACACGGTTATGGGGTAATCGGTCATGAGGCTCTGTATTGCTCCTCAGCAATTGCCATCACTGGGGAGAACTACCTCCTTTCAGCATTCCGCTGTTAAGGAGGTGAATGGCACAACACACAACCCCGCAGTCCTGGCCTGGGACCACTGGTAGTCGTTGCACGACCGAGGACTGTCTGCTTGCAGCCAGCTGCGCCGCCCAGGGCTGTGTGGCCAGGGACTATGGGTACGGCAGCATCGTGTGCGTGTGCAACTCGACCTACTGCGACCTCGTGGAGGAGACTAGCGGGGACGAGATGACCAACGGGAACGCCAGGCACTACGTCACGTCGAAGGCGGGCATGAGGCTGCACGCCATGACCATGAAGTTCTCCAACTCCAGCGACGACAGTGAGTGACGTGCTGCCCTCCGTGTCTTGTCTGGAGTTTGATGGCACGGACTGGTGTTTTTCCATGCGTTATCATTAGGGATAGGAAAAATTCGCGGGTTCATTTCGCGACAGGCTAAAATACAAATAGTTACACCTTAGTGCTGCCTCTGCTATTGGCTCACAACTCACCTGGATGACTCTGGGCCAATTAGAAACGCCCGACCAAAGCTTTATCGTATCACAGCCTGCTACGTTGGGACGTCTCACAAGACGGCAGCCAATGGGTGGGTGGTATTTGACCGAGTGTACGTAGAACAATGGAGTTCATCCTGCAGGTCATTGAACCCGCGAATTTTTCCTATCCCTAGTTATCATATTACAAATTCACCACAAAGTGCGATTAAACCCCACTTATAGCCTGAGACATATTGTTTTTCCAGTTTAAAAAAATACAGTACTAGTGGTAACCATCTCCCAATTGTCACTTGCAAAGCAATCACATTTACGAGTGCTGCCAGCCACAACCACTGGTGGCTAGATGCTTTGATTTCAGGACATGTTCACTGCCGATGTAATGGATATTTTACAAAGTGAAAAACCTTTATGTTTGCAGGTAAACCAGCGGCATTCAAGGTGGATCGCTCCAAGAAGTACCAGAAAATGTATGGATTTGGCGGAGCCATAACAGACGCGGCTGGATTGAACACGTTTTCGCTTTCTTCCAAGGCTGCAGACAACTTGATAAGGTACCGATGCATTTCCATAGTCAGAGCCACTGTGGCTGAGTGGCGAGATCACTAAAGCGACCGTGGTTCGATTCCCGGTGTGGTGGAACTTTTTTGCATGTGGATTAATTTACCTTAGCCAGTGATATTTATCAAGGTACTCCCGTTTCCCACAAGTAGTCTCTCCATTAATGTTCCAGTGACATAAAACCCTAATGTTGTAAATGAATTAAATGTAAATTTAAACAATCAAACCAGTCAATCTGAAACATTCTGCATTATGTGTTTTTATTTGGGATTTAAAGAATAATACTGCCTGCTATAAAAAGCTATATATTATCCTGTGCCCAATATGGTTCTAGCTATGACCGATGTTAACACTATATACCTATAATTATGAGAGGCGGGAAATAAAACAGTATAAATTATCAGAACCTAGTTTTCTAACACAATACTGTTGCTATGGAGAAAAAAAACCCTACCAGGGTTTTTGAAAAGGGGTTGACGAGCAGGAAGGGGGGTGGGGAATTAATCAACGGAGTCCAGGCACCATAATGGGCCCGATTGAGTTTTTAATATTTTATGCGTTATGTCCCCTTGATATAGGGGTGAAAATTACAAGTGTATTGCTAAGAGTTGATTGAAAACCGTACAATTTAGGCGCTATGCGTGGATCATGTTTTCAGTTATGGCCACGGTAATGTGTACAGTCGTTAGATTTATTTTTAAATTTAAGGATTTTAAAATTTGTGAATTAAGTAATGAGCCAGCCTCCCCCCCCCCCCCCCGGACAAATAAATTTGCTCCCCTCCCCGGACCTTTAGTTTTTCTCGAACGCTCTGCAATTGACACATATGTCTACTCTCAGAAAATCTCTTATGTGTTATTTTTGCCTTAATAAACACAAATTTGTAGCATTTAACAATGATAACATTTAACAATATAAAAGATTATAGCCGAAAAAATTATAGAAACAAGACAATGACTTTCTGTGCCTATTTCCCGTCACCAACTCTATGACTTCCCCCTACCACTTGCCCTCAGTGTGTCTGACGGTTCTCTCACGGCACATCTGCACGCACGAGTATCTCCTGGGATCCTTCAAGGGCGGTGTGTTGCCTGGAATGTCCGCAGGGCCTACTTCCAGAAGGGCGGTATCGGCTACACGTTCATTCGAGTCCCGGTGGGCGGCACCGACTTCTCCACGCACAACTACGAGTACACGGACGACTACCCGAACGACACGTCGCTCAAGCACTTCAACCTCTCCATGGAGGACTACTCTTACAAGGTGAGGGCCATCACTATACCTCAGCACCTATAGTAATAATACTTAAACGTTTGGTGGTAAAAAAAATTATCAAGCTCATCTCTCAAACAAATTATAACATTCCTAAATGGTGTCCTCAAATGGCATTGGCTAATCTATTATTTTATAAAGATACATTACGGTTAAGCCACGTAAGGAAATATTTTCAATTACATTATGTGCTTTACCTGTGCGCACAGAGCTGTGGAGCAAATAATATACAGAATTTTAGACAACTCAATATATATTCAATGTTATGTTTTCAATTGGATATGAACTTTATGATTATTTCACTATATACATAAATGAAACAAAATTAATAAGAAGTTAAGGTCACTCCCAAACACTAACAATAAAGTAACATACTCAATTAATGTACCTTTTCTGAGCGGACATACATGTGAGGAAGCACTAAAAGAGGGTAAAAAATGGCAAAAAAGGAAAGGCATGGCAGGAACGGACGAACTAACAGTTGAAATGATAAGAGCAGCAGAAGGAGGGATGAATTGGATGTATAGAGTGTTGAAGTGTAATCGGAGATAAATGTATACCAGAGGATTGGGGTAAAAGGGTAATATTGCCAGTTTTTTTTTATGCAGGGAGACAGGATAAAATGTGCCACTGTGCAACTGGGAAAGAAGATAAGGTAGATCAAGGCAGGACAATGGCATAAGGAGTATCATGGGTTTAGAGAAGTGAGGACTACCATAGACCTTATGTTTGTTGTAAAACTGATGGAGAGACGATATGAATTTGAGAAAGATATAGTAATGATATTCCTGGATTTAATACTTACTAGGGGCCCATAGTCACTTATGGGGCAGAAAGACCGATTGTTGACATGAGAGCTGCTGAGAAAATTAGAGCAATATGCATGAAGTTTATGAGCAGTATTTTGGCTTTTACAAGGTGAGACAGTATCCGAAATGAGATGGTGCGAGCAAGAGTAGTAGTACATGACTTGAATAAGATCATGGAAATAGTAAGAATGAGTTTGTATGGCCATGTCCAGAGAATGAGAAAAAAGAGGCTGCTACCTAGGAAATTGACGAAGGATGAAGAGCACCCCACCCCTGGCCAGGAAGACCAAGGAAGAGTTGGGAAGAACTATTGGTTAAAGAAATACACGAGAGAGAAGTATGGAACAGAGTGAAGAAAGAGGGATAGTAGAGTGACAAAGTAAGCTAGAGTCATTTTAATTTGCTGACATGGCCGGATATTGGAAGTAGTTATGATGTGATGAAGGTGGTGGTAGTGGTGAGGGTGATGGTGATGATAGTGGTGATGGTGATGATGGTGGTGATGAAAATTATGATTATGGTGATGGTGATGATGGTGGTGGTGATGATACGCGAGTACTCAGCCTTAATCTACAAATGCCTAAACAAATTACAAAATTATAAAAATAAATGTGGCTGATGATTATTGCATCGGGTTCATGTGGCGACTATCTTGGGTTCGTTCACAAAACCTAGCATCACTCATATTTATGAGCACCGAGTTAGTATACAGGTGGTTCGGAGGCCTAGCTCGGGAATGCTAAGAGGGACGCTGGCTCATTCATCACACGCTTTTCGCCTCTTTTGTACCAGGCACTGAACTGGTGTGCGGTCTTTGCATCTATGACACGTCCTTATGGGACTTATTGGCGATAAAATAATTTTAATGGCAGAATATTAAAGAACTGTGTTCCATTCACGTTTATAGTATAGTACCTATCCTACTTGTAATAATGTGAATCAAATTTTACATAGAACAAAAAATTGCCTTGAGAAAACACCATTTAGTCTATCCTAAAAAGAAGTTTAAATGGGAACAATTAAATTAAACCATCATATGAAAATGTAATTGTTCTTAAAATAATGCTTTTCATAATCAGACGCTTTAATAAATAAATCTTTAACGGATTGTTAGTGGGGCTTTAACAACTGGAGCTCAGCACACGAGCCAGAAACTATCTGACGTCCCGGTGCATAACCGTCTGATGTAAACCCTTAACAAAGCAAACAAAAATCACATCTTATTATAAATAAACTAAGTAATTTAAGCTTTTACCTAATTATATTATAACCCATTCCTACAGATACCATTTATTAAGAAGGCAATCGCAATCAGTGATCCCGAAGTTCCGGTGAAGCTATTCTCAGCGCCTTGGTCTGCTCCTAGCTGGATGAAGAACAATAACAAGACTGCTAATATCAGCAGGTTGAGGGAAGAATACTATCAAGTGTATGCTGATTACTACATTAAGTGAGTACCACATGCTAAGTGGAAAAAAAACTTTATGTCTTAGCTTTTTCTCTTGCCTCGAGCCCTATCCATGTTGTTGTAACTCATCTGAAAGCAAATAATTAAGGTAGCAATTACTTGCGAAAGAATAAATGAATATGCATGCGCAAACACATCTGCTCGCGTTCATATGTGTTCTATGCACGTGAAGTTATAAATTATTTCGCACGTTATTGCTGGTATACATGCACTTTAAGCAAACAGCTACCACAGCTTTAAAATAAAATATAAAATGATGTTATTGCAGAATTTGCAGGAAAATGGACATTGGAATGTAAACATTTTTTTTATATTTAATATGTAGGCCTACGAGTTCTAAAGTGGATGAGCTATATTGTTTTAATTTTTAAGAAAAGTGATAGAATTTGATTTTACTACCTTGACATTATTAAAAATAATATGATTACTAAAACTGTTAAAGAAAATAAATATTAAATCCATTATTTTAAACTTAACAAAAATATATTATCCACAGCAGTCCAATCAGTAGATACATTGTATCTTGCAAAACGTGGAATATAAGATATATATTTTTAGTATTTTCATATATTGATGCCAATATAAAGAACTCTATTTATCCAACATGGCCAACAGCGGAAAAATTTTTGGCAACTGCAAAATTATAAAATTTTAAGTTTTTGTTCGTTTTTTTTTTTTTTTAGAATTCACTCAAAAATGAATTTGTCGATTTTCCCATTATGCAATTTTTAAAAGAGAATTAAATTTCCCACATTTTTCATTCCTTCAACTTCTGTGGTAAGAATAGTAAGTAGGTAACAGAAGCTTATTGAATGTTGACATTTTTTCTCAAATTAAAAAAAATATTTCTGCTTAGTAAATAATACTCATAAATCTTAAAATTTTGACTATAACATTTATCCTCGAAAGAATATTTAACTTCTCATTCACCTCCACCCCATTCTCTTATTCCTAATACACTATTTCCCCCCTCCTCCCCTCTCCCACAGATACCACACCCCCAATGCCCACTTGACGATCGCAGACCACAATAACAATCCATGTATTTTTTTGTACAACTGGAAAAAAATTACATTTCAAAATACAATTTTCTCTAATTATTTTACCTATCTACAAAGAAGTGATTGTTGAAGTAAAATGTAAATTAATAAATATAAGGGCGATAATAAGCAATTAAGCAAAATGTTTCATAAAATGTTGTATTCTTAATTTAATGAATTAAATTGTCTGGAATTCAAAATGGCGGAATATTATAGAAACCAAGATGTCGGAATCCAAGATGGCGGTTAAAAGACAAAGTCAAAGGTCAACGTCAAAGTCATCCAATATGGCCGCCGTAACGTCACAATCCAAGATGGCGATCGGCACCACAGTATTGAAGTTTGCGCCAGGACATATTATTATATACTACTATTAGTTATCTGTACAAACTGCCAAACTTTCAACGAATAATTAATAATAAAAAATTCCTTTAATTATCTTTTAATATCTTATATATAAAATTCTCGTGTCACAGTTTTCGTTGCCATACTCCTCCGAAACGGCTTGACCGATTTTGATGAAATTTTTTGTGCTTATCCGGTATCTATGAGAATCGGCCAACATCTATTTTTCATCCCCCTAAATGTTAGGGGTAGTCCACCCCTAAATTTTTTTTTTATTTCCAGTTTTTGGTAGGAAATCACCATGGCAACGGCTGTAGCATTGTTGATGCTTCATTCGTCTCCATGGCAACGACTATTTCATTGTTAGTGCAGTCCTCATCACCGTTGAAATTTTGCGGGTACTTTAAATATCAAAAATTGCCCTTTTTTTTCAAGTATATATATTTTACAGACTTGAAACTTCACAGTAATGTTCCTTATGTTACGCAGGATGACATTTTCCGAAAATTAGATCCCATAGCATAGGTGGTTAAAACCAGGAAACAGTGGGTACTTTGTCTGCATGAGAACAGGATTTTCAATTGTTCATGCCTTCTGCGTCTCCATGGCAACGGGCATCGCGCGGCAGTGGCGTACCCACAAGGAGGGGCATGTATAATGAGCGGCGCAAGAGTGATCTGCCTGTAGACTGCCGTAGCGAAGTACGGGTACATCAGTTTTATGTTGCGTGCACGAGTCGGGAAACCATCGGTACATTATACAGCATTGTAATACATTTTCACGGAATTTTTTATTATTTACCATTACTGTAAATGGGAGATGTGGCATAATTCTTTTTCCATTAGTATAGCCGTGCGAAGCCGGGTCGGGCAGCTAGTTTATATTATTCTATTTGAATAACTTTCGTACCAGATTTTCATGACGTGGCGCTGATCGAGGAATGGCTTTTAAAACAACTTAAAAGCCATCCACATCCATGCTTCACTCGCGTTGAATCTTAACTTCAAGAGGTCATGGTGGTAAACTTGACGTGAGTAGTTGCCGTCAGCCAGCGGGTTTTCTCGGAGTGCTCCTGTTTCCCCCCACGTTATTGCTCCGTTAGTGCTTCATCGCCTTGCGTCGTCTCTAACGACCCCGGTACCGACCATACTTTAAGCTCAATCCATTCCTTGATTCATTAAATCGGCGCTTCAACCACCTGCGCTGCGGCATCTCGGCTGACTGTCGTTGACGGAATACTCCCTCGCGATGTGCAGGTTCCTGGACGCGTATGCAGCAGAGGGACTT
Source organism: Bacillus rossius redtenbacheri (assembly GCF_032445375.1). Taxonomy (NCBI): domain Eukaryota; kingdom Metazoa; phylum Arthropoda; class Insecta; order Phasmatodea; family Bacillidae; genus Bacillus; species Bacillus rossius. The sequence goes on along the minus strand of NC_086337.1, from coordinate 37,324,238 downwards.
AAGTTCTGGGGCCTCACGCCTCAGAACGAGCCAGGGGACGGGGTCTATGGCGAAAGATGGAACGCCATGTCTTGGTCGCTCAGCGAGATGCAGGAGTGGCTCGTGGGAAACCTGTGTCCGTCGCTCAAGTCGGGAGGCTACAGCAATCTCAAGCTGATGATAAACGACAACCAAAGATATAGTATTCCTACATGGGTGGAGGTAAGCATAAATACAAATACGCTACTCGAAAAAAAAATGTTTACCGACGCTAAATTATTTATTTATTAAGTAGCAGTATTTGTCGTTTTTAAGTAATATAACGGTGTAGAAAATAATGTGATAACTGCCAAAGTATGCAATTTTGTAAAGCTAATTAAAACACTGTCGAGCCGAGGTCCAGTGGGGGGAGTAATTTATGGCCTTGATGAAAGGGTGACTAATTTGTAATCAGACAATTAAAAAGTTAAACTTAAATAATAGTGTTTATAGTTTCACATAAATAAAATTGTATTTAATCAATTGGGATATCTTTGGAACATTTTTCTCCACTCGTAACAAAATGTTTAGCTGTCTCGTTTGACTGATCTGCCTGACCGCGTTGTGCAATAAGTTATCTGTAGTAGTGTGCCACAATGCATATAGTTTATAATTATATTACCATAGAGAACAGCATGGTATACTACTATCGATATTCATTTTATTTTTCCTCGTTAGCTTAAGACAATATATAAATACTATAGTTAGTTGTAAGTCACCTAAGGCGTCCGTTGAAAAATGATGAATATAACAATCATTGAAAAATGCTGAAACTATCGGTTTCGTCAACATCACTTTATGCCCCTATGCATATTATCTTTGCACACGGACTCGTCAGCAATGGTAGGAGGAGCAAGTTAGCAAAGAGCAATCTAAAGCCTAGTTGACACGATGATAGTCGCTGTCACGACAGTGTGCGATAGTTGCTGTCATGACAGTGTCTGTTTACACTGGCATTAAGATATTATGCGATAGTTGGGAAAATGTCAGACCTGGTGCGTTGTGTGGCCCAAGTTTTAGTGTTTGCGATAGATATTTCCGTTAAAAAAAAAAGACGAAAAAACAGTGGATAAGACATTGGTTGGCACGAAGAAACGAGTTGGGCGTTTCAAACACGCTTATAAAAGAATTAGCATTTGAAGACCCCAAAAGTTATGGATGTTTTTTATCCCACAAACAAGGGTGTTGATGGTGTTTCTCGAGGAAACTAGCAATCTCAAATCGAGACATTGTCACAATAAAAATAACCTATAATAAATTCGATTATTGCTTGAAGTACTAGGAACACATGCACTCACACTATCACGATATTGATTTCAGTCCGTTTACACTACTTAAGTGCTGCGACAGTTGCAAGTACTTTCATGATAGTTACTACCAACTATCTAGCTTGACTTGATATCGCGATAGTGCTATCGCGACAGCGCGAGAGTAACTATCGTGCAGTTTACACGGTGAAAGTAGTGTGATATTACGGCGATAGTAGCTGTCGCGGTAGTAACTATCGGGATTTACTATCATCGTGTCAACTAGGCTTAAGCGCATGAAAACATAAATTCATACAGCGTTACAGAGTCAGTCAGTGATGAGCGTATTTATATTAATGAAAATAATGTTTAATGATGCAAAAACAACACATTTAATATCTAAGTGACGTTTATAAATTTAGACCCTTTATTTTCATGCGTACGCATTTGCTTTTAAATTTATTTGCATTTTCAGGTAACTCATTTATCGTTACAAAGAGTGTGACACCCCAGTTTGTCTACCAACATACCCAACAAAGGAGATAAACTCCGCCGCTCTCTTGCTAGAGCTCCAAAAACTAAACTAAAAATTTAATTGTGATATAACAACATACCCTAATGCCTGAGAACGACGCAAACACAAACAGCGAAGGCAAGACAAAGTTAGGGATGAATGGATTCTTTTTGCGGTTTTATCAAAAATATGCATAAGTATTATAAAGTTACTAACAAATTTAATACTAAACACGCAGTTACATATAGCACGAAAGATCATTAACAAGATTTAAGGCGGTGCCATTATATAAGCCGCAGAAAAAATATTAAATGTGAAATCCAGAATTAATTATGCTTGAAACGTACACTTAAAATAGTACATGAAAATTTAATTCTTAACAATAACGACGCTTGTAAAGCAGACTATTCTCACCGAAAAACGTTTATCACATTTAGTTTGATTACAGCTAAAAAATAATAATAATTCCCGTGTAACATCCAGGGATGACGTATTCTTCTGAAAGCTTAACACCGTCCGGAAACTTGCTTGTAAAATTGAAATATTAAAAAGATACAAATTACTCGAGCACAACACAGTCAAATGGCACGCCTAGAAGCGCCTATGTCGGGTGAGCGTTTTCCAACTTACTGTCCTTAGGATCCTAGGCAGCGACTTTCTGGGGCAAAATTTAATTCAAATTGCAACTTACAGCTTGTCTTCCTCTTGGCGTATAGATGAATGCACCCCAACAGTTTCCCAGGTTGCATAGGAAACTGGCCGTAATCCACAAACGACCATATTCTTGATAAATGTGGTCAAATGTGGCAAAACGTCATCGTCACTCCACGTGGCAATTACAAATCGCAAGCGAATATATTTCGCGGACAAAAAAAAACTGCTCAAACAATGTTTCCGCGTTGCCACGTTATTTTCTAAACACACTCCGCCGCGCGAGCAAACACAGACACACATTACCGTCGATTGTTTCCGCACTTCGCCCGCACTACTGTCATCTAGCGGGTCATTAACACACTGTTTAACGACTAGAGACCATCTATCGGCGCATTCTGAAGCTTACACTATATAGTTCCATCTTCGCTCACCGCGATGAAGGACTGGACAATTTCCCTAACAGACTTGGGTCAAACTGAGGGTCTGTCCCCTCCTGAGTGTAGGCTCGATGCACAAGCTCGCGACAGAGCACGAACCTAATGAAAGCCACCAAGCGATAAATACACACAGTGCTAATTCAAAATAGTGCGAAGCACGCAGGTTCTCTGCCTGTCGTGTTAGTACTGACCCTCATGTCTGATGGCATGGCTCGCCTGGCAGGCCTCACCTCCAGTGCCGGCTATGTTCTGAAAGGCATGAGATTTTGAATTACAGCTTAAATAGATTTAATTAAATAATTTTCTCTCTTAATTTAAGAGGGCTGGCTGCCAGCCCGGCGGGAAACGACTAAAGTCACCCCCAAAACAACTCTATTATTGCATGAAAATTTGCGTCCCGCATGTAAGTGCCCGGGGTTTTCCCTGTGTCTATGCAGGTTTTACCTAGGCCCAACTTATCTAGTTTTAGTCTAGAATAGTCAGTGAGGGGAGTTAGTCATGGCGCCAATCGCTGCCATGGCTGGCCATTCCCCTCCTAGCACATGATGCATGCTTCCTCTCCTGCATGGCTTAAAACCTGCATGATTAGAGCGTATAGGCTTCGGCCTGAGACGCACTTAACAGTCTCTCCCTAACCCAGACCCCTCCCCAACACACTTCGTTTTTAGTTAGGTCAGGAAAAATAAAATAAAACTTAGCTCACTTTACCGTTTAATTGATTACTAATTACTTAAACGTAAGAAACACAAATAAATTGTAAATCACAATAAACTATCGAGACTGACATGTACAAAATGTACGTTACATACTACATACCTACATACTTTTTGAGCTGCCTTAAAAAAAGTTTAAAATCACAATAACATTATTCAAAGGCCTAAATAACACCGTACAACACGTTATAAATAATAAAAATAAATAATAATACATGTTTGTGTCCACGACATAGGCCACAAGATATATGTACATTAGGTATCTATTAATTAAAATAATAAAAAATTATATCTGATAAAGGATAAAAATCAATTGGCGTGGCCAATGATCACAAGTATAAAAAAAGAACAATCACAACTAAATAATAAATACCTATACATTCCTCGAGCTCTTTGAACAAGACAAACGTACAAAAAGGGATGTGATCAAGATGTTTCAGCTCACGTGTAAAATTCTGTTTTTCTGGCAGTATTGGATCCAGAAGCATGCAAAGGGGAACTGTCTTGTATTCACGTTGACTTCTTTTTTTCATTGTTGGCAGGAAAGTAATTTTACCCCGTGAATGCAGAGTTTGATGGAACAACTGTTTTGCTAGTGCTTAAGGGGGTTGGGGGGGCACCTTGACTCTACCACTGATTCCTGAATATATGTTTACATTATTTTATAACAGCAATGTTTTCAAGCAACATCAACTCTGAACCTTGAAATAATTGAAATCATTATTGAGTTCACTACCTGTGTAATAGTGCATTTTTATTTCACCAGCTGTACAAGAACGAGTCCGTACGGGAATGTGCGTCTGGAATGGCTGTACATTGGTACACTGACCGATATATACCGGCTAGTGTCTTGACTGAAACACATGACGACTACCCCGATAAATTTTTGCTGTACACAGAGGCATGTGTTGGTGAGTAAATGAAAATAGAATTTTTAAAAATAGGAAAATATTGACATAATTGAGCTCGCACTTTTTTTTTAATTGATTGGAAATGTTTACGTTCTCCACTACTGAGTTAGTGTTATGACTACAGTGCTAAAGTTTTTTTTTTGTACTTTTAAAAGGAAAAATCTTGGAAACTCAATTGCCAACGTTATCACTTGTAAAGACGCAGGGCAGAATTTTGTACCATGCGTAATTTTAAAAAGCTTTGCCTTTCTATTTTACAAGTGCTACCGTTGACAACTGAGTTTTCAAGGATTTCCCTTGTAAAAGAACAATAATGTTTTCAAGTGTATGTTTTATATTCTGCTCTGTCATTTTGTCAGTTGTGCTACTGGATAAAAAAATATATATAAAATAATACCCTTTGCATATTTAGTGACAAATTCTATGTATGCTTCAAAAGCAAATTGCAAAGTCTATTTCTCTAGTCTTAGTTTCTGAATATTTATTTTATCTTAAGTATTATTTGGGATTTATAGTACCAAATATGACACGAAACACGGAAATTTAATAAGAATTTAAATCAATTAATTTAACATAAATAATAATTATGCTAAAATACAGCATTTACTTAAAAACATAACACTGAAATATTAAAACAATGTTTTTACACAGAAAAGCAACAAGCTTCCACGGCTATCACACTGGGGGATTGGAGCAAAGGTGTTCGATACATGTCCGACATCATTGATGTAAGTATATCTCATACATAAAAATATGCAATAAAATCTCATGAAACTAATTTATGAGTAAAAATAATTTTAACTCTTTAAAACTAATGATCATAACTTATTTTAAGTTTTGTAAATTGTTCAGTACGAATAGTTTCATTCAAGAGTAGTAGTACATAATAGCTGAAGCTTTCCCTGGAATATGAGTGAGAAGCTGGAGCTAATGTCCGCCATCTTGGATTGTGATGTCAAAGAGGTCTTTGATGACCTTGACCTTAGACATTGTCCTTGATCTTGTCCACCATCTTGGATTCCACCATTTTGGATTCTGCCATTTTTAAATCGAGCACACCACTCATGAACATTGCATCCGCCATCTTTAATGTTGACGTCATATCTGCCATCTTGATTTCTGACATCATGTCCACCATATTGAATTTGAGGTCACGTCCACCATAATGAATCTTACATCACACTTTTTTTCAATTCTGATGACATAGCCACCATATTGTCATCTGCTGAAGGTCGCCATATTGGATGATGTTCCAACCACCATCTTGGTTTTTGTTCTGTTGGAGGTCACCATCTTGGTTTCTGTTCTGCTGGAGGTCACCATCTTAGATACTACCATCTTTGTTTCTACTGTTTGTTCGTAGAGTGTGTCAGTATCGCTCTAGCTCATGCATGTAAGGTCGATGTTCCATATGGTGGACGTAACAATAATTAAATATTCATGAGTGGATTGTTCGATTCCAAAATGGCGGAATTCAAAATGGTGGAATCAAAATGGAGGTCAAGGTCATCTAAGATGGCTGCCATGATGTCACAATCCAAAATGGTGGACATCGGCACCAGATATTCACTCCGACTCCAGGGCCATCTCCGGCCATTATACATATAGTATTTATTACTTGCAAGCATTTAATACTTTATCTGTGCTATGTATGCTTGGCTAAGGCAGAAAAATAATTAGAAGTTAATTTTTTATGTGTCTGTTATCAACAAAACAATTTGTTAATAAACTGACTGCAAGAGAAATATTCCTCTATCACATCAGTATTGTTGCTGGACGAAATGAACCAACAGACTACATCTTAAAGTAAACAATGCTGTACACTATCTTCACAATAAAATGAGACCTTTTTGAACAGATTACATTAATATTTTGACAACTCAATATTGTGCTGTATTAAACAAAACAAACATAGTTTATTGTAACACCAGACATACTAACTGTGCATGAATATTAATTTCTCTGACTTAATTAGAATATTCAGCTGTCAATGTCCAAACATACTTGCTGAAGTACCTGCCAAAATGTTACATGATGTTATCTTGTAAGGAGTGGGAGCGGAGGTGTTGGTGGCCTGGATGGCGTACCATAATTTCTTCCCTACTCACGTTCAGCTTACTATAATTTCCCTGCGTTCCACTTCCATGCACCATAACTTCGTCTCATATATGTCCCCATAATTCTGGCACAACGTACCGTATTCATAAGGCATACTGGACAAGAGAATTAGGAACAGCTCGCTCCACCTATTAAGCTTCAGGTGTTATCTTAATATATATATAAATCCAGTGTCCTGATGTTTGTTTCCAGTGAACTCTTCACCAAGTCAACCGATTTCGATGAAAATTGGCATTTATGTGCAATTTTTTCCAACTTGAGAGATAGGATAGTTTTTATTTCGATTAATGGTCTTAATAATTTATAATTGATAATAAATAACTGATCGCCATGGGTAAACAAAAAATCATTGATCATAAACATACAAACAGTAATTGTGTGACATTTCTCTATGTCCAACACACTGTCATATAGCGCTATCAAATTTTGCTTCAACTCGCAGACAATAAAGCTCCATGTGTTTAGCCCGGGCAACGCCGGGTACTGCAGCTAGTATTTTAATAAATTTGTACATCTAGTGTGCATGCCACGTTTCTTTTTTATAAAAAAAAAGTTATTGAAAATTGTTAAAAAAATCTTTTTAAATACCTAACCATTTGAGTGTTTTCTGGTCCAGGTGACCACCAACTGGGTGACGGGCTGGGTGGACTGGAACATGGTGCTGGACCTCGACGGAGGCCCCAACTGGGCCAAGAACGAGGTGGACGCCCCGGTGATTGTGAACGCCACTGCGGACGAGTTCTACAAGCAGCCCATGTTCTACGCTCTGGCGCACTTCTCCAGATTCGTGCCCCCGGGGTCCGTGCGAGTCGGCTTGCAGGCGGAGCGCAGCGGCGGCATAGAGAGCGTGGCTTTCCTCACGCCGGACAACGCCACCGTCGTCATCCTGCACAACACGTGAGGCCTAGTTAGGCCAGCTCTATAAAAACACGCGGGGAAAAAACCCCAATCGAACGAAAGTTTCAACATTTTAAAATCACTATTTTGTGAATCACGCAAGACGCAAGCTTTCGGACGGCTTTCAACTTCTTGCGGTTTTTGATTGCATTTCCAAACCTTCCACATTTTGAAGTGAACTGTTCCAAAACAAAATTTAAGAACTCAGTTATTACGTGCATCGATGGCCACGGTGTTATTTTTACTACATACGTCACTTTAAAGCTTATTAAAATTTCGATAAGCTAAAGAAAATAACACCATTAAATCAAAATATTGATGATATAGGCCTAATATATGTTTTCAAGGTAGACATGAATAATTATCAAAAGAATCCCCGGGAAGAAATTTGTTTTCTACCCTTTTGCAATTTTCAAATTGTAGGGTTGGTGACATCTTGTGACTTGTGTGCTTTTTAAACGTCTGTGATTTTCTTGTGTTTGGTTATGTATTGCGTTGTTGTGTCATTGTTTTATTTACGTCAACAGAAATTTGTTTTGGTACTTGTACAAAAGATTCCTTTGAAAAGCAGTTGGCAAGTAATAATTTTTTAATACTACAAGACATTCCATTCCTCTGATAAGTTTTGCATGTATAAAAAACATTTTATAAATTAATAGTGTGTGTATATATATTGTCGCCCTTAAGAAAAATTTTAGATACTAAAAGATGTTTAATATAATATTTTTTTTTATCTTGGAAATATAATTGACTGGCCTTTATATTTTTATAATGCTCATTAACGCGTGCAATTAATACTGGAAAGCTATTCAGGGAACGGTTACAGGTAACTTAATTAATAAAGGAACTGATACAATTCAAAGCATTAATTCCCGGGAAAGAATCTGAACCCAGTAGTAATGCGAACATTGTTTTGTAGCGATACAGTTTACTTTATTGTAGATGTACAAATTTACAAATATCGGTAATTTTACATAATAATTTCAGTTCCATTTTTTTTTTTCAATTACAAGGTAGTTTATAAACCCAACCTTGCCACTTTTAAACAGTATTAGGCAAATTCATGTTCTTGATATGATCAGAGTTATAAGTCTGTGAGATGTCAATACGGGAAATACGTTATACGGTCAGCAGCTATGCTTTATATTAAACTGGCTGTGCCTACGTTCACATGGTGAGAATGAAACTTGCAGAATATTCGTCTAATATTTTTCTTTATTGTAAAAACAAAAGAAATAACACTTGTATTATATTTTAGTATATATTTATCATGAAATCTTCGGAATAATTTGAAATATTACAAACAAATAAAGACTAAATTAATTATGAGTTTAATATACAAAATTTGTTTAAATGTGTAAACAATAAAATGATATGATTTTTAGTCCTCATTTTGTATATTTACACAAATTTTTGATCGTTAATGTTTGGTTTAAGTACATAATTGACTAAAACAATATATATATATATATATATATATATATATATATATATATAGACAATAAAATTGCCTTAAAACGTCTTATCGTGTGGCAAGCGATTATCGACCATCATTTTATGTATTTTTTCATACATGACTAAAAATGATCAAATTTAAAACTTTCTAACCATATAGCATACTTGTATGCAGTACTGAGAATACATTTTATAAGACATTAAAAAAATATGTTCACAATGTTCAGTTGTAAAAAGTCCACAGTTTGGTAGTTCTAAAAGTATTTATTGCTTTCATTGTGATCATACTTAAGTTGAATGCGCGTAACAATGAATGAATTGTCTGTTGCAGCAATGATACTGATGCCGAAGCAGTTATCAGTGACCCAGATAACGGCAAACTTTCGTTGAAGATATCGGCCAATAGCATGAACACTGTATTATACTACTAAAAGTGTACAAGAGCCTATTTGTAAATATACTTTATTGAAACACACTTTGTATAATTTAGGTGTTTTGAATTAGTTGGAGTTTCACAAAACCTATTTGACCCTGGGACAACTTTTCTCCATTAATTAGCCTAAGCATGATTTTCATTTACACGTATAAATACGATCCTAGGAGGTATTCGTTCACTAACTCATCAAGTTAAGTTAGCTAGTATCACAGGATTAATCCTTAAACCGTGGTATGAAACAATTTATTAACTGTGATTGGTTACATAAGTAGTTTGAAAAAAAAATTATGGAGGTCCAACCGCTTTAATCCATTGTGCATAACCAAGCAACTTAAAATGAAGTGTCTGAGTGTGTGTGTGTATGTAGGTGTAGATCTCGGGGGGGGGGGGGGGGCTGTCCCCCTGGAATTAAGAAGTCCCTCACTAAGGAGGGCCCGCTTGTGCTTTCACAATTGTGACTGTGAAACGTGTTTAATGTCAAAACTATGTTTTATGGATAACTTTCTGTACATTTTAAAGTTTCCTGCTTATTGCATGCATAGGGTAATGTGGGGCAAGAGTCCGCACTTAAGGACACAACTGTAGTTTTATCACCTCTGTTGCAAATTTTAGAACTGAAACACACATTATCATACATCTACAGCCTTTAGGAACAAAAATAAATATTTATAATTATTACTGGAGGTTTTATGAAGTTTTAACCTAACAAAACGCACAATAATGTAAATTAGGAAAATTGCCCCACATGAGGGGCAAGAGTCCTATCATTGTGAGGTAAGAGTCCTACTTGCACACATCGCATGTAAGTGTACATATAATGTAAATGGAAACCACACTTTAAACGCATTTGATCCCATATCCAGGATAAATCATTTTCAAATGTTTTCACTAAAGAAAATAAGAATTTTGGGTTTTTCAATTGAATTTCACGGTTTCTAATCAATGTTTACAAACAAAAATAAAAACAAGAAAGGAAATGCATACTTTAAAATATAGTTTTAGGCATTAAATACATTTTTCAAGACAAAGTGGCTATTCGGAGCAAGAATCCGCACAGAATGTTTTACGGACTCTTGACCCAGGAATCTTGCCCCATGTGTAACAAAATGTTTCATCCACTGGCCATTATTTACCCGTTAATATATAAAAAAAAATTACTCACACCTGTAGATAATTTAAAACTTACTTCTAATGCCTATGTACTTTTCGCAGAATGGTTTGAAGATTTCATGCAAATGTATACGCTCTTCTAAATATAATAAATAACACCACACACTGCTTAAAACAATAAACTGCCACCACTCACACTGAAATGGCGGGAGTACCCTGACAACCAAGCCCAGTGTGTAGAAACGCATTCGAATGGAGCACTATCTAGTGACACTGAGCGTAACAGCTACGAAAGATGGCCTCTTGCCCCGTGCGGACTATTTGCCCCACATTACCCTATAGGCCAAAATATGGGTAGTATACAAAATACAAGTACACTATTCAGTGATGACTTGTGTATGATAAACCCACGCGCAAAACTCTCTCTCTCCCACCCCCACCCCCGGCAAAGAAATGTTCCACGCCCCCCCCCCCCTCCCCCCCAAAGAATTCTAAATATTTGCGCCCCTGGGTAGGTGATTGTGTGTGTGTGTGTGTGTTGTGCCGATACAACGGCACTGAGATATAACTTTTTATTGATAAACAGTATTTACTTATTTTTCTGAACTATTTACTCTTGAAGATGCTCCAGTATTGTACTAAACTAAAAATTATACACTCTATAATCAGCACACTCTATGACGTCGAGTGGACGTTGTAGAAAGCTGTAAAATAACTTTTGATGTGTTTTATAAATTTATTATAAACATAATCTGATCAAGCAATCATTATTAAAAAAATTAATTTGCAGATATTTTTACGTTTTGAATAAAGTGTGGATGTGTGATTTTTTCGTCTGGCGCCGTGGCGCCAGAGCAAACGGACCAATCAGAAGGCACAATTTTGAACCAAAAGGTTGTGAATAATTTTATTCGTAAAAAACTTCTTCTTAAATCAATGTAATGCGTGTGAGAAGCACCGTACAATTGTTGGAAATCACAGTAGATATACGGGCTTTTCGACAAAGAGTTCACCTCAAATAAACGAAGAGATCTTTGTAATTTCAAATATCTGGACTTTCGTAAAAACTACCCTGTATTTCGACTTCAGGGTTCTGTTCGTGGGGCAAGAACACACGCATAAGAAATAAGAGTGTTTTTTTAGGACTCTTAACAAGTTTTTGAATGTTTGGCTATTACTTCGAGATTATTCTTGTGGATTCGTGTTCAAAGAAAGTAAACATATCAAGATACCAGTACGACGATCCCTGCATAATTTGTAACCAGCATTCTCCGTAGATTTAAAGAAAGAAAAATTTAACAGCGTAATAATCGGAGTGTGCTAGCAAGCAGAGTTAGCATCCATCATTCTTTTGATGCTCAAGGTGTTCTGCAAAGGTACTATTGTGACAAATGTTAATAATATTTTAACAGGTGAAGGACTGAGTGCTGAGCATTCCTGAAGGGCCTTAAAGCTAACCCCCTTACGATACCCATTTCCTTAGAAGTTTCCATACCTATTTTCTGTTAGCACGCCTGCTCTCGTGTAAGCAACATATCAGCACCCATCCAAGGGGTCTGGCTCTGGGTTTAAAAGTTTTCATAAACGAAGTCTTAGCCAAAACCGTAATGGAACGTGTTCTATTTTTCTGTTATAGCCACCAGCCTATTTCGTCAAGATGGCGGCCCCACGTGTAGCAATATAAACCCGTATAGCCTATAGTCCTTTTGTACAATTAGGGGACGTAACATAGCTACGTGATGGTATGCCAAATGAAACTTTATGAGAGTAAAACTACCATTTTGATATACTTGGTAAACTAAAATAGTCATAGAAAGTAGCAATCGCATGTGTTAAAATACGTAATTAAACTGCATTTCAGTGCTAATAACTCTTAGTCTCCATTTGGAAGTACAGAAGTCTCGGTAGCGCTACTTTGGGCATTATTCACCATATTTTATGGAATGATTTTTTTTTACCTAAAATTAATTTTTTTTACATCGTCAAGTGATCTAACCGAGAATGTATATTGACTGAATCAATTATTATTTTAATAAGTGATTTTTTGATGAAATTTGGAGTTTTTTCTCGAATTCTTGGCTTAATAAATACATAATTCCAAGATGGCGGCCAAGACGGTCGACAAGATGGCGGATATCACGACAGTTGACTGTCTGTTAATAAATAATACTTTACTCTTGTGGGTTGAAATTAAATCAATACGGCGGCAAAGCACTCTAGCAGATGGCGTGTGTACTACATGACACTAGCGCTCCTTGTATTGACTACTGAAAATAATATGGCAGCGGTGCCCTCTAGCAGGTGATGGTGTTAATTATCGTACCTGGTATCGTGTATTGAAAATAAAGTTGGCAGCAACGCCCTCTAGTGGGTGATGCTATTGTTCCTTCAAATTAAAAAAAAAATAGAAGTGCGAATGTGTGTTTTTTTATATACGTGCCTTATTTAACTCTCAGTCCGGTAAATTTCCCGATGGCCATGCGGTCAAAGGCGTATGTTTTCCAACGCAGAGGTCCAAGCTGTCATGATTCTAAAAAAAAATTATATTTAGTGTAGCAATAATGACCAAAACAACATTGGCAAGTAATGGAACATCGACCTTACGTTCATGAGACAGAACGATGCTGGTGCTCTCTAGGAACAAACACCAAAAACAAAGATGTCTGTATCCAAGTTGGCGGCCTCCAGAAAAAAAAACAGGGGGGGGGGGGGGAAAGATTGCAGTTGTGCAAATGTGAGATGAGTCTTAGTTTCCAAGATGCTTACACAGACATTTATCGTAATGGGAAGGTACATACATTATTTCTCTTATTTCTGGATACATGCTGTCCACCATTCGGAACTGCACCAGGCCTGATGTGAGGATAAAAAATTACTGAGAAAAAAACCCTTCAAGTCCAGCCTTCTGGGATTGATCCTATTACGTCATGATTAAGAATTGCTGCTCAACCATGTGACCAAACGTGCTCAGTTCCTAAAGCTATATTTATTTCTTCAGTTGTGGGGAAGTACATAGGCGAATGACCTAGCGATTAGATATCTCGTGTAATTAATTACTTTTTTCCTTTCTTAAAAATAGCCATTTGTTTTAAACCTTTTTTTTTCAGAAGAGTCTCATAATTTGTTGTATTTTAAGGTTTCAGTTTAAAGAAGAAGGAAAAGTCTGCTGCAACAGTAAAATGTAACTCGTGCCAATGATCAGACACCAAAAGGAAGATATTGTGGTAGTGGCAAGTATAACAAAACAAGGACTGGAAAAAGTTTGTATAATTTAAGAAGAGGCTTTCTGCATATGAACATTACAGGGAAACATTTGGAATCAGAGATAACATCCAAAGGGTTTCGATTTAGAATAGCGGACAGGATTTTGTCCTTGTCTCTTTTCAAGCAAAGTGGCAAGACATACAAATATTTGTCTTAGTATTTTTGCCCTTCGTGCTTAATTTACTTCGTTAAAGAACATCTTAAATCTGGTCTCATGAAAGAATATTACACTACCTTGGTAAAACAGTGTCCAAATTGCAGCCTATTGGTAACTACTCCAAACCTATACTGGATGAAATGCATATTTCTGTTGGTTTGAAATACAATCTTGGAGATGACGTGATTGAGGTTTTCAGGACTTGGGTGGTGGGAACCGACTGCCAGTATGTGTTGATCATGCAGTTTTATTCATGGTCAGAGAAATACGGGAACAAAAAAAAATGAAGCAACCTCTTTTGTGGATGCTGGGTGTGGGTTGATTTTGTACGAAATTAGAATTTTAATTAATTATATAATTCTTACGAATGTTAGGTGGCATGAGAGTATCTATTGGAAACAAAATATTTATCTAATAGGCATTACTTTTCTTCAAAGTAGTTGCCTATTGCATTGTTAAATGCCAATGCACGTAAAAACTCAGAATCACATACATTTGCAATAATGTTTTTTTGTGCATTAAATGAGGCACATATACAAATTTGATGCAAATTCAATTTCAGTAACATGAACTGGATCTGGACAGTTATTGGCGGCATGAGATAAATTCATTTTCAAAAGTTAATTATGTAGCTGATTATGAGCACAGGAAGATTTTTTTGGCGTTTGCGTTACAATTATGATCACTGGAGATGTTATCATACAAATATTATTTTTCTATGTTGTATTTTAATGTACAGTACAGTATGATTTAAAGTAAAAGTCATGTTCAGTGCAATTGCATTTCACATGAAATACAACCACACACAAACATGTAACATTCACATGTTTATGCAAACGTAATTTGGTCACGAAAAAAGTAACAGTTGATATCTTAATATGTAATTGTATTAAAAATTTGCTCCTGCAATTTTTATAGATTTCAAATAAATACTACCTATTGTAGCCGTTACCATGATGGGACTTTCGAAAACATTTTATATAGTTTTTCGTTTCATGGTCCATATACCCCAAACCCATCGTCAACTCAAACGTTTATATGTATATATATGTATATGTATGTGTGTATATAAATAAAACATGTTTTATACATGATATCTGTCGCATTTTTCAGAAATAACTGCCAATTTGATACATAAAATCAATCTAGTAGTGGAAAATCTCGGTCGAGTTCGTTAATGGGCAATATCCGACCAAAAGGGTAGTATTGGAAAGATTTTTTGAAAAACAGAAAAATCACTGTAACTCTTAAAAAATGGGAAATATCCATCCGTTCGAACGTAATATCTATAACTCGTACGAGTAATACAAAAACTTTTGTCTGAATAAGTTTTTGATACGACCAAACATAACAGCAAGGGGTTAAAAAAACAAGGGTTGTAGCATAAAATAGTCATAACTCCTTTCATAGGCACAACATTTAATTTGTTCTGATATTTTGTAAATCTAATAATTTTTATCTAAAACTTTTGTCTGGAACAATTTTTGATACTACAAAACATTATTGCAAGGGATTAAAAAAAAACTTCGTTTAGGAATAAGAAAACTAATAAAACTTCTCTACCATGTACACTACCCAATCCATTTTATTTTTATTTCAACTCTCTAAATATTGACTAATTATTGTTAAAATAAATTGTTATCTAACGAAACATTGGATTGGAAATAACAAGGTTTGAAAGTAAAAAAAAATTATCATGGATCATTTTAATAGAATACCATCAAATCCGTTAAAATGTAGTGCATGAGTCCTAAACTTCATCTAAAACTTTGGCTAAAACAAGTTTTGATAAAAACGAATTATTAGATTATTACCGTAAAAACAGTGGTGAAATGAAAAAAAAAAATCAAATTCTTAGTATCAAATTTATTCAAATTTATTTTCAACCATCATAAACTCTGGTGCATCTTAAACTCTGGTGCAAAGGAAATTTTTATGCGACCACATTATTAGTGCAAGGGATGAAAAATAGTGTTTGAATGCTTAAACTATTTAATAATTAACTTATTTGTCATATAATATGAAATGTTTTCTTAATATTCAATGCTGGATACATTGAGTTAAAAATATTCGTAATATTTTCGCTACATGGAAAATGAGCAAATATTTAATTTATCATGTTTAATATTGTAGAACATTAATATTTTATGTACATTAAGTTATCATAATGGTTCATAAGCTTATAGATGTTTTCAAAATATTTCCAGAATAAATAGGTGCTTCGAAATTCACCTACGCCTGTAGGCTGTGCCGAAAGTTTTTTTTTTATATTTAAAATTGTGTGATACGTGATTTAATGCAGCTTTGCCCTAGGAGACAGTACGTTGGACATTAATTGTGTAAACTACTATTGGTTACATCAGTATATATTCATTTTTTAAGAGAAAAAAGTTATTTATTGACTAATTTGAGTAATTATATGTCTCTTTTCAGTAGTCTAAAAAGTAATTGCAATTATTTTTTTCTGCTCAGAAAAATAAGCTGGGTTTTTACGCTGCATGGTTATGCACAGTGACACAGAATCAGAATTGGCACAGAATCTGGAATATAATAAAGAGTTCATAATTGGTTTCATGCCAGAAGATTGTGACCGAATCCCAGACTCTTGCAACTTAAGCATTATACGTTAGCGATAAAACTAACTCGGGGATACCTTTCATACGTACAGACTAAATATTTAGCTCCTGGGGGAAAGTTCAAACTCCAACTATCAAACATCGAAGTTGTGCCGGAAAATAGGCATTTCGTCACCTTTTTTAATTTTTATGTAACTTAAAATTTTTTTTTGAATTCTTATTTTTTTATTTTATCTGGTTGTTAAGGGTGTGATTTTCTTTTTGTTAGGCCGGTGTACGCCACGTATTTAAAATTTGTGCCAGTGGACTGAAGCCCATTTCTCAGGGGGGCCTATCTGATATTTTGCTGTCTAATATGGACGTGGGCTGCCCGGTTGAAATTTCTCTCGCCTGCAGTCACGTCCCGAGTTTGTAATATTATTTCTCTTCATGAACAAAATTGCATAGAGCAGCTTGTGGGCTGCAAGCTGCTACTTCTGAGAGGCCTGCTGAGAATAGCAAGTCTCGTCACGAATGGGTCTCCAGTGGACCTGCGTTCCCACCTTAGTGGCGATTTCTGTCCCCCCTTCCTCTCTCTCCACCTCACCATAGTTCTGAGAAATCAAGTCGGGAGAAGTGACCTGACGTGAACTTAGCCAAGACCATGGCCGACTTCAAGGACCTTCTCCCTGGTCCGACAGAGACCATCTAGCGGCAGAAAAAGTAACCGTGGGCCTGGTCGCCAGCATGCAGAGCTCACCCTCATGACACCTGGTGGCAAGTCAGCTCACCGACTCAGTTAGTTCCCCTTTACGCCGCTAGAAAGCAGCGCCGCGGTGCCATAAGGCACTATGCTTTCTTCTCGCGGCCTGTAGAAGTCGATTGTTTGTTACCTTCTGTTCTGGCCGGTAGAGAGCGCGAATGTCGTGTTCTTGTCACGCCCGCCTCGGGCACCTCCGCATGTTTTCGGCCCTGAGCGAACCTTCCCCCTCCTTCTCCCTAGGGCTTTAGCGCCCGATTTAATTAGGAGCCTTGTCCGCCATCGCAGGGACTCAGTACTCTGACTTCGGCTACTGACCACATCTTCTCGGCGTCCTCTGCGCTAAGAGGCTTTTCGCGGTTCGGCGATTTCGGTTGCATAAAAGATGTAGACAGTTGCTTAAGGGATGTGATCCCATTTGTACAGTAGCCAGGCAGATGTAGTTTTTATAAAAAGTCATGTGTAGTTTATTTTTTTTATTTTTTTTTATTTCTGTAAAAATTTGGTTTCTTCCATGTCATCCGTGGTATCTCGGTGCGCGCCATCCTGATGTCGGCGCGAGACACCTCGGAGGCCCTGTTTCCACACCCTGTTTGGTGAGTAATCCGTTTTTTTCCTCCCCATTTTTTCGTTTGTTGGCCTTTCGCACCGACTGTGTATGACTGTCTGGAAGCAGGTCTAATTCATTTTGAATTTGACATGTGTTTCAGACAGGGTCCGAGTTTCTGGGGAGAGAAATTGCTCCCCGCATGATCTTCGAGACCCCCAGCTGATTTCCCCCTTTAGAAGAGTTTTCCTCTCGGTCCGACGTCATCCTGGGAAGACCCGGGTGATATGAGAAATATATATTTTCCGCTTGCATAGAAGGAACTAAATTCATTAAAAGATACCAGTGAGCAGTGCTTTAAGAATGTAATCCTCAAGAACATGTAAAATCAAGGAAACTAATATATATGCAATCGTGGGGAGAATCAAATTTTGGTGCTACCTATACTTGAAATTTTTGTTAATGTAATCATTTGTTTACTAAGGTGTAATAGGTATTTTTTTAAATAATGTAGGGGCGCCCCCGTAACTTTGTTAATTACTATGATCTTTATTATCATGTCGAAATAATGCTAAAACAAAACCTCTTAATAATAAACCAGGAAAACCTATAGACCAAATTATTTATATAGTGTATTTATTTATCATATACCTTCCTCTACATAACGATCCACGAACTCCCAAGTTACTAGTGTGCAGGGAGTGTAGATTTTGTCTTGTTCACCGCCTCGTGTCCCCTCTGGTAATTAACTTTAATTTTCTACATATTTTGCCCAGCAGTTTACAAGGTGTTTTTAATTAATTAAAAATAATATAATTTTTGGGCACGAGGGGCGTAACAAAATGTTTAATACAAAATAAATTGAGAAAAAAATTTTCATAAAATATATTTACAAATATTGTACATTTTTTAGTAGTATAATACTGAGTTCATGCTATTGGCTGAGATCTTCAACGTAAGTTTGCCCTTATCTTCATCACTGATAACTGCTTCGGCATCAGAATCATTGCTGCAACAGAAAATTCAGCCATGCAAATTATTCAAATATCCATTGAACTTCAAACAATAAACAAATACTTTCATTATTACAAAAAAAACATGGACAGTATTTAATGTACTCAACTGAAAATTTTTCAAACTTTTTGAAACGTTTTAAATTAAATCATAATAAAATTATTTTTTTCTTTACAGCATACAAATATGTTAAAATAGTTTAAAAGTTTCATATTTGTTCCTTTTATTCATGTATTGCAAATAAAATATCAGGATAGTCGGCAGTCGTAAGCAATGCGAGTAAGCGTATTGATGATGAAGGAAAGTTGCTGTACGTATGGCACATTTCCCGTATTGCCAACAGACAGACTGAAATTCTGCACTTACATCTGATATCAGAATCTTTGTTTTAATGTTGGAAAGTAGCAAGCCTTACGTGTTGTGCAGTATGACGACGGTGGCGTTGTCCGGCGTGAGGAAAGCCACGCTCTCTATGCCGCTGCTGCGCTCTGCCTGCAGACCGACTCGCACGGACCCCGGGGGCACGAATCTGGAGAAGTGCGCCAGAGCGTAGAACATGGGCTGCTTGTAGAACTCGTCCGCCGTGGCGTTCACAATCACCGGGGCGTCCACCTCGTTCTTGGCCCAGTTGGGGCCTCCGTTGAGGTCCAGCACCATGTTCCAGTCCACCCAGCCCGTCACCCAGTTGGTGGTCACCTGCAAATTTGTAAAGGCCATTTTATATGACATAAAGAGGCACAAAGAATGGTCAGCAAATTAATTAAAATATAAAACCTGAAGCTGATTTATTACACTCCGTTCAAGATGACACAGTTAATCTTTCGGCAGGTACTTCACAGAACTGTTACCTGTGTCTTGACACACGGTAACGTTTGTTGTTTAATTTTACGGTAAACGAAGGTATTTTCTGGATAAAAAAAATACTGAAAGTGACCCGTGTCCCGAGAACGAAGACCCGTGACCAGTGACCCAGTCGGTCAGGGCGAGAGCCGAGTCGAAACGATTGGAAGAGACAGGGTTCAGTGAAGCGTGGACCCGTGACCCGTGAACTTGGTCATACTACCCACGTGACTCCCGTCTACGCCAAGGCTCGGATCAGTTGCTGATGCGGACAGCACAGTCAGCGACCAGTGCGTCGCTGTCATCACTGCCGGTAGATAGCCGCCCGGTCAGCATGCCTGTCTGTGGCATCGAACCAGTGGCTTGCAAAGAGTCCCAGGCCGCTTATTGCCGCCCATACCTCTTGTTTTGTGTCTGTGTGTACGTTTTTGTTGTGTTTGGGTGTAAATGATTCTGGAGTCTGTGGCAGGGGGTGGCTGTGGTGGAATTTTGGTGTGTGGTCGCGTGGATGAACGTGGTGGAGTGGTTGGGTGATGCTCTCACGAGGTCCGCCAGGGTCGCCGCTGAGCGCTAGCCAGTCTGCGCCTGGGTGTCGCATCTACGCCAAGGCACGCGCAGGGACCCGGTTCCGGGATCCTAATCAATTTACCCGTAACCTGGATCACCAAGATCTCGGTGCCCGAGATAATCGGCGAAACGCCCAGAAGAGAATCGGATTCCTGGGCGGTCCTTTCCTGGTGTATAAGGAGGCCCGTCAGCGCCATGGGTCACAGAACACGGAACAACACGGTGAGATACGCTTCACGACCGGACAGCATGAGGTCGTCACTGGATTGATCTGCCGTCGCCGCAGAGCCCGCCTAAGACGCCACGCTGCTGGAGGAAGCGGACATACCAGGATGGACACTGGAGAATCCATAGCGATAAAGTACCCGCACTTGGAAACTTTCGTCGTGTGGCATGCCAGCGAGACGTGCGAGTGATTGGTTGTGGTGGGGTGAAGCCGAAGAGTTAACGTTATGCTGGAACTGGTGGTTATTGAGACGCGAGGTGGCGAAGGTGCGGGGTGAGGTGTGGCGGACATCACCAGAAGTGTGACGCGGGGATTGGACCTGACCAACAACGAAGAAGCTCTGAGCAGGTAGTGTGTGAGGGCATCCTGTTTGTTGTTGACGAGTGGTCAGAGAAACTGCAGTTTCAGTTTGAGAAGTCATCGTGAGACGTCAGCGAGAAGTGCCAGCGCGAAGACGGAGCGGACGTTTCCGGACCTGGTGTCAGAGGTCGGCACGAGAGAAGTTGGAGCCGTCGCAGTTTGCCGTGCGTCAGCGGACGGACATGGGGCAGCCAATCGCAAACCGCCTCCAACCGGGACTCCAGAGGGTGATTGGCTGAACTACCAACACCGACAAGGCGAGTGGAGTCACGTGTTTAACGTTCACCAACTCGGACCGGATACACTTCCGAGTTGGAACTTGTGAATGGTATGAATGCAAATACTTGATGTCCCAGTCGGAACACATTATTGTTAATTCTCATTGTTTATTTGTTGTTTGCACTTGAAGAAAATTTAAGACTGTTGTGTCGTCATAGAGCAAATATTCAGTAGTGATTGTTTATGGCTCAAGAAAATAAAATGTGCTAATTGTTGGATAATCGTTTGGTAAGTGGAAACTATTTAATCTTACAAGCAATTTTTAATGCCAACAGCTTAGTTGTAATTTATATATGGGCGCTGATTGTTTGTGTGTGGTTTGTCGTCCATTATTTTGAGTGCTGGGCATTTCGAAGGCTCCCTTTCTAAAGCCAGTTGTTATAAATTGTTTCCCATATTATTATTTGCTTAAAGTTTCACATTGTCAGTTCGCAGCTTCCCCCTGGGAGTTAACTAGGGAGTCGACTTTACGGCAGGAGTGAGCCATCTTAGAGGATTTAACAGAATATCGTCAGCTCATCGGAAATGTAATTGTTTGTTCTGTACGTTGAGCCCCGTGTAATTCATGTGTTGAATAAATGCCGTTGTTACTGTCAAAGCACACCCTCGTTATTGTTATTTTTATTTTTGAATATTTTTGGAAGCCTCCCCTCAAAGTTCCACAACAGAAATTTTCGAATTCGACATATAATTAAGTAAACAAAATTAATATTGATACGTGATTTTTTGTCCAGTAATAAATTAATCTGTGTTGTCTATTTTTTTTAAAAAAAATCGCAATACAATATTAAGCTACCAAAATCTGAATTCCAACTGAATGAAGTACCTGATAAAAAGAAAGACTTGCCTCTTTGTGAAGCGTGTGTACACTATGGCTTAATGGTTGTTTGTTGAGTCATCTCATACAGCAACAACACTGAAATAATGTGATAGGAGAATATGGATGATTTTACTTGCAGTAAGTTCGTTGGTCAAGGTTTTTTTTTTTATTTGCATGAACATAAGCGCTTTATTGTAACTTTTTAGCTGCCAAAGCCAAACAGACATGGTACAGAATAATAAATGCTAGAATTTAAATCCACTCGCGCTGGACAATATACATTACTAAGAATAATTTCTGCTAATTAATTTAATTAGTTTTATTTTTGCTCAGAAATTTTTCTAATACTTATTCATTAGATATGTACTCTTATCTCTGTAATATACTTACGTCAATGATGTCGGACATGTATTGAACACCTTTGCTCCAATCCCCCAGTGTGACGGCTTTGGGAGCTTGCTTCTTTTCTGTGTCAAAAAAAAATACTATTTATATACTTTGCATTGTAATTAAGTAAATGCTAATTTTAATGGCAAATTTTATTCATGTGAAATTCGTTGTACAAAATTACCTTAAACTTCTGTTGTTTTTTTTTCGTTAAAGAACAATATTGGTTTTATCAACCCTTATTTATAAAAATAAAAAAAAATATTTAGAAAGTACACAACAATAGTTGTGTAAATTTTTCTATTATATAGTAAGTTGAATTGGTTATTAATCACTGACTCAGGTCTGGAGATTGAAAATGTTAGCGTATTGGCATCAGGGAAGAAAATTGCAAACATTTAATTTTGTCAGTGACCTTCACTTACTCACCGACACAAGCCTCGGTGTACAGCAGAAATTTATGTGGGTACTCGTCATGTGCTTTGGTCAATGTGCTTGCCGGCGAATTGGGGTCAGCGTACCAATGCACAGCCATTCCAGATGCACATTCCCGCATTGTCTCGTTCTTGTACAGCTAGTGAAAGAAAACTGCACAATTACACAGGTAATGAACTATCATCGAACAGTTAGAATTAAAACAAAGTTTGGGATGGCTTAAAAAACTATTAGGTACAAAATAATATTTCTAATTCTATATAAAAATAGTGATATATATTTTTACCAGTTTACAGTGAATTAAATAACTTATTTTCTGACAAAAATTGAATAAAGTACCCGACCCCCCCCCCTTTTTTTTTATTCCTTCTATTTCTTTCGTAAGTTGCTGGATTCACAACAGCTAGGAACAAAGTCTTACATATAGCCTGAAAAAAAGGGCGAATCCAGTGTTCAAAACAGAAAAGAGCGTGTGAGATATTTTCCGGAATTCAACCTTCATCGAAGGGTCCAATAAGGCCATACAATAATAAAAAATAGCCAAAAGGAAACAATGCTTATTTAAAAAATATTTTTTTGTGATGATTAGTTAGTAGTTTCGTTTATTTTTCCACTTCGGAAGGAGGGTAGTCACCACCCTTTCTTCCCTTCCCTTCCCAAAGATATGCCTATGGGCTAAAATATCATACATGGCTTAGCAAGAACTATGGGCTTATGATTTATGAGACATCAGTTGGTCAAAGTAGCCTGGTGCCTGCTTTAAATCTTGGAGCCCACGTCAGCGTGAAACGTTGCCGACTTCGGAGAGTCTTTTACGTTTACGTTACGTTCTGTGCATCGACTACCGTTGTGGACCGAAGTGTTGTGACAGGTAAACAATCCTTAATTTCAGTCTGTTGTTGGTACGTCCGTGTAGTGCACTTCTTAGAACAGGCTACCCAAAAAAATAATTTTTAATATAAATACTGCCTTAGTTGAGTACAAATTACATATTGACTGATACATAAAATATATAGATGGAAAATCTCGGTCGAGTTTTGTTAGCCTAATAAGACCAAGAGGGAGGGCTATTTGGGGATAAAAATACACTGTAACTATATTAGTAAGGTAAATAATCTCTGTTCCGATGTTACTTTGGACGACAAATGCTGTCAAAAATTTAATAAATGTATTTAGTGTCAATTAAAAGTTTTGCTGGTACGTATTTGCATTTTTGCTCACCTCCAACCATTCAGGGACATTCGCTCTTTGGTTGTCGTTTATCATCAGCTTGAGATTGCTGTAGCCTCCCGACTTGAGCGACGGACACAGGTTTCCCACGAGCCACTCCTGCATCTGGCTGGGGGTCCAGCCCATGCTGTTCCACCTTCCGTAAAACAGCCCATGTCCTGGCTCGTTCTGTGGCGTGAGGCCCCAGTATTTAAGTCCTTCTGCTGCGTATGCGTCGAGGAACCTGTACACCACGAAGCAAGTATCTTCAATTATTTTGTTTACGTAATTGCCTGTTTTTACTCATGATTTTAAATACATTAATGGTAAAACTACCGTTTTATGTTTTAAATATGGTTAAACAAGCGTTCATTTAATGTATTTTAAAGGCCCTTATAAGCACATTATTTTCCAATCCTAAAATGAAACAAGAACATAAAATATTTGAGTTCACAATTTGTTACGGGTGCCCGTGTGCCCGAACATAAAATATGTGTGAGCCCCTGCGAAATGTGATACTGATACTACTTGAGTTCCGCTGCCTCGTCGGGTTCGGGGAACTTCGGCAGTCTTCGGCAATCTACGGGGCTCCCGCCCAGTGGTCGGCCTAGGGTATTCCCTGTGTCTATGCAGGTTTTACCTGGGCCCAACCTATCTTTAGTTATAGTCTAGATTTAAGAGTGAGGGGAGTCAGTCATGGCGCCAATCGTTGCCGTGGCTGGCCAATCCCCTCCTAGAACATGATGCATGCGACCCTCTCCCTGCTTGGCTAATCCCAGAATGACTAGGCGTATACGTTTCGGCCTGAGACGCACCTAGGTCCCTCCCTAACCCGGACCCCTCCAAAATACACTTAGTTTTAGTTAGGTTAGGAAAAATAATAATCAGAAGCGGAGACGGCGCTCATCGAAGGGGCGACTTTCCAGGCTGGTCTGGACTTTACCGACGAAGGTATCGAAGTTGTCCGAAGGGGCACACAAACCCCTCCTCAGCTAGTTCAAGGAGGAAGGGAAGCAGCCCTAGTGGACGACGCCGAAGACCACCACGCTGCCGGAACACCTCGCGAGCCACACCGTCAACTAGCTACCTGGTGCGGCCGCCCCGCCGATCACGTCGGGAGAAGATGGAGTTCTACTCTGGTGAGACTTGTAGACTACACTTTGAGTTGAATAAACAGACTAGTCACGGATAGCTGCAGAAACGACTCGGTGATTTGGAGACTGTGGCAGTGAGTAGTAACGAGTGGTAATTCACACTCGTTTGCTGAAATTGAGCGCTCAAGCAAGTCACGAGGGCAGGCGGCGGCGGTGGTGAGGTTCGCGAGGTGCAGGCCAGCAAACCCTATAGCAAACATTACCGGACTCGACAATGTTCCCAATGGAGTTGCAGACGAACGAGAGATGCGTTGTTCGTGTTCTGTCAACGGTTTACGTCTTTGAGTGGAAACCGCAGACAGCGAGTTGAAAGCTGCAAGAGGACAGACACTTTGGAGTTACACGACTTGAGGGCACAGCGAGTCTTGCGTAACCGGAGGGAGGCGCTGTCCTGAGGAACACGGTGTGAGGACTTGCGTCGCTGGTCACCAAGCTGCAGTATATGGGCGAGTGGCGAGCCGGCTGGGTCCGCTACTCGCTGGAAGCACCGCCGAGGTCGCCGTCAGTGTGGCTCCCCGGGAGAGGCCGTCCAACACCAGGAGGAACAACCCGGAGGAACTTTACTGCAATGCTCCGAGGAGAGTACGACTGAGATCCAAACCGCTTTGGCAGGCGGTGTATTCCGTTGACAACCTCGTTAAGACTTACCACGGCGGGGAAGTCCCGCCTTCAGTCACAAGATATTTTTTTAAAGTAAATAATCGCCTATAATTTTTTTAAATAATCTTTAGCATAACACGTTAAATAGCACTGTAAATATTCTAGTTTTCCAAGCTCTCAGATTGGAGTGGAATTTAAGGTAATTCGTCAATAACCCTATGTTTTCCCAAGTATGCTGGCGTAGCTGTTTTCTCTTATGCTATAAAAGAAAGTTTTTTAGAGTATGTAAATCTACGTGAATATTGTTTTACGTGAAGGCTTTAATATTTTCATGTGTTAAAGAATCATTCACTGATAAGGTTTTCAGTAGTCAATACCAGGACATGAATAAACGAGAAGTTTTGTTTTATGAAATTATAGGCCAAGCATTTATGCAGTTTTGTAGATTTTTTACAACGTGTCGTTAACCTGTTGAGTAAAGACAGAACCAGAGCGAAGCCAGTGCGGTGGTCATACACCATTGCCATTAAGGCTATTTCTTGCCTTGATATTCAGGCCCTTGCAGTTTATGATTTCTCTCAAATATTGATTTCGCTAAAATTGCTTTTGTTATGTTTACAGACCTGGTCCCATAAGGGAGAGAAGCATATACGGAAGCCTTCAAATAGTTGTTGTAATCATGTTTTATTGGATTGAAAATTGTACAATAAATTTTGTATTAACGTATGTATGCATTCACTCTGGCTCCTTAGTTTAAGTTGTCTTGCGTCCCTTTCCTTTAAGGGAAAGGGAACAAGTTTCGAACTACCCACTTGTATGTTTCCTTTGTCGCAAATTTCTTAACTTTAAGCATAATTCAAAATTATTTGGTGTTTCCAAAACCCTGAAAACCTAAGGTTTCTAGGATGTTGATAAAACATTTGTATTGAATTAAGAATGATATCCTATTAATTAATTAATTTTCGATAAATGCTACGTATAAGGTTTAATATTAAACTGTTTACCACACTCTGGGATAATGCTAGGCTCGAAATATAAACGGTTTGCTACGTTTATAAAAACTTTTAAAAACGTTTTGAGTTTATAACATATTTACTAAACAACAATGATAATTAAATTATGAACTTACTTAAAATCGTATGCAGAAACAGAGAGTTGTAGAATCAAAAATAATTAAGGATACCGCTACCTTAAACACAGCCGGCCATGGCGTCGTTTCGCAGGTGGTTGAAACTGCGATTGAATGAATGATTGGAATGAATGACTGGAATGAATTAATTACTGGAAAGATTGAAATAAATGAATAACTGGAAAAAATTAATGTTTGGAATGACTGGAATAAATGAATGACTGGAATGAATGAATGAATAGAATGAGCTTAACTTTACGTCGGCACAGATATTGAAGGACAAAAATATTCATAACTCCCTTACTAGGTAAACTGTAAAATCTATAACAATTAATTATAAACATTGTAAAAACAATCTACAATATTTGACTGAACAATTAATGATAAGACGAACCATTATTGCAAGAGGTTGTAATAATAATAATTATAAACTTCCGTATCATGTACGCAATCGAAATCGTTCTTATATATTTTTAAATTTCAAATTAATTGTCAAAAACTTTCATCATAAGCGAATATTTATGTAATCATCCATTATTATAAATAGTTAAAACAACAAGTGTTGTAAGAAAGAAATTCATTATTTTTTTAGTAGGTATACTATTAAATTCGTTGTAATTTACTACAAAAATTGTAAACATTATCTAAAACCTTAGGCTTAAACAATTTTAATGAGATGAACTGTTACGGTAAAATACGGATTAAAAAAACTAAAAAAAATTTTCATCATTTTTCATTCGAAAATATTATAAAATATCTTAATACTAACAAAAACCTTAGTTCAAAGCAAATTTTTATACCACTAATAAGTTGTTAAAGGGATGAAAAATTGGGTCTGTATGTCAAAAATTCAAACTTCATTAGTAGGCGTTTAGTAAAATTCGTTTTAAGCTAATCAATGCTAAATGAAATGAGTTAAAAAAATTCGCAAATTTTCAAATCATTTAATAAGAAAATGTTTAATGGAATATTTTGAAATAACGAAGAGCATATTTTATATTATGTACATTATTTTCAAACTGTTCCAGAAGTTTATAGAAATTTCCAGAACATTTTCAGAAGAATTAGGTACATCGAAATCTATCTATATACTGTAGGCTGTGCTGCTACTGTTGTATACTTAAAGTGCACTTCCAGTATTATAAATTATTAAAGAATTCCTCTTAAATATGTTTTTTTTCATGCGAATTCATTAATTTTTCAGCCAAAAATAGCTAGTGAATGAGCACCTTCACTTATTTGCTCTCTAAGGGGTTACCGCGGTCATGAATAAGTCACGATTTTAGACAAAACACATGTGGGACACAAATTATTAATTTCTTCACTCAGCATGTACTCACTTGACGTAGTAATTGGCATACACTTGATAATATTCTTCCTTCAACTTGCTCGCGTTGGTTGTCTTATTGATAATCTTCATCCAGTCAGGAGCAGACCAAGGGGAAGAGAATAGCTTCACAGGAACTTCGGGATCGCTGACTGCTAATGCCTTCTTGATAAAGGGTATCTGTTGAAATCGTTGGGAATATCATTAGGTATAAGCTAAAATTAGGCACTTTTTAAAACAAGGAGTGGCTATTTTTGGTTAGTTAACATTTTAATGGGATTGTTGTGCATGCAGAGCTACGATTGTTAACGGGTCATTTGAAATCGTTAAATATATACTTATAAAAGATATCTGATCATGAAAAGCTTTTAAAAACTATAACACTTTCCTGTGGCAGATTTAATGTTTTTTTGTTTGTTTTTTTTTTACAGCAAAAGAAGCTACAAGAGGTGTTTTCACGAGTTCGTACACATTGCGGTAAGTAGGAAAGACGCGTGCAAGGATCTATAATCTGTAATATTAAAACAAAGAAATCACATGGCCACCGTTCAAAGTCCCATAGAGCCGAGTTACCGACGCGAATACAGCAAGACAGTTCGTAGAGGCGAAGGGGCGTGCGATCCGCGAGCCAGTGTCGCCCTTAGAGTAAGTACCCGGGCCACTTGGGCACCGACTCTACACTTCTCACGCAATGTCATGCAGACAGCTGAAACCATCCTGAATGCTTGAACTAAATACACCTCTGTTATAGTGGCAACAATCTGACACTCTAGAGCATAAAGGCCTGGGTGTGCATGCCGTCAAGGGAATCATGGACGGTGTTGTCTATAACTACGTTTTTTAAATGTCACATTTTCCTGTAAGAAGTTTTTCTTAAGCAGCCAATATTTATATAGACTGGGCAACACAATTTAAGAACACCATTGAGGTGTGTCCCCATTGATTCGTGTGTCTGGTGCGCTTGGAATCACTTCTACTTCTAACATTGTACCACTACTACTGCAGGAGCTGAGGGGTAGTGACGGCTCTCACCTTGTAAGAGTAGTCCTCCATGGAGAGGTTGAAGTGCTTGAGTGACGTGTCGTTCGGGTAGTCGTCCGTGTACTCGTAGTAGTGCGTGGAGAAGTCGGAGCCGCCCACCGGGACTCGCATGAACGTGTAGCCGATACCGCCCTTCTGGAAGTAGGCCCTGCGGACATTCCAGGCAACACGCCGCCCTTGAAGGATCCCAGGAGATACTCGTGCAGGCAGATGTGCCCGTAGAGAACCTACTGGGGGTCTTCCTTGCGGTCTTTGCGGTCTGGCCGTGTGGACGTCACACTCTCTGGGGGGAGCGATGCGGGAAGTCATCAGGCTGGCCACTTAAGAGTGTATAGGTATAGGGTTCAGGTCAAGTTGATGTGAGCGCCAGACGTGCAAAATAACGCCTCGTAGGGGTAGTCTTGTATGAAACAAATATATATTTTTTTTAACTAACAAAATTAGCCTTGATTTAATACCCGTTTTTGACATGGTTTTGTTAACAAAACTAGTGCCTATTGGCTATGTTTTGTTTTTCAATAGTTATTTTCCAGTTAACTTAAAATCATAACAAAATATGTTCGGTCTTTTTATATTAAGCTTAACATAAAGAACATTTTACAATACTTCAAAGTTTATTATTGTGTTAAAAAAATTGTCACCCTACCTACAATAATATTCTAAGGGTTGTATGAAAAATCCCACAGATTATTTTTAAAATGGAGAGTTTCATGTAATGATGTTTGTTTAAATTTTATGACTTTATTTGGTTTATTTCTCTTCATGTATATCATCACTATGGAATATTTAAATTTGTTTTTCGTTCCCGGATGATTCCTTAGAGTTACTTGTAATCTGTATCAAGTAATGGAAGGGGTTGTAATGATGCCTATATTAAAACTTGTTAAACCTTTGTGACAAAACATAAAATATAAGAGAGCCGTTAAGATAATTTTGCACGACAAGAAAACTAACCTACATAGCAAAGGAGACTTTGTATTATAATCCCTATTCTAATGTATTGGAATTTAAATGGTTCTGTGGGTGGGATGGGAGTGATAGTTCTCATAGTCTCTTGAGACTTGATATCCGCCCTAACTTGGCCATCCATAATGTGTAGCATTCTAACAAATACGTTGCGCGGCTACGCACAGAGACTACGGCTCACTGAAGACCTCCAAGTTTACACTGGGTTCCGAACCACTCGGTGACAGACTCAGTGTTGAACCACCCACATGAGCGTGCCGCCTTGGCACGCACGGTCACCGAAAAGAAAAAACTGTTAGCGTTCGTGAGTTGTTGCCGCTGGATCAAAGCAAGGTTTTGGGGGCTTTAAAACCTCTGAGCTTGAGATCTGAAGGAGAGCTCACAGTGCCAAATACAATTTAGAATCACGAGTTTTCACCTACTCCTTTACTTCCTATTAATTCACTCGTAACTGTTATAATAGGGTTAAATATAACTAAACTAGTCTAATTTGTAGTTATGCATAATTTCCAACACACGATTGTCGTTATGTTAGTTCCACTCGAAAGCAACTGCTTACAATTTGAAACAAAAAACACCTGAGCAATTAGTCGTTCACTCAGGTGCTTGTGAAAATTATTAAAATGCTCATAATTTTCACTTTATCAGTCGCAACCGAAACTAATCGGATGAGAGAGGGGAAGGTAGTAGGAGAGAGAGAAGATGTGAGACACATTTTATAACATATCTATGTCGTACGTAGCTAGAATATTTATGTCACTGATTGAACTATGTTGCGCAGATGACAATATTACATGTTTATAAATTAGTATTTTTAAGTAATAATGTCACATTTCAACAGAACTGATTTGAATATGAAAATGACATCAGTGTCATGTTGAATGCGTGAAATGGTGACAGTCAGTGACACGACCACTCAGACACCATGACCTCAACCAATGCACCTACCTTATCAAATTGTCCGCAGCCTTGGAAGAAAGCGAAAACGTGTTCAATCCAGTCGCGTCTGTTATGGCTCCGCCAAATCCTAACATTTTCTGGTACTTCTTGGAGCGATCCACCTTGAATGTCGCTGATTTGCCTGCAAACAGTGGAGATGTCATGGAATGAATGCATATTATTGTGCCTCACCTCTGCCCTTTTCTGACACGAATGCAGTTTTAAGTGTCCTGTACCCAAAATATAGAACTTTAAATATTTACGCTGCACTTGGCCCGGTGCAAAGTAAAAACGATTTAAAATTTTATTTTATTTAAATTACTTTTTGTATTATTCTACATCGAATGTCTAGTGGCATTACACGTACTGAAATGGGCGAGCCACAAGTCTTCACTTTGACAATGTGTTACAGATTTTCTGGTAGCATGTATTTATGTAATCTATTATAATAAAACGTGTATTAAAAATGTTGGGACTTGGTTAAAAGAGCAGGATATAGGTTTTGATAACTTTTAATGACAGCAATTTCTATTTTATACAATTTTTTTGGTACTGGCTTAACAATCTACAACTTTATACAATTATAAGAAACTAAATTTTTTTGTTAATTTATTAATTCTTATTCTAACTTGGAAAAAGAAGCGAGAGTAAATAAAATAAAATAAGTACCCAATGCAGAATACATATGTTGGATTTATCTAAAACATTTCAAAATTAGGAGTCAGACACAAGCTTTTTCCTTCTTTTTTTTTGCCAAATTTTAATTGAAAGAGATTATATATTATCTTTGGTTCGGAATAGGTGAGAAAATAAAATAATTGTCAGTCGTTATATCAATTATTATTATGAATTTTAACCTGGAGTCCGTGTTTAATTTACGACCCAACTAGTTAATGTTTGCTTAAGATGTGTTATTTAATGGTAATTATATAAAAATGAAGATACACATTTGAATTTGAAAGTGTACGCTACATTGCACTGCAGCTACGGGCTTAACATCTGCTGGTTTCATAAAATGATGTATACATTATTTAAGTGTTACATCCCCAGAATAAATAAATGGACGAATGAATAGATGAATGAATCAAGAAATAATGTTACCTGGACAGAATGATTATTACAGACTATGAGAGGCAATTTTAAGAGAACGTATAGGGGAAGTGAATTGGTAAGGGAGATTGGGGAGTACCTGAAAACAAACCAATGGACATATGGAAACTTCCGCAATATTTTCCAATTGTGAAAAATGTGAGTTCTCACCCGTCTAGAAATATCATGGGGCCAATCTCAAATATAACAACTTACACCCATTAACGACTATCACGTACTACGATCCTTTGCAGAGGACATAAAACCAATACTGTTTGGGTTCTTCGAGACTGTTTTGAGCTAGGTCAAACACAAGGAAATATTATACATTTATAAATACAATTTTAAGATAATGTTTAACTAGAACTACCAACAATAAATATGACAAACCTACGTAATAAATGGAGCTGATGATTAAAAATGTTTTCAGTTTTTTAAACATATAAGTACATTTTTAAAAGTTATGAATTTGGTTTAGTGGTCGGGAGTTATTTTAATGGTATGAAGTTTACTTCACGTATTCAAGGATGAGGGTTGTGTTGTTACTACACGTTAGCCTTCCGAATGCCGAATGCAGTGGTAAATCTTCGCAGAATCACTCTGCCTTGTGAACCACAGACTCGTCGTGACTTTCAATGTGAAAACAATTTAAAATACAACACATGGTTACAGTATGTCTCGTGCAACCAGTCTCAAATTCACATAAATAGCATCAATGCTCTACGTAGGCTTCCTCTACTGTTGTTCTGTCACCAACAGGGCCATAGAGGGGGGTGGACAAGGGAAGGGGTGTTAAAACACCCCGGGGACTAGGCATCAAAAGGGATTAAATGTCAAAAATTTTGTAATTCGCGAGTTTCCCCTGATAGTTCGTAAATTACAAATCTATTGTTAATATAATTAATTTATAGGAAACCTTACTATGACTACGACACGCACAGATCACGTGTATAGTCATGGTCACAGTGACGTTAAGTAATCAGATATTTTAACTCTGGGGTTTGAAAAGTTGTGCATTAAACTCTGTGTTTCCTCTACGGCCCTGGCACCAGTGGTTGTGGCTGGCAGTGATCGTAAACAATCATCACTTTATGACTTTGCAAGTGACAGTTGGTATCACTGGTAAATTTTAATAAAACTGAAAATTTTAAAAACATATGTCCAGGCATAAGTGTGTTTGATCACACTTTGTGATGAATGACATAATATGATAATGCATTTGTAAAACACCAGTCCGTGCCATCAAACTCCAGACAAGACACGGAGGGCAGCACGTCACTCACTGTCGTCGCTGGAGTTGGAGAACTTCATGGTCATGGCGTGCAGCCTCATGCCCGCCTTCGACGTGACGTAGTGCCTGGCGTTCCCGTTGGTCATCTCGTCCCCGCTAGTCTCCTCCACGAGGTCGCAGTAGGTCGAGTTGCACACGCACACGATGCTGCCGTACCCATAGTCCCTGGCCACACAGCCCTGGGCGGCGCAGCTGGCTGCAAGCAGACAGTCCTCGGTCGTGCAACGACTACCAGTGGTCCCAGGCCAGGACTGCGGGGTTCACCCCAATGTTGCTGAAGGAAATGGCGAACCACCGCAACCCCCCACCTCGTCTAGTTCGCCCAAGTGGTAACGATGGCCGAGTTGCAATTCTGCCTCACGGCATATTACCCCATTATAGTCCTTTATTTATTACATCTCAAGGATTGAAGGCGCAGAAAGCTAGTCTTGGATACTTGGCAGGAGACAATACATCCTGAGCATGGAATTGCATCTGCTCACTTTATATAGTACTAATCCAAGTATACATAAACTGCAGTGTGAACAGAAAATGTATTAAAAAAAGTTAAAGTAAAAAAGCCTAAACCTAATTTTTTAAATTTTTTTCACAAGGTATCATAGAAATTATTTACCCATGTAAATACATACTGTCTCATAGCTATTTGTATATATAATATAAAATACTATATAAGTGAGTTTTGTTAAGATGCAATTACATTCTGTTCATGTACTTACCCACAATGCATGTAAGGAAAACTGCTGTTAGTTTCAGCCACATCTTGCAAGACGTTCCTGCAACACGAGACATATTTGATCAACTTTTCTTTAAACTCGCATGGTCATAAAACTTACAGATTTGAAGAATATTCAGTTGAATAAAATATATGGTAAATATTTACAATCGCGGTAGATGCCAAAACAAATGCTAAAAATCCGAAAATACTTTTATTCTATGCTCTTTCACTTCCTCTTTTCAAATCAACCAGCGGAGATAAGAAATTCCAAATACTTTAGGAGATATGGAATTTTTAAATTTTGAACATGTAGAGTAGCGGTATTTGCGAAAAATAATTCTAAAAATCTGAAATTACTTTTATTATATGCTCTTTCACTTCCTCTTTACATTAAAACCGGCGGAGATAAGAAATTCCAAATACTTTAGGAGATATCGAATTTTTAGATTTTCATCACAATACCTGTGAATTCAGGCGGCCACCATTGTTTCTTGTTTACGAGACGAGTATGATTTTTTTCCGCGTAGGTGAACCGACCATTGTTGCTTGTTTACGTTTATGATTTTTTATTTTCGCGACGTAGGTAGAACGACTACATCATTTTCTACTAATGTACCCGCCTCTAACGTATCTGAGTTTTTAACGTTTCAAATTTTAATGTTTTATTTGTTGCGCAAGTAATAAGTAAAAAAATTACGTGAGTTCCTACCGTTCATCCTTTGTCCCGGTTTGTTAGGTCAGGTCAGCTACATTATAAATACTTTAAAACTAAACAACCATTAAAATTAATTTATATTATTTTTAATGTCTGCTTAGTTTGAAAGTATTAATGTAACTGACCTGACCTAATCGACCATTTTAATTAATTAGGCATTCACGAACGGTAAATCAAGACGCACATAAAGTTCTGCCATTCCCGATTACACCCGAACCATTTACCTTCGGCCAACCTCGGTTTTATTTATTAATATTTATATTTATCTGTTTATTTTAATGTAGCTATACTAACCTAACTAACCGTCCATAGTGTTTTAAAGTGTTTTAATGTAGCTAACCTAACATAACATAACTATAATAAAAGTATTTTCAGATTTTAATAGATACTCCTTAACAAGCAACAATGTAGTCGTTCACCTACGTCGCGGAAAAAAAAAATCATACTCGTCTCGTAAACAAGAAACAATGGTGGCCGCCTGAATTAACAGGTATTGTGATGAAAATTTAAAAATTCGATATCTCCTAAAGTATTTGGAATTTCTTACCTCCGCCGGCTGATTTGAAAAGAGGAAGTGAAAGAGCACAGAATCAAAGTATTTTCAGATTTTTAGCATTTTTTTTTGGCATCTACCGCGACTCTACATATGATGAAATTAAAAAATTCGATATCTCCTAAAGTATTTGGAATTTCTTACCTCCGCCGGTTGTTTTTATAAGAGGAAGTGAAAGGGCACAGAATAAAAGTAATTTCAGATTTTTAGCATTTTTTTTGGCATCTACCGCGATTGTAAATATTTACCAAATATATTAATGCATCTACATTTTTATTTACGACTCTTGGTCGTTTGGCCAAGGCAAGCCTTAAGGTTTTGAAATTTTATTCTCTATCTCTTACTGAGGAGGAAATATCCCGAAAAGCTAAACGAAATAGTACCTTTTTACTTATTCTTGACGCACATTAAATTCTGTTGATTATTTGTACGAGGTCTGAGTAGTCTGTCAGCAAACAACAACCATTGCAGCTTTTTTATATCCTATTGTTTATCTTTGCACAAATGATTAATTGTTTTTTTTTTGTATTTTTGGGTCTGTGTTAGGTAAACTACATTCAATCTTATCTCTATCTTTGTCATTTTCTTTGAAGTCAAGAGCTGGTCATCTGCAGTTAAACCAAACACGTGCTTCGCTACTGTTTTTGATAACACTTACCTCTGAAGGTCAACGATGCCAAGTCGCTGTTTTTGTATCTATGCGAATGACAATAAGTAACTGTATAATTGTGGACAGCACGGGAAGGGTGTGGTTGAAACTCGCTCTTAACCTTAGAGGTAGACAATTTTATAGTTACATAAACATCAGTATAAAAATTAACTTTGATTTTAGTCTTATAATATATATTTTATCTCATATTCATAAAACCAAATTCTAAAATAAAAAGTGATAATTGTATTTTTTTGTTTGGAGCATTCAGACGCTAATTATCTGCATGGTTTAGAATACATTTTAATTCTAGTTTTCCAGTAAATGTGTATCGTAAATATCATTTATGTGTCCCTGGTTTTCATTTCGTTTCTTACATACAGCATTGTTCTGGCTGATACGGAATGCTAACATGAAAATAAAAAAAAGACCACATATTTTGAGACCAATGCATTAAGTGATATAACATCGCTGGATGTACATAGAATTTTAAAAAAATTTAAATTAAATATATGTTCCTGCCTGTTTCAAAGTGAATTAGATAAAACTGTGTGGTAGCATAACCATTATAACGTATTTACACCATAGAATATTTTAGTGCAAACTTAAATACTTTCATCGATTCTAAAACTTTAAATAAACATTATAATATTTAGTAAATACTCACATATAAAACATCTTGTTTGTGCGAAAATACTCTGTTTAAATTGATTTTTTTTTCGTATCCAGTCGTGTGAATTATTAGATTCGCACAATTTTTTTTTTTTAAATATAGTGTTATTTTTTTGTTTTCCAGTTTTTGCGATAATGAAAAAAAGCTTTGAATGCCAGAGTTTGAAACTAATAACTTATGAGGTTAATTTTTAAAAAATCAAGGCATTTAAATGATACCATAGATGTGTAAACATTTAAAAGTTCGAAGACCTATATTCCAACATTACTTTTACGAATATTTCGCTATTAAAATACTTGCAATATGAATTCCTTCAACAGAAGACAATACCACTGAAAACTTACCATTTACATCGGAGATGGTTATTAACTTGCTGTTGGGAAATCAAAAGAAAATTATTCGAAGAAATTAATTTTTTACCATATAGTTTTAATTAGATTATATTTTGTTTTCATAGAATAGTAATGATTTATTTTGCAATTACTTTGAACAACCCTTTAATTATACAGAATGAGTCTGAATTCGACCGACAAATATCGGGTGAAGATTCAACACTTAAAAGTAAGTACAAAGCACGTGTAAATATACGATTTCCTTGATTTTAGGCGCATGTTACAAAACTGAGAGTTCTGAGTGTTGCACGCCTGTCAGGCGAAGTATTTCTTATAAAATTATGTTTTAGTTTCTCGCGAAAATGGTTGGTTATAGGGAGCACAACGAAGCAACCTTTTCCGTTGATTTTGACATGTAGATTAATAATCGGCAATAAAAAAAAACAATGCAACTTCTCCGCGTCACCAAAATGTGTGGGAAATAAAAGGTGTTATCCTAAATTATTGCCACTGAAAAATATTACTTCAGCGACAATATTTGCAATATTTGCATAAATTTGTTCAACTAGACATTACCCAGACGCTTGGCGTTTTATCAAAAACAGTTTTTTTTATTATTAACATTAAAAATTACCGTTTCAGTTGAAACTTCAAAGGCGTATATCAGTCTGGGAAGCACTTCAGTCCATAATTCATGTGTGTATCTATATACCTATATATACACACACATACGTACACATTTATGACTTAATTGTTTCAACCGCACTTCGCAGCAATTTAAAAATTTCTGGAATAAGGTTTCGATGTTTAAAATAATGTTGAACTGTTAAACAACTGCTAAATTAGTTAATGTTTGAGTAATTCACGGATTTCAACGGACTATATAGTAATTTACTATGATTTATTGATTACTTAAATATGAATTAGATTCTTTGTTGATTTTCTCAGAAATACTCAGATGAATAAAGGGTCTAACATAATCGGTATTTACAATATAGGCCTATAGAAGCTAAAAAAAAGTACCAACACAATTTTAAATGTATTAAAGGTCTTATATATATATATATGTATATATGTGTGTGTTTTCAACTTGTTTTTGTTTGATAAACCTGCACCCATATTTGTCGGTCCAATTAAAAATCAGTGGAAAAAAACTCATATTTACCTTAAGTGTGTATTAAATCATGCATAAGCTTCATTCCTTCAGTAAAAATTATTATTTTTAATCAGCTTTAAAATCTGTAATGTGCTGTCAGAGATTGTTTGGTACAGTGGCGCATGCTAGTAAATAATTGTTAGTGCATTTAATGGTATATATGCTTATGAAACTCATTTAGCATACATCATGAGAGTAATATTTAATAAACTAAATTATATTAACTAAAATTATTTTTAAAAAACTTTCTTCAAATTAATATTTCAATTTTTTTTATTTTAGTTTCTGCTCTGCGAAATTTTTTCCTTTGTATTACCTATATTTGAAAAATGACTTCATGCATTACTCATTTGTATTAAGACCTTTAGCACATTAAAAATTATGTTGGTAATTTTTTTCAGCTTCTGTTTATTGTAAATGCCGATTATGTTAGACTTTTATTCATCCGAGTATTTCTGAGAAAAACACCAAAGAATCAAAAATTCATATTTAAATAATCAATAAACCACAGTAAATGACTTTAGTAGTCCGCCAAAATTCGTGCATTACTCAAACATTAACTAATTTAGTAGTTTTTTAATAGTTCATTATTATTCTAAACAGTTAAGCCTTATTCCAGAAATTTTTTAATTGCTGTGAAGCGCGGTGTATACAATTAAGTTATAAATGTATACTTACTTAAGATAGCTTAACTTTCATTTGTTTGTCCACTCAAACATTGCTTGATTTAAGAAATAAATCTGAAATCGTGGGTAGTGCCATGTTGTAATTAAAAAAACTAATTAAATAAAACTATATTTTTAAGCTTATGTGTTTTGCATTAAAAGTTTTTAAAAGGTGTGCAACATATTTTTTTTTTAAACTTCTCTGTAAAAATTTAAATGGCAATAAGATTTTTTTACCCCTTTTCCTTCTTTAACAATTCCATTCCAGGAAATATCAGTTGAATTCACCTTTAAAGGATGTATGAATTTGTCAATAGCATTACATTTCCAACAGCGCCGTATGAACATGCTTTCATTCATTAGATAAACAGGCCAACAAAATAAATTACATAACGTAAAACTAAGTGATATGAAATTGTATGGGTGAGGTTGTAAAAATTCATTTTGTAACTCGTCACTCAAAATTTAGAATGGCATATTTTTACACCTTTTCTTACCACTCTCTCTCTGTGAACACCAGATTTGACCCTAATAATCAATGACGGATCCATAGAAGCTTGTGAATATGGGTGTTGTCACTAATTTTTTTATTGCTCCCCCCCCCCCTTTTTCCCCCCCATGAAAACGTCTTTTTATACAGTTTAAGCTGCGACTAGAAAAAAATGCAAGCTTCAGACTCTCAAGGATTCCTATCCGCGTGGATCAAGCCCAAGTTAATGCCATCAGCGGAACCACTTCTTAAATTTCAACCGGTGACATATTTTAATCAGAAATAAAAGTTCCAACATTTTTTTTTTTTTTTTTTCACGTTCGGAAACGTTAATAAACAAATACGATATTGAAACTGACTGTTAACTTTGAACAGTCTCACGAAGGAATTTTTATTGGTTGTGATTTAGCAAACACGAGAGCGTGAATTATTTTTTGTCCTTATATATTGTCCCGATGACCAGAGCAGGATCTTTAGAGGGGCAGGGGCACACCCACTTCACCCCCTCCCCCCTCCCTCCGGGAAGGGTATAAAAATGAAATTGATAAAAGTAATTCTGAAGTAAATTTCGGGCAATTTTCATATTAAATACTTACCAAAGACGGATGTATAACTTAGTCTGGATATAATAGCTAGACTCAGTTATTAGCATCGGGGTGGTGGTATTCAGAATTCTGTTGCTTCTCTTGGAAGTCAATCCCGGTCCCGTCCCTGCAGGTAACGAAATCGGTTTCAAAATTTACAGCAGGTAGGTTTTTTTGTTGCTGTTGTTGACGTGAAAATAATCAAATAAAGAATAATCTCCAAACAATACTATGAGCTGATAGCTACCACGAAAGCTTTCCATTGATACAGAAAGCCGCCCTTTGACTTCCACGAACTATATCATTGTTTTTATCAGCAACTTTTGACACACTCCGCACGTACGCATTCCTGATAGAGCTCGCTAAGTGTGCTTGGATGTGACTAAATTTTGAAGATTTTAGTTTTATCCCCCTTTTCAAAAGTTTAAACATTTCGACCTGTTTCGAATTAACTCCATTTTTTCAATAGTTGAGCTAAGAATGTCTTTAGAATTCTTGTTTATTACATATTTGAAGATACTATTTTCCGGCTTTGGTTGTATCAGTGTATTATTTTATTGATTGAGATTCCTCTTGGTTTTTCCCTAATTAATTTGGCACCTGGCTCGAGTGTGTTAAGTTCGTTATCAGAATGAATTTATATTTAAATTTATCGTAGATGCTTTTGTGTGCGAAATTTTTCCCCGTTTTATATGCTTTTCAGCGGAGTTTTTAATTAATATTTGCAACACGAGGTATAATTTTGATTCTTATACTAAGCAATCATTTAAGCCTTTCTAAGCCTGGCTTGACTTAACAATGTCGTTCTTCATTATTGGATGATTCAGCACCGACTTTGTGCTGTTAAATTAGCAAAAGAATATGAAGAAATTCTTTGGTTTAGAAACCTGGCGTTTTAGATGGTTGTAAACGTCTGCAAGTTAGTGATTTCAATAATTAAACTTATATGGACAAATAGTATATGTACATATTATTCCTTTTTGGGGATAAAATCTTCTACGTGTTATGTTATTTCTACGCGTAAGCAGATATGTTTAAAATTAATACGCGTTTCATGTATGTGATTAAAATGGCAAAAATGTGGAATTTCATTTTTTTTTCCTCCAAACTACCAATGCATTTGAGACACACAACAAAAATAAAAGACTTAGAGCTAAACCGTAATCAAAGCTGCGCGCAGTTACGGGACTTCAAGCAAAGATTAATGACAAAGGTTTGCTATTCGTGTTTTAATGTGAATTGTGTTTTTCTAGATAATTAATCTTATTTTTATAATAGATGGATTTCTTACTCAACATTGTTCAAGAAAACTTGAAGGAACTATCACAGAATTTTCCAGGAGTGAGCCCAGAAATCCACGAGAAACTTATGACATGCCAGTACCTGTATTCGCACCCGGGTCTTCTGGTTTGCAAGTTCAGTATCGTCCTCACTCCATTCTGGAAAATGAACTTTTGTTTGTTTTAACACCTATTCGGAAACACCCATTTAAGCCATTTTTATTTATTTACGCGAACATGCTTCAGCAAGCAGAGAATAAATGGAGACACTTATAAGGTTTATTCTGTCTCGTGTAACTTGTCTCAAATTTGAAAGTTCTCAAAAGTAGCTCCAGTGGTACCCAATTTCCAAATGTCACATGGAAACCAGCTCATTTTGCTTATTTACGAACACCGACAACTACATGGAGTGTTTTATAAACACTGTTTGACAGAGCATCAGTAGCAGAAGGATACATAGATCATTGGTACTTATTTTGACAACTTTAAAATATGAAACAAGTTATATGATAAAGACTCTTGTGTAACGTTTGTTAGATGGTTATTATAACCAGATCTTAAGTACCAAAGGAAGTTGGATATCGTAAGTAATGTAAAACAAAATTACAGATTTAGTTAAGGGCACGAGTATATGTTTCTCGCGTTTCAATGAAATTTTATCAGAATGTTTTTTTTTTAAATCGAATATACATCTGCATTTGTAAGGAATTTTGAGTACTTAAAAAAACTAAATCATTTAGATGTTTAGTACGTTCTTGAAACTATGAAATGATGGAACATGTTTTTTTTCTATTGTATTATACCTTGTTACAGTGGCGCTAATGTTGAAACTTTCGGTGAATTTTGTTTGTAAAATACATTGCTCATTTCAAACTAAAATAAAGATCTTTGGACTGAGTTACAATAACTTAAGCTTACCAACTTTTTTATCTATGTAGATAACCGTTGACCTTTATTGAAACATGTCAATTATTATTTTTAAGATTTAACTTGAAAACACTTCAAGGCCATTACATACTTCAAGTAATTAAGATTGTGGAAGGAAGGTAGGGGAACATTAAACACACAACATTTTTCCTGTTAATATTTTTCCGAGAATATTCCCAAAAATCAGCAGTAATGCTGGATTCATAACAGCGCGAAAGGCGTTGCGAATAAAACAACTATCTAACAAATAACGTTTGTTACAACTGTGACGTCAGCACAGCGTGACGAAATTCCGCTAAGAAAGAATTTCTGTTTTTCATCGCTTCGCGTGAGGATTTCATTAATAAAAAAATGGTTAGATTGGTGCATTGGTATTATGTTCTCTAATGACTCTATTTCTTTTAGGTTTTATTAACAAAATGTTTACTCACGGGCATTTTTCCAAATAAATATTAGATTTTAATTAAACATATTTTCCTAAAACATTTCGATTTATAAAAAAAAGTGTTGGTGGTTCTCGTATGTTTAGTGCGTATGTAATGGTAAAAAATATAATATAATATATACATATACATATATACTATTTTATTTTTGTGTCGCGCGGATGAAATGAGCATGTTCAAAATAACGCGATAATTTTCTGTCGCATCGCGGCTATCGCGTCGCGCTGCTGTGATTCCGGCATAAAGCGATGAGCACTCGCCAGTGGACTGCGTTGCCATCTGTTCTCTCGCAGATTTTGCCATTGTGGGAGCAAATCTACGACACTATAGGTTTTAATATAGCGGTACTTTTACCGATGAAGACTCGTCATTAACTGATTTTGTTGAAGCAGCAATAACAGCAGACACAAATACTGCTAGCAAATCAATATGATTGCACTGTGGACCATGTCGTAATGTTTGGCTAAAACTTCTTGGAAATATTTCACTCTGCTTGATATGCACTTTTATAGCTATAAAAAATGCATAAATATATGTATAGGTTCTTAAAACATACGGGTAAAATATATTTAACATTTTTATCTAAAAAAATGTAGAAGTTTTTTGTCAGTAAACAGTTAAAAAAATAATCCCCATTTTCCCACTAATTATAACATGTGTTCTTTATTAGTTTCAGAAACAACCCCCCTCCCCTTTTTCCCATTCCCACTGTATTATTTCATTATACTTTAAAGCAGAAGTAAAATTATTAGTAATTAATTAATTTAAAAAAAATAGGAGGGAAAAAATCCTTTCTACACATCCTAAAGGCGTAGATATATTTTCAAGTACCTATTTTAATGGAAATTTTCTGGACAATTTAAGAACTTAGTGCACATGACATATCATACGTTGTCCAATATTCCAAAATAGTTTATAAACATTTTCTCATATTCCATGCAGCGAAAATTTTTCGAATGTTTCTTTATGATTTTTTGTTTCTACCCCCACCCCCCCCCCCTTTTTTTTTAACCCCTTGCAGAGATAGTTTGTCTTATCAAAAATAGTTTCAGAGAAAGGTTTTAGATAAAAATTATATTATTTACAAACAATTTGAATGGTTTATATTATGTGCCTACTAAAGGAAATATGATTTTTTTTGTCCACCATCCCTTTTTTTTACCAGCCCTTCCAGTTATGGTTGTCCTTATAAAAATTGTTTCAGACAAAAGTTTTAGATAATATTCATATACTTTACAAACAATTTCAACGAATTTCATTGTGTTGATATTAAGG
Organism: Bacillus rossius redtenbacheri; assembly: GCF_032445375.1. NCBI lineage: Eukaryota > Metazoa > Arthropoda > Insecta > Phasmatodea > Bacillidae > Bacillus > Bacillus rossius. The sequence continues at coordinate 37,280,315 of NC_086337.1, read as the reverse complement.
GAGTTAGAAATATTTTGTCCTCCAAACCTTGTTTTATCCATCTCTTGCAGTTATGGTTGGTTGTATGAAATTTTTTAGACAAAAGTTTTTTTTTTCTTTTCAAAAAAATCTTTTCCATTTCTACTCCATTAGTAGTATAGAAAAGGGGCGCCGGACACAGGCTTCAGGCTGAGGTGCGAGGTGCCGAGCCACATCTCTGAATGTGACGTCACGGCGGCTTACTTGGATGAGCGTAACGGGACACAGCGTAACGGGACAAGTAGTACCATGACCTTGACCTTTGAACTTGACCTTGACCTCGGCGGCCATTTTGGTTCCGCCATCTTGGATCCGCCATTTTGGATGACGTCATTTTGTTTTCTCGAACATTCCGGCATTTTGTTTTCCGCCACTTTGAATTATGACGTCACCGTTTCAATTTCCGTTACGGCTGCCATATTTAACTTTTTTATTTATTATCCGATTTTAATGAAATTTTTTTTAAAAATTATAAAAAAAATTCAATAATAAAATTTTAATAAAAATATTAAACAAAATTACTTTTATGACACGGAGCTCGGAGTCCTCGGTTCGAACCTGGTGAGGGCAAAAAAAGATGACGACCGATCCGTCCCTCACAGTGGACGCTGGCAGACTGGCCCCTACCACTTTGTTAATAGCATATATATCGTCAGGTAACATGACGTCACGTACGCCATCTTGAAAATCCGTAAATTTAATGTTAGAATATCGGGAAAAAATTTAAAAATCAATAAAAAAAATTAATCAAACGAATTAAATAATAAATATCCTTAAAACCACCGTCGCACTTTTCGTGACGACCGCCATATTGAAAATCCGTAATTTTAATGCTAGAGATGCGGGAAAAAGTTCAAAATTCAAGAAATAAATTGGCAATAAATATGATGATTGATTAGATCGACCAAGGTCCTTGGTTCGAAACCAGTAAGAGCAAAAAATAAAAAAACAACAGATCCTTCCTCCACAGAAGCCACCTACAGACTGATCTACCACCACCAATACCAAGGTACATATATCATCAGCTGATATGACATCATGTCCGCCATTTTGTCTTCATCCGCTGGAGACCACCATCTTGTTTTCGTCCGCTGAAGTGTGCTGATACCATGTTAGTATAATTTTCTGGTCACCATACCTTTGTCCTCAACTGTTGGAATTGAACTTTGACCTGACCTTGAACTTTGACCTTGACCTTGAACTTTGACCATGACCTTGAACTTTGACATTGACCTTGAAATTTGACCTAGACCTTGAAATTTGATCTTGACCTTGATCTACGACTTTGACCTTGACGACCATCATGGATCCGACATTTTGCATTCAGTACATGCTACCAGGAGCTACCACATGCTAGTGGTCATTGCCACCATCTTGTTTTCGTCTACTGGAGGACACCATCTTGTGCGTTTACGTGTCTTACCATCATGCTAGTTTAAATTTTACCCGCTAGAGTGCAGTAATCATTTACATTTATTGCGCTTAAATTGCATGTATTGCGCGTACATTGCGTACATTGCGTGTTGGAGCTGTTGGAGCTTTTGGAGCTGAGTAGACTTGTTTCCTTGTAGCTTCATAGACATGTAGTTTCGTAGCCATGCGGTCTTTTAGTCATGCAGTCTCGCAGCCATGTATAACTCGTAACCACCTAGATCCTTTTAGACTCGTAGCCTTGTAGTCTCGTAGTCTCTTAGACTCGTAGCATTGTAGCCCAATATCATTGGAGCTGTTGAAAGAAAAGACAGTTGGAGCATTTGGAGCTGTTGGAGCTGTTGGAGCATTTGGAGCTGTTGGAGCATTCGGAGCTGTTGGAGCATTTGGAGCCTTTGGAGCATTTGGATCTGTTGGAGCATTTGGAGCATTTGGAGCATTTGGAGCATTTGGAGCTGTTGGAGCTAAGAAGTAGTCGTTGCACGTCTATGCAGGGCTAAATGTTTATAAGATTGCTGGCTTTCGCAAGTGATCCTGTAGTAGTAGGATAGAAATTGTGTAATAAATATTATGTTTGTAAAAGAACTTGTGGTGTTTTATTTCTCGACCCTTACACTTTTCTGGTATTTAAATTAAATTTATTTTAGCTTCGTCCACGATCGTTCCAAGGACCTTAGTCGATCTAATCAATCAGTATATAGATTACAAATTTATTTAATGAATTTGAACTTTTTCCTGAATTTCTAGGTTAATTATTACGAATTTTCAAAGATGTTGGTATTGATGGCTTATAGGATAATGGTAGTAGAGAATTTAAAGTCTCTTTAAGAATTTTGAACATGGTTTATTGAAGTTATTATTTTTTACATAAAATTAAACGTTATTACATCGATCGAGTATCGAACCAAGGACAGGATCGGATCGAATTAATCTGTAGAATGATTGCCAATTTTTAAATTAATTTTGGAATTTTACCCGCATTTCTAGCAAAATAATTACATGATTTCAAGATGGTGCCCAAATAATCAAGATGGCGGGCACCTCAGTAATAATAAATGATTACTGCACTCTAGCGGGTAAAATTTAGACTAGCATGATGGTAAGACGAGTACACGCACAAGATGGTGTCCTCCAGTAGACGAAAACAAGATGGTGGCAATGACCACTAGCATGTGGTAGCTCCTGGTAGCATGTACTGAATGCAAAATGTCGGATCCATGATGGTCGTCAAGGTCAAAGTTGTAGATCAAGGTCAAGATCAAATTTCAAGGTCTAGGTCAAATTTCAAGGTCAATGTCAAAGTTCAAGGTCATGGTCAAAGTTCAAGGTCAAGGTCAAAGTTCAAGGTCAGGTCAAAGTTCAATTCCAACAGTTGAGGACAAAGGTATGGTGGCCAGAAAATTATACTAACATGGTATCAGCACACTCTGGCGGACGAAAACAAGATGGTGGTCTCCAGAGGATGAAGACAAAATGGCGGACATGATGTCATATCAGCTGATGATATATGTACCTTGGTATTGGTGGTGGTAGATCAGTCTGTAGGTGGCTTCTGTGGAGGAAGGATCTGTTGTTTTTTTATTTTTTGCTCTTACTGGTTTCGAACCAAGGACCTTGGTCGATCTAATCAATCACTATATTTATTGCCAATTTATTTCATGAATTTTGAACTTTTACCCGCATCTCTAGCATTAAAATTACGGATTTTCAATATGGCGGCCGTCACGAAAAGTGAAACGGTGGTTTTAATGATATTTATTATTTAATTCGTTTGATAAATTTTTTTAATGATTTTTAAATTTTTTCCCGATTTTCTAACATAAAATTTACGGATTTTCAAGATGGCGGACGTGACGTCATGTTACCTGACGATATATATGCTATTAACAAAGTGGTGGGGGCCAGTCTGCCAGCGTCCACTGTGAGGGAAGGATCGGTCGTCATCTTTTTTTTGCCCTCACCAGGTTCGAACCGAGGACTCCGAGCTCCGTGTCATAAAAGTAATTTTGTTTAATATTTTTATTAAAATTGTTATTATTGAAATTTTTATATAATTTTTTAAAAAAAATTCATTAAAATCGGATAATAAATAAAAAAGTTAAATATGGCGGCCGTAACGGAAATTGCAACGGTGACGTCATAATTCAGAGTGGCGGAAAACAACATGCCGAAATGTTCGAGAAAACAAAATGACGTCATCCAAAATGGCGGATCCAAGATGGCGGAACCAAAATGGCCGCCGAAGTCAAGGTCAAGTTCAAAGGTCAAGGTCACGGTACTACTTGTCCCGTTACGCTGTGTTCCGTTACGCTCATCCAAGTAGGCCGCCGTGACGTCACATTCAGAGATGTGGCTCGGCACCTCGCACCTCAGCCTGAAGCCTGTGCCCGGCCTCCCTTTTCTATACTACTTCCATTGGTTGGATTTTGCCTATTAACTAACTCAACCAAGTTTTTCCATTATTAATATTTTATGTATCAATTTGGAAGTTATTTGTGCAAGATTATGGCAGTTATCGTGCCATAAAAATGTGATATATACACACACTTTTGAGTTGATGATGGTTTTTTGGTCTAGGGACCATAAAACGAAAAACTATATAGGAATTTTTTTTCCAAAATCGCACAATGATAACGGCTACAATGGGCAGTACTACTTCTAAATCTACCTAAAACTTAATATTTAATTTTTAAGAATATTTCAGGAGTAGGTATATCAGTCAGTCCTAGGAAACAAATTGAGACCCAATGTCATATATATTTTTTTTAATTATTATTTTTACGTCACGAATGAACAGCTGAAGTTTGTCGACCAAATCAGACTCGACCTACATAATTAAAGGGGTGTTAAAAGTAGGTGAAAATAAATCATTACCATATAATGAAATGTTTTGAAACTGATCAAAACTATGTTGTAAAATAATGACCGATATAGAGTACTTTCTCTGCATAATTTTCTTTAATTTTCCCACTAGCAAATCATTGATCAATGACGATTTCAGATATTATTGGTAATATTTCAATGTTATTGTTTAGTTGAAGGATATATCTTTCAAGTTTTTTTATAGCCAAATATTCGTAAAAGTAATGTTCAAATACGTTTTTTTGAACTTTACAATTTTCATACTTTGATTGCATCTATGGTATAAATTTAAATGACTTGATTTATTAAAGTAATCTCGTGTGTTCTTAGCTTAAAAACCTGGTATTCATTTTTTTTAATTATTACGTAAAAGTAAACTAAAATAGAAATAATAAAAATGTAAGTTTCTAATAATTCAGACGACTATATACAAAAAAAAATAGTCTCGCACAAAATATTTACGTTTTTATTATGTACCATGATATTTACTATATGACATAAAAATTATTTGTAGTTTTAAAATCCATGAAAGAATTTAAGTTTATTACGCCAAATTATTAAATGGTTTACAAGTTTCTATAACAGTTATGCTATCACAGAGTTAAATTTAATGCTTATATTAATTAATTTTTGACGTGATAACGTCTTATAAATCGATGAACGCCGGCTGCACGCACGAAAAAGCATGACTCATTGTCACGTTCCGCCTGAGCCGAGCGTGGAAGAACCGGCCATCCACCGTGCGAGAAAATATTCTATAATATCAAACAGGTTAAGGAGGGCTTTTTAACTAATTGGTCGTGATTATATTTAAACAAATTATTTAAATTAAATTTACAAAAAATTTAAATAACATTTGAAAATTAAAAAGTATTCAATTTTTATCAATAATTTCTTATGACGTTATCACGTAAAATTATCGTCCGTAAACCGACTTTACAGACAACCCCCCTTTTTTATCCAAAACTTTAGTCTGAAACAATTATTGATAGTTCAAATCATTACTGCAAGGTGTTGAAAATAAACAGGGGTTGAAATAAGAAAATAAATGAAACTTCCCTACCATGTACCTACTCTATAGAATTCATGTTTATTTTTTATAATTTCACAAACGTACAGGTCAATAATTACAGAAACGATGTTATACCACTTAATACACGGATCTCAAAATATGCGCTCTTTTTTTATTCAGTTAATGAGCCGGGAGGAAGCTGCATGTAAGAAACGTACTGAAAACCAGTGGCACATAAGTTATATTATTACGGTTCGTTATATACAAAAATAAAAAGATGTTAAGCGCCAATAGTAGTTTTTGTTTTATTTTTCAAAATAGAATGCTGCACAGACGAATCCAATCACTTTCAAAACTACATATTTTGTGAGAAGCCACCGAACGCGTCCTCCTGATGCAGCGATCGACAGACGACTGGTGAAATCATGGCACCGGTTCCTCCACGCAGGAAGGGCAGTCACATGACCTCACCGACCAATCACATACACTCTTCATTCACACTAACAATTACAAGCCAATCAGAACACAGAACATATACACTGAAAACCATTTTCATACATAGAAACAGGGGATTCACTTTCTCCTTCTCTCTCCAACACCGTGGGAGAGTAGTTCTCCTCCAGTTCCCACGCAGTGACGAGATATCGTTTCTGTCTCTCTCTTGGTGGGGAATCACTGTTTCTATCTCACTCGCACTCATAGGTCTCATATCTCTGCCTCTTTCTACACATCACCCCAGACACAGTCCCTTGTTCTAGAAACATTAGATAACAGCAATCATAATACAAATTACTTGACAAAATTAAACTTATTTAGAAAATGCTGGAAAAGTAAGCCAAAACAGGCAAAAAACCAGTACGACTTATTTATGAACAATTACATAAAAATTAGTAATAACTTAAAGTCTGTTAAAATACAAAGTACATTCTTAAAACATACAGCAAGTGCAAATATCAATCTTAAAATACATAAAAACGGTAAAATATTTTTAGCGAGACCTTTTAAGAAATGTTTACATTCACGAAAATAGTTTAAAAGAAAAATATTTAGCTAGGAGGGCAGGGGTATTGCAACGTTACAATATTTAGCCATTCAGATAGTTAAATAAAACCAAAAAAAAATTACAGTTATATTATTTGATTAACTTGAGATAAAATTAATTTGATACGGCTAAAACCAAATTTACTTTTTATACTGATGTTTATGTAACTATAAAATAGTCTACCTCTAAGGTTAAGAGCGAGTTTCAACCACGCCCTTCCCGTTCTGTCCACAATTATACAGTTACTTATTGTCATTCGCATAGGTCCAAAAACAGCGACTCGGCACCGTTGACCTTCAGAGGTAAGTGTTTTCAAAAACTAAATGTCCGAGTCACTGGTCAGTAGCGAATCACGTGTATGATTTAACTGCAGATGTCCAAATTTTGACATCAAAGTAAACGACAAAAGAGCCAGATTAGATTAAAGGTACTTTGCCAAACACTGACCCCCTTAAAGTCGTAAGTAAATCATGTGTCAAAAGATAAACACTAGGATATAAGAAGGTTGCAATAACTGTTGTTTTAAGACAGACCACACAAAGCTCGCACTTATAATCAACAGAATTTGGCGTGTATCAAGAACAAGGACAAAGGTATTTCGTAGAGCTTTTCGTGATATTTCTCTCTCAGTTATATAGAGAATCAAACTTTCAAAATATTAAACTTGCCTTGGCCAAACGAACAGGAGTCGTAAATAAAAATGTAGATGCATTAATATATTTTTTTTTCAACTGAATATTCTTCAAATCTGTAAGTTTTATGACCATGCGAGTTTAAAGAAAAGTTGACCAAATATGTCTCGTGTTGCAGGAACATCTTGCAAGATGTGGCTGAAACTAACAGCAGTTTTCCTTACATGCATTGTGGGTAAGTACAAGAACAGAATGTAATTGCATCTTAACAAAACACACTTATATAGTATTTTATATTATATATACAAATAGCTATGAGACAGTATGTATTTACACGAGTAAATAATTTCTAAGATACCTTGTGAAAAAAAATTTTTAAAATTAGGTATTTGCTTTTTTACTTTAACTTTTTTAATACATTTTCTGTTCACACTGCAGTTTATGTATACTTGAATAAGTAATATATAAAGTGAGCAAATGTAATTCCATGCTCAGGATGTATTGTCTCCTGCCAAGTATCCAAGACTAACTCAATACTTGAGACATAACAAAGAAATGATTATGGGGTAATATGCCATGAGGCTGAATTGCAACTCAGCCATCGTCACCACGATGTGGGGTTGCGGTGGTTCGCCATTTCCTTCAGCAACATTGGGGTGAACCCCGCAGTCCTGGCCTGGGACCACTGGTAGTCGTTGCACGACCGAGGACTGTCTGCTTGCAGCCAGCTGCGCCGCACAGGGCTGTGTGGCCAGGGACTATGGGTACGGCAGCATCGTGTGCGTGTGCAACTCGACCTACTGCGACCTCGTGGAGGAGACTAGCGGGGACGAGATGACCAACGGGAACGCCAGGCACTACGTCACGTCGAAGGCGGGCATGAGGCTGCACGCCATGACCATGAAGTTCTCCAACTCCAGCGACGACAGTGAGTGACGTGCTGCCCTCCGTGTCTTGTCTGGAGTTTGATGGCACGGACTGGTGTTTTTCCATGCGTTAACATAATATGACATTCATCACAAAGTGTGATCAAAACCCACTTAAAGCCTGGACGTAATGTTTTTAATTTTTCAATTTAAAAAACATTACCAGTGATACCAACTGTCACTTGCAAAGTCATAAAGTGATGATTGTTTACGATCACTGCCGGGCTCGACCACTGGTGGCCAGGGCCGTAGAGGAAACACAGAGTTTAATGCACAACATTTCAAACCCCAGAGTTAAAAATATCTGAAGAATGAACATCACTGTGAACATAACTGTATACGTTATTTGTGCGTGTCGCATTCCTCCTTATGTTTTCTATGAGTTATATTTACAGTAGATATGTAATTTCCGACCTGTCAGGGTAAACTCACACATTAAAAAAAATATCTGAACAATCCCCTCTTGGTACCTGGTCTCTGGGGTTAACTTCCCCTTTACTTTTGGTCCTGCTGGTGACAGAACAACAGTTGAGGAAGGATACGCAAAGCATCGGTGCTATTTCTGAGAAGTGTATATTATATGAGACTGGTCGCACGAGACACACTGTACCCTTGTGTTATATCTTAGGATTTTTTTTCCACATTGAACGCTATGCAAATGTATGATGGTGAAAGCCGCGACGAGTCTAAAGTTCACGTGAAATATGGATTCGGCCGAGATATACCACTGCCTTCGGCATTCTGGTGGTTAACGTGAAGATACAACACAACCCTCATCCTTGAATTCAAGAAGTAAATTTTTCCTACCAATGAAAATATACCAGAGTGCTAAAAACAAACGCATGACTTTTAGAATATATAATATATTTAGAAAAACTGAAATATTTCTAATAATCTGCAACATCCATTGTGCACTATTGCCATATATATTGCAGGTAGTTTCAGATAAGTCTTAATATTAAAAATTTATTTATAAATATATAATATTTCCTCGTGTTTAACATAGCTTAAAACAAAGTCCTGAAGAACCCACACAGTATTTGTTTCATGTCCGCTGAAGATCGCAGTACTTGATAGTAGTTAATGGGAGTCAGGAATTATATTTCAGTTGACGCCAATGTGTTTCTAGGTGGGTACGTATCCACCTTTTTCACAATTGGGAAACATGGCGTACGTTTCCATGATGAGGTTTTTTTTTTTTTTTTTTTTTTTTTAAGGATTTACCTACTCCCCAATTAGCTATTCATTCCGCTAATAAATTAACTTCTGATTGCCCCTCATAGCCGGCAAGGGCATAAATATCATCAAATCTGGAACGTTAAACACCGTGTGTGCAGCTTGATCGCTGAGTAATCTGCCCATATGTGAACGAAACATTATTGCCTTATTATTTCATTAATCCATTCATTATTTCTGGTAACACGCTCACAAACGTATGGATCATTTTATAAACCAGCACGTGTTAAGTCTTTAGCTGCGGTGCAATTTAGCTTACACTTTTAAATTCAAAAAGTGGCTTTATTTTTATTATGATTTCCATTCAATAACGTCTATTAAACATGACTAGTTATGTCGTCAAATATAACACGGGCAACATGTACATATCCATAAAAATAATTGATTTCATGATTGACACATTATTTTTTTCCATCTATTCCCAACTAAAGCAAAGCTATAATATATTTTCATTGACACCTGAGAAAAAGAAAGGAAAAAATAAAAAGCTGGCTTCTAACTCCTAATTTTCTAAATATTTAAGATAAATCCTACATATATAGTCTGTATTGGGTACTCATTTTCTTTTCTTTAATCTCGCTTCTTTTTTTCAGTTAGAATAAAAATTAACAATTTCATTTTAGCTTTTATGATTGTATTAAGTTATATATTCTTATTACAACAAAAAAACAATAAAAATTTCTGCCATTAAAAGTTATGAAATATTATATTCTGATCTTTTAACCAAGCCCCAACGTGTTTTATACATGTTTGATTATAATATCTTACGTACATAAACACATGTTGTCCGAAAAACTGTAATACCATCGTGAAGTGAAGTCTTGTTTCTTGTCCATTTTAGTATGTGTAAGGCTACTCAAAAATTTGATGTAAAATAACACAAAAGTGATTTTAATAAAATAACATTTCAATTTTTTTTATTTCGCACCGGGCCAAGGTTGCAGAAAATATTTAAAGTTCTGTTTTTTTTTTTGTTACGGAACACTTAAATCTGTTTTCATTTCAGCAAAAGGCAGAGGTGAGTTGCAGTAATATGCATTAATTCCATGACATCTCCACTGTTTGCAGGCAAATCAGCGACATTCAAGGTGGATCGCTCCAAGAAGTACCAGAAAATGTATGGATTTGGCGGAGCCATAACAGACGCGGCTGGATTGAACACGTTTTCGCTTTCTTCCAAGGCTGCGGACAACTTGATAAGGTAGGTGCAGTGGTTGAGGTCATGGTGTCTGAGTGGTCGTGTCACTGACTGTCACCAGCGCGAACCTATAGTTGCCAAACTGGGAAATATGCCCATTCCTTTAATGCCCTAATATCTTCTCATCTCATCGACTTCAACATGGCCCCGAAGTCATTTTCATATTCAATTCAGTTTGGTTGAAATGTGACATTATTACTTAAAAACAATAATTTATGAAACATGAAATATTATCATCTGCGCAAAATAGTTAAATCAGTGACCTAAATATTCAAGCTACTTACGACATAGATATGTTATAAAATGTGTCTCACATCTTCTCCCTCTTCCTCTACCTTCCCCACTCTCATCCGATTAGTTTCGGTTGCGACTGATAACGTAAAAATTATGAGCATTTTAATAATTTTCACAAGCACCTGAGTGAACGACTAATTGCTCAGGTGTTTTTTTTTGTTTCAAATTGTAAGCAGCTGCTTTCGGGTGCAACTAACATAAAGACAATCGTGTGGTGGAAATTATGCATAACTACAAATTATACTAATTTAGTTATAATTGACCCTATTATAACAGGTACGAGTGAATGCATAAGATGTGAAGGAGCAGGTGAAAACTCGTGATTCTAAATTGTGTTTGGTACTGTGTGCTCTCCTTCGGATTTCAAGCTCGGAGGTTTTATAGACCCCAAAACCTAGCTTTGATCCAGCGGCAACAACTCCCGAACGCTAACAGATTTTTTTTTTTCGGTGACCGTGCGTGCCAAGGCGGCAAGCTCATGTCGGTGGTTCGACACCGAGTCTGTCACCGAGTGGTTCGGAACCCAGTGTAATCTCCGAGGTCTTCAGTGAGCCCTTTAGTCTCTGTGCGTAGCCGCGCAACGACTTTTCTAGAATACTACACTTTATGGATGGCCAAATTAAGGCGGACATCAAGTCGCAAGAGACGATGAGAACCCTCCCTCCCCCTTCCACAAAGGTCATTTTCAATTCCAATAAATTTGTATAGGGATTATGCCCGGTGTCCCTTGCCATGTAGGTTAGTTTTCTTGTCGTGCAAAATTATCTTAATGGCTCTCTTCTATTTGATGTTTTATGTCACAACTGTTTAATAAGTTTTAATATAGTCATAATTACAACCACTTCCATAACATTACACAGCTTAAAGTAAATCTAAGGAACCATCTGGTGATGAAAAAAAACACATTCGAAATTTGTTCTATAGTGATAATTCTACATGAAGAGAACTTAAAACATATAAACCGTCATAAAAACGAAATAATCTTAATTTCGTGTAGTTCCCCTTTCCAAGAGAAAATACTGTGGTGTTTTTCATACATACTTTAAAAATATTATTGAAAATATTGCGGTTATATATTTTTATTTTTTGTACGAAATAAAGTTTTAAGTATTGAAACATGTTTTAATGTAATGCTTAATATAAATAAACAAACCTACCTTGCATATGATTTTAGGTTATCTGGAAAATAACTATTGAAAGACAAAACATATCCAATAGGCACCAGTTTACTAAACAAAACAATGTCAAAAACGGATATAAAAACATGGCTAATTTTATTAGTTAAAAAAATTTGTTTCATTTAAGACTACCCCTCCGAGGCGTTATTTTGCACGTCTCGCGCTCACATCAACTTGACCTGAACATTATACACTCTTAAGTGGCCAGCCTGATGACTCCCCGCATCGCTCGCCCCCAGAGAGTGTGATGTCCACACGGCAAGGCCGCAAACGGCGCGAGGAAGACCCCCAATAGGTTCTCTACGGGCACATCTGCCTGCGCAAGTATCTCCTGGGATCCTTCAAGGGCGGTGTGTTGCCTGGAATGTCCGCAGGGCCTACTTCCAGAAGGGCGGTATCGGCTACACGTTCATGCGAGTCCCGGTGGGCGGCTCCGACTTCTCCACGCACAACTACGAGTACACGGACGACTACCCGAACGACACGTCGCTCAAGCACTTCAACCTCTCCATGGAGGACTACTCTTACAAGGTGAGAGCCGTCACTACCCCTCAGCTCCTGCAGTAGTAGTGGTACAATGTTAGAAGTAGAAGTGATTCCAAGCGCACCAGACACACGAATCAATGGGGACACACCTCAATGGTGTTCTTAAATTGTGTTGCCCAGTATATATAAATATTGGCTGCTTAAGAAAAACTTCTTACAGGAAAATGTGACATTTAAAAAACGTAGTTATAGACATCACCGTCCATGATTCCCTTGACGGCATGCACACCCAGGCCTTTATGCTCTAGAGTGTCAGATTGTTGCCACTATAACAGAGGTGTATTAAGTTCAAGCATTCTGGATGGTTTCAGCTGTCTGCATGACATTGCGTGAGAAGTGTAGAGTCGGTGCCCAAGTGGCCCGGGTACTTACTCTAAGGGCGACACTGGGTCGCGGATCGCACGCCCCTTCGCCTCTACGAACTGTCTTGCTGTCTTCGCGTCGGTAACTCGGCTCTATGGGACTTTGAACGGTGGCCGTGTTATTTCTTTGTTTTAATATTACAGATTATAGCTCCTTGCACGCGTCTTTCCTACTTACCGTAATGTGTACCAACTCGTGAAAACACCTCTTGTAGCTTCTTTTGCTGTATAAAAAAACATTAAATCTGCCACAGGAAAGTGTTATATCTTTTAAATGATTTTCATAATCAGATAGTTTTATAAGTAAATGTTTAAATGGCCCGTTAATAACCGTAGCTCTGCATGCACAACAACCACATTAAAATGTTACCTAACCCAAAATAGCCACTCCTTGTTTCAAAAAGTGCCTAATTTTACCTTACACCCAACGATTTCAACAGATACCATTCATCAAGAAGGCATTAGCAGTCAGCGATCCCGAAGTTCCTGTGAAGCTATTCTCAGCCCCTTGGTCTGCTCCTGACTGGATGAAGATCATCAATAAGACAACCAACGCGAGCAAGTTGAAGAAAGAATATTATCAAGTGTATGCCAATTACTACGTCAAGTGAGTACATGCTGAGTGAAGAAAGTAATAACTTGCGTCTCACATGTGTTTTCTTCAACGTCGAGCAATACTCATGACTGCGGTAACACATTAGAGAGCGAATGAGTGAAGGTGCTCGTTCACTAGCAATAACTTGCTGCAGAATATAATACCACATGCGCAAACCGGTTTGAGCGCAATTTTTTAGCAACTTATAATACTGGAAGTGCACTTAAAGTAGACAACTACAAAAACAATAAAAATAATTACGTTAACAATTATATCAGAATACACTAATTCTTACAAATAATGTTGTTTCTTATCATTGTACATTTTTATGCTAAATATTTTTTTTTACTTTGAAAATACAAATTTGTTCTCGTGTTAAAGTAAGTTTTCTATTTTGAATAAATTGTTAATTCAAGCAATGCAATATTGATTTTAAACCATAACTACAAATCAAATTGAATGGACAGTTCGATGAAAATACATAGCCTACAAGGCTTTATGTTAAACGTACCCAATACTACATATTTCCATGTAGAAACGACCACCTAAAGCTTATATAAAAAAAACTTAGAACAGATTTTTTTATTATTTATGAAGAATATTTTGAGCTGTATGTAGCAACGCTCGTACTGGCGGAAAATTTTCATTTAACACTTTTTTTTTGTTACGTAGTTGTAATTTTTATTTTTAGTAAATATTATATTTAATTGGACTGATGTTATACATTATTTGGCTTTTATGACGTCAGCCTGATCGAGGAATGGCTAACAAACCAAACTTAATTTATTCGTACACTTAAAAACGCTGCATACATAAAACCCAAAACCCCTGGCGGTGCGATCGCCGCTTCAGGGAGCCAAGATGGTAAACGTGGCGAGAATCCCCGAGCCGCAGTGGGTTTCCTCCGAGTGCTCCTGCTATCCCCCCCCTCCCCCACCATCACTCAGAGCTTCACCACCTTCCGTCGTCTCTAACGACCCCGGTGCCGATGATATTCAATCGATCAATCGCCGTTTCAACAAGCGCTACAGCGCTGCGGTAGGCTGTGTTTAATAGTGCTATCCTCAATTATTTTTACTTTTAAGATTTTATGTTTTTGCTTAATTAATTAATTAAATTCTTAATTTAAATATCATTAGTTGTTTTTTTTTTGTTATCAATTTGTTTAGTTCGAAAGTATTTTAATGTTTTAAAAAACATAAGATCCAGTTATTTTTTATTTCAACCCCAGCACTAGCTAAGAGTTATAGTGTGGTAAACAGTTTTATATTAAACCATTGCACATACCATTTGTCGTAGATTGTTTGATTCTTAGGATGTCATTCTTAAATCAACAAAAAAAAAATTTAACACTGTAGGAACCTTATTTTTTCGGGGTTTTGGGAACAACAAATTGATATTTTTACGGATAATGTGCTAAAAGTAAATAATTTTACGACAAAGGAAACGTACAAGCGGCTAGTCCAACTCCGTAATCCCCAATATTTAATAATCTCGTTTCATGTAAGGATTGAAAAATAAATGTGTTTATAAAGGTCTTTAAAATACATTAAATAAACACATATTAACCATTTATAAAACACTGGCGACCCGCTCCGACTTCGCACGGGTGCAATGCGGATACTAAATACACTACACTACTTATAGACACAATCCGCCGGCCCCCCGGCCGGTACCGCCGCAACCGCTATGTCCCTGCATTTTAAATATGTAATATCTTCGAAAATATTCATTTAAATTACATGCTGTAAAGGGCCATATTGATTTTTATTAAATGCACAATGTATTTGAGGTACTTAGTTGTATAAGGATTAATGCTGTATTGCTTAAAATCGCTTCGTAAATAAACCATTATCTCTCGTAAAAATTAAAGGATAAAAAATTGTTATTGTGGGTTATCCCTAGGAGATAGACATACACCATCGCGGACTTTTTGTAGACCTTCTTAAGGTGTACAATACTATCTCGTAGGGATCAGCCAGCGTTTGCAATGTTAGCGCAAAAAAAAAAGTGTTTATTTACGACATCACATTAGAAACCTCTAAAATTATCAGTGTTTCTCTACTATATTATGAATGCATTATACATATAAACCTTCCTCTTGAATAACTCTATATATTAAAAGAACCCGCATCAAAATCCGATGCGTATTTTTAAAGATCAAAGCATACATAGGGACAGACAGACAGACAGACAGCGGGAAACGACTTTGTTTTATGCTATTTAGTGATAGAGGAGAGTTCTTTTATGACAGTATTTGAAGTCATGAGTAAAAATAAACTAAATTAATTAAGCAAAACCAATTTAGGATGTATCCCCCTTCCCCTTCCCTTAACGTGAGGCTACCTTGCGTGTACAGGTTCCTGGATGCATACGCAGCAGAAGGACTTAAGTTCTGGGGCCTCACGCCACAGAACGAGCCAGGACATGGGCTGGTTAGCGGGATGTTTAACAGCATGGGCTGGACGCCCAGCCAGATGCAGGAGTGGCTCGTGGGAAACCTGTGTCCGTCGCTCAAGTCGGGAGGCTACGGCAATCTCAAGCTGATGATAAACGACAACCAAAGAGCGAATGTCCCTGAATGGTTGGAGGTGAGAAAAAATACAAATACGTACCAGCAAAACTTTTAATTGTTAACTAAATATGTCGTCCAAAGTAACATCGGTAAAATGAGTATTTAGCTTATTAATAGAGTTACTGTGTTTTTTTTTTTCGTTTTCTTTTTTTTTTTTTTTTCAAATAGCCCTTCCCATTTCTACCCTCACTCACATCCACCAGAATCTTTGCAGAAATGGTTCAGTATTTATAATGGATACAGAATGCAGAGTACCTTACATCTCACCGTTGGGTATGCACGGAACCTTAAGCAGGCACCAGGCATATTTGTACCAACTAAAATCTCATAAATCATAAGCCCATGGTTTTTGCCGAGCCATGTATGATATTTCAGCCCATGGATGTAACCTGAATAGGTGGTTTGCAAGGAGGGGGGGGGGCAGATACCCTCTTTATGAAGTAGAAAAATAAATAAAATAACTAATTAATCTTCACAAACGATTGTTCAATATTTTTAAATAAACAATTTTTATTATTATTATTATTATTGCTTTTCCCTATGGACACTCCTTGACGTAATAAGTTGAATTCCAGAAAATATATCTCTCCCTTTTCTATTTTCAGCTCTGGATTCGCCCTTGTTTCAGCCTATATGTAAAACTCTGTTCCTAGCGGTTTTGAATCCAGCAGCTCACGAAAGGAAGAGGGGCAAAGGGGAAAGCATTGTGTTCCAACCCTTTTTTTCCCCCTTAATTTGTCAGAAAATATGTTATTTTATCCAATGTAAGCTTGTCAAAAGGAGTAGCAATAATTTCTAGAGATATATTTACATTATTTCACACCTAACAGTTGTGTTTCCAAACAACCCCAAAAAAATGTGTTGATTCGAACCATGCAATGATAATTTATTTCCTGTGTAATTGTGCAATTTTCTTTCACCAGCTGTACAAGAACGAGACAGTACGGGAATGTGCATCTGGAATGGCTGTGCATTGGTACGCTGACCAAGATACGCCCGCAAGCACATTGACCAAAGCACATGACGAGTACCCACATAAATTTATGCTGTACACGGAGGCTTGTATCAGTAAGTGCACGAAAATCACTGATAAAATTACATGTTTGCAATTTTTTTCAATTACCAATATACTAACATTTGCAACTTCTAAGCTTGGCAAATTTCATAAAACTAACATTCTATAATTTCTAAATATTTCTTATTTTTTGAATTATTGATTGCAAAAAAAAATACCCTACATGAAAAAGCAGAAAAAAACATAAGTTTAAGATAATTTTCAACAATAAATTTCACATAAATAAAAATGCCATTAGAATTGGGTTTTCCTTATTTAAGTTACAAAGTATTTACATAGTAATTTTTTTTTTCTGCACAGTGAAGGGACCAGCTCCCAAAGCCGTCTCACTGGGGGATTGGAGCAAAGGTGTCCGATACATGTCCGACATCATTGAGGTAAGTAATCTCATGGATAAAAGTATGTAATGAATTCGTTTTAAAATGTTTCTGAGCAAAAATAAATCTAATTAAATTGAAATAATTAGCAGAAATGATTTAGTAATTCAAGAGGGGAGACCCAAAAAAACCCATAAAAAAAATTGGTTGTCTGTAAAGTCGGTTTACGGACGATAGTTTAACATGACAACGTCATAACCAAACATTGATGAAATGATTGATCCAGAAGAAAAGGAAATATATTCGGCATTACTTTTAAATAACTGTACCGATTGTGCTAAAAATCGGTGGACAATTGTTAAATTACATAATATTAATAATTCAAACGACGAAAATATGATTGAAAAGTCAAATCGATGGTCGTTCCAATCGAGTGGAAGAGAGATGCCACGCATGCGTAGGCCCTACAATGAGCATGAAGAGAGATGCCACGCATCCATAGTGGGACATCCGTAGTGGGACACTTTTTCGTGCATGCAGCCGGCGTTCATCGATTTATTAGACGTTGTCACGTCAAAAACCTGACTGAGAGCGTGCTGCCATTCGTAGACGTAGTAGAGAGTAGAGGTGCGTCGAAAAGTATCAACCAGATACTTTGTCACTGATACGCGCCTGTATCAGGAACGACAAACGAGTACACTTGAAAAGTATCAAGTACTTTAGTATCAGTTCAGAATTCGCTTGGAACAACACCACGGCCAATGTGCGCGTGCGCAGAACCCGATCGCAGAATATGACGGTCACTTGGGCGGAGCTTGTGAAAGGGGAGGGAGCAGGAACGACGAATAAGGGATAAAGAAGGGAAATAATGTAGGGGAGGAAGCGCAGGGGAAGGCGTTGAAGGAGAGGTGCAAAGCGAAATTGTTACGAGTCGTTTGGTTATTGTCCCACATCAAAGTACGCTCAGTGCGCAGTGCGTGCACAGTCTCGTTCAATAATAAAACTAATGAAATTTTAATATTAAAAAGTACATTAATACAAGATATAATATTTATATTTGTGCACCTAACAGCTATGAAAATGCAAATAAATTCTCAGTTGACACTAATAACAGATGTAATCAACAGATGGACTTTTTTTCCGAAAACAATTAGTAACTAGTGTTTTCATACATTAAAAGATTACGATTTTATCAAAAATGAAAAATAAAAAAAAACAGATACGTACATTAGTGAGCATACTATATCGTTGTTTACGTTTCAAATGTTTCTTCAGATTAGTCGATGATTTATAACTCAGTTTTTGTTTACACAAATTACAATTAGGAAACTCATTATTTTCCGTAAAAAAATTCCACACAAATGAAGTCTTTTTCCTGCACTTATCCATTCCTTATTTCACTATAAAGATACTAACTACAAAGCATGACAGCCCGCAACAATGTACATGGTGGTAATTAATACACGGCCAGGACGAACTGCAGTGAATGTTGAACTGATTGATACTGGCTGTATCAGGCGGGCATGTGAGTAACAAAGGTAGAGAATTGCCGGGCGTGATAAATAATGTATCAGAGACACCGATACCTTTTTACGCTGGTGATGACGGCACGGAGGATGTGTACCCTGTAACGAGAATGCTGATACGTTGTCGCTTCCTGGGACCGCTAATGCTCTGATACAAAAGTATCAGAGACTTGTAACTAGTTCCATTACTGTATCAGTATCAGGTTGGAACAGATACCGAAAATTGCTGTAACAACCCACCTCTAGTAGAGAGTTCTCCCGCTAGATGGAGTTAGTAGATACCTTCGAACTAGATCTAGTACTTTTTGACGTGACGTCTAATAAATCAATGAACGCTGCGCTGGCTGCACGCACGAAAAATTGTCCCACTACGGATGTCCCACCACGGATGACCCACTACGGATGTGTCCCGTTTGCTCATTGTACGCATGCGTGGCATCTCTCTTCCACTCGATTGGATCAACCATCGATTTGACTTTTCAATCATTTTTTTGTCGTTTGAATTGTTAATATTATGTAATTTAACGATCGTCCACCGATTTTCAGCACAATCGGTAAGGTTATTTAAAAGTAATGTTGAATATTCAAATACGTTTTGAACCAACAATGGTGTTTTACAGTTACACATAATAATTCAAACTACAACCGGGATCTTTTGCACAATGTTTTAAAAAATATTGTAACACATTATAAATAAGTTTGGTGTATTTGGGATGCGTATTTGTTATAAAATCGTGTTATAAAAACGAAATAATATTATTCCCCTACCGTGAACAAAATTTATATATATATATATATATATATATATATATATATATATATATATATATATATATATACACACCATCTGAAACTACTATCTATTCAAGTATGGCCTCGTGGTCATGTAGTAAGCGTTGGTAACTAACAATATAAAGGTTGTGGGTTTGAATCCTGGCAGCTGCGAGTTTTTTTTTTTTTTTTTTTTTTTTTTTTACTTGTAGAAATAAATACGATGCACGCAACATTTCAAAAGTAATAAATATATTTGAATTAATGAATGCAAATAAAAGTAAATTTATTAATTAAATTGTACATTTTATTTCACTCCTTTGTATCCATACAAAACTGTGATTATTCAATAAAAATGATTCTATTTTATTCATAAAAGTATGCAGAGGTAGATTTTATCATACAAAAGATATAAAATTAAAAAAATTCTTCCTCAAAGAATATAATATTTTTAATGCCTAAATGGTTTGGTTGCAAAAACCTATTACGGCTCAGTCTCAGGCCGAATATGATATTTCCTTTTCTTCTGGATCAATCATTTCATCAATGTTTTGTTATGACGTTGTCACGTTAAACTATCGTCCGTAAACCGACTTTACAGACAACCAATTTTTTAAGTTTTTTTAGTTTACTCTCAGATCTAGTACTTTTTTCCTTTAATATAATAATATTACAGTAACATTAATTTGTTTCAGTAAAAAATGCCCAATATGGATTTGAAATAGCGAAATCCATTTTGACAGAACTACAAAACCCATTAATTAAGGCATATATTTTTTTTTTGTTCCTGGCTTTTATTCTGCCGGCAGTAATTAATTTCAATTTAGATTATCAAGGTACTGAATATCGTCTTCATGTTCTGATTTCATCAGTGGGAGAAAAAAAAGAAAATGATAATGAAATATTACATGAAACTGACGTCCCCAGACCCTTAGCCCCTTCCCGGTCCCCGATTTAAGTCTGAAATTTGGATTATTAATGAATTGCCCGACTAATCCAGCGAGAGCGTTGGGTTTCAAGCCTACTGTGGCCGGGACCGGGAGCTGGGGAAATGGGGTCCAGACAGACTGGAGGAGCAGGATCTCGGGTCGAAAATTAGGAAACGTCCGCTAATTGTTCGCACACTGATTTATTTTGCGGCTAGTCCGCTTTAGCCCTGACCGCACCTGTCCCGTGGTAACGGAAACACACGCTTATCCGCCGCACCGCGAAAAGAATCTTCCTCCGATACTCTCGTTCGTCGACGAAGATGAAACGAATACTTTGAACTGACGAAGACTACGAGACGACTCATAAGCCCGTTCGCGGCTGCGGACTTCGGAAACTCGCGGAGCGCGGAGTCGCAGATTGACTCTCCCCTCCCGCCGCGCGCGCGCCCTGCAAGTTTAATGCATAATTATTTCAAAAACAAAACTTTTTTTTTTTTTTTTTTGCAAATTCTTAACATTAAATTTAATCACATGTAGTATGTCAAGTGCAAGATTAATACATCGGGCATCATAGTTTCTATGTAACAGCAACTCCAAATGCATGCTGGTGATAAAATGGTGAGTTTAAAATTTTATTTTTTATCTTTGCATGTGTTATTTTAGTTACTGTTTATTTTCAATTCATTAATTATTGTTAGGGCGTAGCAATATCATAATAACTCCCTAAATTGGTAAAACGATAACAAATTATAATTTAGTACTTTTTTTTTTTTCAAATCTAGTACTTTTTCTCGCCTAAGTTGGTACAAAATATATTTTCCTTGTGGACACCCTGGGCGGCGTCAGTGTGTAGGTAAACGTTTGATCGTACTATTGTTTTTCTCTTACTGTTCTTGTGTTTCACCTGCGAAGTCATTTTGGCAGATTTAAAAGACAAAGATTGTGTTTGAAATTTTGTTTCCTGCTTAAAAAATCGGCAAAGGAATCTTACCGAATGCTTCAACATGCTTTCAAGGAGAATGCTATGAGTCACACACAATTTTTCGAGTGGTTTGGGCGCTTTAAACTTGGTGAGATGAGTGTTTAAGACCATGCTCGTTCTGGCCACCCTTCAACATCTCGAAACGATGAAAACGTTGAAAAAATCCCCCAAAAAATCAATGAGGATTGTCGTTTCACGATCGACAAAATTTCAGAAGATACAGACGTGAGTTGGAGATCGTTCCAGCGGATTTTGACTGAGGATTTGCAAATGAGACGTGGTGCCGCTAAATTTGTTCCTCGCCTTCTCAAACAGGATTGACAAAAGAGATTGAAAGTGATCCAAAATTTTTGACCAAAGTCATTACAGGTGACGAGAGTAGGTGTTACGGGTATGACCCAGAAAAAAACCAAGCAAGTGTCGAGCCAGTGGAAGACTCCCAACTCATCCGGACCAAAAAAAAAAAAGCAAGACAAGTGAGGTCGAATGTTGAGACGATGATCATTGTCTTTTTTGATGTTTGTGGAATTATGCACTGGAAATTTGTTCCCCCTGGCCAAACTGCTAGGTAACCAGTACTTTTATTTAGAAGTTTTAAGACGTTTGCGAGATGATGTGTGGAGGAAGCACCGGGAACTTTTGCGATCAGGTGACTGATTCCTTCATCAGGACAACACCCCCGCACACACGCCTTACTAGTGAACCACTATTTGGCCTCTCAGGGGTGGTCTGTCGTTCCCCACCCTCCGTATTCGCTAGACCTAGTCCCGTGTGACATTTTCCTGTTCCCGAGAATGAAGAAAAATCTCAAAGAAGCGTCTTGATGATGTGGAGACAGAAAAACAGCTTCGCAAAGGGCACTGGAGATATCAAAGTTGAAGAGTTCCAGAGGTGCTTCAAACAGTGGAGAAAAAAAAGACTTGATAGTGCATCCCATGTAATGGTGGGTATACTTTGAAGGTGACTGAAGGAATTTTGTAAAAAAAAAAAGATAATAAATAAACTTTTATTACAAAAATCCAGTTTATTTTTGGGTCCATCCACGTATATTGTCTAGCACTAGTAGATTTTAATGCAAGCATATATTATTTTATCTAAACCATGTCTGCTTGGCTAAGGCAGCTAGAGTTAGAATATATATCTTATTTTCTTACCGCTAACAAAAAAAAATTGGTCAATCAACTTACTGCAAGTAAATTTATCTTCTCCTATCACATTGTTTCAGTGTTGTTGCTAGATGAAATAAATAATGAAACAACCATTAAAAGTAAATTATATTGTACACTCTCCTCACAATAAGGGTTGACTTCCTTTTAACAGGAATTTCACTCAGCTAACATTCAGAATATGGCAGCTCAATATTGCATTGTGATTTAAAAAAAGCAAACACAGATTCCTTGTCTCACCGGGCAAACTAATCATGTACCAATGTTAACTTTGTTAACTTAACTATAATATTCAGATGCGAAAGTCACGAAGTTCTGTTATGTTACTGCCAAAATGGTATCTCGTTATCTTGTACAGAGTGTAAATCAGCCTCAGGGTTTATATTTTAATAAATTTTGCCTTCCATCCTTTGTGCCTCTTTTCCCTTTAAAAAGAGAACAAAAGTTCAAAATACGATTAAAAAAGCCATTTAATTTTTTTTTTAATATACAAATATCTACTTTGTTTTTAACAGGTGAGCAACAACTGGGTGTCGGGCTGGGTGGACTGGAACATGGTGCTTGACCTCAACGGAGGCCCCAACTGGGTCAACAACGTGGTGGACGCCCCGGTGATTGTGAACGCCACGGCGGACGAGTTCTACAAGCAGCCCATGTTCTACGCTCTGGCGCACTTCTCCAGATTCGTACCCCCGGGGTCCGTGCGAGTCGGTCTGCAGGCGGAGCGTAGCGGCGGCATAGAGAGCGTGGCTTTCCTCACTCCGGACAACGCCACCGTCGTCATACTGCACAACACGTAAGGCTGGCTACCTTCCAACATTGAAACAAAGATTCTGATTGTTAGGTTCTCTTGCAATATGTTTAAATAGGGACATGCTGGATATCCCTGCCAAGGTCCTGGTGTAATTCGCACTCACGGGCCCGACATCATACCATATTATTAGCCTACTGCTTAGGCTCGTCACTGTGTTGCCAAATGTACATCTGCCTTACACATAGCGTTGATGCCAGTTGTTGTATGTGTGGCCATAACACTGATATCTGATGTAAGTGCAGAATTTCAGTCTGTCTGTTGGCAATACGGGAAATGTGCTATACAGACAGCAACTATCCTTCATCATTAATACGCTTACTTGCATTGCTTACGACTGCCGACTATCCTGATATTTTATTTCTAATACATGTCTAAAAGTAACAAATTCAAAACTTTCTAACTATATAGCATACTGTATGCTGCAATAAGAATAAATTTACTAAGATAAACCTATTATAATTAAAAAAATTTTGAAATGACTGAAAATTTTTAGTTAGGTAGGCTTACATCAAAAACTGTCCGTTATTTGCTAATATTTAAGGCATTTCATTATTGTTTGAAGAATGATAAAATTTGAATTGCATGCGAGTAAAGTTGGCTGAATTGTCTGTTGCAGCAATGATTCTGATGCTGAAGCAGTTATCAGTGATCGAGATAGCGGCAAACTTAGGTTGAAGATCTCAGCCAATAGCATGAACACTGTATTATACTACTAAAAATGTACAATATCTGTAAATATATTTAATTGAAATAAAATTTTTACAATTTATTTTGTAGAAAAGCACTGTGATATAGTTGGAGATTTAACTTTCTTCCAGAAGCGTAGCATTTTGCCTACATGTATATAAGTTGTCCCTGAGTTAGTTGCTCGCTATCGTATCGCAGTAAGTGGCAAGAGTCAGGGATTTGATCCCAATCTTCTGGCATAAAACCAATTATTAACTCCGATTGTGTACCCAATTCTGTGCCAATTCTGATCCTGTGGTGCTGCGGTGCAAAACCATGCAGTGTTAAGTGCTTAATAGTAGTTTTTTAGGTTTTGATTTATAACTATTTCATAAGGCTATTTTAAATAAAGCAATTTTAATACATAGAAAGTTAAATATCTACAGGTATTCATTTAAATCAATTTTCTAAAATGACTCTCGATTCACCTATAGAACAGATTCTTAAGACCACAAAGCACCTAAAAAATTTCATAAAACAAAAGATTTAAAAAAAACAAGTATAACTTAAAGTAATCCCAACCACATAATCAACTTCACTAACTATCATCCCCCCCTCTCCTACATGCAGTCAATCCCCACTAAGGCAGTAGACATATATATAAAGATGAAAAAATAATTTTTCCAAAAAAATAATAAATACAATTTGTTTTATTATTTTTTTCAAGACATCATATATTACAAACCAGTAAAACAATATTATTTATCCACTCAAACACACTCAACGTTTTACAAGCTGCCAGTCATATAAACCAACATGAAACGTGCAAATCACACAGAATGACTAGTCCAGCTTAAAGATTTGACATATTAAAAAAATCATGTGATGTCTACCTTCATCGTTCCATGGTGAACACAACATCCATCTCTCAATGTTTGTTTACTACAGAATGTCTTAAGAAAATGCTAGCATCATAATGTATAACAGCCCTAGGTGCCACAGGGAGTTTTTAAAAGGAAGTTTAATATTTTCAGAACAACAAATACTATACCTTCAGTTAACATCCCACTCGATCTTTGAGCACAAACTTAAACACGGTCATTAACGCGTTAGTTAACTGATATGACTTAAATAATCATACTTAAATTTTTACAGACTATTTTTAAAACATTAGCACAATTTTCCTTCTTAATATGCAAATTGGAACAATATCTTCATTAAATAATTGGCTGACTAACTTAATAAAAACGGAAGTACCTAAAACAGCCAAATTTCGAAGTGGAATGTAAGCTACAGGCAAAGCGATTTAACTATGTAATTCCTTGAGGTGCTAACATGTACATTATATGCAAAATGTAAAGAGCTACCAGTTTAGTATGCTAATTTGGAAATGGATGTAGTCCTGCATACTGTGACTGTTACAGAAAAGCTGAATTTTGGCACATAAATTGGATATGTCATACACATTAGTTCTGGTGATAAATTACATACTTTAAAAATCCAGTACATAATCACAATGGTAATTCAATATCCAACTTAAGTGTATTCAGGTAATCTTTAAAACTTCTCAGAAACATTATTAGGTGCAACTTCCATTTAATTTTTACATTAACACTAATACAATATACCTACAATTTAAAAGTAGTATCCAAGCCTGGGTCCATTTACTATTTTCCAGAAAACAAAGGTGGGTTGCAACAGGGGGGTTATCAATGGTTAATACTGTGCCCAAAAAAAATTTCAGGAAATAAAAATCCAGAACCACACATACTATAATTAAATTTTAACCTAAATACTGCATAGATATGTACTCTTCTAGATAGCACATTTTTCATGCAAAAAATATCACACACACTACATACAAACTTCATTAATTTCAGTAACATATTTCCATCATATAATTTTAGATATTGCAACCAATTCCCGACAGTTCCTACCATGAATATTGAAAAAAAACTGTTCGACGGTAGAGTTGGTCATTTTAATTTCAGTTTTCGTAGCAAACTAATAACTGTGGGACAACTATCACAATGCACTTCAGAATTACAAATATTTATCAAGGTAGGTATTCATGTGCATAACCTTTTAGATTCTTTGATGTTGATGCCAATTGCAAATTAGTTACCTCAATACATAGTGTATCCACATATTTTATTAAAATGTCTCTAATTATTAAAAGGCATATCACAGCTAGCACAAAGTTGTAACCGGTACTTATTAAAAAGTGTTGTTATTACCTAAGTTTGAAGAATAAAAATTTCAACACCTCATTACTATCAGGAAATGAGATACTGTTTACTCTGTTAAAGAAAACACTGATGGTGGCAAAGGACATTAAAACATCGTGGCTGATGTAATGAACAGATTAATTAAATGTGCATAAATAAGTGATATTAAGTACAACCTGTAGCAGCAAATTGACAAAAGGTTCTCAAGCAACATCAAATAAAAAAATTTCTAATTCGTAATTCCTTTCGTGGAAAATACTTGCGCATCATTGCTAGAAGGTATTTAACATCTTTAGCTAACACATGACTTGATATAAGCTTTCGGACATACGCCATCGCTAAAGGACCTTAGCAATGGCGTACGTCCAAAAGCTTACATCGAAGTCATGCACTCCCATTGCACAAATCTTTCAAAGATGATAATAGCTAACACAGTCTTGAACTACAACAACAACTGCCCCAAATGTTTTTTGGAGAGTTGGTTCTCGCTTGGTGGTCAATCAGATCACTTTCTGGGTAGCTACAGGGCGTTGCCCTCTGGTCAAGCTCGCAACTGGACCGGAGAAGTCAACAGGGGTCCGGGGGGTGGTCTGTGGACCTTGACGCGCTGGCCCCGGGAACAGACCGGGTGCTACCCGCCGGCACGTCAGCCGACTGCAAGCCCTCGACAGGAGCTCGGGGCGAGACGACTGCATCTTCCCTGCCCGGACCCCCGGGCCCTCCGCCTTCCCAGCAGTGACCGCTCCCGACGGGGGCCGCGCCAGGCCGTGTGACCGTCCCCTCCCCCTTCAGGCTGGCCAACTCCCGATCTTTGTCCTCGACCGCCTGCCGCAGGGCTGCGATGAGCTTCAAGTCCTCCGGCCGAGACTCGCGGTTCTCGTAGCGCTTGCGTGACTCCTCCAGACTGCAAAAACAACACAGTGAAGTAGAGTACCCTTTTTTGGCTGTGTCCACCCATGATATAGTTTTCTGTGCTTCAGTTGCGTGGACTACACACTAAGCAAAAAATAGGCCTCGTCAAAATGTGAGTCGTAATAACATTTTAATTGCATAAGGTTGCATTATAGTTATAGAAAAAAAATATTTAAATTCTCAATATGTAAATTCCAACACAATTTAAATGACGGTTACTTTTTTTCACTCAAGCAAATAATATCACGTCCACTTTAGTCAGTAAGTGTCATATTCATTATTAAAGAATTTACAGTTTAATGTTTTTCTTGTTAAAGTTAACAGAATGGTTTGCAAAACATTAAAGACTATGTTAGTTTGAATAAAAAATCTATGTACTGTGTTCTGATTTGTTGAGTTACAAAATGACAAAATATATCTGTACATGCAGCAAACTGAGGCCGATATTTTGTAATACCTAGTGGTCTGCGAGTATTCAAAAAAATATTTGATATTCACAAATAATTAAATATTCAATTCTACACATCAATTTTTTTTTTTTTTTTTTTTAAATATTGTTACCACTAATTTCAGTAAATGTAACTCAACACACAGTAGAATCTTGATTATCCATAACCCATGTAACTGGGCATGGGCAAGAAAGAAGTATAACTAAAAACTACGTATTAAAAGTATAAATAAATGTACAAAAAAAAAAGAATTATTCACTGATTCAAGGCCAGTTATTCGTTAAATTACACGTACTTACCTATGTATATCAAATTGTAAATATAATTCATGTCTTGTCATTGAAACTGTGTTTTGGTTCATTACAAATAATTTCATTTTACATATTTTTTAAAATTAATCATTATTTTCAATAATACTTGTAAATTTGTTTTATATAAATTACATAAAAATTTTGCTGTATTGTATAACCTAAATACATCTGAATTTGATTATCTGTGATTTTCGCTTATCCGTGCTGACCTTCCCCCCCATTACCCAGGTTAGTCAAGGTTCTACTGTATACAAATTTAGATAAGAAGAGAGTAACACGTTTGAAGCCAGAAGATTGATTGAGAAGTATTTTTTTTTAAATAGGTTTTTTTTTTCCCTGTAACATACTTAGTACATAATTATTTGTATCAACAATACAAGTAACAAACTTAAACATTTCTGGCTTAAAAAAAATTCATTTCGAGGTTTTTTTTTCTTCTTGAATTCTACACCACTGCATTATGGTTTCATTTAATATTTCTCTCTTTTTTGGATTTCACTGGACTTTGAATCAATTTTTTTCTTAAACTCTGTGAAGTGTGTGTGAAAAAAAAAAGTTTCACGGTACGTTTCAATTTTTTATAGGAAAAAAAACATTATTTAATATTTGTGTGAATAGTTAGATGTTCAACTCCGAATCTGGCTTGAATAACGAGCAAACGGAGACGGGTGGAAGGGCCCCGCGAGCGGGACGGAGAGAGAGAGAGAGGGCAGGTACCAGTGGTGTAGCCAGGATTTGTGTGTGTGTGTGGGGGGGGGGGGGGGTGTTAAGAAGCATGGCCCCCCCCCCCGTATTAAAGTGGCGGGTTCGGGAGGTCCTCCCCCGGGAAAATGTGGATTTTAAGGGTGTAAAATAGTGCTATTTTTTAGCAGTTTTCGGTACACTTAAATTTAAATATTGTAATGGTAAAAAGTTTTGATTAATTTTTATTTTTAATATATGAAATTTTGTTTGAGTGATGAATAAGAAATTAATTAAATATTTGGTGCTAAGGGGGAAGTGGGGGGGTGTGTTTGAAACCCCCCCCCCCCTTGGCTACTACGCCCCTGCACCAGGCACACACTACACTCACAGCTTGGAGAGGTGCGCGATCTTGTCCTGCACCTTGCGCTGGAACTGCTGCACCTGGGAGCGCCACTGCTGCCTCTGCTCCTCATGGCGGGCGGCCAGCTCCGCCAGCCGGCGACGCAGCTCAGCCTCCCAGTGCGCGTCCCTCTCTCTGCGCCGGGGGAGGAGGGGGACACACCGGGAAGCACCAACACCAGGTCACCGGGGAGAAAGGAGGGAGATGCTGGCCCCACCCCCCTCTCTCACACACACACACACACGCCAACCGAGCTGGCACCGGGACCCTATTAACCGGACATTAGGTTAACCGGGTTCTCAATTAAAAACTAAACATTTTTTTTTGGGGGGGTGGGGGGGGGGGGTGAAAACCTAGCCCGCGAAGCGTAATTCATTAGGGAAGGGACAAGAAATAAGTGAAACTAAAAACTAACTACGTATTAAAAGTAGAAACGAACGGACAAATAAAACAGAACTATTTGCCGATTCAAGGCAAATTCTTCGTTGATATGCATGTACCGATAATGCATATCAAATTGTAAATATAATTAGTTTTTTTTCCCCATTGAAACTGTAATTTAGCTCATTACAAATAATTGAATTCATGCATATTTTTAAAAATTATTAATAATTAGTGTCAGTAATACTTGTAAATTTTGTTTTGTATGAATTACTAAGTTTGCGTGTCAGAGGTTTGGCAAAACCGAAAACGAGCAGCGACAGTAGGGGTAAACATTGTTGATGATTGAATACCTCAACGTTCCACATCAAGGCACTTGCAGCTAGTATCTCATTACTTTTTTTCGTGCTGCGTTTGATAGCTCAAATAATTTTTCAATCTTCACGTCTATAGCACACTCAAGTGAACCGCTTACCTGCCTTGCATCTGAGAGGGGGGAAAAATTGTTTCAAGTTTCACTTTAATTACCGAGATTATGGAAGGACGTGTCCCATTAGCACCAACCAAAACTTTTACCACTTTACCTCAGCAACAAGTACTAAAATTAATTTGTCTTTTTTCTTTTTTTTTGGGGGGGGGGGGGGGGGAAGTGTACAATTCCTTAAATACACAACACACTGGTATTTGTTCTTTAACTATAAACATTTTAATTATTGGGGATCTATTCCCTACTTCAGGGAGTTACAAATACAGTTTGGCTCAATTTTTAATTTTCACGTCCAGCCTGTCAAACAATTAAAGAGTGTAAAATTGGTTAATAAATAATAATAAATATCTCACACATACTGATCTACATGTCATAGTTTTGTATGAGTAGATGAAGTCAATCATGAAGTCTAACATATTGTATCAATATTCTGAGACAAAAAAACTAGTTTCTACAGAACATTAAAATGTTCCTTTTGTTACAAAATATTAAGTTTTTGAAACCCAAATAATTTTACAGTAGGTACATTATTCAAGTAATTACTCTGATGTTGAAACTAAGACAGAAATGCTATTTCCTTAATGATTAACCACAGAAAAATGCTACCTGGCCAAGTATGTAAGTGTGAAATATTCCTCATTAATAAATATTACATTTAATGTGTAAGTGCAAATAGGTAGACAGGTTCATTATAAAGCTATAATCTCACTGAGCTATTAGTTAAGCTGAGAATATGCAAAACACATGGAATAAAGATAAAGAAACAGATGCTCCTAAAAGCAATAATAAGATATTTTGTAGATTATTTGAATGATCCATTGGTGCTATTTAAAGAATCAAGTACGTAATACTTTAACAAACGGATACTAATGTGTAAGGGAAAACTTTATTTTTGTTGAATATACTTTACTCTATTTACATATATAAATACTAATTATTTATTTAACAAAGTTCATCTTTAAGGCAATATTATGATACTGCATAGCTTGATACTTCCTTTGGCAATCTTAAAACAACACTCACATTAACTTAACAATAACTAAAAATAAAATTTTAAATTTACAACATGAAACATGACTGTTTTGGCAATTTGATATGTAAGGGAAAAAATTTGCCTCCCATTATATGTATGTATATTTTATTATAGTTTCGACAGGTACAATATCACAGAAGTTTTCATTCTAACTACATATTGTAGGAACTTCATAACAATTTATTTTTGTAGTTGTTTAAATATAATGGTATAATAGAAGACTTTCTTTTAGACAAAATGCTTTTGATAAATGCTTTACTTTTAATTTAATATTGTTTATGGAATTTTTTTAAACTTTAAATAAATAAAACATAATCTACTACAAACAACAAACTTTTTAATCGTGCAAACTGTTAAACTGTTTGAGAAATGTTATGTTTTTCTATTGAGTTGGTACTTCTGGTACAGACGACGAGGGAGGCAGTTATCTATGAGTGGATGTAAAGACCAAGATGTGTATTAAATCGTAGTGTAACAATAGTGTAACATTTTGAATTACCATGTGTCTCTGCATGAAATAAATCTTATCAGGTTATGGGCCCAGCCCGTGAAAGTGGGAGAAAAAAAAAAAAAAATTCGCTATGGCACATGTAGGGAGATATATTTAAAACTACAAATGTCTTGGAAACGGTAAGTCGCCGCAGAAGAAGACAAGATGGCTGCATTGCACAACAATCTTCCTCAGTTATCTGCGACAAATTTCTCAAATTGGAAATTCAGAGTGGAATGTTTATTGGACGAAAAACAGTGTAAGGAAGTGCTGGAAGACGAAATAACGGAAAAGTGTAAAGAACTAACACCACAAGATGAAAAGGCATTACATGTGAAGGATGCAAAAGCTCGGTCAATTATAGTACAGTGTCTAACTGACCGACATATCGAGTATGTTAAAGATGCAAAGTCCGCCTATGAAATGATGAAGTGTTTGAAAAACATTTTTGAAAGGAAGACGATTTTATCAAAACTGTACGTGAGAAGAAAGTTATTGAGTTTAAAGTGCAAAGACGGAACTGAATTAGAGGAACATTTTCAACAGTTTGACCGTTTGATACGTGAACTAGAAGAAACGGGTAGCAAAATGGACGAGAGTGACAAAGTGTGTCATCTTTTATTGACCATGCCGTCTCCTTACGAAACAACTGTAACAGCGCTGGAAACCATCACCGATAACTTGACTGTAGAGTTTGTCAAGAGTAGACTTCTGGATGCAGAACTCAAGATGAAGAATACAAACGTAGTGATAAGTGATAGTGAATGCTCGTTCAGCGCAAGAGAACGTACCAATAGGCGATGTTTTGGTTGCAATGGCTTAGGGCATTTCATTTCAAATTGCCCTAGCAAAAATACAACCCCTGAAAGAGGACGAGGAAGAGGATGGTTCAGCAAAAGGGGTTACGGTCAAGGCAGGCCCAGGTATGGTGATCAAGAACATCAAGGTAAGCCCACTGACAGTAAATTAGTATCACATCAAGCATATGTAAATAATGTTGAATCTGAAATTTCTTTCGTTGCTCTCTCTTCTGAAGTAAACATAAGCGCAACAGGGAAAATAAACTTCATTGTAGATTCTGGTGCCACAGAACACTTGGTTCAAGATTCACTTAAAAAGCACATGATACAAGTTGAATTTCTTAAGTATCCAGTAACCATAAAAGTAGCAAATGGTTCCACCCTAACAAGTAACAGCAAAGGCATTATACGTCTCAAATATGCGGATAGAACTGTAACCATACATGCTCTCATTGTCGAGGGATTGTCTCACAATTTACTGTCTGTCTCAAAACTCAATTCTAAAGGAAACACAGTAATTTTCACACAGAGTCGTGCAACTATAGTAACCAATAGCAATTTCCCAATAGAATGTGAGTTGCAAGGAAACCTATTTGTAGCTAGTTTTGAGTTTGAAAATGAAAGTTGTAACCTCCATGTCAACAATAATCTATGGCACAGAAGGCTTGGTCATTTGGGCAGAAATGGACTTAAAATTATAGCTCTTCCATATAGCGAAGACAAATGCAGTGTTTGTATACAAGGGAAAATGAATAGACTTAAATTTCCTGCTCATGATAAGTCATCAGATAACATTGGAGATCTTATTCATTCAGACATATGTGGTCCGATAAATCCACCAACTAAGGATAGGGAAAAATATTTTCAGACACTAATTGATGATTATTCACACTTTACTATTGTTAAGATCTTGAAATCCAAAGATGAAGCATCACAGAATGTTATTGATTTTGTAAGGTTGATTAAAACTCAGTT
Organism: Bacillus rossius redtenbacheri; assembly: GCF_032445375.1. Lineage (NCBI taxonomy): Eukaryota > Metazoa > Arthropoda > Insecta > Phasmatodea > Bacillidae > Bacillus > Bacillus rossius. The sequence goes on along the minus strand of NC_086337.1, from coordinate 37,247,012 downwards.
TGGGCTCAAAACCAAACGAATACGATGTGATAATGGGGGGGAGTATGTGTGTAATAGTTTCAAGAACTACTGCAAGGGTAAAGGTATCATACTAGAATACACTATGCCATATACTCCTCAACAAAATCCAGTGTCTGAAAGAATGAACCAAACCTTACTGAACAAAACAAGAGTAAAACTTGTAGAAACAGGCCTACCTAAACATATGTGGAAAGATGCACTACTTGCTTCAACTTATGAACTAAACAGATGTCCCACCATGTCTCTGCCGAAGGGCAAAGTACCTGCAGATTACTGGTATGGAGAAAGGAACATGGAAAAACTGAAAGTTTTTGGCTCAAAATCCTGGGTAGTGACCTTACCCAGGATGAATAAGCTGAATCCTAAAAGTAAGTGCATGAGGCTTGTGGGCTATTGTGGAGGGGGTTACAGGCTTTGGGATCCAGAAGAAGACAAAATTGTACAGTCCAGAGATGTTGTGTTTGATGAGGATGATGTGTTTTTCAACAAAGATTCATCTGTGACTGAAGAAAACCCTCTGCCCATAGAAGGGGCAACAGAAGAGCATAGTCTTTCACGCTTTGAAGAAATTCAGCCAGATAACAGTGATGTGAATGTCGGAACAAGTGATAGCGAAGAAGATTTTCATGGATTCAAAAACCAAGGAAACCAAATATCGAGAAAAACAAAAAGGAAAATTGTTCAACCAAGTAGACTCAATGACTATGAACTTCACATTGCCTACTGCCTATGTGCTGGTGAACCAGTGGACTATGCCGAGGCAATCAAGATAGGCGAAGGTTGGGAAGAGGCAATTAAAAATGAAATTCAAGCTCTGGAAGAACATGAAACCTGGACATCAGTCACCCTACCTCCAGGAGAAAAGGCCATAGACACAAAATGGGTGTTTAAAACAAAGCAAGATGGTACGAAGAAGGCGAGACTTGTGGCAAAGGGGTTTCAGGAAAAATCATCTTACAATGTTTATGCCCCTGTGGCTAGACTGCCTACAGTAAGACTATTCCTGTCAGTTGCTCTTTCAAACATGTGGGAAATTCATCAACTTGACATACCTACCGCGTTTCTCAACGGCATCTTAGACTCGGATGTATACATCAAAACACCAGAAGGTGTGATAAATAAGCCAGGGAAAGTATTGAAACTTGTCAGGAGCCTTTATGGTCTCAAGTCAGCTCCACGAAAATGGAATGAAAGATTCCATAACTTTATGGAAACTGTTGGGATGCAACGATCAAACTGTGATTTCTGCTTGTACAAAGGTGAAAATGTGTGGTTAATTGTTTGGGTTGACGACATGTTAATTACAGGAAAATCAGTCGAGTGCATCAAATTAAAACAGTCTTTACAAACAGAGTTCAATGCTAAAGATCTGGGGGAACCAAAGGACTTCCTGGGAACCAATATAATAAGGAATGGGAATCAAATGAAGATTTCACAAACAAGACTTATTGGCAAAATGTTGGAGAGATTTAAGATGCAGGACTGCAAAGGGGCAAATACTCCAATGGAAAATAATCTCCAGATTGACACAAAAGAACCTGTAAATGCTCAACTGCCATTCAGAGAACTTGTAGGTTCGCTCATGTATGTGGCTACTGTAAGCCGACCAGATATAGCCTACGCCACATCATTTTTGAGCAGACATTTACATAAACCAACAAACCAACTGTGGACTGCTGGTAAAAGAGTACTGCGATACCTGAAGAAAACTAGTGAAGTGTGTCTGACTTTTGAAACAAGTTCGGACAAAACCTTGTGTGCCTACTCTGATGCAGATTGGGGAGGAGACACAACAGATCGTAAGAGCACCAGCGGTTCAGTAATTTTTCATGGACAAAATCCTATTCTTTGGTCATCACAGAAACAGTCAGCAGTAGCACTATCAACAGCAGAAGCCGAATACGTGTCATGTGCAACAACAACTGCTGATCTTCTCTATCTTCAAGGTGTGCTCCAAGATTTCGAGAACAATACCGTGATACCCACCTTATACACAGACAATCAGAGTGCGATTAACATGGCTGTAAGTTTCGAGAATAGCAAGAGGTCAAGACATATTGACATCAAGATGCATTTTCTAAAGGATGTTATTACAAAGAAAATGCTCACCCTTAAGTATGTAAACACAGAAGAAAATGTAGGTGACATTTTCACAAAGGCTTTGGGACTGAACAAGTTTATATACTTTAGAGAAGCTTTGAAATTAAAATTTTTCTGTTGAAGGGTTTATATTGTGTCAAGTTAAAATTTTTCTGTCAACTGTCATTAAAATGTTTAACTTGAGGGGGAGTGTTAAACTGTTTGAGAAATGTTATGTTTTTCTATTGAGTTGGTACTTCTGGTACAGACGACGAGGGAGGCAGTTATCTATGAGTGGATGTAAAGACCAAGATGTGTATTAAATCGTAGTGTAACAATAGTGTAACATTTTGAATTACCATGTGTCTCTGCATGAAATAAATCTTATCACAAACAACAGGGGCATGCAATGTTACACGCTCAAAAGGCACATGCTTAAAACTTTTTTTTTTACTTATGTACAATATTTTTTTTACAAAAGTAAAAATATAAAAATGATCACCTCTACAACTTGTTTGGTTAAACGTAAGTTGAAGTCAGTTCATACAACAATTGGCAAGCCATTACATGCACTCAATCAAAAAAAATAAACACCAAACGTAAAATCAAAATTTAAAATCCAAGGATGATCCAGTCTTTAACTCTTAAAAATATTTAACTTTACAGTATATACGACATGGGAAGCAAAAAAAAAAAAAAAAGTAGGGGATGTTTGGGCAAGTATGATAATTGCTTACTTAATATGTCCGACACTATATGTGAACGGAAATTAAATGCTTAAAGAAATACTTTGCCATATGTTGGGTTTTTACAACGTAGAATAATTTTATATGATGACTCACTGTCATTAGTTTTATACTTTTTTTTTAACTTTAGGACGAAAAGGAACTTACTTAAAACAGGGTTACTAGTGTCTGGTAATGATTTATCTACTACTACCTTTGAATATGTATACTGTATAGAAGTTGCCAGCCCAGGATAAAATTTCTAATACGGTTTTGAGGTAGTTGGTTAATTCACCGCCGCAATCGCCACCATCTCCAGGGCATCGACTTGTGGTGGTCCCTAGCGGACAAGTGTCGGACTCTTCAAACACCCCTTCCCCCTCCCGTTGAACGACCTTGAGCTGCAGTTAATGATGGGTGGGGGGGTGCGGGGGAATGACAGCGGGCGACAGTGCTGCGCTCTAACGTGTAAATAACAACCTAAGACGATACAGGGCGTTACGGCAGCACACTGCAGCGGTGAAAGTTCCCAAGCTGCTCATCGTACGCTTCTGAAAAACGTAGAGTAAATCCTATAGACTCGCGACTTCTATACAGTATGTATATATTCAAAGCTACTACCCACGGTATATTAAGATATTAACTAATGGCTTTTTTGGCACGTTAGTAATCAAGAGGACCGGGCACGGACCGATACACGCGCCACGAGGTACGTGCGAAGGGTTGTTGCGAGCGGTGTGCGTGGGGGGGGGGGGGGGGGGGGCGGCCGTCAGAGGCCACGGTACAGGACGAAGGCGCATGCGACCAGCACGGAGGAGAGGGTGAGGGGGAGAGAGCCTGACAGGACCCAGGAGAGGAACGGCAGGAGGAAGACGGAGAGAGCCGTCAGCTTGCCGCTCTCACTCTCCCACGAACCGGCCGGGTCGCTACGAACACAGTACACACACACAGAGAGCAGGTGAGAGAGAGAGAGAGAGAGAGAGAGAGAGAGAGAGGTATCGCAGCTACTGCAAGTGTTGCTGGCGGTGGTCGTCACTGCCAGGGCCATCACGAGAAAACTAGTGCCCGGGGGGCAAATATTTTTGTCCCTATTATTTAAAGTACATCTTCTCAAACTCAACAATTAAAAAAAAAAATCTATGGTCGTACCCATAAACATTATCTGCACTTATCTCATTAATTGTAAAGTTTCCTATAAATTCTATTAACACATAACTTGTAACTTTTGTCCTATCAGAATAAAAAAAAAAACAAGCATTAAAAAAAACACCTCAGGACCGGGGATTTTGTCGCCGCCACACCCCCCCCCCCCTTCCCCTTTTTCCCTTCCCCTCTTCACGCCCTTTTGACGGCGTTGGTCACAGCTCCTGTGGTGAGGAGGTTGGGACCAATGATGGTTAAATATTCACCAAGTGGTGTTTCTCCCCAGAAAGTCTTTGTGTTTGGCCAAGCGACAGAAGGGTTTTCGATTGTTTAACACCTCTTGCTTTGAGAGTTTCAAGCGAGCATAAATCTATGGCAGCTTGCTTGGAAGATTCCATGCCCTCTTACATGGCTGCAGGTATAGAATTTTCTGTATAATTTTGATAACCTGCTAGCTTTTTTTTATTAGTTTTTTTTATATGTGCACAATTTTCTGTGGAAAAATCTTTGCAATGTTGAAATTCTAGTCAGTCTAGTAATAAATAATGCTGTTGAAATCATCAGTACATTTTCTAATACAGAGATACATAATCTGTTTAAAATGTAAAATCCTTAAGGAAAAATTATTATAAATATTCATGTTTTACTTAAACTTTCAAAATACACAAGTAAATAAAATTTGCAACATTCAACACGAATACTGCAGAATATTATTCCACAGAAACGTCCACAGCCGCTTGTATATGAAGTTTTGGGCAGTAATTCAGGTGAAAGTCTTTATCAAAGTTTGGGCATGAAACCTTCCATCGTGGCATAAAGACTTATGTTATCACATATTGTGTACTACTGCCATATATTTTCAAGAACATAATCTCGTGCAATAGATAAATAAAGTGTCCCTAATCAGTACTACATATACTCCAGGGGTGCCCACAAAGGGGGGGTAACGACGCAGACTGCGTCATAAAATTTTTTTTTGGGGGGGGGGGGGGGGGAGGGGTGGTTAAAAGACGAGAAAAATTTATATATTATTTACATAATTATAGCTTCTAATGTGAAAATACGTTTCTGGTGCTTTGATAATTGAAAGGGATCTTGTAAATCAAATTGGCAACCCCGCACTTTCCTCAACAAAAGCAGTTTGGCATCTGTCGATTCAGGATGGAAATATTACCTGATATGACCAAAATTAATATTAGAAAATCAGTTTTAATTAATGCAAAATGTAATAAAATATAATACTAAAAAAGTATAATATTATAAAATCATTGAGTAAATCATTGAGAAAATGGCATAAACAATTTGTGTGGGGGGGGGGGGAATGGCGCATCATTAGGTTGGGGGGGGGTGAGTCATAGTGTTTGGGGCGGGGGGGGGGGGGCACCTCTGTATACTCTGTTCAATTCGATGTTCCTTGATCATTGTAGCTACAAATAGCTGCAAAAAAAAATTTGCTAACTGCAATTAAAAATTTATCTCAATCCTAAAACAACAATACTAAAATATGTACACTATAACACCATGTAAAAAGCTGCCTAAGTAGTAAAAAGAATTGTTAACATTAATTTTTTTTTTAACACTGGCATTTCATTCAAGACCGGCTGATAAAAACAAAGTACTTACTGAAAAAAAAAATAATGATTCCGAAAATACATATGTATGCCCTTCACAACATATATTTCACAAATTATGAAATTAGGTTAAGTAATGAGTGAAACACAATATGCTCATTGAGAAATTGTTACTTGAAAATGTTAACATTATTTCCACTGACAACACATGCCTTACAGAAAAATGAATAATGTGTGCAGTACAAAGACGTATGCAATGGCAGACACATATGGGGGAGCAGGGGGCGCATGCCCCCCCTCCCCCTTGACACGGGAGGCCCAGCACCAAGCGTGGTTCATGGCGAGGGGAGGGGAGGGTGCACCCCCGCCGCCCATGTCAATGCACATTCGAACGCGTTCATACATAAACCAGAACAACTTCATTATTTTCATTATTAAAGATAAAAATTAAATATTGTAGTTCTTGTCTTAGAAACTGTTTAAATAAAGTCTTCTTAAGATTTGCAAGTGTCTTGATGATTCGCTACTACACCCATAGCTCAAGATGTCTTTTAGCAACCCCCCCCCCTTTTTGAGTTTTTTTTTTCTGTATCCGCCACTGGGCATATCCAACTCAAAACGGTAGGAACCATTGGTAGTTTGTGAGGATTAGTTACAAATTTTCTAACTACAGCTACTTAAAAAATTTTTTTCCCTCCACTTTGAAAGAAGCCATTCGTAGATACGCACTTGTGTGCAGAGTAACATAACCAATTAAACAAGCAAAGAAAAAAAAATTACAAAATATAATCTGCTCGCTGAGAGAATAATTTTTAACTACAAGAGGTCACCTCAAAATATAGGTACAGTATGACGTCGTCCCAAGTCCCCGGAAGCTTTGAATATATATAATATACTGTATGGAAGTCGCCAGCCCAGGTTAAAATTTCTAATACGGTTTGAGGTACTAGTTGGTTAATTCACCGCCGCAATTGCCACCATCCCTAGGGCATCGACTTGTGGTGGTCCCTGGCGGACAAGTGTCGAACTCTTTAAACTCCCGTTGAACGACCTTGAGCTGCAATGAGTTATGTGTTGGGGGAGGAGGGGTGCGGGGGAATGACAGCGGGCGACAGTGCAGCGCTCTAACGTGTAAATAACAACCCAAGACGATACAGGACGTTACGGCAGCGCCCTGCAGCGGTGAAAGTTCCCGAGCTGCTCATCACACACTCCTGGAAAACGCAGAGTGAATCCTGTCCACTCGCGACTTCCATACAGTATATATATTGTATTCAAAGCCGGAAGGGAGGGGGTGTCCGGACCCCCGGGGGGGGGAGAGGAGCGCGCGGGGGCGACTGACCTGAGCTTGTGCGCGGCCTGCTGCTGGGCGCGGGCCAGCTCCTGCTCCTGGCCGGTGATCTGCTGGTTCAGCACCTGCATTCCCCCCTCCAGCAGGTCCACGCTGCCCTGCAGGCCCCCGATCGCCGTCGACTGGCCCTCCAGCTGCCCCCGCAGGTCGGCGATCGTCTCCAGCAGCTGCGGGGGGACACGCGACGGACTACTTTTCCTTCGACGCGCAACACCTTGGCTCTCTCCGCGCGCGTGCGCCATTCCCATTCGGTAGAAGCAACTTCGCGAACGGAACAGCGGAAGTCGCACGGAACGGTAATGTGCGACCCGGGTAAGAATTCCGAACCCTATTACTTAGAACACTATATTTGGAGCGATACAGTTGTTTTTTGAAGTAAATGTACAAATTAATAAAATCTCTAATTTTACATACTCACAGTGCACAGGTTGTCCAAGTGTACTTAAACTCCCATCTGGGGTGGATGGCGCAAAACCAAATGTTCACAGAGCCGAAAGGAAACTTTACGCTATCAACCGATTGATGTATTTAAACAAGATGGGCAGTATGTATTAAAATTAAAAAAAAATTTTGTCAAAAATCAGGTACAGGTACTGAACTGCGGCAATGTAGCAAATGTCTAACCATCAGGGGGAAAAATAAATGTTTCCCTATCCACTAGCTTAATTTCAAATCAAAGTGCCTGGCAGCCTTTATTTACTTCACAAAAGAGAATTAATAATGCAATAAGAATCATGTTGGTTTTATTATGTTAAACATGAAAATTATACCCTGCTACCCTCTTTCAACTTACTATTTTAACTGATATAAGTACTGTATTAATTAATTCCTATTACATTTTTTTTATATTCTGATTACTAACCTCAGCCTGTTATTGACATGATAAATTTTATTTCTCTTTCTTACTTCATTATCAGATTTTGCAGAGAAGAATAATGTATGTACTGCAAAGCACACTAAATAAATTCTAGATTAAAGTTTCCATGCAGAAGTTAAAAATATTTTGAAGTTTTCTGGATTAATTTTTTTAAATTTTTAAGCCCCTTGAGGATTTAAATTGTACACGAGGTTTAGCTGTAATTTTACTAACATTAGCAACATGGTGCAATTGGAAAAACTTTGGACTCACATTTGAGAGGACCTGGACTCAGATCCCGGGCCATTCGTTGTGATTTCTGTTTGCCGTGTTTTTACCCAAGTAGCTCCATAAAAATGCTAGGATGGTTTCTCACTAAATTCCTTCCTCAATATTCCTGGGTGGTCAGCTGTTTGCCTCGTCACCAAGGCATAATACCAAAAAAATAAAATTCCAACAAATTTCTTGTTTAAACATTTTAAACATATTTTTAATAATGTAGATGCAATTTTCCATCTAATCGTCATTCAGATACGGCCGTCAAGAAATGGGGAGTGAAGGGCATAATCCCCGGGGCCTGAGCAATCAAAGGAATCCGGTTGAACTCCAAAATATTATTTATGCTTGTGTTTGTCCTGAAAGCACAACAAATATAATTACAATTCTGTTGCTAGTAAATTCATTGGAAATCTCACATTCATCCAATTTTTTCCAGATCACGTTTACCGTTATGGCCACGTTACACCTCTTAATCTTAAATTTATTTTTTTTAATCGTGGTTTTTTTTTTTAAATGATGGGGGGGGGGGGGGGGGGGGCAGACAAAACAAATTGTTTGCCCCAGGGTCCTTTGGTTTGCATCGACGGCCCTGCAGTGAACACACAGCCGAGTGTCGGGATGTCGCGACGGGGGGCGGACGGACACTGAGCGTCACCCACCTCCGCCTCGCGGGCCTTGTGGCTCGTCGTGGCCGCTTCGAGCTGCGCCTTCACCTCCTCCGCCAACACGTGCTGCTGCCTGGCCTCTTCCTGGAGGGCCTGGTCCTTCTGCTCCATCAGCTGGTCCCACTGCTGGGCTGCAACAGCACCCCGCAGCCTCCACGTTACCCCTGCCTGCCCGTCCGCATTACCCAGGGTGTCCACACACGTCTACGGTGAAGTTTCCCTCGCTATCACGTGGCTTTCCACGTCCAAAATCACAAATGGATGTAGTTAAGTTAAAGTTAATTATAAATTGTAATTCTCGTATTAATAACATAATGTGGGTATAATTTTAATGGTCTAGTATAAATACTGGTATAATAATAGCAATGACGGTACGATCAACCTTGTAATATTTTAATTTATTTTCAAATAAAATATAAGCAAATTGTGGGTTGGTTCCTTTTTGCATAACTACGTCCAAATATCCTTGACTAATTTTTGATGCGTAACGTCTTGGCTCTCGGTATACGGCACGCGTGAACGGAACTGAAATTGCACGGAACGGAAACGTGTAACTACGGGTGCTGCCATCTGTGGCGGATGGCCACGAGCAAAAATTTCCAAAGGCAAAGGGAAACTTTATAGTATTAACTCTTTAGTGAATTTTAACAAAAAAAAAAAGCAATATTTTAATAAAAAAAGTCCAAAGTCGCGTTTAGTATTTTTTTTTTCCAAGTCTTTTTTCACTTTTATCGGGAACCATTTCATTATATACAGTTTCAAAATTCTGTCTGCAAATCGATGGAATCAATAGTGCTCCGGCAGCGAATTCTAGTGGTGGGTACGGAAATGAAGGTGTGATTCGCATCAATAAATGTAGCTGCAAACACAATTTTTGTATATTTTATCATGCTCTACATTATTTAAAAAAAAAAAAATTTTAACATTAAATTTTGTGTCCAATTTACATATTATAAGTGTATATGCAACATGAGGACATCTGAATTTGCTCGTTACCGAGGTTAGATGTTGCACATCTCTGGCGAGTAGGCTACCGAAAAACCATTTTAGCGTGTGTATGACTGTGCACTAAAATGGTGTTTGCAAGATTCTGTTTGAAATTAAGGAATTGGAGAGACAACCAGGCCAATTATTGGATAATGGAAGCTGGATTTCCTTTATTTATTTCAGAAAATTGCAAAATAGAACAATTATTTTTTAAAAAAAAAATGTGAGAAAATTCACATGTAGAGAGAGAACTAGGCCAATTATTGGATAATTGAGACTGGATTCCTTTCTAATGTAACATGATCCATCATATGTACATAAATAAATACATTATAGCATTTAACCTTCTTCCATGTACATGCCATGTTACTAGTAACAACAATAAATTGCCAAAGTACATAAATATTTTATGTCTACTTGTCTACAACTAAAATGGTTTTATGAATTAATTAACATCATACGTTTAGGCAAGGCAGCAGTGTGAACACATACATATATGTACACAATATATTTAGAAAAAAAAACATTTTTTTACAAATAATTATTAATTTCTGGTGGTGGGTCAAATTCAAATTTTCCCGAATCTGAATCTCAAATTTGAATCCAAAAAAGTACCTTGAGTATACCTAACTAATCCAAATCCAGGTCTGAAGGGTCAAAAATAAAATAATATAAAAGGTATTAAAAATATTAACTATGGTGTTGAAACATTCAACACTAAATGTTTGTTTCAAAAACTTAGTTTCCAGAATCAACAGAACCAATTTTATTTCTGTTAAAAGTACAATATCCTGGCAATGTCAACAAGATAGGTATGAATAAAACTGCATTAGCAAACTTCAAAGGTATTCCGTGTTGAATTCATTAATTTACTTTATTTTCTTTAACACATTTCTTAGAATCCTTTTCCTCGAATATCGAATGATTCAAATGCCAAGAATTTGATGGTATTTGAGAATAAGTGGATTTGATTGGCCTACCCCTATTAATTTTCCATTGTGTGAATCTTAACCCAATATAGGACAAGTAACATTTCGGTTGACACATCAGCTAGAAAATTTTTTTTTTTTGTGTACTAAATGTTAATGAACATATGAAAAATACAATTTGCTTAGCTAAAAATTGTGAGTTTTGGCTTAGGACTCGACTCGAACTCGACTCAATTTGAAAAACCCCCAGCTCGCAGATGTCTAGCATCAGACAGCATCAAGAAAATGTCCCTCGCTGAGTGATATCTTTGAATATATATATACTGCATAGAAGTCGCGAGTGGATAGGATTTACTCTACGTTTTTCAGGAGCGTATGATGAGCAGCTTGGGAACTTTCACCGCTGCAGGGCGCTACCGTAACGACCTGTATCGTCCTAGGTTGTTATTTACACGTTAGAGCGCAGCACAGTCGCCCGCTGTCATTCCCCCGCACCACCCCCCACCCATCATTCACTGCAGATCAAGGTCGTTCAACAGGAGGGTGGGGAAGGGGCGTTTGAAGAGTCGGACACTCGTCCGCTAGGGACCACCACAAGTCGATGCCCCGAAGATGGTGGCGATTGCGGCGGTGAATTAACCAACTACCTCAAAACCGTGTTAGAAATTTTAACCTGTGGGTGGCGACTTCTATACAGTGTATATATATTCAAAGGTGATGTCCCGGCCGAAGGAAAGCGCTCGGCAAGGGAAACGCACCCAGCTGCGAGCGGTGCCGCTCCTCTGCCTCCTCCAGACGGGCCCGGGCATCTCGCTCCATCTGTTCCTTCACCAGCTCAAGCGTGGTCCTCGTCGAGGTCGCCTGCAGCTGCCAGTTCTGCTCCAGCTGCTGCACCCGCCTCTCCGACTCCTCACTCAGCTGCTCTGTGGACATCGGCCAGCGCCTCCGTCAGCGGGCTCCACAACACCGGGGGCAGGGCCGGCGCGTCCGTACAGGCGAACTAGGCAACCGCCTAGGGCGCCAAGTAGCTGGGGGCGGCGCAGCACGACACATAACAGCTCATATAACATGTTTAACGATTATTGAAACTAGATGAAAACCGATTTTTGTAACAGTTTGGAATTTTTATATTGATATAAGTAATTATTTAAAGTCCACGGTGACCTGTTTATGATTTGTAATAAGTAAAAAAGTAAAAAAAAAACACAAGTCTGCTTACATTTGATTGTTGACAAAATCTTAGGCTTACGTGATGTATTTTGAGGCAAGGAAAATTTTTCTTTTGGGGTGTCCGGCCCTGGGGGGGGGGGGGGATGAAGGTTTTTCGCCTAGGGCGCCAATTTACCTTGCACCGGCCCTGACCGGGGGAGGAGACGCCAGGGAATGCATACTGCCCTCTAATGTTGGGAGGGTAGGACCACCCATTACATGTCCTCTCCTGAGGTTTACACCTCTCGGTACAGTGAATACAGAAGCAGAGCATGGGCCCGGCTGCGCAGTGCAAACAAGTGACATGGCCGTTGGCTAATCATTAGAAACCTGCAAAATTCGCCGGATTCATTGACCTCTAGGATAGACTCCAACAGTCCTTTAAATACTCGCGGAAATGACACCTGGTTCATCGGCTACTGACGCGTGAGACGTCTCAACTAGGCTGTCCGTAATTTGGCACTTTCTTGGTTTTAGTGTTTCCCCATCGACTCACAGTTCCCCGCATAAAATGTGGGCCAATCGCAGAAGCGGTACGAAGGTATAGTCGTTTTTATGCTAGCCTATCGCGAAATGAAATCCGCGAACTTTGCATGTCTCTACTAATCAGTATGGAAAATTGTTGCTTAAAAAAAATAAAACAGCAACAAATTGTAAACTTTTTATTTTTTATTTAGTAATCTACGGGATGACAGCCGGGTGCTGGGAATGGCAGAACTCTCTAGTCACAAAGCTACAGAGGAATTTCCAAAGGACTTAGCTCGGGAGACCCAGGAGCAGGCAGGGGCAACTCACGCATCTCCCGCTCGTGCTTCTCCACCAGCCGCTCTATCTGCTCTTGGTAGGACATGTCCAGCTTGTCCAGCTTCCTCCGCAGTTCCAGGATGTCCCGGTCCGCGTTCGTCTGCAGCCGCTGCAGCTCCGCCTGGTGGTGGGAGTCCCTCTCCGCGGCCTGCTTCCTCAGCGACGAGACCTGCGCCAGGATCCGCGCGTTTCCCCTACTGCCGCGTCCCTCCGACCCGCTTGTGATTCAATCTACAGTTGCAGCCACTCAGAGAAGCTAACTGCTAGGGGGCAAACAAATTTATTGAGCCCCCTACCTATCATGTAATGCAGGGGCGCAACTACAAGGGGGGGGAAGGGTATTTTGCCCCCCCCCCCCTCTGAAACCTTGAAGTGGGGGCAAATGGGGGGGCAAAGAAAGTGCTGTGTAATCAATTTTTAGATAGTAAAACTGCTTAAATAGCACCATTTTTCACCTTGGAATACAAATTTTTTTCCCGGGGGAGGACCCGCTTCAATAGGGGGGATCGATGATTCTTTATGAAAAGGTATATTGCCCCCCCCTCCCTGGAAATTTAGTTGTTGCGCCCCTGATGTAATGTACAATAAATGTTCACATAAACTAAAGGACTTATGGTCTCAAGAGCTTTCCAATGTTGTATACGTATTAAAATTTGGAGCAGAAAAGTTTTTTTTTTTTAAATTTTGAATAATAGAGATAATGTCTAATGTAAGATGGAACAATGAGCGTCTGGATTATGTTAAAATTAATTAGAGTTAGACACCCATCACGTATTTTGTTCATGTCGTAGAATGATTTGAATAAAATAATTGGGGGTCGTAACATGTCACAAAAAATGTATTTAAAAAAATTCAATGACTGTAAATGTTTCTGTAGCCATAATGCTACACATGATCTGTGTGTATTGCATTAGATTCTTGTAAGGAAGATTTCCTACGAATTGCTTTAAAACATATTTGTAATTTTTGTCCTGTCAGGATAAACCCAAGCATTTGAAATTCACGAAACTCAACTGGGCAGCCCCCATTGTGCCCAGACCACTGGGATTTTTCCCCCCGCCCCCACCCTCTCGACGGCCCTGGCAGCTACACATGCGCAGTGCGGCCAACCAAAGCAACATTACGGAACTGCGATAACCTTACGGAACACACACCGCAATCAGCACTCGTCACTTACCTCCTTGGCGCAGCCTTGCAGTTTGCGGTCCCACTCCTCTTTGGCTGCCTGCATGTCCTGCTCCTTCTGAGCCTTCACCGACTCCATGGCCAGATTCTGCTGCTCCGTGTGGATCTGATCCAGCTCCGTCTTCAGCCGAGCACATTCCTTCCTCATCCGGTCCTCCCACTGGGCACAAAGCCACGTCCGCGCTAGTCACTAGAAACTTGACTTTCATTAAGTGATACCTACCTGAAATGACACACCTCACTAGTGTAGCTGTTGCGTGGACGTTATTCCAAAATCAAGAAAACCCCATTTTTTTTGGACTACAAAGTGTTATGTTAAAATTATGCCAATAAAAGTTTACACAAAACAATAAATGCAAACTTTTTAATGGTTTAGAAGATGCAGAACGAAAAGTGGACACACTATAAAAAGAAGTTGAAAGAAAAAAATTGTATAGCACAATTAAAAAATTCAATCAGGTATGTATCTAAATTTTAAAGAGGCACAGGACTTTAAGTGAGCTTGTGAAAATCTCTAAAAGAAAATACCAGTATTTCAGTTGTGCTTAGACTGATTACATTACCAAAGATACATACATATATTAATGCTTAAAATTATTTATTTTGTCAGAATATGTGTCAATACCATGAAGGTACTTACAAATGCCGTAAGTTCACTTTTCTGCTGATCTAAGCGACTCTGAAGTTTCTTCTCAAACTCAGCCATGCGTCTGTCGTGAATAGTCTGAAACAAAATAACTGTCCCATCACAAACTGTCTCTCATTAAAAAACTTTTGATTAAGCTGTGACTTCACATACACTATTGTAAATTATTTAAGAAACATCCCACTGTGTCCAAGGAAAGAGTAGTTCTAGAAAAGTATACATACCACTTATAAGTTAATGCTAGATTGTGTCAGATTTTTATCCGGGGCTCTCTTACATTATTACAGAGAGTCCATAAAAGAATGTATCAGTTTCAATTGTATACCATAGCAGTTTGATTTAAGCTATTTAAAACAAATCGAACATCAAATTTCTTACAAATGACCAATATGTGCACCTTTAGTTATGCGGCGACAACCAACCTGTCAAATATTCCTTGGTTAACACGTCCGGGGTAATGGAAGCAATAGCCTCTTCACTTCTGTGTCTCAAACTCTGGAAAATCCATTAGGTACAGCGGCAGAACTAAACACAATCTTTTATAAAAAACCCAAAGGAAAAAAATGATTGCATGGCGTTTGTCAGGTGAAAGTGGAGGCCAGCATAAAAGAGCTCTGTCGTCTCGACCATTGCGACCAATCCAACAGTCAACTAAACAATTGAACAATTTTAAGAAAAAAAAAATAGGTTGGTTTAACTTCAATTTGATGTAAGTATGATTAGTAGGGGCATGCAGATTTCGCGAAAAGATTTCGAGACTAGATGAAAGTTAAAACACTATAGGATCGTCTGTGTTTCATGATTGGGTGAGTTTCTCCCAGGTACATATCGATTGTAACAACACCAATCTCAGTAATTCAGTGTGGAAGTAAACGCGTCCTGAGTGGCTCGGTCAAATAAGGCAACGACTTCTCTCGCAGACGGCCGCCAATCACAAGGCAGAAACCTCAGGTTCGTGTATACCCTATTGAAGCGGGGGGTCCGGGGGTCCTCCCCCGGCAAAATTTGTATTTCAAGGTGGAAAATGGTGCTATTTAAGCAGTTTTATTATCTAAAAAGTTTATTACACAGCACTTTCTTTGCCCCCGTTTGCCCCCACTTCAAGGTTTCAGAAGGGGGGGGGGGGAAAATACTCTTGCCCCCCCCCCCCCCCCCCTGTTGCTGCGCCCCTGTTGTTGCAGTCTAATAAGTGTTCAGATCGTTTCGCGAAAAATGCCTGCCCCTAATGATTAGTTGTAAATAGTCTAAATTAAACTGCTATAATATACCATTGGACCTGGGACCACCTTCTATGGACATCCCGTGCTTCGCCCTTGGACTACGTGTAAGAGTCGCACAGTCGGGCGTCGGGAACGAGGAAGAAGGAGATGCAAGCGCGCACCTGCATGGCCGAGTAGTGGGCCTTCTCCTTGTCGAGCGACGACTGGAGGCGGGCGATCTCCTCCTTCAGCATGCGCTCGGACACCTGCAGCTGCTCCGTCTGGCGCGCGGCATTCCTCAGCGAGCGCTGCTGCTCGTGGGTCAGCCCGCGCAGCTGGGTCACCTCCGCCTCGCACGACTTGAGCTGCGGGCCAACCGGTCAGCTGCTTGTCTGCTCCCAGAGGGATGTGTCAGAACAATTGACACGTCAAAATATATATAAATAAAAATGCAAATGTTCGTTCCCTCAAAAATCTTAAATCTCCGAAAGTTCTTTACTGACTGCTTTGAAATTTCGACAAAAAAGTTTTAATTCGAATACGCACTTGAATTTATATACCTCTGTAACACCTGCGTCAGCTAAAAAAATAGATCAATATACATATACATATATATATATATATATATAAATGTGTGTTCATCTTCTGAGAGAGGTATAGAGAGACAGAGAGAAGGAGATATGCAGATATAGCAAGAGATATAGATTGGGAGCTAGATTGAGTTATATATAGAAGCATAGATACATAGCAATATACAGATAGAGTTTTGTAGAGAGATTTTATATATATGGTGAGATTTATAGAGGAACATATATACAGAGATAGAAAGAGATAGTTTGTATATTTGTACCTACTTCAAAAAAATTAAGAGAGGCATAGCAATGCATGTTGCGCATTAGCTAATAGTAAGCAATAAGCATCTAAATAATGAATGTTATAAAAGTAACATATATATATGTCTTCTTCGACTTATGTCTCTGTGGGCAACAGGAAAACAAGGTTATCGCGTTGACGTAAGTACCGTTCTCGAGTGCACTTCAACGGATGGTCATTTCTATGTGCGCCTCAACACAACTATTTGATGGACCAAGAGTAGGGTCCAGGTGATATTAACTAAAACTTAAGATCACCTAGTTAGGTTAGGTACGCAAAATTTTAAAATTTTCTAAAAAACATGACGATGTATAAAATTTCACAAAACGATTTTTTTAGACGGGACAACGAAAACGTGTCCCGTTACGCACATTGTCCATTATGCTGTGTCCCGTTACACACATTGTTCCGTTCGGCTGTGTCCCGTTTCGCTCATTGTACGCTTGCGCCGCATCCATCTCTCTTCCGCCCGACTGTCTATAAAGTGAAGTGAAAAGTTATTATTCTATTTAATTATTAAAATAAAAATGATTCAATTTTATTCATAAAAGAATGCAATCATTTCATCAATGTTCTTGTTATAACGTTGTCACGTTGAACTATCGTCCGTGAACCGACTTTACAGACAACCAATTTTTTTCCAAAACTGACCGCGGAAGTTGCTCGAGTGAGTTGATGTGGGGGGTCAGTGACAGCTTTGAATATATATATATATATATATATATATATATATATATATATATATATATATACACTGTGCAGAAGTCGCCAGCCCAGGTTAAAATTTCTAATACGGTTTTGAGGTACTAGTTGGTTAATTCACCGCCGCAATCGCCACAAATCTCCAGGGCATCGACTTGTGGTGGTCCCTAGCGGACAAGTGTAGAACTCTTCAAACACCCCTTCCCCCCTCCTGCCGAACGACCTCGAGCTGCAGTGAATGATGGATTTGTGGGGGAGGGGGGTGGTGCCGGGTGGGGGAATGACAGCGGGCGACAGTGCAGCGCTCTAACGTGTAAATAACAACCTAGGACGATACAAAGCGTTACGGCAGCGCACTGCAGTGGTGAAAGTTCCCAAGCTGCTCATCATACACTCATGAAAAAACATAGAGTGAATCCTATCCACTCGCGACTTCTATACAGTATATATATATATTCAAAGGTGACAGGGAAGGAAGGAAGGACGCACCTGCGAGGCGCTGTCCTGGTCCCGGTGCTCCGCCTCCAGCTCCTGCCGCAGCTGCCTCAGCCTCTCCTCGGCGGCGCGGTCCCGCTCCTCCAGCCGCCGCTTGCACGCCTGCTCCACCTCGCGCAGCTTCCACTCGAAGTCGTCGAGCAGCTGCTGCTCGCGGTCCGTGTTCACCGTGCGCAGCTTCTCGAAGTCCTGCTCGAAGCGCGCCTGGATCGACAGCTTCTCCTCCTGCGCCTCCTCCAGCGCCTGCGGTCCGCGGGGGACACAGAGGGAGAGAAACAAGAATACTCTTGGTGCGCGGCCGACACCAGGGGCGCAACAACAAGGGGGGGGGGGGGCCAAGGGTATTTTGCCCCCCCCCCCCCCTCCTTCTGAAACCTTGAAGTGGGGGCAAACGGGGGCAAAGAAAGTGCTGTGAAATCCATTTTTAGATAATAAAACTGCTTAAATAGCACACCATTTTCCACCTTGAAATACAAATTTTTCCCGGGGGACCCCCCGCTTCAATAGGGGGGGGGGGGGGGTATCGATTGATTCTTTATAAAAAGGTATATTTCCCCCCCCCCCTTTTTTTGGAAATTTAGTTGTTGGCGCCCCTGGCCGACACGACACTTTACAGACAGAGAAGTTGTAATGTGTGCCAATAGGTGAATGTTCAAGTATGCGAGTAAACAAGTGAACAAGTATGCAAGTGAACATGTTTGCGAGTGAACAAGTTGCAAGTGAACAAGTATGCAAGTGAATGTGTATGTGAGTGAACAAGTTGCAAGTGAACAATTAGGCAAGTGAACAAGTATGCGAGTGAACAAGTATGCAAGTTAACAAGTATGCAAGTGAACAAGTATGAAATTGAACAAGTAATATTCCAGAGAATAAGTATGCAAGTGAGCAATTGTACAAGTGAACTAGTATGCAAGTGAACTAGTATGCAAGTGAACAAATATGAAATTTAACAAATAATATTCAAGTGAACAAGTATGCAAGTGAACAAATATGAAATTGAACAAATAATATTCAAGTGAATAAGTATGCAAGTGAACAAGTACGCAAGTGAACAAATATGAAATGAACAAATAATATTCAAGTGAATGAGTATGCAAGTGAACAATATTGTGCAAAGTGAACAAGTATACATGTGAACAAGTTTACAAGTGAACATGTATATGCGAGAATGCAAGTGCAAAAATTATGCATGTTTGCTATTATACGAACATACATACCATCGAGCACCCCACTCCTGATCGTTACATTTTTCGTTTCCCTCTGAGCTTTACATTTTGCTTGTGCTCTGAATGGTGTCTATCACCTCGACTTACCCCACCGTCTGTGAATATTTTTTTCCAATTCTAAACAACCAAGATCTTAAGTTATCAAAATATTTTATTGTGAAAGGTTCTTTATATGTATGCAAAATTTCCACACATTCGAACGTCGAAAAGTGGATAAAATCTAAATGGAAATATTTTATTACATAGTTCATTCATACATACATATATACAGGTGAAACTAATAAAAGCTATGCAAATGTGCAAGTAAACAAGTAAGCAAATGTTCAAGTACACAAGTATGCAAATGTGCAAATTAGCAAGTGTGCAAAAAATGCAAGTGTGTAAGCACGCAAGTATTTAATTGTTTAAGTGTGTAAGAATACCAGTGTGCAAGTGTGCAAGTATGTAAGTGTGCATGTATGTAAGTGTGCATGTATGTAAGTGTACATGTATGTAAGTGTAAAAGTGTGCAAGTATGCGAGTATATAAGTGCGCAATGTTTAATATTGCTAGTGTTTAAGTATGCAAGTGTGGAAGCATGCTGCATCATTTTACTTCACCCTGCCGTCTCCTCTAACTTTTTTACCCCACCACGCACCTAACTATGCCCATTCGTATGATCGGAATTTTCGTTAACGCTCGGAAAGAAGCTTCACTTTCAAAAAAAAAAACACCGTAAACCAGTGGGGAAGCCTTCATTTCACAGACGAGAGAGCCACACCCGAAGTTCCCCGAAGTTCATGCTCGCTTTTTTTTTCCGTGCCACAACAGGTGTATTTATTTGGGTGGGAAAAAAAATTCGCCTGGCATTTATTCTCCAAATGCGCGGGTTTAACTTATAAGATGTCATTCTTAAAATTAGCAAGAAGTAATTTAAATTATTATTCAGTAGGTTAGCTACATTATAAATACTTTAAAAACATTGAGGATGGTTGGTTATATTAGGTAAGTATAGCTACATTAAAAATACTGTAAAATCATTTTATGGTTGCTTAGCAAATAACTTTTTTTAATGTGTAGCTATCCAGCGCTAGGAAACCGTTTACATGATTTCACAGTATCTTTAATGTAGCTGTCCTAACCAAATCAACCGTCCACAATGTTTTAAAGTATTTATAATGTAGCTAACCTAACCTAATTGACCATTAGTTATCATGAGTTGTCCAAAATAAACATTTTTAATATTATTTACGATGAGCAAAAAAAAAAAACCGAAGATGCGCGATCGGTGGTTTGGCTCTCCCGTCTGTGAAAAGAAGGCTTCCCAAACCAGTGGAGCGTCGGGAAGCCTACAACTCACATAGTTTCGGTTACCTGCAAGAATTTCCGAAGATTTCCGAAGTTTCGCGTTTTGGTATTAACGCCACTTCAGCCGCTAAATCAGCAAGTTTCCAATGAAAACAAGCATGTTGTGACTGACCTGACCTGACCTAACCTAACCCAACCCTTCGATATATATTTTTTTTAAATTTAAATTTGTGAGAGAAATCCGAAGTTGCACGAACGTGGTAGGGTAACCGAAACTACGTTGAGTTGTAGGCTTCCCGTGGAGCGTCGGTCGGCGCATGCGCATGCCCACCTCCTGCACGATGCGCATCTCCTCCTCGCGCTCGTTCAGCATGTCCTCGCGCTCCTTGCGCAGCTCGGCCAGCTGCTGCTCCAGCAGCCGCGTCTTCTCCTTCAGCTGCGCCGGCGCCTCGTCCGCGGGCTCGCCTGCACAGATCACAGACACACATCACTTAGAAGCGTCGTCACTTAGAAACGCGTAACTTAGAAACACGCAACGCCGAACCACATAAATTAGAACTATCATAACTCACAACTATCATAACTCAGGACTATCATAACTCAGGACTATCATAACTCAGGACAGTGGCGTAGCCAGGATTTGTGTATGGGGGGTGTTGAGAAGCATAGCCCCCCCGTATTAAAGCGGGGGGTTCGGGAAAATTTGGATTTTAAGGTGTAAAATAGTGCTATTTTAGCAGTTTTCGGTAAAATGGTAAAAATTTTATTAATTTTAATATGAAATTTCTTTGAGAGATGAATAAGAAATTAATTAAAGATTGGGTCCTAAGAGGAGGGGGGGTTTAACCCCTAAACCCCCCCCCCCTGGCTACGCCCCTGACTCAGGACTATCATAACTCAGAAACACGCCACTTAGAAGAGTCGTAACATAGAAAACCTCGGAAAAAATATCCACGTAACTTTAAGCACTGTCATAATTTAGAACGATCATAACTTAGAAACACTCAACGCGGAATCACATGACTTATAAACGTCGCACCTTATAAAGTCATAACTTAGAACTATCACAACTTAAAAACTCTCATAACTTAGAAACACGCAACGCAGAACCGCACAACTTAGAAACGTCGTAACGTAAAAAGTAATAACTTAGAACTATCGCGACTTAGAAACTCACAACTTAGAACTGTCCTAACTTAAGAAACGCGTAACTTAGAAACACATAACTTAGAACTATACTAACTTAGAAACACACAACTTAGAACAGGCATAACTTAAAATATTATATCTTGTGTGTTTCTAAATTGTAATAGCAACCCGCCGGGCTCGCGAGCACACGAGGAGAGCCACGCTGCGGCCACGCTCGCTGTGTCCGGCGATGTTCGTTACAGCCAGCCGCATCTCAGGTGTCACTGGCCACACAAAGCTGTGTTAGCTATTGTTGGCGACGTCTCGGCTATATATTTTTTTCTTTTAAAAAAAACGTCGCTGACTTCGCGCATGCGCAGATGAACAAAAACTTATGTTTTCGCGCGGAATTGTGCTGTACTTGAGCGTTTGCTTTTTTATGAAGTTTAATTTCTCTACGTATTGCGCTTAAAATAAACTGAACAAGTCAGCGGAAAAGTTAATTAAAAGATTACTAGAACATCCATGTTCATGAAATAAAGCGATGGAAAAATATAGAAGGCAGGATATGCAGGACAGTGCTTGGGATTTGATTCCAAGGGGAATGCTATCAAACTGAGATGAATTTAGCTTGAATTAATCTACAAATTTGGTTTCGTCCTCACAAGCAATTGCTTCATCAAACGAAATTCTTTCGTTTTTATACATATTAAATTCATGAACCCATCTCTTTTCACGTTCACATGCTGTGAGAGACAGCAGAATATTATAATCGTCGGAATCAACACTCGAATCCCATCGCGAACGAGACTATCCGTTCTGGCCACCTGGCGCAGCGAACAAAGGATCAGTCCAGCGCCCAGTCCGGACTGCTCAGTCAGTTGGACTGAACTGAAGACTTACCACACATGAGCAATATTGTAGTTGCTGCTGGATGAACCGTTTCATCGTAGAATATCGAAGAAACTTTGGATGTTGCAATTGCAGTTGCGCTTTTAGTCAGAAAAGAAAGAAAGAAGAAACAGCAAAGCAACCAAAAGAGCATAAACAAAGCTGTCTGCCACGACACTCAGCTGATGGACTGATGGGCTGATATTTTTGACTGAGGGTTAGGACTGGCGAGATGCTGTCCCCAAACACGGCAGTTAGGACTAAGGGCTCTCGATGGAGAGCCATCAGTTAGTCAGTCCATCAGTTCCGACTGATCAGTCCATCGTCCTTGCTCACACACGACAGTTCCAACCATTCAGTTCGACTGAAAGTTCGGATTGATCGTGTGTGTGTGGGGGGGTGGGGGGGAGGGGGCTTTTAATATAATCGTTTTTATTGTGCATCCACTTTTTATCAAAGCTTTATAATGCATGTCCACAAAAAATTCAAAATATTTTGGTAATTGTACAGTTTCAAATCACAAACATTCAACTGCTTACTTTTATTTATTTATTTTTTACGTCAAAATGCAAATGTTTACGTTGCGTAGTAGCATTTCTCCCGGGGGACAGTGTTCCTTAAAGTTTTATACATATTTTCAAAATATTTTGGTAATTATACAGTTCTGCGTTACAAAACATCCAAATCCTTACATAATACTTGCATGAAATAGTGCTCAAAAAGTATTACTAATGTTCTTTGAATTATTCTTCCAATAAATTTTGAAGAGAGATTTAAAACCAATTTTAGGGACGTACGCCAATGCTGGTTCGCGCCGTAAGCTAAAGGAAAATTGCTTTTTAAGTTTGCGATTGGTCTGAGACCGTTGTTTGTTCCGTCAACGGTGTTTGTGAACAGCTTCTTGTGATCGCCAACGTTTGTAAAAAAAAAGGGGGTCGTCTGTAAAGTCGGTTTACGGACAATAATTTTACGTGATAACGTCATGAGAAAACATTGATGAAAAATTGCATACTTTTTTAATTTTCAAATATATTATTTACAGTTTTTTGGAAAATTTAATTTAAAATAATCTGTTTGAATACAATCACGAACGATTAGTTAAAAACCCGCCTTAACCTGTTTGATATTATAGAAGATTTTCTCGCACGGCGGTCGGCCGGTTCTTGCACGCTCGGCTCAGGTGGAAAACGTGACAATTGTTTCGTGCGTGCAGCCGGCGTTCGTCGATTTACAAGACGTTATCGCGTCAATAATGAAACGTCGCGTGTCGCTCTGCTCGTGACAGCCTTTGGGACGCGGGCAGCCCTGCATCTGTTCTGAGATGCCCGGGGAGGAGTGGCGGCGACGCGCGCGGTCTCTGTCGACACTGACCGGCCTTGCTGAGCAGCTGCTCCGCCAGATCAGAGTTCTTCCGCTTGAATCCGTCCAGGTCCTCCTCCAGCCGGTGCATCCTCTTGCGCACGCAGTCCGACTCCTTGGCGGCCGAGTCCAGCTCCGCCTGCAGGCCTGCCAACAAGCAAGAAGTTCCCCGCGTCACTGCAGCCAACAACACACCCTCCGCGGACTCTGTGGAGAGCTAGGGGATGGTCGGGACAGGGTCTTTACCACAACGCGCCGTAATACCACAACGCGCCGTAATACCACAACGCCGAACGTACAATAACGCCGAATACCATAACGCCGAATGCCAAATTGACCGCAACGCCGACAGCTAGAAAACTGCTGTGTACCACAACGCCGAAATACAGTAACGCCGAAAAATGTTGCTGCGGGGAGGGGGGGGGGCACAGGAGCAAAATGAAAAACAACTGAATGAATTTGTGTACCTAACCTAACCTAGGCTAGCCTAACCTAGCCTAACCTAACCTAACCTTACCTAACCTGACCTTTTGTGGCAGTCCTGCAATGAAATTTTTGGGCGTTAATGTATTTCGGCGTTGTGGTAATTCGGCGTTGTGGTACACAGCAGTTTTCTAGCTGTCGGTGTTGTTGTCAATTTGGCATTCGGCGTTATGGTTTTCGGCGTTATTGTACGTTCGGCGTTGTGGTATTTCGGCGTTGTGGTGTGTCCCCGTCGGGACACGGCGGACACGGGGCGCTGTTCCACGCGTGTGACATCAGCTCGGAATAACTGGTGGACTCGACAAGGCTAAACCTTATAGGAAAACATCGTCTTCTTTCCTCGCGTTGCGGGTACGACGTCACTGTAAACAGCGTCATAACTTTGTATTCTAAAGATTTTTGTACTGGTGGATTGGAAATACAAGAATTATACGTGCAATGCCAAGTTTTTTTTCTTTCTAAATTAGTTTGTGCGAGCTCTGAAATGTATTCACACGCGGTGAGTTCTCCCAACGAACATTGAATTTTTTACTAAACATATTACTCCGTCGATTTAATAAAAACCTGCAATAATTTATGTCCGTCGTTTGTTTTGGTACATGCGTCATGGCAATAAACAAATTTATATGATTGTTTGTGTTTGTTTGTAGAGCGTGTGGAAACCGCATGTTCAAAATAACGCGATATTTTACTTTCGCATTCGCGCGATTGCGACACTGGAGTCTTCAGAGTGATAGCAGTGACAATTTACTTAAGCCTGCAAACTAAACTAAAAGCGCCTGTTTGTCGGTGTATAATTTGTAAACGTACTCGCATGTCAAAGTTTGCAATACCTTACTTTGACGGTTCTTATAGTGATGGCCAAGAATCACTACAGTTTAAACATATCATCAGTCTGTGTTGGAACCCATAAGTCTAGGATAGAACACTTGTTCAGTGTTCTGCGGTGAAATTACGGAAGTGTAGCAGCGGCTACGCGGTGAATGGCGCCGAAGGGGTGTGATGGTGTGTGATGACTTTGGTGAACCCACACCCACTGGCGCGGTACGCCATAGCAGTATGGCATAGGCCTATACAAAGGTACTGAAGGTGCACATACTGAAGTGTTACTGCCACTTATTTAAAGCGTTATTGCAGCTAGTTTCTTTTGGGAGGATGGGGGTTGGGGTAATAGAACCACTTTGCCTGCTGTTTACTTTCAAATTATTTGATTTTGTAAGTGGGAATTATAGGTTATTTAGGATTTCGGAGGGGGGGGGGATAGGGATTTATAGCCCCCATCCCCTCCCCCCTGAGTACGCCCTTGACTGCAGACTCACGATTTGACACGGTCGATCGCGTGTAGCCCCACCCATCAGATCAAAAGCTCTGTAGAAACCGCTTTCTAACGTTCTCCGTCTGCTGCCATGGTGTGCGCTACCGCTTCAACGAACCCAAGAGCGTACGAAGAATTACGTTATGGAAAAGGGGTGGGGGAAGGGGTGAGAATCACTTGTCCCACTGTTTCGCTTTCGATTTCTTTCCTTTTGTTGGTGGGAATGATAGATATTTTTTATTTTTAGAATTACAGAGGTATGCCTCTGAACGTACCGCACCAGTGTGTAATGATGCCCTTTAAGGCCGGTTTTAACTATTACTCAAGAAAATAAAGACGCAAAAAAAAGTTAAAGAAAGAGTTATTGTTTCAAATGCCATGATTTTGTTTACATTGTATACAACCCGTTATCGCACAGTATAAAAAAAACTTTTAATTCAAATTATTTACGATTTTACGCGTTGTTTATATTATAAATGCCAGAACAAACCTGGGGGTGATATTTTTATTTTCTGCTGTTTTAATAACAATTGCGATTATCTTGCGTTGGTTGCGTGTTGCGTCGTTGCGTGCCCTGTGTGGGTTACGGCCCCGGCGAGACGCGCGGCCGCCGAGGGCACAAAGGCGAGGCACCTCGCCAGCAGACAGGGTCAGGCGGTCAGGGGGTCAGGCGCGCGCGCGGGAAATAGCAACCCGCCCCGCGGAGGGCGGACTTCGCCCCCCCCCCCCCCCCAAACCCTGTTGCAGTCAGAGGCGCGGCCGAGGGCTTTGGTTATTTTTATTTAACTGGCCGGAGTCGGGTACCCTCGCTTCGCTCGGACAAAGTCAGCCAACTCCTATCAAACCTGAATCGGGGAGGTCCTTCTGAAGGTGCAGAATCTCCTGTAACATTCTATAACTTTCTGGAACCTTCCAGAACATTCAGAAGCATTCTGGTCAGTCTCAGCCACTTCGGCTGCTTCCCAGCTGCTTTCACCGACTTCTCACAAGAAGTCCATTGGTGCCACTCTTTCGACACCCATATCTTCGAACCAAAACCCTTGTGGTTCCAAACAGATACATCTTGTAGATGCAGTAGGTACATCCTGACCTTGAAAAACTACTCTAGTAGCTTCAGAAGTAAATCTGTAGAAATTTAAGTGCTTTTTTTTTTTTTCAGATCCTGTGAATAATAAAGATAAAGTGTCAACAAATGTTTAAATGGAAGGCTACTATCTAATTTTGTTTATTCGTTGGCCATAAATTGAGCCATACACTAGTCGTTTTAATCTGGTTAATGAGCTGCATTACTATTGAAAAAGAAAGCTTAAGAAGGGGGGGGGATCCCATCCCTGCCTAGGCCCATGGTGCTATTGGAGACACCCCAGCCCGTGAGATCCGTCTCCGCTTCCGTTTCGTTCAGTACGGGCCTACGGGCCACCATCAACATTTCCCCTGAGCTCCACCCGAGGTAGCGCGACGGTAAAAAAAAGTTCCACTTGCATTCGGCCGACTCCGGGTACGAATCCCAGCCATTCCGTTCTCTGACTTCTATTCTCCCGAAATGCGCCAGGCAAAATGCTGGCATTATGTAGTCTGCGTCAAAAACCTGCCTCCAATTTGACAGTTCTCAAAACTGCCACTTACGAAGAAATACGTGGTGTTTGATTAGAAACACGACCACTCTGTCGACATAACACTGTCGATAGGAAAACAGTGACACTTTAATAAATGAAATATTCAAACACCCAAACAACATCAACAGAGAAGAATTACTACAAACCCAGAAAAAAAATTGGCATCACTTATGGAAAAGCGAATAAAAACGAACACCAACAGAAAGAAAGAGAGCCTTACTCTGAATCAACCAGCACATCAAATGAGAAAAAGGCCTAACATGATTGGACTATACAGAAGCCTCTGGCTGTGCTTATTGGCTGACACGTGTGCCAATAGGAAGAGGCCTGAAAATCCCTGGTACCTTCTAGGATCTCGAAAGTCTCTGGACTGTCACGTGCGGTCTCGGAGCTTAACACCACTCTCACAACGAGTTTTAACTAGGCCACTTTTGACACAAAACTAGACAAGCCTTTCTAGGCTTAACAAACATCAGCTAGCCAACTGAGGGTAGTTGGGGTGGCCTCCCCCTGTCTGAAATATCTACTCTAAATCAAATCAGAGCCGAGCAAACAACGCTACAGCTATTTGTACTTTTACTGGATCGTAGAGTCACCTTTGCGGGTCTTAAAATTGCACACTTTCGCGCCCCGCCGACGTTTCCAATGATCCCCAGCAAAGTGACCGGGGGTCGCGATCTTGACTTGACATCCCGCACGGCGAGTCAACTCATTAGGTGTCGCCGTCAAAGCACTCCCGGGCCGAGAATACGGCGGGCGGCTCGATCGCAGTTGATCGTTCAGCCCCGAAGATGCCTGCTCATGGCCCCCACAAGGCGGGGAGGGGGGAGGGGGGGGGGTGGACCCCTGGGTCCAGGCCCCGGGCCCCCTCCAGGCCCGGGCCCAGCCCTGGTTATTTTTTAAACGTTTAACCGTTATAACTTAGCAATTTAGCAATTGAGAATGAATTGGCCACGAATATTGACTTTTCCTATGTAATTGATGATTTTAGGCCGAAGAAAGCTTGTAAAACTGTTATTAAGTTAAGTAGCCAGTGTCTATGATTTTACATAGATCCTAAATTTATTTTTCTGTAACTATTTTCATTTTTATGTCAGTGTGTGAAATAAATATACATACTCGCTGTGGTTATTTTAAGTAAAATAATTTTATAAATAAAGCTTAGTTTGGACTTATAAAATAGTAAAGTTAATTATACCCTGTATTTTCAGGTTAAATAACATTCTAAAAAGAGTGTAGGTTAGAAATAACCATGCAATTATAATGCAATTATAATGTAGCACTGGGGGGGAGGGGGGGGAGAGAGAGAAACCCCGTCTCCGATCCTGGGTCCAGGGCCCGTAATCGAATGTAGGGGGGGGGGGGGGGCATGTGCCTATGCGTAGAGCGAAAACTTCGGTACAATCTACCACTTCTAACGCGGCCCGTACTCTATCTGTGTGTGTATGTGTGTGTGTGTGTGTATGTGTGTGTGTGTGTGTGTGTGTACGTATGTCTATATAATATACACGATACAGTCCACTCGCCTGTCGCTGTAGCTGGGGAAGAGTTCAGTAGCAAGAGTCTCCCACACGCGCGCGCGCTCGGCTCGTTTAGCTGTCTCGACTGTCACGTTGCCGGCTTGGCAAACACGAAAGGCGAGCAAAGCCGGCTATTTTTTTTTTTAATCTTATCAGTCGCCAGGGCAAGCTCGCGCCTTATCTCCGGCGTCCCCGCCACACACACATATAACGATAAAATGCCAGGGCCGACCTAGCGCCGTGATGGGGGGGGGGGGGGGGTTGGAATATAGGACAGTCCCCAGGTACCGGATAAGTTGGTTCTTCCCGAACCCACATCATTCCGTGTGTAAAGTTAGAAATAAAAGCAACCTACGTGATTCTAAAAACTGCTCAAGATATCCGAGTGGTGTCTGTTTATACGAAAAGCATTTAAGACCACGCTGTGGACGGATGAGTCGTTCCGTTTGCAGATTGCGTTTTAGGTAGATTGTTACCAATTGTAGCCGTTACCATCGTGCGACTTCCAGAATTTTTTTTTTATAGTTTTTTGTTTCCTAGTCCATAAACCCCAAAATCATCGTCAACTCGAAAGTTTGTTTATATATATATATACACATACATACATAATCTGTTCCATCACCATCATTAACCATCAGTTTAGAGCATTTTCAAACAGTTTTCCAGGAAATATTCCACTGACATTTTTTTTCCGTGGTTTTCAAAAATTTTCATACTTAAGGCTCGGTCGATTGTTTTATTTCCTCGTCATTACGTCCTCCCTACGCGATTATTTGTTTGTCACAAATAATTTCAACGGATATTTAGTTGGTGTAATCATAGTCGCGCAAGAAATAATTATTACGGACACGTGAC
Organism: Bacillus rossius redtenbacheri; assembly: GCF_032445375.1. Taxonomy (NCBI): domain Eukaryota; kingdom Metazoa; phylum Arthropoda; class Insecta; order Phasmatodea; family Bacillidae; genus Bacillus; species Bacillus rossius. The sequence goes on along the minus strand of NC_086337.1, from coordinate 37,217,613 downwards.
ACATTTCACACTCATATTACACCAAGTGAATAGCTGTGGGAAATATTTGTGACACAACAAAAATATGCTAGGGATGTACCGTGTTGAAATTTTAGAGAAATATAAATTGTATTGGCGAGAAAATGAAAAAAAAAAATTCAAATCGGTGCGACGCTAGGAGAAACCTCGTGTTTCCATCGAGAACTCCCCCGCCACCCACAGAAGCAAATAAAAGTTCAAAAAAAAAGTTTACAGCATTGAGACAAGACCTTTTAAACCGCTCGTAAAGATTTGTCACGGTCGTAAAGATGCGTCATAGCAACGTCGTTGCAGAGCTCGACGCTCGCAAATTGACCGAGGACATTTAAGCGAAGATGCTGCCCCGGACTGGAAAGAAAACAGAAATACCAACTGTAGAACGCTTGTCTGGCGGCTTGTCTACGTGGACGTCCTTATGTGAAGGACGTCACATTGTCGCAAGTAAAACTGCCCAGTTTACTGTTGTGATGACCGATGTCGCAATGTCCTTAATTTCTAAAGTGGTCACTACAGCACAGATGTTTTTTTTTCATTGTTTTCATGCATGTTATCCAAACGGGAGCCGTAAACTGTGAGTGTTCGGTTGTCCTACGCTGCCAAAGGACACAAATTGATACAAAAAATTATTTGCGGAACACCTAATACCATGAAAATGCATTTGCAAATTTGATTGACAAGCGTCTATTTGTAAGATAATTAAAACATATATGCCACGCATTGCTTGACAAAGCCTAAATTTGATATTTTTTTAATCATAAGATTATGTTGGAAAGTAATCGAAGGCTTTGCTCATGTTGAAATAAAAGAAAATTTTCTTTACATCTGGATTTATACTGGTACACACACACATATATATATATATATATATATATATATATATATATATATATATATATATATACATATAATAAAAAAAGCGTGTGTTAAAGAAGATATTCCTGATTGAAAACAATGTGGTTTTACAGAAATAATATTTTTAGAAATACAATTCATTTGCCTATGAATATTTTTTCGTCAAAAACTTCTAAAATACTACAAAACAAAGGTTTCTGACTAAAATTTAACCGTCAATAATAATTCAGGAAAAAATATACCGATACATGGTTGAACACGCAACATCTGTATATAACCACTTACTGACTGATACACGATTAATTCAAATATTTTATGTACAAAAGCTATATATATATATATAATTATATATATAATTATATATATAATTATATATATAATTAAATACATATATGTTGGTTTGAGCTTTATTTAAAACATGGAATGACAAAGCTACAGTTACTAAAAACTAAATTTTTTTTTTTGCAAAACTCCGTTCCCCCGGAGAAACCCCCGGAATGGCCACCGCATGGGGAGCTCAAGAAAAGAAACGGGCTCCCCATTTGGAAGCCACCTGGAAAGTTTTTTTTCTGTTCCACCCACCGTTTCTTTGGTAGCCTGACTTGTTACAAGGGATTGTATTCCTACCAGAGAAAATGCCACCATTTTGTCTGGGCAATCCGCCTTGGAGGAGCCGGGGCGCGAACCCGGGTTCTACAAGTCACAAGGCAGGCGCTCTACCCCAGAACCAGAGTGGTAGAGCGGATACTTGCAGTCTTCTTAACACTGACATGATGTTATTCCACGAGTTTACTGTAGTTTCGTGTGTCATTAACACGTGCAGTACGTGTAGTAACATCTAACCTCGGTAACGAACAAATTTATGTGTTCTTATGTTGTTCGTTCAGCATGAATTATGTTTTTTCATAACAGTGAAATATAATTTGTATAACTAGTCTGACAATTTTTAGTTGATTTTCTGCAAGCAAACTTACAGTCCCACTGTACAATAATTATATAGAACTATAGACTAGTAAAAAATATGTAAAGAGCTTGCACTGTCGATGGTAAAGTTATTTTGAAATAAATGTAAGATATTAAAAGAGTGTGTTTAGTTAAAATATTGGTGTGCTTACAAGCATGAAGTTATTGTATAACATTTTATTAATTTAGTTTTAAAGGCACAGAAAAGTTAACTTTGTTATTTCAATTTTGACTTTTATTTTTTGTTTTGCTTGCTTAATATGCGCAGCTAATACTGGAAAGCTATGTTTGCTGCTTATTTATACAAATTCTTTCTAAGATAATAGACATAATTTACTCATGTCATTCGAGTATTAGGACTGTATGGTCACGTTTTAACTTATGGTAGTTTTCCGTCGCCTCAGGCGGAATTCTTCTATTATGGTAGCCTTCCAGTATGGCAGTCTTCCGTCACCCCCCGTCAAAACAGGAGGAAAAGTGCCATAATTGAAAACTACCATATTTTTATTTTTACAGATTGCGGTTATAAGTATATAGTGCTGCTTTCTATAACCCATTTTTTGGAAACATTTGTTTCTATTAGTGCGCGATCTGTTGAGTTGATTTATGACTGGAACTACAGAAAGTAGCCATCAGAAGCGCTATCTGTAGCCTTTTAAGTTAGCCTAAGAAACAGCTAGGGGTTAACAGTGCTACCTAGCGACGTATTCTACACACTACTTCGAGAGCAAAGCAGCTGTACTGATTCCATGGAGTGTATAAAGAAATATGGTAGAATTCCGCCTCGTCCTTTGAACTTATGGCATATTTCCGTTAAGGTACTTTTCCGCATTTTTCGAAGAGGCCAGGCGGAATACTGTCATTATGGTAGTCTTCCGATATGGTAGTCTTCCGCGCCCCCAGTAGCATCAGCTGGGCATACAGGGGGCAGTGTCCTGTCCACGCGCTATGTACTAGGATCCGTCACCCATCCGTCCGCCATCCGTCCGTTCGTCAACAAAGCCCGAGCTTTTCACAATAATCCCCGCACGTCCGTCACATTACTTTTGCATTCTGACGCTGCCAACAACGTGAAGAGTTATCTTGTATAGGTAAACTCGATTTTTTTCTGCTCTTATATCTATTGTTTATACATTCAGATTTGCATAAGTAAATTCCTACACTTCTATGCTTCGGGCAATTTTTGTTTCAATAGTCAAACGTAAAACGTTGTTCACACGTAACTTTAAAATATGTATTGGAAGCAGCTAAACAAATAAAAAAAACTGAAGGAAGAAACCTTTTTAAGATAATAACGTTAACCGGCAATAGGTACTTTGCTAACATTTTGGAGGTTATTTTGTCCGTCCGTCCGTCCTTCAAAAAAAAAGTTTTGACGGACGGTTTGAATTTTGCAGGCCATCGAAATGGCTGCAGGTCACGTGATTGACGGACGGATCACTGGAAGTTCAGCTTATTTCCTCCGCTACCACGTGGACAGTACGACTGATGAAAATGCTGCTCCCCTCCCCTCCCTTCGTTTGTCCGCGCAACGTCCAAACAGGCAGCACAGCACTAAACTATTATCTTTGAAAGATTTGTGCAATGGGAGTGCATGACTTGATGTAAGCTTTTGGACATAGGCCCTACGCCATTGCTAAGCACTTTTTGTGCTGTCATCATTTGTGGTTTTTTTTTCGTTCTCTTAGTTTATTTTCTTTGTTTGTTGACCATATTCCTGTTATGGAATATTATGTGGTGTTTATATCCTGTTGACAACAGCAATTTTTTTGCATAATTTGTGTTTTTTTGTATTTGGAGTAATTTTTAGTTTTATTCTACAGAAAAAGTGCTTAGCAATGGCGTATGTCCAAAAGCTTACATCAAGTCACCACTAAACTGTTACAAATTGCAGTCTGCTCACAGAAATTTCGACGAAAAATGATGCACGGGGGGTTTCTTCGGACATATTCTTTGTAAATTTTTCTACGCCAGATACTAACTGCCCTGGTCTTGTGTTAATGTCGTACACTAGGACAAAAGAGTAGGTTCACGGAAGACAGAAAAAAAAGGGGGGGGGGGGACCGAGCGAAGGTAATTTACCCAGGCGTGTGTCCGCCGTCTCTCCGAGGTTGGCAGCCCTGGCCAAGCCCGGCGAGCCGTGCCAACCCCCGCTTGGCAAAGCCCCAGCGGCGACAGGCCGACAACCTGCCGGCTGCACATCTGCGACCGCATGGACCGTGGTACATAATACAGAATGTTTCAAAATTCGTGGTACGCCTTAGGAGGTGATGGAGCACAATTATAACGTGCCGCACAGTTAGATTGTAGCACAGAGTAAATGGCTCACACTGTTGCCAAATTGATACAGCGAGACTTTTTAACAGTAGAATTTATTGCTTTGTAACTCTATCGTTAGTTATGATAGTTTAAACTTTTTTAATTGTACTTTTTTTATTCCTCTAAGACCATTAAAATGTCTATTGAAAGTATAATAGTTTTAGTTATTCTGAAAACAAAAACACTAGGTATTTAATCTTTCACAGGAGAAACTATTTGCAGCAGTCTCTCACTATTAATAACAAGGAATTCTATTAAATTATGTGCAATGGTCAAAAACAGAGCCAATATTTTAAATATTAAATTGCATAAAATATTTGTTGACAAAAATGGTCGAAACCAAGATGGCATCTTTCAGTTACACCTCCTTCGATATTATTATCTGGAATATTATCTTGGTGAAATACATCAAGAAAATGTATTTCCAAAAATTTCATTCCAAATTTTCCTTTGAAATATATAATGTTTAAAATACATTTTAAAAAAATTGCAAAAGTGTGTCAAAAACCGTTGCGAAACCAAACGGTAACGGCAGGAATCGAGCGTTGAAAAGTACCTAGCAGTCACTTAAAATGCACTTTGCATATCTAAGGATGAGACACGCTACATACAAACACAAATCACGATACAAATGTATGCTCGGAGCTCAAGTTATGCTCTAGTTTGTCTTACAAAGGCGAAGACAAACTAGATCGGAAAGAGAGGGAATGCCAGGACACACTCACTCCTCGCACGCAAAACGAGACCTTACGTCTTGTTGGCAAAACATCCTCGGTACAATCTCTGTGCTTCCCTCTCGCATAGCCTTCCGCAACCCCGCACGCGTAATGCATGACGGGACTTCTCTTGTTTCGTGTTAAGGCCCCTGCCTACCCGGGCACACACACGGTGCGCAGAGCTTCAGGAAAAACAACTATTCGAGATACCCTAGTGGGGTCTGTTTACGAAAAGCATTTAAGGATTCTATGAGCCTCAACAAATAGTTTGGTTCCCGGATTAAGTTTTTTTAAACAGTGTATTTTTTTAGAAGAGTTAAAATGGCTAAAAGAAGTGTTTTCAGAGTAATATTTACAAATAAAACAACCCGTACAGATTCTTGAAAGTAATTAAGGGACTTTCATTGCACCTTTTATCTTCATTTCTCCGCCGTATAATGTCACGGTCACCGCTCAAATTTCACAGCTGCCCTACGAGAAGACAGTGCGCCAGTCCGGACCATGCGCTTAGAGGCGACACCGTGCTAGAAGCACCAGCGAGCGTCGCGCTTATCATCCCGCCTCACTAACACGCATACTGTGCACCCACACTAGATCCCGCGGGAGATACGCAACACAGATGACGACGGTCGAAGTGAACTGCGCGTTCGTGTCGTTTGCCTGGAAGGCGCCCTCCTAGCGCTTCATCGGTTGAGTTCCAAACATACGTTGAATAGTGATTTGTGGATAAACCCCCCCCCCCCCCTCTCCGCCGTCAAACGCCCACGTCCTCCGGGCGTTTCTTTTCGTTACGCTCCGATGACGTAAACGCCTAGACTTACCCTACCGACTGTAATGAATAGCTTCAATTTAATAAATAAATTACCAGGTAGACCATCCTCGTTTATAAGGCCGGGTTTTATAAACTACGCAAGGAACGTAACAACGCAAAATAAAATTACGGTCGTTTATAAAGCAACCTTATAATTTAAAAAAATGTAGAACTTTATAGTTAAAAAATTTTACCCCGGGATTCTTTTGATTGTTCATATGTATCAATAAAACAAAATAAATAGTTCAATAACTTGATTTTTTTTATTATTTTCTATTCGTGTGTGAAAGATTAACAAGTGTAAACATAATGTATACCAAAAAAAACATTGTAGGCTTCTATGCACGTACCGTCTGCGTCTTGAAAAGTTTTCGGAACACTTTTCTTCAAAAATGTCCGTCGAAAACGCAAGCGGAAATGGCAAGAAAGTTGCAAGCTGAACAATACTTGCGTCTAGCGCAGCTTTTACAAGCTGGTATACCCTGGAATGTGAATATCTGAAATGATTTTACGTCTTGCAGCTTTCTCGCACTTTTTCGGGTTCGTTGCTGTGAGCCGGGGCCCCATCAGCGGTGGCCAGTTATCGCGCGCCCGATAAATGTTTACTGCGAGTGTGTGGGAGGGGGGAGGTCGCGGGTCTAAAAGCGGCGCGGGCGCCAGGCTCGTGTTTCTCTCCCGAGACGCTGGAGGCGCGTCGCGACGCCCGCGTCTGGACGCCGGCCGCCCGGAAATAGCCGCCCCTCGCGCCACCCCCTTAACCTCGCGATGCACGCAGGCCGTGTCCAGTTACCGCCTCCGGTAACTGTGATTTGTTTTTGACGTGACAACGTCTAATAAAACGTCGATGAACGCCGGCTGCACGCACGAAAAAGTGTCCCGTTACGCACATTGCCCCGTTACGCTCACTGTACTCTTGCGCCGCATCTATCTCTCTTCCACTCGATTGGCCGATGAATCTACCATTATATTAAATAGGTTGAGGCGGGCTTTTCAAAAGTAGCTTCTAAATTTAGTACTTTAACTAAACTATCATTTCATCAATGTTTTGTTATGACGTTGTCACGTTAAACTATCGTCCGTAAACCGACTTTACAGACAACCTCTTTTTTTTTTTTTTTTCTAAGAAACAAATATTCACATAAAATTCTTTTGCGAATCTTGGTAGTTCCTATTCAAGAATTTCATTGTTCGATTTTCTCACAGTGATTCTAGACTACATTCTGTCTAATATAGCCTACCAGTCTTTAATAAAAAAATAATTATTAAGCAAATTATGTTTTTTTAAATAAATCCAAAGCAATCAATCACAGTTTAACGTATTTACACTAAAAAAAAAGGAAAATTGAAAAATCTCACGTGTGATCTCACGACATCTCACCAAGGGAGGAGAAGGGGTCGAAAAATCGCCAAAATCGCCTCACGTAATTAATGGATGCCCCCCATTATAATAGGGAAATAGTGTGTGGAGATGACAGAGAAGAACGTCAATGATCTGTGATGTAAAGGCAGGCCTGTAAGTCCCTGCGGTGTTCCTCTGTGTTCGTCTCCAGTCGCTGGGCGACTGGTCCTTCGTTTGAAAGGAGCATAGCTGAAAGTTATGCACCTCAAATTCATCTTCGTTGCTCCGCGGTATACTGTCGTGGCCACCGCTCAAATCTCTCAGTTGCCCTGTGCGCGACGAGAAGACAGCGCGCGTCAGTTCAGAGCCTTTTCGCAGAGAGGCGATACCGCGCCAGAAGCGTAAGAGACGTCTGGGGAGAATTTTAAACAACGAACAAGAGAGCAACGAAATAGCCTTTGTACAATTTCTATAGATACCTAATATTTAGTTTTAAAATTTTTCTGAATTAAAATTTAATAAAAAAATAATTTCTTGAGAAAATTATTTTCATCGTATTTGAAAAATTCAAAGCTTTCTGTACAAAACTATGTATGTTACGTTTGTCTACCTACAGTGATATTCATGGGAGAAATAATTTCCCTGGTGGCTGCAAAACTATGGATCTTAGCCTTAAGGAACTTAGAAGTTCGTTTCTAGATTTAACGAGATTTCCCCGCCCCCCCCCCCTCCCCTCCTCCCCAAATACTCTGAAGGCGAAGGGAAGTACGTAACGGAAATTTGAGGAGTTGGTGGGGGAGGGTGGAGGGAATAGGAGTTGTATCTGCAGCTGCGGGGTGCGGAGGCCGCCAGATAAATCCGGTCGTCGCGCAATGTTCGGCATTTGTCACGGAATTAAAATTAAGGAAGACATTTGGCAGAGATCCCGACCAAGGATAACGCGCGTGTTTTAAGACGTCGGCGTCGCGAAGTGCTGCGACGTGCTGCGACCGCCCACTCACAGTCGCTGGCACGTTCCAGAGCGTGAACAGTTCCACGGACGTGTGCGGAGATCCGTGATTTACTGAAGCTCAGCGCGCTCATGTCCCACGCGCGGACAGTTATTACTTGTCCCGCCTCATCTGAGAAGCAGCGCGCTGTCTTATTTCAATTAGAATGAACACGCTCAACATATACAGGATATAGACGTGTGTATTCGACGGGCAGTTATTAAATCTAAGTTACGTCATAAACATCCCCGATTGGCTTACGGTTCGGTCGGGGGGCGGTATTGAAAGACGCTCGGGTAATGTAGCGAATAAGCACTGTCTTGTTGGGATTTAAACCGTAACCTAATTCGAAGGTCGTATTCCAGAACGTGTCAAAACAAAATCCCAGTAAGGGAACGAATCGGCAGCCGTTTTAATGAACGGTGTCTTGCGCTGAATTGAGGGCTAAGTTGTTACACATCAACATCGAAAAAAAATTTGCACGCCGCCAGCATTACGAAAAAAAACTGAAACCCAAGTACAATACGCATGGCACAGTTAATGGATTAGTTATAAAGGATAACACTTTGTCTAAACTTCATTTAAATTCCCTGAGGTAACATATTATATTCCCCTGAATATTCCGTGAAATTTCCACAAAATCAGAATTTCCTGAAAATACCAAGATTATCTAGTTGTCCTTGATGCTGGAATCACTGTATGAACATTCAAAAGAATTGTTGATGTGTAACAACTTAGCCCTCAGTATAGGACGTTTCATAGAAGTAATTTCGTGAATGGAACGAAGTCGCACGGAACGGAAATGTGTAACCACGGTGCTGCCATCTGTGAAGGATGGCACGAACCAAATATCACAAAGTCAAAGGTATAAAAATTTTATAATATTAACTGTTTAGTGAATTTCAACAAAATATGCAGTATTTTAATACAATTCTTTGTTGAAATTTAGGTCCGAAGCCGGGGTTCATTTTTTGTTTCAAGTCTTTTTTAGCTGTTATCGCAACCGTTTCATTATATAATTTAAAATCTCGCTCTGCAAATGTATTGTACAGTCGACGTAGCTGCTCCGGCAGCGAATTCTAGCGACGGGAGTAGACACTAATTTTGATTAGCGTCAAGAAATGTAGTTGAGAACACAAATTGCGTACATTTATCACGCGCGGCATTATTTAAAAAAAAAAAAAATGGTTGTCTGTAAAGTCGGTTTACGGACGATAGTTTAACGTGACGTCATAACAAAACATTGATGAAATGATTGCATACTTTTATGAATAAAATTAATTCATTTTTATTGAATTATCACTATTTTGTATGGATACAAAAGAGTGAAATGAAATCTACAATTTAATTGATAAATTTACTTTTATTTGCACTCATTAAATCAAATATGTTTATTACTTTAACGAACAGATTATTATAACTATAACTTTTATACATGTTTGCTATTTAACTTCTTCCAATCTGTGTTATTCTGTTAAGGATAGGACGATGATAGGAAAAGTAGGAAACGAATGGGAGTGTTTGAAGTTTAATGTGCCTCGAAAAAGTCAAATCGATGGTTGTTCCAATCGAGTGGAAGAGAGATAGATGCGGCGCAAGCGTACAATGAGCGTAACGGGACACATCGTAACGGGACAATGAGCGTAACGGGACAATGAGTCATCCTTTTTCGTGCGTGCAGCCGGCGTTCACCGATTCATTAGACGTTGTCACGTCAAAATAGTTTAAACTTCGTGTCAAAAGTTTCGCACGTGAATCTGCTCGTTACCAAGGCTAGTTGTTGCGCATCTCTGGCGAGCGCTGGAAGACTCGCTTCGTTCGCAAAAGAAAACTAATCACAAGAGACCTGCAAAATTCGCGGATTCATTTCGTTATATGCTACAATTCAAACAATTATGCCTTAGCGCTGCTTCTACCACTGGTTCACTGTTAATCTGGAGTAATGAGGGCCAATTAGAGACCCTCACTCATAGAAGTGTCGAACCACAGACACTCAGTCGAGACTACTCACAAGTCAGCAGCCAATGAAAAGGTGGCATTTGCCCGAGTGTGTAGAGTGTAGTAGGGTCTATCCTGAAGGTCATTGAACCCGCGAATTTTGCAGGTCTCTACGTAATGACTAACACGTAGGGACCGGAACAATTCGCGGGTTCAATTACCTCTACGATTAACTTTATAGTTCTACGTACACTCGGTCAAATGTCACCCTCTCATTGGCTGCTGTCTTGGGGGGGGGGGGGGGATGTGTCCCAACGTAGCGGCCCGTGATTCGATACAGCTTCGGTTGAGTGTTTCTCACTGGCCCAGTCATCCAGGTGAGTTGTGAGCCAATAGCAGAGACAGCACTGAGGTATAACTTTTTGGATTTCAGTCTGTCGTGAAATTAATCTGCGAATTTTTTCCGGTCTCGACTAACACGTAAGAACTGTATTGGGGTAGGGGGGTTCGACGTGGCTACTCACGCTCCATGCCGGCGCCCTTGACGGACACGTCGCGCTGAAGCTCCTCCATCTTGAACAGCAGGGCGTTGCGCTCAGAGTCCTTGTCCGCCAGCTGCTTCTTCAGCTGCTGCTCCTGGCCCACCAGCTGCTTCCTGCGCCAACGTCACCACCGCCGCGTCATCACTTCGCCACGTCACACAACTGCAAATACCTAGGGCCATGTACTTTCCGCGAATAAATCTGAACGCCTATTAGTAGAGACCTGAAAAATTCGCGTATTCATTGACCTCTAGGATAGACTCCACAGTCCTTTAAATACTCGCGGAAATGACACCCGTTCATTGGCTACTGACGCGTGAGACGTCTCAACTAGGCTGTCCGTAATTCAGCACTTTCTTGGTTTAGTGTTTCCCATTGGCTCACAGTTCCCCGGATAAAATGTGGGCCAATCGCAGAAGCGGTACGAAATGAATCCGCGAATTTTGCATGTCTCTACCTATTAGTAGAGACCTGAAAAATTCGCGAGTTCATTTCGTATTATGTTAAAATTCAAATAATTATACTTTAGTGCTGCTTCTGTCATTTTTTCACTGTTAATCTGGAGGAATGAGGGCCAATTAGAGATACTCACTCATAGAAGTGTCGAATCACAGGCCACCCAGTCGAGACGACTCACAAGTCAGCAGCCAATGAACAGTTGGCATTTGCCCGAGTGTGTACAGGAAATTGGAGTCTATCCTGGAGGTCATTGAACCCGCAAATTTTACGGGTCTCTGCCTATTAGTAGGGTCCGGAAAAATACGCGGATTCAATGACCTCTAGGATGGCATCCATTATCCTCTGCATTTCTCAAGTAAACACGCGTGTTCATTGGGTACTAAATTGTGAGGCGTCTCCACTGGGGTAGCTCGTGATTCGACGCTTCTTTGCTCGATAGTCTGCCATCGGCCCAGAGAGTTCCAGTTAAACTGCGAGCCAATAGCAGAACCAGCAGAAATGTACACAAGTTTGAATTTCAGACCATCACGAAATGAATCCGCGAATTTTTCCGGTCTCTACCTATTAGACTGAAACAAGGCATACGCGCACCAGCGGTTTATTCCTTGCGATTGGCGGCCGTCTGCGAGAGACGTCGTTCGTTGCCTTATTTGACCGAGCCACTCAGGACGCGTTTGCTTCCGCGCTGAATTACTGTGATTGGTGTTGAAACAATCGAAACTCACCCAATCATGGAACACAGATCATTCTACAGTGTTTTTAAATTTTTGCTAGTCTCGAAATCTTTTCCGCGAAATCTGCATGACCCTACAAATACCGCATCACTGCAAAACAGTGTTCGCAGTTGTTACTGGGTCCGGATTCTTACCCGGCAATTTATTTTTGTGTTGTCACAGTAACTCCAAAAGTTATTTGTAGGGGCAGGTATTTTTCGCGAAAAGATCTGAACGCATATTAGACTGCAACAAGGTACACCCGCACCAGCGCATTCTTCCTTGTTATTGGCGGCTGTTTGCGAGAGAAGTCGTTGCCTTATTTGACCGAGCCACTCAAGACGCGTTTACTTCCGCACTGAATCACTGTGATTCGTGTTGTTACAATATATATGTACCTGGGAGAAACTCTCCCAATCACGAAACACAGACGGTGCTACAATGTTTTAACTTTCATCTAGTCTCGAAATCTTTTCGCGAAATCTGCATGCCCCTAGATATTTGTAAAGGGTTTCCTGAATAGCTTTTCAGTATTAACTGCGCACGTTAATAAACATAATCAAACAAAACAAAGTCTAATTGATAATATTCGATTATCTTTACCGTGGTTTAAAAAATATATATATGCTTCAATTTAAACATTAAATTATGCACCAATTTTTCGTAAGAAACAGTATTATTGTAAAAAAAAAAGTATTTCGTATGTGCAAAAATAACCATGGTCATGTGTTGTACAAATTTACAGAATCTCTCTCGGCAACTGGTTTCCAAAGGAATATTTTGCAGAAGTACAGAAAATTTATTTCTGAGCACCTTTTACGCACAACCAGTTCTACGTTCTAGACCAGTGGTCTACGTGTCCTTCCACCACTGCTGTTGTGGCGACGGTATTTGTAAACAACTCCGCATGGGGTTGTCAGTGATCGTAAACAAACATCACTTGTTTTTCAACTGACACTTTTGAGAACCGTCAAATTTGAGACAAGTTACATGGCGCAGAATATACATCAGTAGTGAGCTCTCCACAGTGAACCTTCTATTTTTATCCTAATTTAAAAGAAATTTTGATTACTTTATGTCAATTACATAAATAATACGTAACATCGTTGATGAAGTATTGAAATTTTAAAATAAATTTACTGTCTATTTCTTCCCCCCCTCCCCCCCCCCCAAGTAGGTTAGGTTTTCGCACGTGTGAGTTATCGTAACTGAAATGAAAGTTTGGTTATGTTGTCAGTTACATATATAATACGTACAATCGTGTTTAGTTACTGAAATTATTGCAAAGATTTGTTTTTCTTTTTCGTCTGAAGGGAAGGTTTTCGATAGTCTAGGTGATTTGGACAAAAATTAAAGGTGTAGTGTGTTAGGTCAACGTCATTTCAAATACTCTAAGATTCGTAAATAAAAGTACGAATTGTCGCAAAAGACAATTTTTATTCAAACAACGAAGTTGCAAGAGCGAACAGCGCACCTCGGTAGTGTTTGGAAGTGTTTCAGACATCTGACTCCATTTCAATACATTTAGACTCGGGCGTCCGTGGTTGCGAAAATTCGGAATCGGATAAAAATATGAAAGCGGACCTCGCGTCCAAGTGTCGAACCCCCGAAAGGTAGACTCTTTCTTGTCCCGACCAACTCTTCATCTTCATCCAGACCTTCCTCTGTCTCCAGCACTCCTGCACTAATAATTAGAGACCTGCCAAAATTCGCGGTTTCGATGGCCTTCAGGATAGACTGCACATACCCCTGTACACTGGGGCAAATAACGCAAGTTCATTGGCTGCCGACTTGTAAGTCGTCTCAGCTGGTTTGTCTGTGATTCGATCCTTCTTTGGTTGAGGGTTTATAATTGGTTGAGATTCGTCCAGATGAACAGTAAGCCAATAGCAAAATTATCTAAGAGGTATATGTGTTTGAATTCTAGCCTATCACCGAATGAATCCGCGAATTTTGCAGGTCTACTAATAATGCATGCCCATTGCGCCCCACACGTCTTGGCTCAGGGTTTTCCCTGTGCCCATGCAGGTATTGCCTGGGTCCAACTTTACTTTACTGTAGGGAAGTTAGTCATGGTATCTATCAATCGCTGCCATGGCTGGCCAATCTCTGAACAAAGCACACGATGCATGCGACCCTCTCCCTGCATGACTAATCCCAGCACGACCAGGCGTATAGGCTTCGGCCTGAGACGCACCTAGGTCCCTCCCTAACCGAGGCCTCTTCTACAATATGCATTTAATTTTAATCAGGTTAGAAAAAATATCAATGATTCTTATCCCCCCCCCCAAAAAAAAACCTGAAGGACCTAATACGGGTGTGCTGTCATAACTCGTACCTTAAAAACACACAAGATAGAATTTGTCAATGTTGTTGTAAGTTTTGTGGTTCCAACTTATGATACTTCTTAGTTTAGTGTTTTTTTTTAAGTTAATGCTAGTTCTAAGTTACGGTTCGGTGTTGTGTGTTATCATTTACGTAAATTTAAGTTAACGATAGTTCTGACTTACAAAAATTCTACGTCGTGACAGTTCCAAGTCACATAAATAAATCCACATATAATGAAATGAGTCGGAAAACTAATCCATCAAACAAATTCACTCGATAAAATTAAAATGAAATGATTTGTACCCAAATGTACTTAAATAAGTACAACGAAGTAGAAAAAGATCAAAAAGCATCAAAAGAACCCATTTATAACGAAATAAGTGTACTTTAATGGAAAAGAATTTCATTGAATAAATGCATGAATTGTAACGAAATAAACCAATGGAAAGGACTGAAATGTGTGGAAATGTTATCTACTTGAACATATTAATGTGAAATAATCGAAATAATCTTAAACGAATGAACGTGTGTTTTTTTCTTCCCCAACGTGGACCCAATCTCTGTGAACGGGAGCGACTGGAAGAGGCCGCTGCCCCTGTGAGCTCTGGAAACGACGGTGGCCGGAGCAGGGTGACACTCTCGTGGCTTGTGTTCTATGATTAGGAGCACTCTGGCCCCCTGCCGAGGGAGTCGGGGCGACGAGCCCGCATGGCGATAACGAGGTGGGCATTACGAGCGAAGTCATCAGGCCGCCCGCCTGCGCTCGTTGGGGTTTGTATACATGGACTCCTTCAAATAATAACACACGTGTTTAGGTCCGCGCGGAGGGGTTCCATGCAGGGGCGAAGCCAGGGGGGGGGGTTTAGGGATTCAACCCCCCCCCCCCTTAGCATCAAATCTTTAATTAATTTCTTATTCATCACTCAAACAAATTTCATATTATAATTAATAAAAATTTTACGATTGCAATATTTAAATTGAAGTACCGAAAACTGCTAAAATAGCACTAGTTCACACCTTAAAATCAAAATTTTCCCAGGGGAGGACCCCCGGACCCCCCCCCCCCCGCTTTAATGCGGGGGGCCATGCTTCTTAACACCCCCCATACACAAATCCTGGCTACGCCACTGGTTCCATGTAGTACCACAGAGAAGAGCAAAAAGTTACACAGGTGCAAAATCTACTCACGAGGACTACTTAAATAGCCACAGCCCATGGGCAGGGACCGGAAAAATTCGCGGGTTCAATGAACTCCAGGATGAACTCCATAGTTCTACGTGCACTCGGTCAAATGCCAGCCACTCATTGGCTGCTGTCTTGTGAGACTTACCAACGTAGCAGCCGGTGATTCGATAAATCTTTGGTTGGGTGTTTCTCATTGGCCCAGAGTCACCCAGGTGAGTGATGAGCCAATAGCAGAGGCAGCACTGAGGTGTAACTATTTGTATTTTAGCCTATCGCGAAATAAAATTCGCGAATTTTTCCTGTCTCTACCAATGGGTAGAGAGAGACCGAGAAAAATCGCACATGAATAGATTGGGGCCATGCAATTCTCGCGAAAAAATTTCCAGAAAAAAAGATGTGCGTTAAAAACAGTTTTATCATTGTGTGTGTTTCGTGGTTGGTTGGGTTTATTTTAGGTACATGTCTACTGCCAGCACACACCAATCACAGCACGGGAGGAAACGCGTCCTGAATGGCCCGGCCGAACAGGGCATATGGCTTCTCTTGCAGACGGTGCGCCAATCGCAAGAGAACAATCTCTAGCGCGGACATACGATAATTCAGTTTGATGGTGGCAAGCAATGTTTGCGATTCAGGGCGGCGAATTCTTGCTGCTGGCGCAGAAAGTATGTGTGTTTTTATATTTGAAAAGCTAACATTTGAATTATCAGTTGTTTTTTTTTAAGTATCGCGCTCGGATTCCACGTTAAATTGCGTGTCGGAATTTCGTATTATAAGTTTATTTGCAACGTGAACAACATTTAAAGTCCTGAGTTTGCTCATTACCGAGTTTACATGTTTACACATCACTATCGAGTACTGAAAGACTCGATCACATTTTATTTTATTTTTTATCTTTAAATGGTTGTAACTTTTCAGTATTCATTTTTTGGTGAAATCGGTAAAAATATTTAAAAACTAACCATAATTCTGTTTAACAAAATGGTACTATTGATTTTTCAAAATAAAATTGAATGGCGTGCGCTTATCCTTCTCCTGTTTTTTTGACGTGACTACGTCTAATAAATCGATGAACGCCGGCTGCACGCACGAAAAAGGATGATTCATTGTCCCGTTACGCTCATTGTACGCTTCCGCCGCATCTATCTCTCTTCCACTCGATTGGAACAACCATCGATTTGACTTTTTCGAGGCACATTAAACTTGAAACACTCCCATTCGTTTCCTACTTTTCCTATCATCGTCCTATCCTCAATAGAATAACACAGATTGGAAGAAGATAATAGCAAACATGTATAAAAGTAGTAATAAACATATTTCAATTAATGAGTGCAAATAAAAGTAAATTTATCAATTAAATTGTAGTTTACATTTCACTCCTTTGTATCCATACAAAATAGTGATAATTCAATAAAAATGATTCAATTTTATTCTTAAAACTATGCAATCATTTCATCGATGTTTTGTTATGACGTTGTCTTGTTAAACTATCGTCCGTAAACCGACTTTACAGACAACCAATTTTTTTTTCTCTGTTAGTGATTTCCGTTCCTTGACTTCCGTCGCATTCACGAAATTACTCTTATAAAATGCCGTATACCGAGAGATGCTGTACATAAAAATGTGTACTCGTGCGTGGGATAGACAAAAACGTAGATGCAATTGGAACATGGTCTTCTGTACATATTGTGACTATTCAGTATATCTCCCCCCCCTCCCCAGAGCTGGATCCAGGTGGCGCGGGGAGGGAGACAGGGGATCTAATGGCATGGGCGGGTCCCGCCATTCCGCTAATTGGCAAACAACAGGAGTGGCGGGCGACACGACCTTTCCTATCGCGCAGCCCCCCCCCCCCTCGTGTAGTACCACGGTAGCCGAGGGCTCTAAGCCTACGGTAGCAGTGGATGGGTGTTCTGACGAAAATTGATTCGTCCGGAATAGCTCAGATTTGTTCGACAGAACATAGTGGTTTTCAGTGCAGCTTTCCGGTATTGACTGAGCACATGATAAGCATGACAAAACAAAACAAAGCCACATAGTTGAATATTCCGTTAATACGCTCGAATGAAACATAAAAAAACATAAAATTATGCGCCAATCATCGTAAGAAATACTGAGTATTATCATATATGCAAAAATTAACCATAGTTACAACATATATTTTGCAGTTTTACAAACTGCTTATTGGCAACTGGTTTCCAAAGAAAAAAAATCTTTCTGTTTCTGTGAATGAGTGGGAGACATTCGCTTGAGCGTACAAGTGTGCTTCGAGTCTGCTTTGTCAACGAGTGAACCCCGACAAATTCTCCTGCCTTTGTTCATGAGCACTGAATCGTTATGAGGTAACTATTTTGGAAACTCCAAGGAGGAGCGATATGTTGAATCGGCTCTATGAGCAAGGTCCTGAACTGGCGCGCAGTTTTTTTTTTAATTGCACGTTGAGTAATCATGAGACTTACAGTTGTGGCCTTAATATTTTTATGGCGCAAGAATGAAGATGCAGGTGTAACGCAAGTCCTTGCGGTGCTTTCAAGATTCTTTACCGCAATTTTCACACCTAAAAGTAGTTCTAAAATCAACAGTTCAAGCGAATTCCACACACACACACAAAAATAACCTTTTAAGGACGAAACGAGACAATGGAACTACCAGTCCATTAATTTCTTAAACCGACTAGCCTCAAGGCTGTCTCAGCATCCCGACGCAGCCAATAAACGGTCGAGTACGTCTGAAACAAAGCCTCAGCTGCGACATTCCGCTTCTTGTTAACTATTAAAGGCAAGCAAATAGAGTTGTTTACTGGTGCCAGGTTGGGCAGCAAAAACCTATGTACAATCACTTCGGGTCATTACTCTATTGGTTTGCTTTATCGTATTACCTTCTGTCCATTTTTAACCACATTTTGATAAGTGTGTTTCTTTTCTTCCATTTTTATTGGCTCATAAACTCACGGGGCGTGTCAAATAACCTAGAATCCATTCATTGATTCATGTCATTCAACTGTTTGCAATAAAGACTGTTGCCATAATATTACGCTTGTTTCTAGACTGTGGCTTTAAAACCAAATAAATAAAATGTGTATACAATAACTTCATACTTGTAAGCACACACATATTAACTAAACGCACTCTTTTAATATTTAACACTTATTTCAAAATAACTTTACCATCGACAGTGCAAGCTCTTTAAATATATTTTTACTAGTGTATATTTCTATATAATTATTGTACAGCGGGACTGTAAGTTTTTTGCAGACAATCAACTAAAAAATTGCTATACTAGTTATACAAATTATATTTCACTGGTATAAAAATACACATTTCATGCTGAACGAAGAACATAATAATACATAAATGTTTTCGTTGACGAGGTTAGATGTTACTACACGTATACCTACTGCACGTATTAATGACACACGAAACTACAGTAAACTCGTGGAATAACATCATGTCAGTGTTAAGAAGACTGCAAGTATCCGCTCTACCTCTCTGGTTCTGGGGTAGAGCGCCTGCCTTGTGACTTGTAGAACCCGGGTTCGCGCCCCGGCTCCTCCAAGGCGGATTGCTCAGACAAAATGGTGGCATTTTCTCTGGTAGGAATACAATCCCTTGTAACAAGTCAGGCTACCAAAGAAACGGTGGGTGGAACAGAAAAAAACCTTCCAGGTGGCTTCCAAATGGGGAGCCCGTTTCTTTTCTTGGGCTCCCCATGCGGTGGCCATTCCTGGGGTTTCTCCGGGGAACGGAGTTTTGCAAAAAAAAATTTTTTTTTTTTTAGTTTTGTAGCGTTTTAGTTTTTAGTAACTGTATCATTATCATTCCAACATGTTATAAATATAACTCAAGCAAACATTTAAAACATTTTAAAAAAAAATTGCTTTTGAACATAACATATTTGAATTAAGTTTGTATCAGTCAGTGAGTTGTATACCGATGTTGTGTGTTCAATCACTTATCGGTATATATTTTCTTGAAGAAACTATTGACCAATACCTCTGGTATGTAGTATTTTAGATTTTTTAGACGAAAAAAGTATTTATAGACACATGAAATTTATTTCTGAAAAACCACATGAATTCAATCAGGAAGATCGTCTTTATCACACTGTTAATGATAATGTATAGGTATATATGTTTTAATTATCTTACAAATAGACGCTTTGCAGTCAAATTTGCAAATGCAATTTCAAGATATTGAGTGTTCCGCAAAGTAGTAGTTTAACTCAACTACTCTTTAATACTTAATAAATGATATTCTAACTGTAATCGGAATTAATCAAGAAAAGATGCTGAAGAAAAAAAAGATAATATGTTTGTGAAACTATTCAGCAAAATATTTCAACTGTATTTCTGGTTTTCAAGTTAACAAACGTCTCTGAATTACGATAGCATTTATTGTATGACATTTTGTAAAAAAACTAATTCAATTAATTAGAATTATCACATAGTAAGAATTTACATTAAACGTGGTGTCCACTTTTAATACCTTCGAGTTATATTGGATGCCAAGTTTTTATTTTTCACCAACATGGAGATAATACTATTAGTTGCATTTGAAGATCTTAGGTCTTATTAAATTTATAACTTTCTCTGCATCAATACCTGATTGTATACTACGTTCTTCAAATTGATTAGATATAGGCTAAAGTAGAATATTGTGTCGCAATTTGGAATTAAATAACTAATTTTGATTCTTAAATTACTATTTTAAAATTTCGGGCTTTTAAATTCCTTTTAAAAATGCTATATTCCTATATAAATTTAATTTGCATGTTATATTTACTAGACGTTCAATCAGTGATACACATTTTATTATATACGTTTTATTACCATTTTTGATGCTTCAGACATAATATCTCGGTTCGATTTATGAATTTCAACTTGCAATTATATAATTAGTGAAACTTTTAAAACCATTAGTAACTATAAAATTTGTAAAAAAATATAACTCTTTTGAATAATCTAGAAACATTCATTGGGAAAAATCTTAAGCAAAAAGTTATTTTTAACTTTTATAATCTACATATTTATTATGTATACTCCATTTTAGTTTCTGTTTAAGATTTTTTTTGAAAACCAAAGTAACCAATTAGCTAATATGAACTTTATCAATCTTTACTTGTCTGTGTGCTGTGTTGTTTCGTGTTTTGTCGTAAAGTTATTTATATGTATCAGTGTATATATTGTGTATTTTTTATGTATGTGTCATAATCCGATTATGAGTGTTGTAAAGCACAAAAAACCGAATTTCAATTTGATAAGACAGTTTTAAAGAAGCAGAATAATATGCTACGCATAGTAATATCTTTTATTTCCTAATATAATAAAATATTTTTTTTGAAAGACTGCAAGCCTGTGCAAAGCCCACCAACATTCCATGTACGAGCCTATGTCTCCCCTATAGCGCCTGTGCTGCTTGCCCTATGCCAACAAACTACACTACAAAAAAATATTTGCCTCGCATTTCAGCATCTTAAAAACAGATTTTGTAGACTTTAAATAATTTAATGTGGACATTAAAAATCTTAATATCTGAGTTTTTTGTGTGTTTGTCACCCTAAAAATGAAATATTACATAAGAAAACCCTTGACTATTTGCGTTGGATTTGAACTCATTAAATAATCATCTACAATTACTTCAAGTATTCCAGTGTGCAAAAAAGTAAATTATATGAAGCTAGTTACGATTTTATGAGTAAGGCCGTTTTCCTCATTCCGTAGAATGTATAAGAAATTTTGGCAGAATTCTCCTTCCTCCATGAAAAACTACCATATGTATTTTTCTTTAAATCTTCGTAATAATCATACAGTGCTGCTCCATATAAACAATTTTTGGAAACATTTCTTTCTTCTCGACCGCGATCTGGACGTTATTTGTAATTGCAACTATCATCGTCAGGAGCGCTATCTGTAAGCTTTAAAGTTAACCTACCGAGTATTCTATACGCTACTTCAAGGGCAATGCCGCTGTACTCTTTCCATTGAGTGTGTACGAAAATATGGCAGAATTCCGTCTCGTCCTTTGAAAGTATGGCAGATTTCCATTATGGTACATTTCCGCCTTTTTTGAAGAGGCCAGACGGAATACTGTCATTATGGTAGTCTTTAAGTATGGTAGTCTACCGCGCCCCCCGAAATTGTAAGAGAAATTTGTGAATTGGTAGTTTCAGCAATAAACAGAAATAAATACCAAAAGGCGTCAATAGTAGTTTTGCGACCTGGTTTTGAAACGAACCTATCCAATAAGTAAATTTTGGGAACATTTTCTTTAGGAAATTACTCTTATTGTATGACGGACTATACATAATTTCGGCAGTAAACCGAAACAACTGTTATCAACTAGTAGAAATCACTAAAGACAGTTTCGTAGGAAATTTTAACATTACCCAGCTACGGGAATATCACATAGGATCAGTTTCTTCAAGTAACGAGTAATTTTAGATGATATGGAGTACATACATGTCTGGGTTAGTGTTACATCATTTCAGGTCATTGGTAAGCGTATGAGATGTAACGACATTTAATTTTATTGTTTTTGTTGGAGTTTTATTGTAATGTGTCCATGGACTAGATTGCATAAAAGCTCTGTGAGATGTGAGAGACCCCCGCCCCCACACAATTACAAGTAAGAGACAGCCCTCAAAAGGTGAAGATTGGACTTAATAATTTTCGCAGCCGGTGAAGACTCGGAATGTGCTTAGTTGTGGCATGTGTCTTCTGTGTCTTAGCAGTACCTTTTACACTTTTTACACACCTGCACGCTGGTGACGCCTGGTGATTATTTTATTCAGTGGTATAAGGTTGAAGTGTCAGTGTAAGTAACTCTGTAATAACTAGGGACCGGAAAAATTCGCGGATTCATTTCGCGTTATGCTAGAATCCAAACAACTGTGCCTGCATGTTGCTTCTGTGATTGGCTTACAGTTTGTCTGAAGGACTTTGAGCCAATGGAAAACCTTCAACCAAAAAAGTATCGAATCGCAAGCGTCCCAGTTGACAGGTGTCACGAGTTAATAGTCAATGAGCAAGTGGCATTTGCCTGAGTGTGTAGGGGGTTGTGGAGTCTATCCTAGGGGTCATTCAAAGCGCGAATTTTTCCAGTCTCTAGTAATAACAATTTATTGATTTTTATTGATGCCAGTGTGGCATTTCTGTATCTCGTCTTTGGCGGAATTGTAGCAGCGCACTTGATTATGATTGATGGCTGGGCTTTTAGGTCAAGGCAGAACGCGCGACGAGGCCCTTTTAGACCGATGAGACCATTAACTATGTATACGAATGCGTCGACCGCGCGCTCTGGCTGCGCAGTAGAACCAGAACTTTTTTTTTTTAAGTCCCTCCAACACTGAATATAACCTTTTTTTTTAAACCATAGAATGGTCTAAACAATATGCAATGGGTACGCAAGTTCAGGCACTGTTAAGGTTGTAAAATATCGTAGCAATTTTGTATATCCGAGCTCAATGCAGTTAAGTGTTACGTATATATTTCGATTACTGGTACTTTTCAATACGTTCTGTGCCAAATAATTACTTCACTATATATATTTTTTTATTGTTAACAAAAACGCGAGTATAGTGGCTGTCGTAGATTTTGCAAGGGCCTAAATATTTTTTTTGAGGACAGTGGATTCCGTGATATATATTTTTTTGTAAATAATTATTTTTATTTTTGATCCCACGCGACATGTTTTGTTTATTAATTATCATATAGAGTAGAACATTTATAATATGCTTACATAAATATTGCAAAATTAATTCATGTGTGTCTGGCTTTCGGATAGATTTCAAAAATATCTGGCCCTCAAAAAAAAGAGGACAGTTGTCCATCACGATCTAAATTAATTGTTATCGATACGATTTTTTGAAGAATAAAAAAAGTTAGGTTGTGATATTATATTACGTATTTCAAAGCTGCCACTGATGATAATGTTAAGTGAAATAGAAAAAAATAAAAAAATAGCAACTATGCCGTGACCAGGATTCGAACCTGGGTTATTGCGGCCACAACGCAATGTACTAACCACTATACGATCACGGCTACAGCGGCTGCTGATGTTTCAGACTACTCTCTTACCGAGAGATTGTTCCTCCGTACCTCCGACACTGACCAGTCGTGCATGACCGCCGCGGTGACTTCTCGGTGTGCAGGACAGTTTGGCTCCGTCCTGCATGATCCGTGTACGCTTCCGTTGTCACGGTGGCAACTGGAGACGGGCGCAGCACTCCGAGAAGTCACCGCTACGGGCCGTCATGCGCGGCGGTCATGCCCGAATGGTCAGCGTCGGAGGAAACAATCTCTCCGTAAGAGAGTAGACCCAAACATCAACAGCCGCTGTAGCCGTGATCGTATAGTGGTTAGTACATTGCGTTGTGGCCGCAATAACCCAGGTTCGAATCCTGGTCACGGCATAGCATGGGCTGCTATTTTTTTTTATTATTTTATATTTCACTTAACATTATCATCAGTGGTAGCTTTGAAATACGTAATATAATATCACAACCCAACCCCCTTTTTTCCCCCCCCCAAAACATCGTATCGAAAACAATTAATTTAGATCGTGATGGACAACTGTACTCTTTTTTTTTTTAGGGTCAGATATCATTTTTGAAACCCATCTGAAAGCCAGACACACATGAATTAATTTTGCAGTATTTATGTAAGCATATTATAAAAGTTATACTCTGTATAATAATTAATAAACAAAACATGTCGCATCGGATCGAAAATAAAAATTATTATTTACAAAAAAAATATTTAAAAAAAAATTAATGAATGAAAAAAATATACGAGTATATTGCTTGAATATAAATGATATTTTTGTGGGCATTTCTGTGAGAATATCTTGGCTTCTAAACACTTTATACTACCTATATGTAAACAAAGACGACGAATACACAGCAGTAAGTACACAGGAAAAAAAAATTGCTGTACTTACACAAAAGATTCCTTTGGAAACCAGTTGCCAAGAAATAGTTTGTAATAATGCAATAAAGATATTGTAAGTTTGTACAACACATGGGCATGGTTATTTTTGCATATATGTATGAAATACGTTTTTCGGGATAATTTTATATTTTAATTGATCTTTCATTCTAGCAAAATATCTTTAATAATGTTCGCCGGCTTTCGCGGCCATTGTCTGAAGTAGCTTGGCTTCTGAGTTGTCCTTGGTGAAGGACGCGGCTACTTCAAAATATATTTAAATCAAGGAAAAGATAATCCATTATTAAACAATTTGAATTTGTTTTATTTGTTATGCTTATCGTGCACGCAATTATTTCTGGAAAGCTATTCAGGCAAGTTCTGGGATAACACAAAGATAAATCCCCAGGTAAGAATCCGGACCCAGTATTATTTCGAACACTATTTTGTAGTGATACAGTTGCTTTCATGTAACTGTTCAAACGTACAAATATATGTAATAGCGTGGGAATACACAGATGGAGCATAAAGTCCGATTCTAGACGTGGGGGGTTGGAGAGTGAAGCCAAAAGGGTAGTAAAGGTACCAATATGGCGGTCTTTTTTTTTTTTTTTTTTTTTTTTTACAAATATATCAGCTGTAGCTATATCGGCGGTTCAATTTGAGAAAATAGGTTTTGGACTTTTTAATATAAATAAACATGTTAACCAGTAATATTTTGATCTAATTTTTCTTCCGAACAGCTTAAGTACAGTCGTTAGTAAAAGCAGGCAAAAACAGCCGATGCCAAGTATGTGAACAAACGTCCGCCATACTGGTATGTGAAAGTCAGGAATAAAAATGAAGAGGGGGGGGGGGAAGGGAGGTAAACAGCTTCACGTCTGACAGCTAGTTCTGCTCCACGTGTATCGTATCCTTCCCTAATCCGTGGGAATTGCCCGAGAAGCGCGTTGCGCCTCCACGACTTCCCACGAAGAGCGTGTCGCAGCTGCGCGATCCGCCGCGACTGGCGGGTGACGGGAGCAATTAGCGACGACACTTCACACGTGGACGAGGGGGGGGGGGGAGGGTGTTTGCGTGATGGGACGCGTTAGGAGGGGGGTGGGGAAACACACACACAGAGCGGCGCAGCCAGGGCAGGACAAGCCGGGCAATCGCCGTCGTCGTGTGGGTATTGGGGCGCTCCAAAAGGTTAACTAAGCAGAAAGGGAAAAAAAGGCTGTGTGCCCGGGTGACAGTTAACAAAATGTTCTAAAACTGCTTGCATCAGGCAACGCCGCGCTGTCACAGAAGCGTTCAGCGCCAGAGGCGGCGGGACAGGGCTAGGGCGTTCGGGCCGGTTCGTGCCGAATGAAACGAGCGCCAGAACTCAACCAACAGAGCGAGCGAGGCACGTGTGTCGGGCTATAACGGGGAGGTAATAAATACATTATTGTAGCCCACTAAGTATCGCAATACATAATTTATTTGCTATGATTTTCTTATTGTCTTCGCTTGTTTTTTTTTTTTTTTTTTGTTTTTTTAAATCCTCAAAGGGAGGGGTCCGGACCCCACGGTACTCCCCTCCCCCTCCCCTTGCTTAGTGCCTGCTGGTAGATCTGACGTCACGAGTGGGCCCCGTGAGTTCGCGCAAGGGTCGTTACCACAACGCCGAAATACCACAACGCCGAAATACCACAACGCCGAAATACCACAACGCCGAAATACCACAACGCCGAAATACCACAACGCCGAAATACCACAACGCCGAAATACCACAACGCCGAAATACCACAACGCCGAAATACCACAACGCCGAAATACCACAACGCCGAAATACCATAACGCCGAATGCCAAATTGACCAAAAAGCCGACAGCTAGAAAACTGCTGTGTACCACAACGCCGAAATACAGTAACGCCGAAAAATGTACCACAACCTAACCTAACCTAGGCTAGCCTTACCTAACCTAACCTTTGTGGCAGTCCTGCAATGACATTTTTCGGCGTTAGTGTATTTCGGCGTTGTGGTAATTCGGCGTTGTGGTACACAGCAGTTTTCTAGCTGTCGGCGTTGTGGTCAATTTGGCATTCGGCGTTATGGTTTTCGACGTCATTGTACGTTCGGCGTTGTGGTGCGTCCCCCTTCGCGCACGGCCTCGCCTCGAGTCACGGCCACGTCGCGCGAGGCGACCGCACGTGATTCACCGCGCTCCCCTCTGCACCTCCCCTCCCCTGCACCTAAAGACCAACAGCTCACGGGCGCGACGCCGGCCGCAAATGAACGTTACTCATCGGTCAGGGCGCTCCAACGCCGCAGCTGACGCGACGCGCCCAAATAAAACATCCGCCTGCACTTAGGGCCGGTGTCACACGAATATGTAATTTGTGAGTAACACCTCTCGTTGTACGGCATTATAGTGGGTGTCAATTCGTGAACGCCACGGAAGTCGAGGAACGGGGAATGTGTAACAACCACATGGCTGCCACCTGTGGAGGACGGCGCGAACCAAAGTTTACAAACTGAATTAATGAATTTTAATAAGATGTACAGTATTTTAATTTTTTTGGTAGAAAACGAGGTCCATTACCCGGGGGGGGGGGGAGGGGGGTTTCCAAGTCTTCTTCGCTTTTATCGGAGCCGTTTCATTGTGTAGTTTAAAATTTCGCTCTGGAATTAGAATGATTCTATATTCGACGTATCTGCTCCGGCAGCTAATTCTAGCGGCGGGTGTGGAAACTGCGCGTGATTCGCGTCAAGAAATGTAGTTGAAAAACACAATTAACGTATATTTATCACGCTCGACATTATTTCTAAGAAATCTATGTTACATTCCGTGTCCGATTTTCGTATTATAAGTGTATTTGCAACATGAGAAGACATGAATTTGCTCGTTACTGAGATTTAGATGTTACGCATCACTGGCGAGTATACTGACAATCAAAATATAAATTCTTGCACAAATTTACGTAAAAAATACTCAGTATTATCTCTAAAAAAATGAATTTTTCATACATGCAAAAGTAACCATAGTTGTACAAATTTACAATATATTTATTGTAGTATTAAAACTATTTATTGGCAACTGGTTTTCAAAGGAATCTTTTGTAAAATTACACAAGAATATTTTCTGTGCAGTTATGAAAATATAAAACATTAACAGCACTGAAATTTGGACGAACAAAACGATAACGATACGAAATTTTATAATGTCAACATAGCACCAGCTACGTCCATGACACAAAGATTTTGGCGGTTATATGAGCAAATAAACTTGGAACTTGAAACTTTCCTACTGCGAAGCCTGTGTGTGTTGTCTATTTTTCATATTGAGTCTATAAAATTTAGACATCCGAGGGTATAAAAATTTGTACCCAGCTGAAATTTGGTAGGATTGTTCAAAACACCATCATAAATGAAATCTAAAAAGTCCTCATCGATACGACACCTGGGAAAAAAATTACTCGGGGTCAAAGGTCATAAATACGGGGGTTTTTTCCGCGATTTTCAGCAAAACGGTAAGTTTTATAATAAAATTAGCCCAGACAAAAATTGTAGATCAGATAATTATCTATAAAAAAAATTTATACTATTTTTCCTGAGAGTCCCCGTTTTTGAGATATGATTCAAAAAGTTGGAAGAGTTGTAATTGGGTGTACGCAGGGTAAATTGAAGTAATATCCCCAACACCAACGAAATACTAAAAAAAAAAATATATTATTCCTACCAACATAATAAAATATTTAAAAGCAAACAGCAGGCAAAGAGGTTCGAAAGACTTTTACGGTTTCTGAAAATTAATTTATTTGAATTCAATTGAGAATCAAGAACATGAAACCTGCAGGATTTATTTAAATAATACAAATAAACCATAAATAAATTATAGAAAGCCAAATATACTTGTACGGGGAACAATTTATTTTTAACGTATTTAACACGTAAACAAACATGGCTTCCACCGTGGTTTCTATAGGTCACAAGGAGTAATGTAAAACGGAAGAGAAAGAGGATTGCCAGGCATACGGGTCCGTGTGCGCATGCACGCCATTTTAAATACTCTGTTCCGTGAGACCCGCATGCGTTCACGTGATCAGTTTCCGTTTCTGTTTCATTTTAAAACGGGCCTGTTCGAAGCGCGCGGTCGCCGAAGGAAGAGCACGACGGAATTCTCGCCATCGTTGAGGGTGATGAAGACCATCAGCTCCAGAGAGGTTCGTTTCACCAGCCAACGCGTACCACCACAATGCTTTAGGACATTTCTAAAAACATTTTCGCTTTATTTCGCCGAACAATGTCCTCAATAAATGAAGTAAAATGACGAACGCCCAGGACGTTTCAATAAAGTTCCCCAAGGTAAAAATAGAGCAGTAATTATAATCAATTATGGTGTTGTTAAAGGGAAGGCAGGTTCACCACTCACATCTTTACGTAAATATTTGATAGTTTAGCAATACTTAAATAAATAATTGAATACGAACACCCTAATTGACATAATGCTAGGTTTCTCCCCACAAATCTGAGCCTTAAAATGTTAATTAAATGTTGTAAAATTACGCAAATACTTCCCAAAACAATTGTATAAAATATTTATATAGCAACTAGGAAATTAAATGTTTTATTTTTAATTTTGTGCGTACAGTAATCTTACTTTTTATGTAAGAAATTCTAAATATCTGTTCAGTGTTGCCACGAGCAGCAGAGTTCTTTTCCCGAAATTAATCCTTATTTCTAGCTTCAAATAGTATTAATAGCGTAAATTCCAGTGGCGAAGCTAGAGGAGATACCGATGGGCCACCACAAGCCTCTCTCGAAACTACAAATGTTTTTATTTATTCTGCCCCCCCCCCCCCCCCCCAAATTTCGTGGTAATATAAACTTGCAATGAAGAGATTAAAGTTAGTTTGTAGTTAGCAGCCGAAAGTTTGCAGGACAGCTGTATCCTGCCGGCATGCAGTTGTGCAGTGGCATGGTTTCACCAGCGAAGTGATCGCCATGCCGTGCGGAAAGTCAGGTATTAGGGAGGCGACCCCAAGGGGGCGAAACTAAGAAAACATAGAAATTTCTTGAACAAAATGACTTATATATTTAAAAAAAAGTAATTTTACAGACATGTTTGAACTTAATTTATGGAATGGTGTATTAACGGAGTGACGTAATTTGGAAAAAAAATGTTTGACAGGGTTGAATTATCTTGGTAACAATGAAATAAGCATGGCTGTCACGTGCGAAGTTTCAGGCGTATGCTCTCGGGTGTACCCTTTTTGCAAATGAAACTGAAGTTATGATTTTCAACCCTCGTCCTTTGCAAATCTGCAGTTTTTAAGCTTTGAAACGAAATTTTAAGCACTTTAACATAGTGTTTTGGTTGTTCCGTATTGGAAAATATATAATCTAAAACATTTGTGGTGAACATTCCCAGCGATGAACGTTCAAAAAAAAATCAAGGTGGACAAACATGTTCTTCCGAAAAGTTAACGACTTTTAGGTTAGTTTTGCCGATAAATACCGCACAGTTAGCTGATTTCCAAAGAAAATAAGAGCGTAGCTAGAGCTGTTGTAGCTAGAGCCACGGAATTTTCGCGCATTCATTTAGTCACAAGCTAGAATGCAAACCTCCACACTGTCGCACTGTGTTCATGATTGAACCGAAGTTATCTGGACACGCCCCTCTACGACCGTGAGCCAACGATGTCCAGCCAGAAGAGAAGTAAGCGAATCAGGTAGTGCCAAATAACAAGGATAAAAATGTTCTCGCTAAGAAATCAACCAATGGGAAAGTAAACATGGGTCGAGCACACCTATAACTTTGAATTCTATCCTGAGGCCAGAGGAATCCGCGAAATTTCCGGGACTCTAGTTATAGCATTGAGTTGCGACTATTTTATCGTCCTCGCTCTCTGCGGGCGACGACAGGTACCTCTCCTGCTCCCACGCGTCCTTCAGCCTCTGGAACTCCTCCAGCCGGCGCGACTCGTGGTCCTTGGAGGACGCCTGCCTGCTCTTCCTGTCCTCGTGCGGGGGCGGCGCGGGGGGCTGCGCGGGCGGGGGCTGGCCCTCCGCCGACCTCTGCCGCCGGAAGAACCCGAACATGGCGGTCGCCCTTCAGCCGCGGGGGCGCCTCGCCCGGGGCATGGCCGGGGGAACGACGCGACTGCTCTGTGCTAGGGCGCGCGGGAGCGACTGTCGTCTGTCTGGCCGGCGAACAGCTGCCGCGCGTTTTGTTGAGGGGCGGAAAGGGGGGGGGGACGGGGTGACGTCACGCGGATGCCGTCGACGGCGGTCGTCAGGTGCGTGGGACGCGACATCTGCGCGGCATGTGTGGCGCGCTCTGATGTCGTGTGACGACGTCGGAAAACGTCACTAGAGCCTTCACTTTTTGTTTGACTACTTTGGATGACGAGTTGTCATCAACATATCGTGGGCTTAGTGGAAAAAGTCGGTAAGTCCAATTTCTGGAAAAAGACTGTTAATTCACTTACCAAGTTTTGTTTGCATAGAATAGGGCTATAATGGACTTGCCGAAATAAAGCTAGAAGAAAACGTCTACAATCATTCATTATTTGGACTTCCAAACGTTTTCTTGGCGAAGATATTGCCCTTACAACTTAATCTGTGAAGTTAACTCATTTTCACAAAAAAGTGGACTTACCAACTTTTTCCACTAAGCCCACGATATTTCCTTTATATGCCAGACAGAATCGTGTCCAGTGGAGAAGGAAAAGGCTTGCGTTTTCCGTCTCAACGATTGTTGACGTGTTAACATCTCAGCTCTCTCGGTGTTGCGGCATTTGGTGGGAGTAACTTCGTGAACGGAACAGAAGTCGCATGGAACGGAAATGTGTAAACCAAGGTGCTGCCATCTGTTGCGGATGGCGCGAACCATGGTTCAAAAAAACCAAGATGGGCAGTATTTTTAATAAAATACCTTGTCGAAAATCAGGTCAGAAGCCGGGGTTTAGTTTTTTTTTTTTCAAGTATTTTTCGCTATTATCGGAGCCATTTCATTATAAAGTTTGAAATTTCGGTCTGCGAACGGATTGATTCGATAGTCGACGAAGCCGCTCCGGCAGTGAATTCTAGCGGCGGGTGAGATTAGCGTCAAGAAATTTAGTTGAAAACACAATTTTCATGTGATTATGACGCTCTGAATTATTTTAAAGAATTCTACGTTATATTTCGTGTCAGAGTTTAGTTATATAAGTGTATTTGGAACATGGGAGCGCATACATTAGCTCGTTAGATATTACTAGAGACCTGCATAATTCGCGGATTCACTGACCTCCAGGATAGACTCTACTACACTCTACACACTCGGGCAAATGCCACCTATTCATTGGCTGCTGACTTGTTATTCGTCTCGACCGAGTGTCTGTGATTCGACACTTCTTTGAGCGAGGGTCTCTAATTGGCCCTCATTACTCCAGATTAACAGTGAACCAGTGGTAGAAGAAGCGCTAAGGTATAATTATTTGAATTGTAGCATATCACGAAATGAATCCGCGAATTTTGCAGGTCTCTAGATATTACACGTCTCTGGCGAGTACTAAAAGACTCGTGCACATTTTTTTTTTACGACCATGAGCCAACGATACCCAGCTAGGAGGGAAGTAAGCGAATCAGGTAGTGCCAATTAACAAGGAGAAAAATTTTCTCGCTAGGAAATCAACCAATGGAAAAGAAACCAATTGGTTTGAGCACACCTATGACTTTGAATCCTACCCTGAGGCCAGACGAATCCGCGAAATTTCTAGGTTTCAATCCATGATGCGCGACAGACACGGTGAACACGGCTCTGGAAGCCGAATTACAAGTTACAAATTGTTCAAACTAGCTCAACGAATCTAGCTATCGTGAGTATTGCTTCAAATATATGTATCGTCAGAAGTTGCCGCTATAAAAATTCATTCACCGTATTTTTTTTTTGATAACATCTCGTATAGGGTTTAGCGGTTGCGTGAAGGCTACACAATGAACGCTCATATTCAGACCCGAAGCGGTACACGAATCCAGAATTTCACACGTATTCGAACCTATTATTCCTCACACCGAGGATTGTCATCCCGTCCATCTAGGCCAGTGACGACTAATTGGCGGCCATCCCAAACAATCTTTCAAAAAACAAATATTATCAGTTGTACTGTCGTGTGTTAGTCATCTGTGGTTGCATGAACGTAGAATGAGTTATTA
This sequence comes from Bacillus rossius redtenbacheri, assembly GCF_032445375.1. NCBI lineage: Eukaryota > Metazoa > Arthropoda > Insecta > Phasmatodea > Bacillidae > Bacillus > Bacillus rossius. The sequence goes on along the minus strand of NC_086337.1, from coordinate 37,185,352 downwards.
GCAAACTCTGTTAAGAAGCCATAATTTTATTGGTTGTTACACAAAAATTTTATTTGTATTCAAGAAATATATATTGTTTTATAGTATTTTTAATACATTTTTTAAAAGGAATTATTTTCCGATACATGACAGATTTTGTTTTTATTAGTGACTGCACAGAAAAATATTTTCTGCACTTTTACAAAAGTTTCCTTTGGAAACCAGTTACCTAGAAACAGTTTGTAATACTACAAGAAATATTTTTTAAATTTGTACAACACAGGGCTGTGGTTATTTTTGCATAATTGAAATACGTTTCTTGAGAAATACTGAGTATTTCCTACGAAAATTGCTGCAAAATGTTATAATTTAATATACGTGTCATTCATGCATAAATGTTTTTAACCCAAGGAAAAGATAATGGAATATTCAATAATATGATTTTATTTGTTTTTTAATGATTATTAATGTGCGCAGTTAATACCGGAAAACAATTCTTGGAACGGTTTACAAATAACTTTAACTATTGGAGTTATTGGCACAACACAATCTTAAATGTCCAGGTAAGAATCTGAACCCAGTAATAACAGCAAACACCATTTTGTAGTGATACAGTTCTTTTCTGTAAATGTATGAATTTTCAAATATCTGTAAGTTTGCGTAATTAATTATGATTCATTTACAAAAAAAAATTACAGTATGTACAAAATATATAAGACTTAGGTTTTTTGATGTAATGTTAATTTATATTTGTCTATTCCTTGGATGAGATTCAATGATATCTGGCCCTTGATTGCCTCTTGAACACAACTTCGGGCCTGGGATTTTATATCTTCACAGACGACGTACGCCAGAGCTTTTTTTTTTTAAGCAGACGACGTCAGGAGCGATTCTATTTTCGTAATGACCTTTTTTTTTATTCGTAGCACCCGCATCGCCCGGAGGGCAAGATAATTCATAACCGCCGTTTGATTCGCGCTCAAGGACTTGCGGCGTCGGCCTATCGGGTCCTTTGGAAGCGTCACGGCATTTTTTTCTTCTTTTCAAAACTACATAATACAAATATTCGTGATATAATTTACAACGAACAGATCAAATTTGTCTAAGTATATATTTTTTTATCGAATAAATAATTTTGCATTACCTACCTTCAGAAGTGATTTCATTTCTAAAAAAAAAAAAACTTTTTTTAAAATTCTTCTTGATTTTTTAAGATTCTTTTTCAACAACTTTTATAGCGTATACTTTTTATTTCAAACCTACAAAATCTTCCATTATTTTCACAAATTAATTTTCCTTACAACTGTATTATTTATATGAGGAATATGGAGTGCGACTGTAGTGTCTTTCTACGGCCCCAAACACGCTCGAACTAAGATTGGATCTTCCAAGCAGAAGCAAATATTAGAAACGCCAGATTTTAGCATTCCCAAAATAGACAAAAGTAAATATTTCTAACACTTGTTTTTTTTTTTGGGGGGGGGGGGAGGAAACCAGCTGCGATGTACAATAAACAGACTTCCCAACCTAAAAACTGTAGAATCGCTTCTTTAAGTCATGTACACGTACACTATTAAAACTTTTTTTTTTCAGCAGGTGGTTTGTTACGATAAAACCAAAGTAAAGTATGAATCACAGCAAAATTATGTTACTGCAAGGTGTGTATGTATGTGTGTGTGTGTATATATATATATACATACTCACATTGGTAGTAAATATTCTTCCTGGTTAAGTTATTTAAAGTTATAATAATGTTTGCTATACAAGCTAGATTATTGTAGTTTTTTTTAACCCAAATAAATATTAACGCCAAAACAATCCAAACGTAACAAACACTTTGCAGTTATAATGCTACTATAGATAAAAAATTTCAGCCCTTAATGCATCCTTATTATTACAATTATAAGTGTAGTACTCTCAATAAAATTGTTCGCAGGCTTTCACGGCCATTGTCTGAAGTAGCTTGGATTCTGGGTTGTAGCCGCGTCCTTGACGAATAATTCACCAATCATTCGCCAAGGACGCGGCTACAACCCAGAAGCCAAGCTACTTCTCAATAGTATTGTTACGAGGACACTAGAGGCGAGGTTACGAGGCAGGCCGGCAGGCCAGCGCAGCCGGGTGGTGGGGGGGGGGGGGGGTTAGGGAAGGCTCCGCCTCCAGGACAGACAAGAGCCCGTCCCTCTGCGGTAATCCGATTATGAGCAGCGCCTTTCTCCGTGTCTCTCGATGGTTCGGCACATTCACATATACCCATCTGCGTGAGGTGGCTTAACTAGGGCGCCATTGTTTTCGGACCTTCGAGTGTTAAGTCGGGGGAATTCTGAGGACGCGACACCTCGGAGGGCTACTCTTGACTTTTTCAGGTGACGCTCACGGTTGGCGGACGTACGCGATGGATCATGCCGAGTCCACAATTAAGTTCTAGACCCTTCTAGAAACCACGCATATCCGTGTTTTCATGATGCAACACAGAACCAACTATTTTATTTATTTGCGGCAACGCGGAAGCGAAGACGATACAGTGCTGGAACATCCGTTTGAAATTTTCCTTGTTATGAAATAATGGTACGCGAAAATGCAACGACGCGAAATAACGGGTAAAGACGAGGTTAAACAAAAAAAAAAAAAAAGCGTACGCGCCTGGATATCATCCGCGATGTTTACGACTCGGGTGAGATGCTATTCGGCCAGTCAGAAGCCGCGGCACTGGCTGCAGACGCGCTCCGACCCAGTGACTGGTCAGTGTTGCTCCGCAGTACAGTCCCTCGACGACGAAACTGGCTCCTCGGATCACCGCGGGGGAAAGTCGTTTCCGCGAAACCATGGACGCATCTTGTTTCTTCCCGCCCTCTTCGCCAAATATACTAGTGATTAGTAGAGACCTGCAAAATTCGCGGATTCATTCGGTGATAGGTTAGAATTCAAACACATATACCTCTTAGATAATTTTGATATCGCCTTACTGTTTATCTGGACGAATCTCAACCAGTTATAATTATAAACCCTCAACCAAAGAAGGATTGAATCACAGACAAACCAGCTGAGACGACTTACAAGCCGGCAGCCAATGAACTTGCGTTATTTGCCCAAGTGTACAAGGGTATGTGCAGTCTATCCTGAAGGCCATCGAAACCGCGAATTTTGCAGGTCTCTAGTGATTAGTAAATCAAACTTTTAATCCTCCCAACAAATATATGAAATTCGTGATTTAACACTCAAATTGTAAAATTAAAAATTTTAATGTAATATTTGGCACTTTAGAGGTCCAAAATGAGTCTTAATTGGGTAATAAAATTAATTTACCACATTTTTTTTCATTTTCTGATTCCCTATGAATACATTTGAAGATAATTTCACTGACATCAAGAAATATCGTTGATATATAATCTGTCTAGCTTTTGTGTCCAGGAATTCAGGAAGGGACACACGTAAAATTGTTTATTTTGTTGGAATTATTTGTAACTGTTCTAATTAAAACTTTATTTTGAATGTTATATAATTATTGGGGGTTAGTTATAAGATATAATTCGCTTGAGATGGCACACACGCGCAGATGGTCCGCTGATGCGTAGGAAAGTGTTTGTTTGTACTCCGTGGACGGGAAGTGCTGACGTCAAGATGCCCCAGCGGCCGAGTACACAGACCTGTGGACATTACCCAGAGTGCTGTGCAAACTAGGCGTGAGTCTGCGACGTGGGGATGTTTCGGGAGAGCCCCGTGTCCCGTGACGTCATGAGAGATAACGCCAGCGACGCATGGTCGGAGACGGGACTCTTGGTCAGTCTGCCGAACCACTTGGACGGGGTCGTTACCACAACGCCGAAAGACCATAACGCCGAATGTCAAAATTGACCACAACGCCGACGGCTAGAAAACTGCTGTGTACCACAACCCCGAAATAACAACTGAATGAATTTGTGTGTGTTTCTTAAATGTACCTTATCACCGAAATACCACAATCAAACCTAACCTAGCGTAATATAACCTAACCTAACTTAACCTATCCTATCCTAGCCTAACCTAACCTAGCCCTACCTAACCTAGTCTAACCTAACCTAACCTTTGTGGCAGTCCTGCAATTACATTTTTCGGCGTTTTTGTATTTCGGCGTTGTGGTAATTCGGCGTTGTGGTACACAGCAGTTTTCTAGCTGTCGGCGTTGTGGTCAATTTGGCATTTCGGCGTTGTGGTATTTCGGCGTTGTGGTGCGTCCCCACTCGGGACGCCATGCCTGCTGCTGTTAGGCGGCTTCACGGATGTGATATGCGCAAGTTGAACTTGGTAAGTAAAAGCGCAGGTGTGGTCGATGGCACTAAGTTCTTTCCTGGGGAACGTACTACGAGGCAGCGCGCACTCGTACCCCCACGCATGTCGTACCCCCACGCATGTCTGGCTGCGAGCAACTGGTAACAGCGGCAGACACAACGTAGCAGTTTATGCACGAGAGAGGGGGGGGGGGGGTCTGACGCAGATAAGCCCCTGTTCCCCAGTGTCCGCCATCAGTCTGCCCGTGCCCTACGACGCGAGCAGGTGCCAGTTACCATCAACGTCGCAACTTGGACTTTCGCCTGGCTCTGAGAGCTCGGAGGCACTAAGGGCGACAATGGCTCGCGCATCGCACGCCTCACAGCCTCTATGCGCGCAGTCTTCGCGTCGGTAACACTCCTCTAAGTAACTTTAAGCGGCGAACCCGTAGTTTCATGGTAGAATACTGAAGATAAAGGCTCCATGCACTTCTTTATACCATTTGCAATACTGTGTTAAAGAAATTTTCATTCCTCAAAAATCCGAGAAAATACTCGTTCTAGCTTTTTTGTCATCGTCCTAGAAGTACGCGTTATAGACAAAACCATGAAACGGTACTTGTACAGACAAGTACAATGTTTCTTAAATGGTATTCGTAATCACACACTTTCAATCAGTCTTGAGCGGTTTGTAAATGTCAGGATTCACTATCCATGACTTGGAATTCCCTAAGCACTGTTGTTAACTCATTAAAAGATAAGGTTAGAGTATTTGACAAAACAGCATAATGGACCCTTAGACTCTTAAATTTGTATAAAAACAGCCATAGGCTATAAAAAAGAAAATCGTTACCAAAGAAGTAACATTAATTTCTTTATTCTTGGCTACGTATCGTTTTCCACATGATCAATTACTTTTTGATTTGTAAACATCTTAGTTCTAGGTATACGACATATGGTAAGAGCAATTTCGTGAAAAAGGAACGGAAGTCGATAAACGGAAATGTGGGACAAAGATGACGGACCTACGTGTAGCAAAATAAACCCGTATATAGTCACTTTCATAAACATTAGAAACATACCAAACGTATAGGTGTGCCGAATGAATCTTTATGATAATGAAACAACCCTGAAATATTTTTGGTAAACTAAAATAGTCACAGCAAAAAAAAAAACAAGTGTTGAAATACATAATAAAACTGACATTACACTTTTCATAATACATAGTTTCTTCCCATACCCCAAAAGTCTCATTAGCGCTGTGGTAAAATGCGTGCTTGTACTTAAAGGAACGTGGTTCTAATCTCGTCAATGGAATTTTTTAAATATTTACTAAAATTATAATATAATGATATTGAATCAACTCAATAAGGTTAAGGTTTGCTGTTATAAAGTATTTACATACTTAATTCAGTCGTTTGGGCAAAACAATATACAAACATATACTTAATGTTATAATACGTGTTTTAAAATTATTCAGGTTAACATTTAAGTAATACCATGTAAGTATAATTTCTAACGTGTGCAGAAACTTTATAGTATTAACTGTTTAGTGAATTTTAACAATATGGACAGTATTTTAATAAAATTGTTTTTTGAAAATCATGTCTAAATCCATGGTTTAGTTGTTTTTTTTCCGAGTATTTTATCAGAACCATGTTGCTATCTGTGCATGATGGCGACAAGCAATGTTTACGATTCAGGCAGCGAATTCTAGCGGCGGGCGTAAAATGTAAGTTTGCATGTACTTGAGCGAATATTTTATTGATCAACACAATTTATCACGCTCGGCATTATTTTCAAGAATTTTACTTAAAATTTCGTGTTCTAGTTTCGCAATAAAGTTTATTTTTAACATTGAACAACATGAGAACACATGAATTTGTTCGCTATCAAGGTGAGATGGGTACACATCACTGGCGAGTACTGAAAAACTAGTTCACATTTTTTTTAAAAATTCAATAAAAGCCAGGATTTTTTTGAAAAACAGCAAAACAACTAATAAAAATCAATAAATTTGGTTTGCTAGGCTCTGAGTGAAATCAACAAACTTAGTTTAATTTTTTTTTTTACTTATTACTTATTTAATAGTTTCTCTCTAGTAATTCACTTGTAAATAAATAATAATTGTCAAAATAATAGAGAAATAATCGTAATAAAAAGTATTTTATTTTAATATATTACTTAAATCACAATCACATTAATATTAGGCCTATGAATAGTTCCGGGAAATTTTTATGTGTTAAAATATAATGTGTATAACTTAATTTTGGCTAAAAATAAATAAATGTTTGAATGTAAGTTACAACAACAAACAATATTATCTTGATTTCACACTCATTTTAATGCTCTTTTTTAAAATACATGCTATTTTAACACTAACCATATCATAATGCTGGTTTTAGTAACATTTATTATTTTGTAATTATTTCACATATTATTTAACCCCACTTTTATTCATTTCATTTCATCAGTGAACCATTTTATCTCTAATCAGGCATTAAGTTAAACGACATTACGGCCAAAAAAAAAAAAAAACACTACGGACGTAAACGTTGAAATCGAAGGATTAAATACAATTTTTGAAGGGGAAAAACGACTAACAGGAATTAAGTAACGAAAGATAAAAATAAAAAGCATTTTAAAAAGAGTCGATTTGTCGCAAAGTATGTCATATAAACAACTAATTGTGACTTTTCTTAGTGCTTCCTAACTTTATGTACCTAATAGTTTCTCGTAGAGAGAGAGAGAGACAGCAATAATATCAAACATAGGTACTACACATATTCACCTACCTAATAATATGACAAATCCAATCCCTGCCCCGAAATTAACTAAAATTTTGCAGTTTTGTGAGTTTGTGACCAATTGAAATTGCGTTGGGTGCGAAAATAAATATAGCCTTAAACTGGTATAAATTGCTGCATCTCTACGAGACACATAATAGCTTTTCTATAATGCTATATTTTAATTTAAATTGGGAACGGAGATGGCAATGGCAGCTCGACGAATTTTCTTGGATTTGTCATTATATTAATAGGTAGGTGAATATGTGTGGTAGTACCTATATTTTATATTATTGCTGTTTCTATCTCTACGAGAAATAACGGGTACATAAAGGTAGGAAGCTCTAAGAAAAGTAATAAATGAAGGGCTCGAAATTGAGTTGTTCTCACCCAATGGTATGTGAAGCCCCCTATAATTTTGGTGCAGAGAGTTCCCTTAAATTCCGACAGATGGCAGCACTACGCTCATTTCAAATTATTGTAATGCAGTCTGATTCAGGCAAACTATGATCATAAGTGACAATAATGGCGGCTAAGTGAGGTCTTGTTTTTAATGCAGTGCGAAAAGAAAATGTATATTCTGGTGTTTTTAGCGAAGAAAGCAGTGGTGGTGAAGTGTTGAATGATTCAGATAAAGACACAGAATTTTTGTTCCACCAATTAAAAAACGACTTTATCCTCTTGGAAGTTATTCAGAGGTAAGTAAAAATTAAAAAATATTCATATAAACTATGTTATGTGCAGCAGCTACCATGTTTGAGATGATTTTGTGTTTTTTGTACATTTTCATAGAGAAAATGTATGTGACGTATAACGGCAGTTTGGAATGCATATCAAAGAAAAAGGGCGTCGAACCAGCTTCCTGGAGAGTTTCAGACGATGTCTTTCTACGAAGTATGGTTCTGTCAGACCGATTGAAGAAACTAAACTGAAAGATGTACTGCCATGTCTTCCCTGGGTACCTCCAGCATATCATGAATTTTACAAGAACTTGAAAGTTATGCACAAAGTTTAAATAAAGCCTTGTTTAACGAACATAGTTCTCTAATAATTGCTTAGTGACCAAAGAACAGATAAATGTTTTTTTGAAAGCTCAAGTATTCCACACAAACTACTTTCTTTAATACGTATAAGTTTCAAAAAGTTATAAAAACTGAGTTATTTGTTGCTATTTCTGAATTTATATTAGGAATTATACTAATTATATATATATATATATATATATAAACAGTGTTAACTTAATCATTGTACATATGCATGTAAACGATGATAACTGCAGAAATTTATTGAATCTACTAAAAAAATATAAAAATATTATTTTTAACATGTAAACAATTTTTAATTTTTTTTGCTGATAGATTTTATATCTCGATAGTTACAAGAAAGTATATATAAAAAAACCAACAATTCTCACTTGGCAATTTATAAATGTTAACAAGATTTTTGTAAAAACACTGTATCTTAAAAGTAGTAAAATGTTACTTAACATATTTTACACCCGAGACCTTCAATTAGATATATGACAAACGTCGTGACAAATCAACCCTTTTTAAAATGGTTTTTTATTTTTATCTTTCATTTTCCAATAATTTAATTTAATCCTTTTTCGATTACAATGTTTACATCTGTCGTGGGTTTTTATTTCCAAATTTTTAATTTATGCTTTTTTATTAACTTTTTAGTGAATTCTACGTTTTTATTTAAATATCTGCATATAACTGCAACTGTTTTATTTTTTTCCTGTGAGAATAAATAATTATAGAAACAACGTAATAACAATTAATAATAGAGCTGTACAGATTTACAAAAAATTTCCGATATGCCGATACGCCGATATGCCAATACCACTGTTGCCGATGCATCGATTCCGAACTGATACAGGAGAAAACACATTTTGTTTAAAAAAAATCATAATTTGACTAGATTACCCAAAATAACTTATTCTAAGAAAAGCTTGCAATGCATATGCATATTTATTTTAGTTTATAAACGGAACATAACCTCTCTTTTTTAACTCTATTTTTAGCTTGTTTTCCATTGTTTGTTTACGACCGTTAAAGTTGCTTATTTAAACATGAAATTAAATGGATTCTGGGAAATTTAGTTTTCAAATATGTAATTATATAAAATAAGATTATTTAATAATATGTAGCTATGAAATATGTTTCACAAAATATGAAGTTTAAAGCAATGAATTTAAAATGCGCAACGAGACTTTTTTACATGTTTACTTTTCAAGAACGGGAATGCCAATACCATCTTCGCGTGTGGGGGCGAAAATTTACGGCACCAAACATTTATATGGAAATGCGTTTCATGTGGTCGGTTTACATGAGAAACACTAAAAGTAATTTACGTTGTGCGAACTCCTAATTTATTTTGGTATTATTTTTTATTCAATTTTAAATAAAGTATAATTTTTATTGATTTTATTTACAATTTGATTTTTATGGAAAAAAAAGCGCTCAAACATTGTTCACTAGCTACGTGCCTCCATGTAACTTCCGACGATGATCATCAGACCCTTAGCAGTTCGTGTTACAGAAGCAGAAGGAAAAAAAAAGTTTATTACGGCGTCATCTGGCGAGTTAACACCGTAACACCTATCTTACAACCATCGCCGATGAATCACAAACCTTTTTACAGAAATCCGTATCTAAATCGGTCAAACCGTTTTTGGAGATAAATGAGAACAATCTTTTATTTATTTTTTGCACACAAACAACCTCTCACCCTAAACGCATACACCTTCCCCGTCCCGTCGTCGGTAAATATCTAACAACAGTAGCTCTTTTTAACTTCAAACTTTATGAAAACCTATGTAAGATTTAAGTTATTTTTCATGTATTTGTCAATTGTTTCAAATTTAAAAAAAAATGTTTGCATTAGTCAAAATAGCGCTAGCTGTTTAAAGTGTCTGAATGCACTCGCACACAAAGCTTGATTTTTTTAGTGCTACATTTGTCCTGTTTAATTTAGTGAATTGTAATCAATGTGAAATAAAAGAGGAAAATAATTTTTAATAAAATTATCCGGGTCTCTAATACAAACAGGATCCTGTTTAGCCTCGCAGCTACCACTAAGTTCCTTAAGGCATGCCTATAAATAAAAGTCTGAATCACTCAAGAGCTCGCTGCTTCGAACGTACATACGTGCACCTCGCGAACTTTCCGAACAGGCGACCCGCGGGGCAGGAAACTGCACGCGCAGCGGGGCCGCGGCACGCAGGCACGTGCAGGCACGTGCAGGCACGTGCAGGCACGAACGACTCGCGACCCCTGGCACGGCGCCTGCATCTCGCCTGTGCCCCGCTGAGCCACGGACGGTCGCCCGGGCACACTCCACTTGCCCTAAAGTCATTCGACCTAAAATGAATTTCGGCTGAATGCCTGTTAGGTCGAATGACTAGTAGGGCAAATGACTTTTAGGCGAATTGACTTTTAGGGCAAGTGACGTTTAGAAGATATGACTTTTAGGGCAAATGACTTTTAGGGCAACTGACTTTTAGGTCAAGTGACGTTTAGGAGATATGACTTTTAGGGCAAATGACTTTTAGGTCAAATGACTTTTAGGTCAAATGACTGAAGGATCATTTTAAATTTTAGGTCAAGTGACGTTTAGGAGATATGAATTTTAGGTCAAATGACGCGCACCGGCTCCGCCTACCCGGACACACACACGGTGCGCAGAGCTTCAGGAAAAACCACACGATTTCGAAACTACTCAAGATATCCGAGTGGGGTTTGCTTACGGAAAAGCATTTAAGAGCTCGCTGTGGGCCGAAAAGTAGGTACTATTGATTTCGGATTAAGTTTTTAAACTGTATTTTTAAAAGAGTTAAAATTGCCGAAACGCATGTTTTCAGAGTAATTTTTAAGCGTAAAACAACCCGGTACCGATTCTTGAAAGTACTTAAGGGACTTGCATTTCACCTTTATCTTTATTTCTCGGCCATGTAATGTTACGGTCACCGCTCAAATTTAACAGTTATCCTGTGTCGACGAGAAGACAGCGCGCCAGTCCAGAAGAGACTCCGCGCTAGAAGCACCAGCGAGCGTCGCGCTTATCATCCCGCCCCACTAAAGCTCGTCGCCCACTGCGCCGCGCCGCGCAGCCCTGGAAAGAATTCCGGCTCAACAGTTTGCATGTATTTAAACCAGGATGCGCCCACTCCGGCCCTGTCCGCCGCGGAATTGTTCCGGCGCCGGAACTCCCGGGAGAATTCGGAGCGGAATATTTCTGCGCGGCGCGGCGGCTCGCTACAGTGTGCGGTGGCAGACGGAGGAAAATTTGGGCTGACACCACCTTCGGGTGCCTTCGGTGCCACTCGGTCATGATCGGTATCTTTGTTGAGTCTGTTTATGAGATCTGCGCACGTGGCCGTACTTATCTAGAGTAAAAAGATTAGTTCAGGTAAAGTTTGAGAATTTATTACTTTATTTAATATCTTTAATGTGTCTATATTAATGGGATTATCCTTTGTTTGTTTAAAACAAAACCAGTCACGCGCTACACCTGTACACCAGGTCAACACTGAAGGAACTGAGCGTTCGGAATGATAAAACGGCGTCTGTAGTGTGCGACCCCCACGAGCGGAACCTTCGGAAACTCCCGCAGGGCTGCGCGGCGCGCTGTAGTGGGCCCTGACGAGGCGGCTCCGTTCCGGAACGAATGTTCTTGCCTGCCGGCGGAATGTGACCGCCACCTGAACGTTGTTCCGAATTTGACCTCATCAACTCCACTATATGTTTTTTTTTTAAGGTAGATTTGTCGAAGAAGGACTGCCTATTGCAGTCGTTACCATAGTGCGACTTGCGAAGAATAACTAGTCCTAGTTTTCCGTTCCAATGTCTCTAGACCCCAAAACCATCGATAACCGTAACTCCTCTCTCTCTATCTCTCTCTCTCTTTCTATATATATATATATTAGCAGAACCCAGCAGACGTTGTCCTAACTGCGTACATTTATTTTATTCTCAAATAATTACCAGTGTTTAATGTTTATTGACGGATAAGGTGTTCAAAGATAGTTTAACTGCGTTTGATAAAAATTTCATTTGCCTACAATAAGAATAATACTTATTCATATAGCACTTACATTTCATACTGGTTTACCAATTATTAATTATAATCACAATCACTATTTGTTATTATTAAACTTACTCACCAATTAATAATCAGTCACAATCAGTATTTGTTTTTATTTATTTTATTTTTTCTTCAGTTATAGCTTTGAATATATATACTGTATAGAAGTCACGAGTGGATAGGATTTACTCACGTTTTTCAAAAGCGTATGATGAGCAGCTTGGGAACTTCACCGCTGCAGTGCGCTGCCGTAACGCCCTGTATCGTCTTAGTTGTTATTTACACGTTAGAGCGCAGCTCTGTCGCCCGCTGTCATTCCCCGCACCCTCCACCTATCATTCACTGCAGCTCAAGTTCGTTCAACGGGAGGGGGAAGGGGTGTTTGAAGAGTTCGACACTTGTCCGCCAGGGACCACCACGAGTCGATGCCCTAGAGATGGTGGCGATTGCGGCGGTGAATTAACCAACTACCTCAAAACCGTATTAGAAATTTTAACCTGGGCTGGCGACTTCTATTCAGTATATATATATTCGAAGGTTATAGCAAAACTAGCTTTTACCCGCGGCTTCACTTGCATTGAAGCCATTAGATAAGTATCAGAGATCATTACAATAGAAATGAATCAATAAAATATATTTCTCTGTAACAAAAATAAATAATTTTGAATTTTGAATTTTGACCGTCGATAATAGAGTGTAACGGTATTACAGTAGGTACTCAGGGTTGGAACTTCATAACTGGAATGCTAGATGGCGTTAAAGTAGCTAGATTTTGAGATTTTTTGACAAACATTTTTTTATCTTTCGTAAAAAATATTTTTTTTTCAATAAAAAGTATCCTATGTTACTTCTAATACCTCCAAGAAAATGTGTACAAAGTTTAATGATGATCGGTTAAGTAGTTTTTGCGTGAAAGCGTAAGAAACAAACTTACATTCACATTTATAATATTAGTAGGGATATATATTGTATTTTTTTTATTTTTTTTTATTTTTTAACAGGCGCCCTCTGATTTCGGGGGCCCAACAAAAAAAATCATCAATTTAATACCATGTATATGTTATCTGTGTCAAATGTTACCCTTCATGTGTGTACCTTACCAACTGATCCTATTAAAGGACGGGAATTTTTTGGCAGGGTGGACCCCCTGGGGGGTTCCCCCATTTAAAAAAAAAAAAAAAATTAAAATAATAACATTCAAGGAACCCAACGGACAAAACAGGAAACAAAAGCGCTATGCACATGGCCCAGGTGGGCGAGAGGGTGACAGATTGGTGTCGATGATTGCAGGGTCCCTCCGACGATTCCGTCCCTGGGGCCCAGCTACTTGTTGGGTTGGTGGTGTCGGTAGAGGTCAGTCAGTCAGTCAGTCAGTCAGTCAGTCAGTCAGTCAGGGAGTCGGGTCACAGTGATGGGGCCGAGCTGTTGATGGGGCAGATCGGGAAAAATTGTAGAAATAACTGACGTATAAGACTTCCAAAGTTAGTTAGTTAACCCTCTACTGCATGAATTTTTTTTATCTTTATGGAAAAAAAAAATATTTGTTTATCTTTTACAGCCAAAACATTTTTAAAGTTTTAAACTAAATTTTTAGATTTTTTTACTTAATAAAATTGATTTGTGTCATGTATCTCACAATATGCAGATATCGGAAGAAAAAAATAATGTAATGTAAAAATATCTTCAACTGAACATTTTCGTCCAATAAATAATATTAATTGACAATAGGTAATATACACAAAAGACTTATATTTTTGTTTATGTAATGATCATCAGGGGTTGCCAGAAATGGTTTCTGTAGCTTGTGCCACATATGGAACCCAATGCAGCTGCTGTCCTGGAGTCTGGAGTAATTTCGTTTGTGGAGAAAAATCTAAAATGCTTTATGCCATATGTGTCACAGTATGTAGTAGAGGGTTAAGTCGCGTGTGATACAAATTTCATTTACCTAAAAATAAAAGAATAATAATAATTTTCTAGCTGCAGTAAACCGTGTTTGCCGGGCTGAACACAGGGTTATATCGATATATGACAGTGTGGTGCACATAGAAAAATGACACACAATTACTGTTTGTAAATATATGACTCATGATTTTTTTATTGCTTACCGATGGTGATCGGTTGAACTGTTTAGAAGTTGATGGCGCTGCAGCGCCATCTAGCGGCGAGTTACAAAAAATGGATACCAGAAAAACCTTCTCCATGAAAAAACCACTTCGATGTGTCAACTTTCATGGCGATCGGTCAAACTGTTTCGGAGTTTATCGACGTCATACATACATAATTGTGACTTGATGTAGGCTTTTGGACATACGCCATTTCTAAGCACATGTATGTCTGTAGAAGAAAACTACAAAAACACAAATGACAAAAACACAAATTAAGAAAAAAATTGCTGTTGTCAGGATATAAACACCACACAATACTCCACAACTTCAGCCCCTACTCAGTCGCACCTGTATTTTCGTACCATGTGCGTCTCTGCCTGAGGACGGGAGCAGATAGCAGTTCCCGAACCGTCGCTTGTTTCTGTTTAAGAAAACTGTTGTGTTTGTTTCGTCTTTTCGTTCTGTCGTTTTTTGTCTCGGTTTGACTGTTGTGCTGAATTTTTTTGGGTTCAATATTTTTGTGCTGTCATCATTTGTGGTTTTTTTCGTTCTCTTCTGTTTTTTGGAAAACTATTGTGTTTGTTTTCGTCTTTCCGTTTTTCTGTGTTTTTGTCTCGTTTCAACTGTTGTGCTGAATTTTTTGGGTTCGGTGTTTTGGTGCTGTCATCATTTGTGGGTTTTTTTCGTTTTGTTAGTCAATTTTTCTTTGTTTTTTCTTTGTTTGATGATCATATTCCTGCTGTGGAGTATTGTGTGGTATTTATATACTGACAACAGTAATTTTTTGCTTAATTTGTGTTTTTTGTAGTTTTCTTCTACAGACATACATGTGCTTAGCAATGGCGTATGACCAAAAGCCTTCATCAAGTCATGCACTCCCATTGCACAAATCTTTCAAAGATAATATATATAATTGTGGTGATTTAATTAGTAATGTAATTAATAGCCATAAATAAAACTTATAAAATTAATTGGGCTATACTTACGGGTCGAATCCATTTTATTTCATTATACCTCTAAAGAGTAGCACCAAAAATATTTTTGGAACATCAACCATTAGGTCAAGATGTGGAAAAATGGTGTTTGAAGGGCAATAAATGTTACAATTACCTTAAAAGGCACGGTTTTAAGACATTCTGAGTTATCGTAAACCTTCTAAATTTACCTAAAAAAATTATTTAAATTTCTTGTTAGAACAAACCCATAACGACGAAATTTAGGTCACAGAAAAAAATCGTTAATGCCTTAGTAGACACAATACCGAGCCCGTTCAAGATTGTTTTAAATCTTATGAATATTACCAAAATTACGTCTCAAAAGTTTTTAATAACTACAAACCTTAGTGCAGGGGGTGAATATTTTGTTTTAATGGTTAGCTTATGGGAGTAAATGGGTGTATTTTTTTCATGGGAGTTTTCACTAGCTCAATAGAACACAACCTACGTACCTGCACCAAACACGTTTCAAGCTCATCACCATGTCATTCTTTACGAGAATATTCTAAAAACTCTACGAAAATGCTGGTTACATGGAATTAAAAACTTCGAAACATTTTGGACACATAGACTATGCAAACATTTTTGATCGATTATTTTAGAATATTTAGTAGGTATAGATTAAGTTTTTGGACTTAACGTTTCCATAGATATTCCAGAAGTTTCTAGAATGTTATAAAATAAGTATTGACTTATAAATATACCTGAGCCTGTTCTCTGAGCCAAAAGAGATTATTTTATTAGGTGCTACCATGATACTTTATTAAGATAAGAAATTACTATGATAAAAACATTGAAACCGTTCCTTGAAACTTGAATGCGTGGAAGTTAGAAAGCCGCATGTTTTCTGAAAAGTGCATAGACAGCACTGAGACAAGCGCCAAACGAACTGCTGTAAGCGAGTTTAACTTGGAGGTTAATCGATTCTTTCCCTTCTGTCCTGGCAGGTCATGCAAAATATTTTCATCTTGTCTCATCGCCTTGCTTTTGCTTTTTTTTTTTCCCTCCTTCCTTTGTTTGCAGTGACGGAAGTAGAACGCTCTCGGCCCTCGCCAGTTCTTTATTTAGCGGCCAAGAGAGTAGCAAAACAACGCGCGCGCTAAATACTTCTCCATCCGCGGGATCCACGCATAGCTTAGAAACACCACTAACAGTCACAACTTAGATTTCTCGAGAAAGAAAAACCACATAACTTAGAGCTGTTATAAGTTAGAATGATATTAACTTAGAAACACGTAACTTGGAAACACACTATGCTACACTATTAAACTTAGAACAGCCGTAACTTAGAAAATCATTTCTTAAAACCAAAACAATTTAGAAACACGTAACTTAGAACTGTCATAACTTAGAAATACGTAACTTAGAAATGTTATAAATTAGAAACACGTAACTTAGAACTGTTATAACTTAGAAAAAGGTAACTTATAAACACACAACTTCGAAACACATAAACTTTAAACACGCAACTTAGAACAGGCATAATATGAAAATTATATTATGTGTTCCAAGAAGTGTGTTTCCAAGTCCCCTCCATCCGCGACAGATTATCTCGCCCATCATCTTGTTGACCGCATTGAACCCGATGTGCTACTTCTCTCATTACTACACTGCAAAAAAATAATAAATGGAATGAAATAACCATGCAAAGTTACAGATATTATAAATATGTACATTTACATGGAAACAAATGTTTCACTACAAAAAAAAATGTTTGTGGTTACACTGGAGTTCGGATCGTAAGCCCGGGAATTTATGCATTGTGTAGTCCCAGTATATATTTTAGTTAAAGTGGTTTGTAAACCATTTCCTGAACAGCTACCCAGAATTAACTGCGCTCAATAAAATAATAAACCTATTGTCTAATTGTTGATACACACACACACACACACACTTTTAAATCACCATGGTAATTCCCTGGTAATTATTTGTTCCCTTAGTAAGGGAACAATCGAATCCGTTCTATTTGTTTGTAAATCTTATAATTTTTATCTAAAAAATTTTGTCTGAAACTATTTTTGATTATACAAACCATTATTGCAATGGTTTGAAATACCTTGGGTTTTTGGAATGAGGAAATAAATAAAACTTCCCTATCCAGTACACTATCGAATCCATTTTTATTCTTGTTTAACTGTACAAATATTGACTAAAACTATACTTAAAACAATTTTTTGTTTACTCAACCATTACTGCAAGGTGTAGAAATAAAAAGGTTTGAAAGTATAAAGTAATCATTACTTTTTTAAAAATAGATTTACCATCATAATAGTTAAATATATGGTATTAATTTATAACTTAATCTAAAACTTAGGCTGAAACAATTTTTGAAGAAACGAATTATTACCGTAAAAATTTGAGTTGAAACTAAAAAAAATTCAATTTTTTTTCATAGTATCAAATTTGTTTCAATTTATTTCGAACCATCTTAAAATCATCTTAAACCTTGGTGCAAAGCAAATTTTCATACGACTACGTCATTAGTGCAAGGGATGAAACATAGTGTTTGAAGGTGAAAAAAATTATTAAATAATTACCTTCTTTGGCATATAAAATGAAATTCGTTCTAAACTATTTAATACTCCGTTGTAAACTATGCAATTCTGGATACATTGATTTTAAAATGATCGTAATATTTTAGCTGCATGAAAATTAGCAAATATGTTGTTATGTACATAAAGTTCTTAAATAAAATTTTCCAGAAATTTATAGAAGCCCCCAAAATATTTCCAGAATAAATAGGTGCTTCGAAATCTACCTAAGCCTGTAGGCTGTGCCAAAGCATTAGAGTCCCGGAAATTTCGCGGATTCCTCTGGCCTCAGGATAGGATTCAAAGTTATAGGTGTGCTCGACCCATGTTTACTTTCCCATTGGTTGATTTCTTAGCGAGAACATTTTTATCCTTGTTATGTGGCACTACCTGATTCGCTTACTTCTCTCCTAGCTGGACATCGTTGGCTCACGGTCGTAAAGGGGGCGTGTCCAGATAACTGCGGTCCAATCATGAACACAGTGTAACAGTGTGGAGGTTTGCATTCTAGCTTGCGACTAAATGAATGCGCGAAAATTCCGTGGCTCAAGGAATCAGTAGAGACATGCAAAATTCGCGGATTCATTTCGCGATAGGCTAGCATCAAAACAACTATACCTTCGTACCGCTTCTGCGATTGGCCCACATTTTATCCGGGGAACTGTGAGCCGATGGGGAAACACCAAACCAAGAAAGTGCCTAATTACGGACAGCCTAGTTGAGACGTCTCGCGCGTCAGTAGCCAATGAACAGGTGTCATTTCCGCAAGTATTTAAAGGACTGTGGAGTCTATCCTAGAGGTCAATGAATCCGCGAATTTTTCCGGTCTCTAGGAATCAGTCGTGCGCAGTGGTGTCGTGGCGCCCCAAGGTGTCCCCCCCCCCCCTACTCCTGTAGCTTGTCCCGGCGGGCAGTTTGTTTTCGGAGGAGCTCGTGTGGCCATCCCGGCATCGGGCGCCAAGAGGCCACGCTCGTCAAGACGCGGCGACCTTGATACAGCCGGATGTCCGGCAGATGCACGAGTATTTCGGTCGTGTCCGAATTCCCCCGCCCACCACCTTCTCTCCAACCACCCGCCCAGAAGTGTGAATGTTTGGTTGCGCGATCCTTCCTTCTGTTTGGCGACGAGTAGAGATGAGAAGACTTTGTGCTCGTTGCACAGAAAACTTTTTTTTAATTTTATACTTTAACCAAAGATTCCTTTGGAAATCACTTGCCAAACATTATTTTTTTTTTTAAATACTGCATTGGAATGGTTATTTAGGCATTTATGAAATACTATTTTGGAAACAGTACTGAATAAAGGTCATATAGTCGCGCCTGATTAATGTTTAATAAAACGTTGTTGGTTTTAACGTGACAACGTCTAATAAATCGACGAACGCCGGCTGCACGCACGAAAAAGTGTCCCGTGACGCTCATTGTTCCGTTACGCTGTGTCCCGTTACGATCAATGTACGCTTGCGCCGCACCGACAGAAGTGAAAACCTAAAACTTTGTTTATAAATGTGTAATATGAAATAATTTCTACGTCAAATGTACGTAAGAAAATGAATCTGATTACTAGTATAATTTCAAGTATTTATTCTTTTATTATTAAAATAAAAATGTTTCAATTTTTTTCATAAAAGTATGCAATCATTTTATCAATGTTTTGTTATGACGTCACGTTAAACTATCGTCCGTAAACCGACTTTACAGACAACCAATTTTTTTAAAACCATTCGAAAAATAATCGAAATTCAACAATTGACCTTTATTTTTAATCATGCTTATATATGTGCCAAGTTAAAACTGGAAAACTATTCAGGTAATGGTTTACAGATAACTTGAACTAAAATAGAAATATATTAATTTACAAATATCATTAATTTTACATGATGATATAGTT
Source organism: Bacillus rossius redtenbacheri (assembly GCF_032445375.1). Lineage (NCBI taxonomy): Eukaryota > Metazoa > Arthropoda > Insecta > Phasmatodea > Bacillidae > Bacillus > Bacillus rossius. The sequence goes on along the minus strand of NC_086337.1, from coordinate 37,165,727 downwards.
TCATTTACAAAAAAAATAGTACAGCGTATGTTGACCTTAACAAAACTATACTCTTGTATGCATCCAAATCAGGCGCGAAATAAGGCCGTGTCCGAATTCCGCTGAAATACGTATTTTTTTATGTGTGCTTGACCCTGGTAGTGACATTACACAGACTGTCTGAATTGGAAGTGAAGTATGATGGCGTGCAAGTAAAATAATATGTGTATACCTCTCGCGTACTTTCAGGCAAATAAGCGTTGCCATTTGGAAAAATCGTTTTGTAAATTGTATTTTACTGAACACTTAAGTATTTAAAAGACTTGAAAATAAGTTTCACTTGATATATTTCGCCAGAATTATAATATTAAATAAACAAATTCAATTTTAACAAGTTTATAAGAATATTTCAACCAAAATATGCACATGTACAGATCATAAGGTACGTAATAAAGGTAGAAAATTAAGTAGATTTCCATACATTTTGGGTTTTGGGTAATTGAAATTTTATTTTAATGCGCTCTTGTTTAATATAGATCTATATGAACATAATTGCAATAAAAGCGCGAGAAAAAATTATAGGAGATATTTCTTCAACCATGTCCTAAAATCAGCAGTTTGAGATATGACTTTCTAATAATTCGTTACCAATGGCCTGGATATCAATTTTCTCAACTGATTCTTTTAAAAAATACTTGCCTGTCGCATGCAATTATATTTATAGTATTTGGACCAAAATTCATTTCTGGGTTTTTCTCAGTATGTTGAAGTTTTTGCGCATGAACAGAATAATTCACACAGGTTGTCAAAGTAGAAAAATATGTACACTTAACTTGTAAAAGTTCCCTGTATATTACACTTTTGGTTTTTTATAGAAAATAATCATTTACGCTTCAGGTAAATCAATTTTTGGTTCATAATTATCTTCAAAACCATTGTAGATATCACAATAGAATTAAAAAAGACAATATTGCAACTACTATTTAAAACGTTTTTGAGTTTCAAGTCAATAGCATTAGGCATTTTTTAGTTAAATAATTTCATTCAGGCAGACACAATTGTTTTTTATGTTTTTCATGTATACTGAGTTGCTATAATGAAAAATATTGAATCACAGACACTTCTTATTTTTGTTTTGATTGAACATTAATATGGCTTTGAGTTCATTTGGAATATTTTAAATTCATATAATAATGATTGCTAAGGCTGGTCATACTATGCGTTTCTCTCGCTGCACCTAAAAATTGGGCAGTGTGTGTGTGTTTGTGTGTGTGTGTGTGTGGTTTTTTTTTTTTTTGCTGAGTATTTTTTCGACAGCTTTTCTTAGAATGCTTAATGCAGGACTCTCAATAATGCACTAAGAAAATTTGCAAAACCGAACACGTAAACTACTGATTAGAATAAATCACCCGCATAGTTTGGCACCGGCCTTAGAGAGAAAAGTGTTGTGCTCCTAAATATATATACATTCTTGCCTATATAGACGTAGTATAAGAAACAAAGAAGTGTGGGCTACAAAAATGTACCTGTTTAGTAAATGGTACAATAAATTTGAGAATATATTCAGTTCTAGCTAAACTATAGGATAGTAATGGGTGACTAGAGTTAATAAACTTAAGAACAAAAAAAAATCGCTGCGGACAGGATTCGAACCTGTGCGGGTATAACCCATTGGATTTCAAGTCCAACTCCTTAACCGCTCGGACACCGCAGCTGATACCGTATATTGATGCAAAGTTGGTTACACAATTCAAAATAAGAGACTCGTTAATGGATATTATATGTTAAAAGGGCATATCCAAGAGGGGTTATGACAAGAGAGAGAAAAAAGAGGACGGGAGGCATCTGACAGTAATTCTGAAGTGGGGAAAATAACTGAACAGGAAAAAAATATAATTGTTATGAAAAAAAGTTTGCAGGTTGGTTTTTGGTTTGTTTTGGGTATTAAAACATGGTCAAGAAGTACTATTAGGTTAGCTGGGTCAGTCGTGCTGAGCATTCAGCGTCAAAGGGTTTCTCAAAAAACAGGAAGTCGTAAGAAAATTTTGTAACTATTCCTCACAAACTAACTAAAAAATTATAATAAAAGGTGTTAATTGTTCACTATTTTATGGCATTATTGACCCTACTCCCCATGAAAAGTTTGAATTCCGAAAAATGTCCCCTCTTTCCGTTTTGAGATGGCTACGCCGTTGTCTGAGTGTATGTAGCCGTCTAGCAAATTAAGGCAATCTAATTAGAGTTGTGATTGGATGTGGGCTTGTAATATAGAGATAAACAGATTTATTTATCTTTACATTTACTGACAGCATTAACATTTTTTTTCGAAGTATATTTAGAACTAAAAATCACGTTTACATTTACCGCGTGACGTGAATAAAATATAGTAGTTTCTAACCAATCATACGAAGTAACTGAAAGAAGTATCAATATATATTCTGAGAATACTGTTTAAACTGGTACTTTTGTAATACAATTATTTTTCGTGTATTTTTTGAGGCACCGTTTACTAAATTCATTTGTGAAATCTTTGAATACGTTCACGTACAAAGATTTTACCAAATTTGAATTAAATTTTAGTGAAATAAAATTTTTCAATCAGGTTCTTTTAAAAAAAGCCTGTAATTATTAATAGCTCTTATATGTATCTACATAGTGGGAAATTAATGGCAAGAAACTTTGTACATCCAGATTCTTTGTGTCTGTATGTCTCAGTAATGCGATACAAATTTCTAATGCATCGCGTCTGTCGCGCTATTGAGATTACGGCCACAACGACGTGGATACGTAAAAACGGAAACGAATATTGAACCCGCTTCCACATTGGCAACCAATTAGGTTGAATTTCACGGTTACCGAAAATTAGTTTGATTGAAGAAAAAAAATTATACGAGAGTAGGTACCTACAACACGTTCGGGATTTACATATATTATTTAAATAAATCAGAAAGTAATGATTGCAAACTAAATTTTAAAACAACTTTTAACGCAATTAAAACGTAAACAACCATCGCCAACACTGCGGGCGAGTATGTATGAACTCAAATTTCAATTTCTATTGGACATACGGAGTAACGTAAACGTAAGTGCTGGGCATTGACGAGCTTATCCGTACGTGCGTGCCATTGTAGGTGCTTCGTTCCGTTAAGACCAGTCTCTGCTTCCGTTCAGGCCCGTTCCACAGGGGGTGCGCAAGCGGAAGCGGAGACGGGATCACATAAACTCAGATCGATCTCACGGAAACAGTGTTTCTGCAATAGCACGCATATGGGGACGGACCCGTACGGATTAGCTCGGACACTTCTGAAGTCCTCCGTTTACGTTGTTCCGTGCGACCAATAGGAGCCGAGTACTTGGCTGCGGTTTGTTTATGTTCTCAATACGTTAAAAATTGTTTCGAGTACAAGAATATATATTACTTGGTGGTTTATTTTTATTATAAATGTAAATTCTGCCCATGTTATAAACTCGAAGCATTATTATATATATATATATATATATATATATATATATATATATATATATATATATATATATATATATACACAGGGACGCAACAACAGGGAGGGAAAGGGTATTTTGCCCCTCCCCCCCCTCTAAAAACCTTGAAGTGGGGGCAAACGGGGCAAAGAAAGTGCTATGTAATCAATTTTTAGATAATAAAACTGCTTAAATAGCACCATTTTCCACCTTGAAATACAAATTTTCCCGGGGGAGGACCCCCGGCCCCCCCCCCCCCCCCACTTCAATAGGGGGGGGGGATCGATGATTCTTTATAAAAAGGTATATTCCCCCCCCCTTTGGAAATTTAGTTGTTACGCCCCTGTATATATAGTTTGTGACTTTGAAATGCAATCTCACTGGTTGCAATTTGTTACGTTTCCGTGCTTCTTTGGAAGCAGCAGAGACGCGATAGTGAACTGTTCCGGTAGATCAGTCTCCTTTTCCGTGCCACTGTGGATTCGGCCTAAAACCACGGTTGCAGCACTTACCAGTAGGTGAAGAAGTCTGCCAGCGCCGAGCAGTCCAGAGGCATCGCTTCGCCCGCCGTCGTGGCCTCGGCGTTCTTGGGGCCACCCAGGTCCATTTCTTCCCCCCTCGGCGAGCGCCCGTCGAACGCCGTCCTTGAACGGAGTCCTTCGCGAGTCGCACTGGAGGTCAGGGTTGGCGGTGTCTTCCTCTCCGGAGAGAACCGCGTGACTCCTCCTCCCTACTCCCCCCCCCCCACCCTTTCGCACCCCTCTATCGCGCTCTGTCCATTCCGCCGACGATGACCACCTGCGTACACGTTTACTTCTGAACCTCCGCGGATACCACGAAGTGGTAGTCCACTTTTCCTGTGATTTCTCTCTCTCTCACGATAAGGTCGTCGACTCGTGTATCCTTGCTGACGTCTCGCACTCGGGAGCCTCGCCAGGTGCCGGGAAATATGGTCCACGTCAGGTATATTTCCCTACGGAAGGTTGTCGGCCCGTGGAACTCGCGCCGCAACTTCGCGCCGCGGGCGCGGGCAAACTGCGGGCAGAGGTTTTTAAGAGTTCATCCGGGAGGCTACGCGGCGACGGCAGAAGACCGCACCGGGCGCTGTTGCAGCTCCATCTATTGTCGATGGCGTGTATTATTAGCCGCGGGAGGCGGAAAAAGAGTCTGGCGGGCAGCACCCACGAGCGACGGTGGATGCCGCGCCGCGACAAACGGAAAGATTCCCGGAAATAGAACGTCCTCGCTGCCGCAGCTTCAAAGACACAAGGGCAACGAACGAGAGTCACCTGGCGGAAAACAGTAATAACAACCAAAGGGTGCGAATATTTAGGATTGAGGGAAGAAAGGACCGCGGAATGTGCGGCCCAAGGGCTTTGCGCGTGGGGTTAATAAACACAGATCATCTTTGGACATGCCGTTTCAAGTACATTATGTTTACTTAGTAAGGAAATCAGAGCAGCATACGTTTTCACAATTATTAAATATTAAGAATGATAAGGCATCTAGTGCGTGGCAACAATGTTAATAGGCAATAGGAAATAAACTTCTAGCGCCTGCGGCATTGTCAACACACACTTCCTACGTGTACTGCATGTTGTATCTAACCCCCTCCAACGCATTTGATTCTAAATTGTACTTTTAGTAAGGATCCCTAATGTTATTGATAATATAATATAGCCTATAGCCTTCCTCGATAAATGTACTATCCAACACTCTAAGAATTTTTCAAATCGGACCAGTGGTTCCTGAGATTAGCGCGTTCAAACAAACAAACAAACAAAATCTTCAGCTTTATAATATTAGAATAGATAAAGAGTAAAGTATAAAACATTTTCGTGTACAATTTATTTCTGTGAATTGAATTAGAACTATTTGCTAACATAGATACAGTTTTCGTTCAAGCATATATGTGTATTTATATAATGTTACGAACGCGAGAGACAAGGCCGCGATGCGCGCCAGGTTCGGAGCTGGCTGGCGGCCACGCACGGCCACTGACGTCACGTGCCGTCCACTGACGTAAGGCATGCCACGCGTGCCTGGCCGGATTACAAGGGTCGTCGCTACCCTCTTACCCCCTCCCCTTCACGAACATCATCCCATCTCGGGCTATTGCCACATTTAGCAGTCTGGGAATTCCCGGCTTACAGAGGTCCCCGCGTGGAGTGGCGTGAATGAGCGTCGCCATTCTGGATGTTTCGGGTTTTTTCGGGTTGGCCCAGGATGACGCGACTCGTTACAGCCACTCTCGTCGGTTCGAGAAGGGCGCCACAGGTACTTGAGCAGTGACGCCGGCGTCCGCCGCGGGAGTTTGGAGAGTTCGGAGAGTTCCGCGAGTGAAGGGAAGTGCGACTTCGGCGAAGAGAGTGTGAGACCCCCACGAGAGTGGCGTGACGCGGAGCGACGGGACGAGAGAGTGCGTCTGAGTGGCGCGAGACTGTGTCTGCGGACAGGCGCTAGGTAAGGGGTGAACCACTGTCGAGCCCAGCTCCAGTGAGGAGTGCGAACTGTGGAACTTTACAGACATTGAGTGACTTGCGAATAAATTTTTTAAATGCCAGTTACTGGTGATAGGCTATTTTTAAGTACAATTATTTATTAGTAATGTAATAATTAGTAATTAATAAAACTGTAGTAAAACTTAATTGGGCTAACCTTTACGAACCCAGTTCTCCCCACATAAGACATAAAATTGTTGGTGTCAGAAGTGGGATAGCACTGTATAAATAATTTATAAATAGTTAACAGAGAATTAGAAAAAAAAAATATTTTAGAATTTAGATTTTTGGTATTACAATTAGTGTTAGGAACTGTAGTTTGAGTGTAGTTGTAGTAAATTAAGTGTTAGTTTAGGTTAGCTTGTAGTTCAAATTGCATGTAGATCGTAGGACATTAGAGATAGCGACAGACTGGAGACTGGTAGTGTATGTAAACAAGAAAATTAGCTGCCGACGAGCCTAAGAATGTAATTATAAATCGTAACCATATTAAAAAATATATAGATGAAACAAGTTGATACCCCACGCAGTGAGGCAATTTTTAAATACAGATGGACACCACAATTCCCCCCCCCCTTCCACTTTTTCGGCATCTATACCCATGGTAACGTCACATAATTTTTTTTTCTTGAAATCAGTAACATGACACAATTTCTTTTTTTATCATTGGTGATTTCATTCATTACTGTGGTTTACTCTTAGAGGTTTAGTGCACTCCAGTTAATATGAACTTTTGTGATTCGATTTCTGACAGACATTTCTGTCAACAACTTAAAAAAAAAATTTTTAAACAAATTTGTCTTCAAAACTGTTAATAAATGACAAAACGTTAGAACATGCAGTTTCATCATTTTTTTTAATGCCTTCGTGACTAAATGAATTACTTAGCAATTTAAAATATTCGAATTTAGCTTGACTGCGCTAGGTTTTTCTAAGTGTGAAATTTAATAGAAATAGACCAATGTTTTCTGTTGTCTGTTAAGTTCTCCTTAGGTAGCAGGGAATGGCACAATAAACACATGTAGTTTGTATAAATATAATCAAGGCGTAAAATATTTCCGTTTGAAGATAATCCTTTGTTTACTATGCCATTTCACGGCCACAATCAGAACTTAGTTTGTAAAATTTTAATGTATCGGAAATAAAAGTAATTACTCTATGTCTCAGTTTAAAAGTAATATATATATTTTTTTTAAATTTGAAAGTTAGTTGTATTGAAAATATAAACTGTGTCAGAATTCGACCGACATTCTTCGGCCGCAGGTAACACCATTATTTCACTAGAAATGTTTTCTGGCGTGATGTTACCGCCAATTATTGCAAGGAAAATATTTTACGATAGCGCTAGTTTCCGCGGCGATTGTATAAATGTGTTAAATTAAACATTATCCAAAATCTTTAGTGATCCATATGTAAAACGTTCTCTATTGTTTTGCATTAAACCAATTGTTCAAAACTCCGAAGGCATATGCCAGCGGTGGCAAGCACTTCCTAATGTAAGTCGATTCTCGTGTGTGTGTGTGTGTGTGTGTGTTTGTATGTACTTGTTTCGTGTTGGACCTGTAGTCAAAGTTAGTCAGTCGAATTCCGACTCGTTCTATATAGTTCTCTGCGGTACCTATGCTTAGATACAGGAAAAATTCGCGGGTTCAATGACCTGTAGGATGAACTCCATAGTTCTACGTACACTTGGTCAAATGCCTTCCCACTCATTGGCTGCTGTCTTGTGAGACGTCCCAACGTAGCAGCCTGTGATTCGATAAAGCTTTGGTTGGGTGTTTCTCATTGGCCCAGAGAAATCCAGGTGAGTTGTGAGCCAATAGCAGAGGCAGCACTGAGGTATAACTATTTGTGTTTTAGCCTATCGCGAAATGAATTCGCGAATTTTTCCGGTCTCTACGCTATGCTTAATCCTAGCGCAGGAGAAAGTTGTGCTATTCCCGGAGCGTGCCCCACATTTGAATCCTGCAGTTATTTCACGTGTCGCCGTCTCCTCGCTAAATTTGTATCTGGCGTGCAGCGACCGTGACTTTTATTCCAGGAAAAGACCGTGTGCGTCCCGACACTAATCGCATACAGCATATAGGCCAGGGACAAACCACAAGTTTGCGGGAGTTCGTTTTTGTACATCCTCCGTTCTGTGCACCGGGGCTGTGACGACAAGAAAAGCGTTTTTTAAAAAAAAGTGAAATTAAATCTATAGTTCACCATTTTAAACATGGTTTCACTTTTATACTGTTTTAAATCAAAATTTTCAGTAAATAAAATGTTTCCATCTTTTTTTAATGTGTAACATCTTAGCTTTTGGTACGCGACATTTGGTCGGAGTAAATTTCATGAATGGAACGGAAATGTGTAACCACGGTGCTTCCATCCGGGGGGGGGGGGGGGGAAGCGCGAACCAAAATGCACACAAAGGGAAACGTTATAGTATTAACTGCTCAGTGAATTTTAACAAGATGTGAAGTATTTTAATATAATTACTTGTCGAATATCATGTCTAAAACCGAGTTTAGATATATTTTCCAGTATTTTTCGCTTTTTTATCGGAGCCATTACATTATACTTATAGTTTAAAATTTCGGTCTGCTAATAAAAAAATTCAGTAGTTGACGTATTCTAGCGGCGGGTGCGGAAACTGCAGTGATTTGCGTCCATAAATGTAGTTGTAAACACAATTTGCGCATATATTTATCACGCTCGGCATTATTTTAAAGAATTATACGTGTAAATTCGTGTCCGATTTTCGTATTATAAAGTGTATTTGTGACATGAGAACACACGAGTTTTCTCGTCACCAAGTTTAGATTTTACACGTCTCTGGCTAGTACTAAAAGAATCGCTCATAAATTGTTTTTCATAATTATCTGTCAAAGTTACAATTTATCTAAAATAAGAAGAAAAAAAATTTTTTTAGGTAAGTAGAATGTTGATTTTTCAACATCATTCCCCCCCCCCCCCCCCCCCACCTTCCCCCAATCGCACATACACACGATTAAACCGGCGATCGCCCACGTGTTCTGTCTATGTGACCCACGCGCGGAAGCCTTATTATATTCACCGTCAGCACCATCTGATCAGTCCTCGAACATATCAGAAGTTCGTTGCACACACGTGGTCAGAATATACTATTAAAAAAAAAAGTGAACGCGTCTACCGATACTCATAATACGAAACTCGGACACGAAATTACACGTAGAATTCTTCAAAATAATGCCGAGCGTGATGAATATATATGCAAATTGTGTTTTCAACTACATACATTTCGGGACGCGAATCACATACATACACGTAGTTTCCGCACCCGCCGCTAGAATTCGTTGCCGGAGCAGGGCGAATTGCAGGGCGAAATTTTAAGTTATATAATAAAACGCCTCCGATAAAAGCGAAAAAGGTTTGAAAAAAAAAATACTGAACCCCGTCTTTGAAGCTGAATTTCGACAAGGAATTGTATTAATTCATTAAACTTTGGCTTTGTGAACTTTGGTTCGCGCCATCCACCACAGAAGGCAGCACCGTGGTTACACATTCCCGTTCGATGAAACTTCGGTTCCGCTCGCAAAAAAAAATTACTCCTAGCCGATTCCGTGTATCCGAAGATGCGCGGAAACGCATATTGTTTATGAGAGTGTCTCGGGGCCAGTGATGAGATGGTTTCTCCGTGCAAGTTTTCGGGTCGTTACCACAACGCCGAAATAACAACTGAATGAATTTGCGTGTGTTTCTTAAATGTACCTTAACGCCGAAATACCACAATCAAACCTAACCTTACCTAACCTAACCTAGCGTAATATAATCTAACCTAACTTAACCTAGCCTATCCTAGCCTAGCCTAACCTAACCTAGCCTAACCTAGTTTAACCTAACCTAGTCTAACCTAACCTAACCTTTGTGGCAGTCCTGCAATGACATTTTTCGGCGTTAGTGTATTTCGGCGTTGTAGTAATTCGGCGTTGTGGTACACAGCAGTTTTCTAGCTGTCGGCGTTGTGGTCAATTTGGCATTTCGGCGTTGTGGTGCGTCCCCCAAGTTTTCACGTCCGATTATCGACTCTCGTTGGCAGTGCGCACGGAGTGAGGGGGAGGGGAGTTGCGGGGTGGCGCTCACTTGGCAGGACCCGCGCAGCCGTGACCCACTTCCGGGAAGATAACCACGTCTTCCCGCCCCCACCTAACAGGTGGCGCGCGTCGCCAGTGTCTGGTTACACGGTCGCAGTTCAACGCGTGCCACGCCCCTCGCAGTCGCACGGGTCTCTGTTGCTTTGGCGGTGACTTCGACACAAGCGCCGCACAAAGAGACCACGAATCTGTTTCGATTTGCATTGTGTGTACGTGACGTTAGCTCTCGCAATACGGCATTTGGTTGGAGTACTTTCGTGAATCGCAACGGAAAGTGTAACAGACGGTGCTGCCATCTACTGTGGATGGCTTGATCCGAAGTTCACAAATTCAAGGCTAAACTTCATAGTATTAACAGTCGAATGAATTTTAAAAAGCTGGGCGGGCAAGTTTGTTTTAATAAAACTCTTTGGCCCATAAACTAACTGTATGCAAAAAAAAAATCATGTTGCTCGATTGCTCCGTTGCTGCGTGAAAGGACAAACAAATGAACACACTTTTACATTTATAATATTAGTAGTGATTAGAAGCGTTGAATCAGAATTACGGTAGTTAACCACAGTAACTTCCATAAAATACGGGCATTAAAAATCGTTTCCTCGATGCAAACACCATACTCCAGCCAATGTTTTTGGGATACCTCAAACATGACCACGAAGCAAGGAAGATACAGAGTCGCAACTCAATGCTATAACTAACCTAACAACCTAAAAGTCGTTAACTTTTCCGAGAAAAAAAAAATGCTGGCTCCTTTTTTTTTTTTAAGTCGTTCGTTGTTGAATATTCACCATAAATAGTGCTTTATCTTTGGTTTCAAAACTTAAAAAATACATAGCCGCAAATTATGAGTGTTGAAATTCATAACTTCAGTTTGAATTGCAAAAAAAAACAAAAAAAAACGTACGTGCACACATCTGCACATGAGCACTTAGCAACCATGCTTATTTCATTGCCACTTGTCAACAATTTTTTCTAAAGTATAATAATAGTTTGTAATTATACTCAATACGCCATTCCGTTAATGCACCATTCCGTAAATTCTGAACTAAGAATGTTTGTAAATTTATTTGTGTGTGTGTGTGTGTGTGTGTCCTTATTTTTAAGTAATTTCAGTTTTCCTCATATTTCAAACTAAATTTTTGATGTTGGAATTTCTCAAGCGTACTTTTTTTTTTGGCCATATTCCGCCCTGGACAAGACTCAGACCATCAGCTGTACAGAGGTATCCACGGAGTGTGTAAGGGCTCCGCCTACCCGGGCACGGTGTGCAGAGCTTCAGGAAAAACAACGCGATTTCAAAACTACTCAAGATATCAGAAAGGGGTCTGCTTACGAAAAGCATTTAAGAGTTCGCTGAGGGCCGAAAAAGTTTTTTTTTATTTGGGATTAAGTTTTTAAACAGTATTTTTAAGAAGAATTAAAATGGCTAAAACGCATGTTTTCGGAGTAATTTTTAGGCGTAAAACAACCGGTACAGATCCGTGAAAGCACTTGCATTACACCTTTATCTTCATTTCTCCGCCATATAATGTTACGGTCACCGCTCAAATTTCACAGTAATCCTGTGACGACGAGACGAATGCGCGCCAGTTCGGAGGCTATGCCGCGCTGGAATCACCAGGGAGCGTCGCGCTTATCATCCCGCCTCACTAACGCACATACACCCCTGACGAGGCAAGCGCGCGCGGCGCCCTGGGTATAATCTGCCGCGCTGATAGCAGCGCCGCGGCCTGGCAGCGGGGCAGACGCGCGTGGAAGCAGTTTATCTTCGGCGCCGGAAGGCAAGCGCCTTGCAGACCTGCTTAGCGTCGAGGGCCGTCGTAAATAGCTGAGGATGGCGTCTGCTTTGGTCTTTTGGTCTGCTCCTCGCAGCACACAGGCTCAGGCCGAGGTTTGAGCTCGCCTCAAACGGTGGCGGATCCAGAGGTTCACCTCGGAGGGGGCACTCTAGGATTTCAGAATAGCCAGAGAAAAAAATGTCTTAAAATTACTAAATTTGTATTTAATCTACTCACAGTACACATAACATCCAACCACCAGATTTTATGATCCTACAAGAAATTCATTAATTATATTAAAACATTTTATTGGTTTCAGAAACAATCATTTTTGTCGGAAATATTAATGTAGCAGACAACTGGTTTTTTTTTGGGGGGGGGGGGCACTTGCCCCTGGTGCCCCCACCCCCTTGGATCCGCCAATGGCCTGAAGGGTGAGCTTGCGTGGACTTGTCCCCGCTCTTTGTACGGCGAAACAGCGCCATTGAAGCGGGCACAGCTTCGGGTTCTCTTCGTGAGGGAGACTGTGTGACAGGTTTCGAGTGGTGTAAAATACCTCCCAGCGGAATGGGGAGTACACATTTTTTTTTAAAATAATAGACCTTTACAATGCTTTTTTTAAAACGGTTTTTTTAAGTATTGAAAACTAACTGACCTCGAAAAAATGACGTATAACACTACTCTTGACCTTCACGGATTTGCTAGAATTGTTCGTGGTGGCTGATTTCTGTCGGGGCGCATTTTGTTTTTGGCACACACGTGAAAATTAACAAGCGTTTACGTCTCTCTCTCTCGCTCTGAAAATCGTCTCACCGAAGGTAGGACGCTTGAACTCACGTGCCAACAAGACGCTATTATCGTGCTGGCGACTGTCATTTGTCTGCTGTCTCTCAGCTACTGCGACTCAGTAAGCTGCGTCGTTGAAGTCTGGCATGGGAAAAGGTGGACCGGTTAAATACCACCTTCAAATTTACGTTCGGCTTTTTTTTTCTTGTTGCCAAGAGGAGAGGTTCTGTTATGCCATTAACATTAGTAGAGACCTTAAAATTTCGCTGATTCGTCTGGCCTCTAGGGTATAATTTAAGGTCACAGGTGTGCTCAACCAATGTTTGCGTTCCCATTGGTCGATTTCTTAGCGAGAACGTTTTTTATCCTCGTTAACTGGCACTACCTGGTTCGCTTGCTTCTCTCTTTGCTGGGCATCGTTGGCTCGCGATCGTAGAGGGTGGGGGGGGGGGGGGGGGGGCGCGTGTCCAAATAGCTGCGGGCCAATCACGAAGACAGCGCGTGAGTGTTAAGGTTTGCATTCTAAACTGCGAGTTAATGAACCCGAGAAATTTTTATACCTCCAAACATAAGTTATTTTTTCACCGAAATTTAATCAATATTTTATTATTATTTTTTTATTTCGCTCATGATAAAAGTTAAATTCGCAACATAACTACTGTTTATTGTTCATAAATGGTTTAAGGACTGTAATAATTGGTTTAATAAATAGCTAGGGCCATGTATTTTTCGCGAAAAGATTTCTAGACCAGTTTTGTGTTAAAACACTGTAGCATCGTCTGTGTTCCGTGATTGGTCGGGGGTTCTTTCCGTTGCATGTCTACTGTCGGTCCACAAATCACAGTCGTGCATTGCGGAAGACCACACGTCCTGACTGGCCCGGCCAAAACAGGACAATGGCTTCTCTGGCAGGGCGGCAGCCAATCGCAAGGAAACAATCGCTAACGTTGACATATACAATTTTGCAGTCTAATGAGCGATCATGTTTATTCGCGAAAAATACCTGCCCCTGTAATTAGCTTTAAAAACTAAACAATAAAGCCACACCAAGAACTGGGAGCATGTGTTCATGCGGTACGCAGTTTTGAGCGAACCAAACGGTAGCCTTTTTGTCGTTGATAGTTCACCAGTCTGGTCGCGCAGAACCTGCGGGATATTAGGGAGTCTCCAGGTTTGACGTCACAGATGTGAGATCCTGTTCGCCTCCTCGCGTGTGTCAGACCGACCCGGGGAGATGCGGTGGGCAGAGACGGACCACGGACTGCAGTTCCCAGAGACGGGCTCACGAGAATAGACGCCGCCCACCCAAACTCCGCACTTTGGGCCGTCGCGCGCGCGCCTGCAGTTGGAGCGTCACACTCCCGTCTGCTGGCCCACCTGTTGAGCGGTGAGGGGGGATGAAACTCTGCTCTCCGAAGCGCAGCTAGCCACATGCCGGTCTTCAGTGTTCGAGTCCAGGGTTAATGCATGGGCGTATCCAGTTCTAAACTAAAAAAAAAAAAAAAAAAAAAAAGCTTTGGAGAGGGTGGGGATGTGGGAGGGTAGAAATTTTTTTTTTCGGAAGTCTATCATATCATGTTGTACATTTCCCTCTTCAGGTAACATCTCTAATACTTCTCACAGACAACGTTCGCTCCCGAATTATTTTTTTTTTCCTTTCCCTGAATACGCCTTTCTAAGGGTTTGAAATTTCCAAATATTTTCACAAAGAATATTTCATTACTACGGGTGGTTATAGGTAATTTAAGTCTAACATTACATTTTTCTGTGTAAACAAACTAGACGTCCACTTATGGTTGTCAATTAAATGCTACAATTTTTATGAAGAAAAAAATATTTATTTCCCCACTTTTTTCCAACTCACTTTTATATAGGTGTGTGTGTGTGTGTGTGTATATATATATATATATATATATATATATATATATATACATACAGCAATCCCCTTTTTTTAACATTCCAATTCCATAAAATGTATTTTATTTTATTCATTTTTCGCCTTCTCTGGAACTTAACCACGTTCCTGACACAATTACACGAAGTTAGGGAAGCGAGAAGAGATGGGTGATTCAAGTAGAATACGCCGTTCAGCATTTGAGATTCGAGGCGTGCTTGAGAACATGAGTTGAATAACACTTCCAAGTTTATTGGCACTCCTGGCGTCGCATTCGTAACGCGGGATATTAACAAGAACAGGAACGGCGTTGTGGCTCACTTGGCACCGGACAGCGAACACGACATTGTAACTGTCGTCGCGATACGGAGTGGAATTCACGAGCCGTTTGGGTTCCTGGCCGGGAAGGCTTCAGTTCTCACAGCGATGAGAGCCGAACCCGAACAGGCCCGAAGTTCTCCGAAGTTTGCCGATCGCTCGTGAAAAAAACACCGCATTAAAAAGATTTACATATTTTACGGTCATAGAGTATTATTTTAATAACGCTAACCTAAACCAACCAACTTTTCATTTTAGTTACGATAATATAACCTAACCTAATCTACCCTCCCCGAAAAAAAATAAAGAAATATTATTTATTACACAGACTGAACCTAACCTAAACTAACCTTTTTACTTCGGTAAACTTCGGAACTGTTCGGGTTGTGGTTGTGTTTTTCATACTCCCTGTTACAACTGAATAATTTTTCTACGGCCAAAAAATCCGCGGTTGTTGCAGAACGACATTCAAATAAACATAATCTAGACGCACAGTGTTCCATCTTAAATTCTTTATTATTTATATTTTTAAAAAAAATTCAACCTAACTTAAAAGGCGTACACCAGTCTTGAGAAGCACTAGATCATAAGTAGTATAGAGGCATTCAACTTACTTTGTCCTGAAACCTGCAGCGCAAAGTTCTTCAGTCGAATTCAGACTAGCTCTGTAAATATTTTCCTTGCTAAATTTTTAAAGAGGTTAATAATTTAAAAAAAAAAATGCTAATGACATTGTGAAAATATCAATCAACAATTGATAGAGGCATGAATTTTTAGCGAAAGAAAAAAAAATCTAACCGCTCATTAGATTGAAATAAGGTATGCCTGCGCTGGCAATACTTCCGTTGTAATTGGCGGCCTTGCGCAAGAAGTCCATTTTCCTGGTTTTACCGGGCCTATCAGGACGCGTTTTCTTCCACGCTGAATTATTGTGATTGGTGTGCTGACGGTTGAACCTGCGCATGAAACAAAACTCGATCAATCACGCAACACATACGATGCTACAGGATTTTTAACTCTCAGCCAGTATCGAAACCTTTTAGCGAAGAAAAAAAAATACATGCCCTAACAATCGACACTAAGTTCCATTTAAATTGTTTGCCGTTTGACGATCTCAGCCTATAAAGAAGAAGAAAAAATCGCGAGCTAATCTCAACTGTGTGTCAGTCGAAGAATGGGTCACAATAGCACGTTCGTCAGCACAGGAAAATACGCGAGGGCGCAAAAATGTTCACCGTCGTGTTTCGCAACACGGCAGACTAACAAAACAAAACAACTGGGCCTTTGTGTGTGTGGTGTGAGTGGTCTTTCCCGCCCCACCCCCCCTCAAACACCCTATGTGGAACACAAGGTTGCGTCAGAACTTGCAAGCATTGTGAGTGCACTGTATTTTTTTTTCTGTAAATGGAGCAGAACTATTCAAACTTACAGATATTTGTAGATTTGAACATTTGCATGAAAACAACTGTATCACTACAAAATATTTTTCGCAGTAATACTGGGTTCGGATTTATACTAGGGAATTTATACGTTGTGTTGTCCCAGTACATCCAACAGTTAAAGTTATCTGTAAACCGTTCCCCGGATAGCTTTCCAGCATTAAGTGTGCCGATAACAAGCATAACAAAACATATAATAATGTCCAGCCATTGTATATTCTATGGTTTAAAAAAATTATGCTTGAATGAAACATCAATTAAAATATAAAATTATTATAACAATTTTCGTAAGGCATGCTCAGTATTATCTCAAGAAACGTATTTAGTGTATGCAGAAAATAACCATAGCCATATGTACAAATTTACAATATCTTTCTTGTAGTATTACAAAACAAAATTCTTGACAACTTATTCCCTGAGAAATCTTTTGTAAAAGTGAATTAAATTTTTTTTTCTGTGTGCAATCAAATGGGGCCAAGCATAATAGGTTTTACCTCGAGGCGTTATCCTCGGTGCTAGAGTCCAGCGACTTCTAGGATAGACTCGGGAAAATTCCACAGTTCACTGGGTGCTCACTCGAGAGATGTAAACAAGTGGATCGCTAGGAGCATGAATTGAGGAATTGCCAGGAGTAGACATGCTGTGACGTTGCTGAAGTCTCTTATTTACCTCGTCATCGCCATATTGTTCCCCTCAAAACATTGCTGAAATGGTGCTTGACCACGCATGATGATGGTTAGCAAGTATGAGTTGTAATCACCGTTGTTAAAAACACTCACTTTAATTTTTAAAAAAAAAAAATTTAAAACTGTTTGCTAATTTTTTGGGCGTATAAACAACATGGCACAGACCATGAGCTGGAAAAAAATGGCTTCGTCCGGTTGCCATGTAATCTTCAAAACATGGCCTCCCCTGTCTGGGAGCATGTATTTTTTTACGAAAATATTTCGAGGCCAGCTGAGAGTTAAAACATTGTAGCAACGTCTGTTTCGTAATTGGTTGGTTTTATTTCCGTTACATGCCTACTGCTGGCACACGAATCACAGCCTTCCAGTGTGGAAACCAACCCGTCCTGATCATAGGCGTGCCCAGACATTTCCATTAGGGGGGGGGGGGGGCATGCTAAATTTTTAAATCAGAAGCTGAATTTAGAATGTTAAATAGCCTAAATACATTCACTCATTGTCGTGTTTATATTTTTGTGCAGTATCAACGAGATATGTTTACTAGTTAATATTTATATCCGTATAATTTTAAAAATCTTGAAAATATGTTTTTTTTACCATAGACAATGTTTAAAGGGTACTTACACATTTTTCCCTCTCGAATTTTCCAATAGCTTGGTCCAGATCTACCTTGAAATGAACTTCTTTTTAGTGAATGCAAACACAGCAATTCAAACAACAGAACTTTAACAAACCTCTTAATTTTTTTTTTGCTTGGCCATTTCAAGGGACCTCGTGTTTTAAATAAACTAAGGCGGCTGTATTTCCAGAATGATAAAATGTTTAAAAATATTGTTAATTAGCACGCTGCAACACTGAAAAACAGTTTGAATGTCACAGTGCCAGGAATATACGAATATTAACGAACGCATTAGAGGAAATGCCGATCTGAGTGATTACATTAGGGGGGGCCATGGCCCACCTGGCCCCCCCTGTAGGCACGCCTATGGTCCTGATTGGCCCGGGACAAATAAGGCAACGGCTTATATTGCAGACGAGACCAATTACAAGTAGAGACCTGAAAAATTCGCGGGTTCATTTCGTGTTTTGCTAAAATTCAAATAATTATACCTTAGTGCTGCTTCTGTCATTGGTTCACTGTTAATCTGGAGGACTGAGGGCCAATTAGAGACCCTCACTCATAGAAGTGTCGAAGCACTGGCCACCCAGTCGAGACGACTGATAAGTCAACAGCCAATGAACAGTTGGCATAGATGGGAGTTAGTATTCACTTAACTGTGAATAGGATGTCAATGTAATCTTCGCCATTAGCTGATAGCATCCATTTGTCAGTGTGGTCTTGAATACATAAAATATAACGACCGTTTAATGTTACACGCAGCGTTCTGAAAGAAAAAATTAAACTGATAAAGTACGTTCATGATAATCCAATAAATACAGAAATACTTCGCCTTGTTTTTTACAAGACACACTTTGAAACAATAAAACAAAATTTGTCGTTTCATGGATGGTCCGAGTTCGAACCTCGTAACAAAGAGAAAAATTTATCCGTCTCGTTGATCCTTATCATCCACTAAAGAAGGTTTTTATTTTCCGGATGATTTCAGATTCGCGTTGCTTCAAATAGTCTTATAATATTTATATAACTGAACAGCTTTCCATTCATACTTTCTGAAGTTTACGGTTCATTATTTGACAAATAAAATATTTCAAAAACAAACCCAATGGCTATCGCTGACGGGAAAAAAAAAAAAACAGTTTAAATCAGGACACGTAAATTTATTTTTATTCCAGGTTAAATCATTTATAATCCAGTTAAATGGGCCTATAAACTATTCAGTTAAAATTGAGTAATTTCAGGTGCACAATACAATAATTTTAAGTGATGATATATTGATAATTCTTGTTTCCTATCAAGCGTGTTATCGTAAATTCACAAAACAAATGACGATTTTTTTTAACGTTGATTTTTTGCCAGTGTAACCCAGAGCACAGTACACGTTTTCACAGACCTAACTTATTATTGTATTGTATTGTTTATGCTAAGTTACTGGAAATAATCTCAAACATTTTTTTGTGCTGTAAATTATGGTTAGGGGCATGTATGTTTCGCGGAAAGCTTGAGAGTTTAAACAATGTAGCATCGTCTGTGCACTGTAATTGGTTGAGTTTCTTTCATGTGCTTAACGACAATAATTCAGCGCGGAGGAAAACGCGTCCTTATACGAGTGGCTCGGTCAAATTAAAAAAAAAAGAGGAAGAAACCGCTTGCTCGGTAATGCCTTATTGCAGGCTAGTGTTTTTTTTTCTCTCGCGAAAAATACGTACCCCCAAGTTTTAAAATTATTCGCGTCTACCCATGATGCAGGTGCCTCGTAAAATAACGGTGTTGTATGTTTACGTACCTGAGTGGATAAACGTTGTCTTCTTCTTCTTCGCTCTTCTTTTTCTTCTTCTTCTTCTCTCGTCTCTCACCGGCGAGCAGGAGGCGGGGTAAACAAAGCGGCGCTCGCGGTCTGACCTCACCTGGGGCTCCCGGCTTCGCGACAACTGGGCTACGCGCGACTGGTCCAACTCGGCCAAGCCGCCCGCCTCCCAGTCTAAAACACGCGCGCTTTTTTCCCCCCTCCCTCCCTCCCGCCTTTATAGACCCCCACCCCCGCGCAACCACCCACTCCCTCCCTCCACTCGCGGTGTAGCCGTCAACGCGTCGACCCAAGGGGGCGCACCTGAATAGGCGGAACATGGCCCGGAAAAAAAAACTGTACGGTTGAGGAATGCCAACATCAAAAATTAAGTTTTAAATATGAGGTAAACATAGAAATTTCTTAAACATAAAAACATAAAAAAATTACGTACATTTATTAGTCCAGAATTAATTTAATGGCGTATTGACGGAGAAGAGTACTGATTATAACAACAAAATATTATAACTTTATGTAAGCTTTTGGACATACGCCATTGCTATATTTCAGCCATATTCAACTTATATTTAAAAAAATATATTCATATATTTTAAAAATAAGATTAATACATTAATCAGTCACACAAAAGAATAATCGTTTCTGGGAAGAAGTATGTGCCTCCCCCACCCTTCCTTCACACTAACCTACCTTCGCTTTAAACAACGCATCTGCTCATGCTGGTATATCGTTAATCGCTCATTTTATAGAACGCGCAATCCAGTCATACTTATAAATAATATTAGTCCCGTTACTCGGCCAGTTAGTGTCAACCGTAGCGCAGTATGACGCGCGCCGATGTGAAGGTTTCTGAATTTGAGTTCCGGGTGAGCTCTTTAATATGTAAAAGTCTATGAAACAGTCAAATCAAACAAATTGATGTCATTAACATATCATAAAGTGGGATGTATTGCTCTTTGTTAATGAAAATAACCAACTAACTTTTATGGAAAAAAATGTTAAGATTAAAAAAAAATTGGTTGTCTGTAAAGTCTGTTTAACGTGACGTCATAACAAAACATTGATGAAATTATTGCATACTTTTATGAATAAAATTGAATAATTTTTATTGAATTATCACTATTTTGTATGGATACAAAGAAGGAGTGAAATGAAATCTACAATTTAATTGATAAATTTACTTTTATTTGCACTCATTAATTCAAATACTATGTTTATTACTTTAACGAAGAGATTATTTTAACGATAACTTTTATACATGTTTGATATTTAACTTCTTCCAAGGATAGGACGATGATAGGAAAAGTAGGAAACAAATGGGAGTGTTTCAGGGATGATGTGAAGGAAAATGTTTTACCCAACACCAAGATGCAGTCAAAAATAATATTTTTGCGCCACGGACTCTGCAGCAATGCTAGGAGTAACGGGTTAGCAAAGAGCAATGAAAATGTTACATTGAAATGCATGAAAACAGAATTACGCCACGGACTCAGTCGCAATGCTAGGAGGTTCAGGTTAGCAAAGAGCAATATAAAATGAGCGTAACGGGACACAGCGAAACGGGACAATGTGCGTAACGGGACACTTTTTCGTGCGTGCAGCCGGCGTTCATCGATTTATTAGACGTTGTCACGTCAAAAGTTGGTTACAACCAGAGACAATATATACGGGTTACAACGTAGTGCTAAGAACGCGTGGGTCGTGGTTCGATACCCCTGCGGACCAAGGGTAGTTTTTTCCCCCCACTGAATATATTAATTTTAGTTCATTCTATGTTCTATTAAATTAGTCCAACGATTAGAGTCCAGTTAGATGAATAGTTTTAATTTTGACAGAAAAACAATACTGTTCGTCTCGAGTTCAATTGAAACATTTCATTACAAAATATTGGAAATTCATGAAGTACAGAGGTGTTTAGGTGGTATTGTGTAAGTATGAGACTCGAATTTTGGTACTTTGCACTTAAACCTCTAAAGACTGAATATTAAGAGTCTGAAAGTTTTTGAAGTTAAACGTGTTTGGGCACGTTATGAAAAAAAAATGACGAGAGTGAATTTTACGATGCACGCGCACCACACAACGAAATTTTCGCAGTATTAAAAAAAAATATACACACAAATAAATAATCTATGTGCTTTTATTTCATATACTTTACTGATTCATGTTTATTACTGGTTCATATAAATAAAATTGTTTAAATATTAGTGGAAATAGTGTTTAAAAACATTTTCAAGTGTATTTATGTAAGTGAGGTTATGTTCTCATATGTATAACGATGTCAGATTGCTTGTGAGCTTCCTTTGTCGCTGGCGGGTAGTGTCTGTGGAAGGTTTGGTAGTCTCCTGTTTGTGAGGTTATTCCCGTATGTATACATGATAAGTTATAACATTATTATTTTAAAAAAAATAATTTAAATTAATACATTAGAATAAAAATTTGGCATAGTTATTGATGTTAATTACTTTAATTAAAATTTACCTCGATTATTTTTACTAAATTAAATAATTAATTTATGTACGCGTTTTTTTATTAATATTGAATACTGAGTATTATTATTTTTTTAAATTTGAATGAACTTATACTTAATCAACCGTATTTATACTATCACTCCAGTCCTTTTATTAATTTAAATCTATTAATTATTTGCATGCAAATTTAAGTTAGTTTTTATTAAGCCAAGTAAGTACAAATTATAACGCGCGTAAATAAGTACACGCACTCATTTTTTTTAACTACCTATTTAGATTGCTTCAATTAACAACGGAAAATTCAAGATTGAAATTTCGTTATACATAAAACAATTTGCAATCATTAGGTACTGAAAATAAAATTGTTTTGGATAAATTACATGAAATATACGCACATGACAACATAGTTTACCTGCTTACCACTGTAGAACTTTACTTACGGAATAGTTTGCATTTTCAGCGCGTCCAACTGATTTTGATGGGTATTTCAACAAACTTACTTTAAAACGAAATTAAAAAAAAAATCTGTAAAATTTCGCTGCGGACAGGATTCGAACCTGTGCGGGTATAACCCAATGGATTTCAAGTCCAACTCCTTAACCGCTTTTTTTTTTTTTTTTTTTTTTTTTTTTTTTTTTAGTTTATTAGTTTATTGTGATATCATGTGCATGTACATAACATTACAGCTCACATCAGATTACAGTCAGCACAAATGGGTTACACGATACTGATACCTCGCCCCTGCGGATTAACACAGTCCCACACCATCTGTACAAATTTCAAAACATGAAAAGGTAATGTCCAAACCTCCTTCTTAACGTATTGTTTTTTACCATAGACCATCTGTCACGTCGTAGCTGGGATATGAAGTCCCGCAAGAAGTATGGCACTTGAGTTTTGAGCACAAAAGCTATCAAATTCGCCATCAGCCACACAGCCGCCCGCCTCTTCACGGTAGGGAAGGCCGTGATGTCGAGGTAGCACATGCGGTCCGCGCACACGTCCCGTGGAGGTAGGCAGAGCAGTCTGGAAAGTTTGGTTTTACACCACTCCCACAAGGGGCGCGAGAATGAGCAAGCACATATGCGATGGAGGGCGGTGTCACGGTAGCCACAGAGTTCGCAGTGGTCATCCTGGGATAACGCAATGCGTTTCTTGCGATAAAGGGTGGGTGTCAGGTCGTTGACAAATGTGAAAGCTTCGGCACGGAGATGAGTAGGTAATTCAGGATCAGAAACGTTTTTCCATATGTTCAGCCAACGCAAAGAAAGGATCTTATTCTGAATATTCGGCACAGAGGGTGTTGCTCGTCGCTGGAAACCATACAGTTGTCTTGTGGAGACATGCGTACCTTCGGGAAGTTCGGAAATCGTCGTGCGAAGGTGATCGGCGGCGGACTTGTAGTGTCGGGGTAGGCGCTCCCTGGCGCCCCATGCGGCTGTGTACAAAGCCGAGGAGCGACCACCCTGTAAGACACGTTGTATGACGCATTTCTGGAACAAGGCTCGTGCTTTTTGCTCATGCTCAATGAGTCCGAGACCACCTTTACTGACAGGCATCGTCAGCTGATCGCGGCTGACCTTGAAGAGGAATCCTTTCCAGATAAACCATCCAATGTATTGCCTGATTTGAGCTGCAATCGCAGCTGGCATGGGGAACACCTGTGCCATGTACCAGAGTTGTGAAAGGGAGTACATGTTAACGATATATACACGTTGGATGATGTTGAGGTTTCTAAGGTGTGACTCAAGCAGGCTACCACGAACATTCCGCACCACTCCGTCCCAGTTCTCTTGAATGGTAGGACCGATGTCACCCGTGAAAAGTATTCCAAGTGTCCTGATCGCATCCGTAGACACGAATGAATGCTGTGGCACAATCACATCTGGCGCTGCTTTCAGATTCAACACTTTGGTTTTCGCGAAGTTGCATTTTGCATGCGTTGCCTTGTGGAAGGCCTCAAGAATAGCATGAGCGGCCGTGAGTTCATGGTCACTACGCACAATGACCGTAACATCATCTGCATACCCAATGCACGTTAAAGGATTCCCTTGAATACTCAGTCCTGAGAGAGTAGAGTTAAATTTCCTTATAAGGGGCTCAATATAAAGGACGAAAAGTACCATCGAGAGCGGGCACCCTTGTCGGACAGAGGAGCGAATCGGAAATTTGTCACCAAAACAACCATTGATGGACATCTTCGAGGTTAGGTTCTCACGGAACGTGCGTAGGACAGCTCGAACTGTCGGAGGGAAGCAAAGGTGCTCGAGCACCCTGTCGAGGAAGCTCCATTGCACCCGGTCAAAGGCCTTCTCAAGGTCAATGTTCAGGAGGGCGACAGCGCCCGGCGTTGTGCGCGCCAGGAGCTGCACATCGCGGAGCGCAGAAGTGCCATGTGTGATGGACGTCCCCTGCACAATACAATGTTGGTCCGGCCCGATGACATCAGACAGCGCTGATTTAATACGATTGGCATACACCCGTGCGATGATTTTGTAGTCAGCACACAGAAGCGTGATAGGCCTATAGTGGGCTACTTCACGTGGCTGTGGTACCTTGGGTATGAGCACAATGATTCCCTCTGTTTGCGTGCTGCACAGACGCCCTCGTCGAATGACCGTGCGCGCCATTTCGCAAAATTCCTCTCGAATCGTTGGCCAATAGTGCTGGTAGAATTCGTAGGGGATACCGTCCACACCAGGGGATTTGGTTTTTGGGGCCCTCCGAACGATGTGTGTGATCTCTTCGTCAGTTGGGTCGGCCTCCAGATGGTGCTGTGCTATGTCGTCAAGGCTGCTGTCATACACATCGAGGAATGACGTCCCTTCATCATAGTCAATGTCGTGGTCCGCATAGAGTTCCTCGTAACTACTTGTAAATGCTGCGAGGATGGTTGTGGAATCCCTTACGACCGTGCCATTCGCGTCCACAACCGAGCTGATGTGCCTTCGTGTACGCCTCTTCCGATCTCGCATGAGGGAGTGAATGCTAAGCCTTTCTTGCTGTAGCGCACTCTTGGTGTTATTGAATACAATGCGACTTTCCATGTTCGCTCGGTGTATGGCGATGATCCGTTCCTTAAGGCGACGGGCTTGATCCCTCGGATTGGTAACTGCGGTTGGATGCGTACTTAATTCCCGCAGGGCCCTCTCGTGCAAATAGAGAAGGGAGTCCTGCTCCCGTCTACAACGCCCGCCATGGTGCTTAAATAATTTGGCCAGACCTGGTTTGACGCAGCCATCCCACCAATCCGCTGTGTCCGCGTACCTCTGTTTACATCGCAACCAATGAGACCAGCGCCGATGAAAATCATTGTCCACTTCAGTTTGACCCAACAAGCGTGTTTGTAGTCTCCAGTAGTTACGCCCAGGTGTGGGTGAAACCTCCGGAGCAGCCACAGTACAAACGACCATGTAATGATCTGTGACAGCCACTGGCACCACATCATATGATCGCGCGTTGTGTCGATGCGTGCGGGACATATAAAACCTGTCTAGGCGCGAACTAGATGAATAGGCATGAAAGGTGTAATGTGGTGTGGGTACTTGAAGAATGTCGACCATGTCCTCCACATCAATGGCAGTAACGAGCTCATGCAGTGCCGTGTTAATGGGGTAGTGTCCACCAACGTGATCACTGGGTGTAATTATACAATTGAAATCTCCACCTAGAATAAGACCCGTGCCATCATTCCTTATAAATGGAAGGATTTCCTGGCGAAAAAATTCCTGGCGTTCTGTTCGACGCTGAGAGCCAGAGGGGGCATAGACATTCACACATTGTCCGATGATGCTCCTGCCAGTAGCGCTGGAGGGATTGAGCGCTATGAGTGTGCCAGAGATTATTCTCCCAGATGCGTGCGCTCTGATGTGCGTGAGTTCAAGATGGTTCTTTGTGACAACAATGGTTCCTCTCCCTTGAGGGCCGATGTTGGGGTACACATTATATTGGTCAAAATATGGTAGCCGCTCTAGCGCACACTCTTGTAAAAATAGTACGTCGATAGCGTGCGCACGTACAATGCTGTGTAAAGCATGAAATTTGAAAGGAGCTTCAATTGCACGAATGTTGACAGTGGCAATTGTTAAAACGCTAGTCATCCGCTACGTCTTTGCTACTAGCTACGTCATTCCCTCCCCCACTCTGTTCCGTTATGCTGATCGCGCCCCCCTTGATTTGCTCGATCGCATGCTGGGCAATGCGGAGTGAATATTTACGCTGTGAACGCGGGCTGTCCGGTAGGGCGGTGTCGCGACTTGGACTGCGACTCGCATGACGGGCCTTTTTGTCCTTGCGCCCGCTCGGGGGCCGTTCACGCCCACCGGACTTTTTGCCTGAGCGGGGGTTGGTGGAGTGCGCCTCCTGTGAGCATTCGGACATTCCGTCATCCTCCATGTCAATGGGCGTATCGAGTCGTATATCCGGGGCGGGCATGTCCTGTTGAGTCGGAGCAAGAGGTGATGCGGTAATGGTGGACAGCAGAGTTTTGAGTGGGACCGCCTCATAAGGCCTCTCCTCCCTGTCTTCTGACGTCAGAGTTTGTGCCGGCGGATGTAAGCTCGCCCCAGAGGTGGTGGGCCGGTCCCGCACTTCGTGCGGTTCTGTCGAGCGACTGCTCTGCGCGCCACTCTGCAGTGTCTGCGCCCACGTGCGCGGCGCGCCCGACCGCTCGCGCGGAAGAGTGGGGCAGGCCGCGCGGTGGTGTCCCGCCTGCGAGCAGTGACTGCAGGTCTGGAGTTGTCCGTCATACACTACGAACCCGTGATGCCCATCGACTACCAGCTGTGAGGGAATATTTTGATTGAGTTCCATTTTCACTATTCGTACCCCTGTCTTGGCTTTGAACTTGCGATACACCCCCCACATTTCGTCCACGCACGTGTGTATCTTTCCGTACGGAGTGAGCGAGTAAACAATCCGTTCATTTGGTACTTCCACGGGAATGTTTACGACCCTGACGGTTTTCAGGTTGTCTAGCGCCAGTTCTATGTCTACTTGTAGTGACTCACCGCTCGCTGCGTGTATCTGAGACGTTCCGCCGGTCTCTCGGATGATCCTCTCGCAGTGTAGTAACGATGTCAACTTCACAAAGACGCACCGTTGGCGTCCGTCGACCTGTACAGCAATCACTTCGTCATCCTGCAGCCCAAGGGTCTCGTCGAGCCATCGGAGTAAGTCCAACGCGAGCGGTTTGGTTTGACACTTCACGCGAAGGGTATTCACTCGTGGGGTCGGTTGGCAAGTCGCCATGATGGTCCTGCGAAAGTCAGTAAGAAGCCTTTAGAATACGTTACGTGTAAGCCGCACGACACTTAACTCGCTCTCGCACTAAACCAGGAGAGTAACAGCGCACGAGACACGTCGCGTCGCACACGTCCGCTCACCACGCGAGCACGGGGCGGACTGCCCGCTCGGACACCGCAGCTGATGTACAATATAAATAATTACACCAAAGACATCGATTTAATTTTTTTTTTAGTAATTTTTATTTTATAGGTTAAAAAAAAAAAAGGTAAACTGTAAGGGGCGCGACTTTTCCGTAAAATATTTATAGAATTCCAAATGTTTGTGATTTTCGAACGCTACCGACGTTCCTCTATTTAACCTGAAAACAGCGTTTAAAAATTGCTACTGGTCTGAGAAATTGCCTGCTTTTTTTTTTTGCTATATTTGGTGGCATGTGCAGTTATGAGACCGTTGCCAATTTGTGCGAGACTGTTTTCCACGAGAGAATACCCTGAAGGCTGTCACCCCTGCTGTTTACTTGATACTGGCTGCAACTTACTCATGTGTTTCTTCAGAGATCCATAGGAATACAGATTAGCAGAGACTGTTTTTTAAAAGACAGGGATGTTTTATGTCAATACGTTACGCAAAGGCAATGACTATTTTCCCATGTAATTGGTTTTCCACATTAATTGTGCCCAATCGGGCTAATATGGCGTTAGCCATAAGAATTAGATGCGGTGACAGAACTTCTGATTAAAATGTATATATTGTCGCGGGTTGAAATTTTGCAGGGTTGTTGAAATCAAATTTAGGGACTTTACTGACGGGACTCTGGGCTGGCTGCTCTGTTCACTCGTCAGCGCAAGTGGCGTGACCAAGTAATTGGGGCACGGGGCCGGCGCGGCGCGCTGCGGGCTTGCAGAATTTTGTTTGTTTGTTTGGCCGCACGCTGGCGCAGCCACGGGCCGCAGTTACTGGGGCGCGCTGTCGTAACAAGCCGCGCGGTGTGGCCTGCACATTGGGGTAGAGGGGGGGTAGTCTTCCCAGATGTTCTAGTTAGTTGTTTAGTAAATTTGACTTCAATAACGAGCTTTTGTTATGGTAGGCGCGGCAGGGCGCGCGAATTTAAGCGCAAGTGATTGGTGACTCGGGGCTCACTCAGGCGGAGGCTATGCGTCTCACCTGTGGTCACGAGTTGTTAGTTCGTTCGTGATGTAGGAATTCAGGCTCACTCAGGCGGAGGCTATGCGTCTCACCTGTGGTCACGAGTTGTTAGTTCGTTCGTGATGTAGGAATTCAAGCTTTCGGGCGGAAGCTATGGCCGACGCCAGAGGCCACGAGTCGTTTAATTTAAGTTAGGTCATAATGTAGTCATCTTCAAGCTTTCGGGCGGAGGCAATGGCCCTTGTCACTAGTCGTTTAGTTATAATTTTTTAAAATGTAATGTTCGTTCGGATTTTAAGGGCAGGAGAGGCCCCTACGTTAGTTTTAAGTAATCGATCAAGAAAGGCTTTTCGGAAAATGTGAGTATGGACTTATCTTTGTTTTAATTTTAAGTATTAATTATGATTTGAGGTATTCGGAAGGACTAGGGAAGTGTTTAGTGAAGTTCTCTCATTCTCTCTCTTGTAAGGTCGTTCAATCGTTAAGGAAGTAAAGAGATTATTGTTTTAAATTGTAATCCCGCTATTTAAATGTTCTTTAAAATGATGTTGAGTATTTGACTTTAAGAATAAAATAATTTTAATTAAGTATTATGTTATTTTGCAAAATCTCCTTAGTTCAGCTCTCACCAGACATCCTGTACGGGATGACGAACCTATGATCCTAGGTACAGTAAAGTATTTTATGAAGTTAAGACTAGTTGATGCCAAGCGAGTTGTTTCTATGTAAAGAGCTACGATTCTCGCCCCCCCCCTCTGAAGGTGGCACGTGACAGAAATGGTAGAGTTCGCCGGATAGGTTCTATTTCTGGAGAGAGAGAGAGGTAGATTTTTATGTTTATTATTAAGTTAGTTTCAGCTTCTGATAGCAGGTTATTAAGAGTTTACTTGAGGAGAGGATTACGGAATTTTAGTCTATAGTGGAGGAAGTCTTTGAGATTTTTTTTTTGACGTAACAGATGTTTATTTGAGGATACTTGTAAGGATAAAGTTTATAGTGATAAGTTGTTTTAAGTCGTTGAATTTATTGTAGATTTATATCGGGGATTATTACGTGAGGAGAATACGTTATAAGTTAAATGCTTATTAGAGATAATGCAAGTGGTTTAATTTAATTGAAGTTCATTTTAAGATTGTAGGTTAAGAGAATTATAATTTAAAATAAAGTTTTTTGTCGTAAATAGGAATTATTTTCAAGAGAAGTTTGTTTTGTTTTCGTGCGCGTAGGAGACGAGACGTACGAATTAAATCAGTCGAGGGAAGGATAAACGTTAGAAAGGAATTAAAGAGAAAACAAGAGTTTATTTAAAAGAGAGTTATAGAATTTATAGTGATGTTTTGTTTTAATTAGAAAAATGTTGAGAGTTGTTTCAGAACGACACGTCAGTGGACGTGGCAGAATGAACACGTGACGGGGAGGTGCTGAGACCTAGCGGAGAACGGAGGAACCGCAAGCGAGGGTTGGCGCACCTGATGGAATTCGGTGACGTCACGGGCTCATACGGAGACGTGGACGGCCGTGACCTTGTTTTGATCAGCTGTACGGTAACTTAGCGATAAGAAAATAGACTATTGGTTAAATAAATTTAAATTTAAGTGTGTTTTAGGAGAAGAGGAACTTTCAGTATGTAAGTAATTTAATTTAAGAAGTGTATGATGTATAGGCTAGAAGTGTTTCGTTGTAAGTTGTTTATGTTTTTGTTAGTTAAATTCTACCTCGGTTTTAAAAATATTTTTTTGGGATTTGTAAACATTATTAAGGAGGTACACTATAAAATCGATAAGCATTGAGAAAACTGGGAAGGCTAGATTTTGTGTGTAGAGGGAATTTACTCCAAAAGAACAGAGAGACAAAATTAATGTTTTCATTAGGGCGAGGGACCCTAAGGTGAGGCGTTGTGTCCCTGGGAAGAAAGGGAATTGTAGCGCAGACCATAGGAGATGGGCTGACTACGGAATTAAGGGTCAGGAGAATCCTGAGAGTTGTGAGTAGTTTGGGGCAGGAGTTCCCCATGGTAGTACCGAAGTGGCTATCCTGTATGGGATAGGGTACCATTTCAATGAAGTTTGTTGGTGGGGTTAGAGCCCCCTGTGTAGTGGGCCTATAGCAGATAGGCACTACAGTGAAATTTTTGGTTATTTTGTGAGGTAAATTCCCTGGAGGTTAAGTAAGATTGGATTCAGTTAGGAAGGAGGGAAATGAGAAACATTGCTGTAGAGAGTTAGTGTACTTGCCTAATGTGAAATTGAATTTTACTAAATTAATTTAGGAGAAAGTTTTGTTCGGTAAATAAATAATAATGGAAGATAGCTAGATAATTAATTAATTTTTTTTGAGTAAGGTGTTTTAAGTAATGAAATAAAATAAGGTGAAGTAATTTGAATAATTGGGGAGGAGTTTCTTTAAGAGTTTAGATAATTGTTTTTGAATTTATTGAGATATTCAGCCAGTGAAGTTTGAGTGTGAGAGATACAGTGAGATTTTAAGGAAATCGGTTGTTTATTAATTAGGACAAATGAGATTTTATGATTAAGAGTCAGTAAGCATAGTTAAAATTTACGACATGATATTTGTTGACAGTTTACAGTTATTAAGGAGAAAACAGAGTAATCTATTTATTTTTATTTTAATGGTTTGAAGATAAGATTATGAATTTTTTTTTGGAAGTTTCTTTGGCATGTTGGAATAATTTTTTTTGATTTTTAGAATTTACAGAGAAAATTTAATTGATTTACATTAGTTTGGAAGTATGGTGGTTTAGTGTTCGATTAGCCCTAACTTGATGGTCGGATCCCAAAAGAATGCCGTAAAACCGATAGCCAATTGAGAGGAATGCGGTAGGCGCTTGTGTAGAGAGGGGTTGTGGGAAAACTCCTTGGGACTGATGGCAGATCAGGGGCCCTAAATAGTGTGTGATGCTGTAAAACCAGTGCAGAGAAAGCCTGGTATGCTTAAATTTTTGGGCACAGGTTATGTAAACCTGGGGTTCCATGGGATTTAGTCATGTTAGCTGCTGTGAGACATTAAGATTTCCAGGCTCCATAGTAAATTCAATGTAAATTTTTGTTTTCTTAAAATAATAAATTTGTTTTTAATTTATTTGAGATATTTGATTTGGAACAGTGAATACAGACCCCGAGGAATAAGAGTTGTCATGATGTGAGAGGAGAAGGTGGTAGGCCTAAAAGGGTACAGGCACCACAGAGGTTATTTGTATTGCATAATTTAAATATAAGGAAACTTGAGAATTTGAAATTTTGTTGTTGGGTTGGACACCCATAAGAAGAGTATAGGCAGAATTTTTATTGTTATGAGATGTCTAATTTAATTGAAAAGAAGAAAGTTTAAAGATGCAAGGTAACATTATTATTGTAATAATTGAAAGAGATTAAGAGGTAGAGAGAAATAGGCAGTTTTTGTTTGTAAGTACTAAAGTTTACATATAGAAATTTAGTAACTAAGAATGAATAATAAGTTAAGTCTAGTGTAAAAGTTTTTTTTAAGTTTGTTAAGTTAAGAGTCACAAGTAAATTTTTTTTTAGAGAGAATGTCTTTGATAGGAAGTATTAGAAACTTATGGGAATTTTAGGGTAACATAAATAATGTAGGTAATGAATAATAAATAGATGGTAGGTCTTAAGTTAGGATTAACATTTGAAGCAGAATTTAATTAAGAAGAAGGAAAATAAATAGGCCTAATGAAAAGAACAAAAAAGGATTTTATGGTAAAGCATTTTTTTTAAGTAATAAACAATGAATAATAATGTTGTTTCAGGGTAATGTGTACTAATAATACAATTTTTTTTTTAGGACCAAAGAACAGGAATTATGTAATTTAAATTAACATGTATTTTTGAAACTGTTACAGATTCCTTAAGATGAGCTGAGCAGCAGTCCAGTTTACAAGATGACAAGAGTTCGAGAGACAAGATACAAGATCACTGAAACAAGAGCCAAGACTGAAGATTCAAGAGAAGAGAAAGCTGGCAGCCATGGACTTACAAGTGGAGATTAATAAGGTCATGTAAAGTTTTATTTTTTTTTATGGAAGACAGTAACTGGAGTTTTTTTTTGTTATAAACATTATTTACAGAACTTTTTAGGTTATAGTAATGTAATGGAACTAGTGAGTTGTGGTAGCTGTCAAAAAGAACTAATACCTTAAGTTTAATTTTTAAAGTTAATTTTCTTAATTTACAGAGGGATTAGTAGTTTTTTTTAAAACCTTATTTAGGTTGGAATTTAAATACAATAGCTTATTATAAATGTGTACGAACAGTTCAAGTTCACAGTACTGATAGGTAGGTCAGATGATCTTATTGATTTTGATGATTTGTTGTTTTGAGTTGATTTTTAAGTGTTGTGAATTAGACAATGAAATAGTTCTGAAAACTTAAATTATTTCAAGCTAAGAAATAGTAAATTTAATTGTAACTCAAAGGACACCAGAATTTAATTTTTTTTTGAATTAGTAATGTTTGAAAATTTTATACTTTACAAAAAAAGGTTATAAACAAACAGATCGGATGGAACAAGGATGCAGTAAATCACAATTTCATTTAGAATTATTGATTAGCTTTTGAGGTTATGAAGTAAAAGTAATTATAGTTTAAAAGTTTGAATAAAAAAAAATGGTTTTTTTTAATTTGTTTGAAATAGAAAGTTTAAAAGTTAATTAGTCATGATCTAGGTGGGTGATGGGGTGGGAATTGGCCACTCTTTTTCCCTATAACCTCCCTAACATGGCCTTCTATTACAACTAACAGAAATAAAGAAGAAGAAAAATGAAGAATTATTAGTTAGAATGTTTCTTTCATGAAGATACCTGATGAACTTTTTTTTTATTGTTGGGAAGAATAGTAGCAAGATTAATCAGATGTTTTACTCAGAAGAAGAAGAAGAAGAAGATAAAGCAGTTTTATGACTCGACAAGCCAGAGATTGGTGTTTCCCCTCTGCGCTTCTATTGACTACGTTGTTTACTCTCATGGGATAGCTGGTTCGGCACCATGGAGAGAGATTGGGGGGCATTGTGGTTGCCCCCAGAAGAAAAGAAGAGTAGAAGAGGTTATGGGTGGGTCATGTGAACTGACCTTCAACCCAGTTACTTCGTGGGGACTATTTGCTGTATAGAGAAGATCAAGACTCAAGAGTTAGGGAAAATCATTGGAGGTCATGTTTCCCTTCCTTAAGTTTTTCCTATCAAATTATTTGCCTGATTAGATTATGCTAAGGGTGGGATACTTTATGTTAGCAGTTGAATTAATTAATTTTATTTTTTTGTGTGTTTGCATCCTTGCCCATCGATTGCAGTTTAGTAGTTAGTTTTGTATTTGTCAGGCGTGATGGTAATGCCTGTTGATGATGTTTCAGAATTGTAATCTGTTCGTGATGAGGATGGCACAACTCCGAAGCAGATGTGGGGAGAAGTTGTGAGCTGCCCTGGAAGCCAGTCCAGTAGCTGTTGGAGTTGAGTGGTGTTTGCTGATGGCCAGCCCAGGGAGCTACTCTTCTCGACAACACTGACTTCGAGGAGTTGCACCAACCTTCACGAGATAAGAGTTTAATTAATTGAAACACTGTAAGGACACTTAATTTTTTTTGAAGAACGAAAGAAGTATGGTAATAAACGGAAACTGAAAAAAAAAAATAATAATAATTATCAAGAATTTGCACATTGTTTAACGAATACTGAGAAACTAAGAACAGTAATTTAATTTGTAAAGAGAGCTTCACTAACAGAACAATTTTTTTAGAATTGAGAACTCGAGCCTCTGAAGGTTCCTGTGAGAACAAACCAGATAAAAGTTTTACATTTAATTTTATGAATACTTGTTGTTTTAAAATAAATCTTATGCAGAATCTAGATGTATGTTCAGACAGCAAGGAACTAAGAAAATTATTATTTTTGTGAAATGAGGAATTTATAGTTATGGTTTAATGGAAAAAGACAATTTGTAATTTTGAGGTAGCTCGATGGGGCTCGAGCTCTGTGAGGGGAGGGTTATGTCGCGGGTTGAAATTTTGCAGGGTTGTTGAAATCAAATTTAGGGACTTTACTGACGGGACTCTGGGCTGGCTGCTCTGTTCACTCGTCAGCGCAAGTGGCGTGACCATGTAATTGGGGCACGGGGCCGGCGCGGCGCGCTGCGGGCTTGCAGAATTTTGTTTGTTTGTTTGGCCGCGCGCTGGCGCAGCCACGGGCCGCAGTTACTGGGGCGCGCTGTCGTAACAAGCCGCGCGGTGTGGCCTGCACATTGGGGTAGAGGGGGGGTAGTCTTCCCAGATGTTCTAGTTAGTTGTTTAGTAAATTTGACTTCAATAACGAGCTTTTGTTATGGTAGGCGCGGCAGGGCGCGCGAATTTAAGCGCAAGTGAGTGGTGACTCGGGGCTCACTCAGGCGGAGGCTATGCGTCTCACCTGTGGTCACGAGTTGTTAGTTCGTTCGTGATGTAGGAATTCAGGCTCACTCAGGCGGAGGCTATGCGTCTCACCTGTGGTCACGAGTTGTTAGTTCGTTCGTGATGTAGGAATTCAAGCTTTCGGGCGGAAGCTATGGCCGACGCCAGAGGCCACGAGTCGTTTAATTTAAGTTAGGTCATAATGTAGTCATCTTCAAGCTTTCGGGCGGAGGCAATGGCCCTTGTCACTAGTCGTTTAGTTATAATTTTTTAAAATGTAATGTTCGTTCGGATTTTAAGGGCAGGAGAGGCCCCTACGTTAGTTTTAAGTAATCGATCAAGAAAGGCTTTTCGGAAAATGTGAGTATGGACTTATCTTTGTTTTAATTTTAAGTATTAATTATGATTTGAGGTATTCGGAAGGACTAGGGAAGTGTTTAGTGAAGTTCTCTCATTCTCTCTCTTGTAAGGTCGTTCAATCGTTAAGGAAGTAAAGAGATTATTGTTTTAAATTGTAATCCCGCTATTTAAATGTTCTTTAAAATGATGTTGAGTATTTGACTTTAAGAATAAAATAATTTTAATTAAGTATTATGTTATTTTGCAAAATCTCCTTAGTTCAGCTCTCACCAGACATCCTGTACGGGATGACGAACCTATGATCCTAGGTACAGTAAAGTATTTTATGAAGTTAAGACTAGTTGATGCCAAGCGAGTTGTTTCTATGTAAAGAGCTACGATTCTCGCCCCCCCCTCTGAAGGTGGCACGTGACAATATGTATGTATATATTTATATATACATACACATAGTTTGAGCTACAGGCTTATCTATGAATGAATTTGCGTGACGAAAACCCACGTATAAATCACTTATCGTTTATTATTTCATCAGTGATTTAATATAAATGCCATTAAATATTTTTCCATGGCGTGCAGGGAAGTTGCACAAACTGGTTTTAAAAGCTATTCATATGAAGTCCTCAAGAGGAATTAATTGAAGATTCTAGAGGGGAAAGACGTAATATTAAAACTCTTTAACTAGCGTAATTACAGAGTAATTAGCGTAATTACAGCCGATGTGAGCTTAATTGAAACGAGACAGTTTAAAGGTATTAATAATTATAGTATCTATAATTGAGTGCGTTCTCATTGTTGTCCGTTATATGTAAATCTGGCGTAATGTAGCTGTTTCGTGTGCAAATTTACAAATATCTGTAATTTTACATGAATATTTCTGTTCCATTTACAAAAATAATTTACAGTGTACCATACGTGTGAACATATCGCATGCGATATATCCTATCTTCCACTCATTGTGAATCACGGTAGGCAATAATTCATTATATCAATTAATTTAATTTTGTAAACTATATTATATACAGATCTTTTTTATCAAATAGGATACCATACATTAATAATTATTATTTGCATGAACGCACCAAAAAAATCTACGTAATTACGTATGCTTAATGGAGGTTGTGAATCAAATACTTAAAAAAAATAATGTTTTTACATGTTAATTCATGAGATATCATCTCTAAAAAAACCTAGTTTTTCATTATTTTGCATTCAATTAAAGCAATCATCCAGTATACAATTTATTTTTAACCAATAAAATAAACTCAAAAAACTTATTAAAATTTTTACTTTATTTTTTATATTTTTTTATATTTTACAACAAAGTTGCAGGAGGTTCGAAGTTAATATGAATACTCATAAAAATTATGTAAATTAATATTAGCTATTCGTTTAATATGATTTAGTAATTATTGACGAAACAAATTTCAGTTAACTTTCAGATGGAAATTTACATTTTCTAGACTAGTCTGTCTCCTTTAAAAAGTTTATTTAATTATTTTGACAGTTGTAACGTCCCACCAGTAGAGTCCAATACAAATATAGGTGTAGTTATCTTTGCAGTTACAATGTGGTGTTGATGTTATTAAAAACCACAATAAAATATAATTTTTATATTTAAAACAGCCCATATTAAATTATGTATTTAAAAGTTTTGAAAAAAAGTTTGCAGTGTTATGAATATTTTTATACAGACTATGAAATATATTTTACGTCCAAACAACATCTGCTATTGAAAGCAGTAGGTACTTGGTGGAAACGAATTTCATTTCCCAGACTAGTGACGTGCGTAGGGCACTTTAAATATAGTCTTGGATGTGCAAAATCATTAATTTCACCAGCGCGTTGCCAAGACGGAAGTAGGCCAAGTTCGTGAACTCCGCCAATTAATAACCTCAGTTAAATCGTCGGGGACTTCCAGAAATATCACACTGGACTATGTCACGAAATCAAGGGCGCCCATACCCGGGGGCAGGGGGGGGGCCGTGGCCCCCCCCTAGCTTTCAGGGAAGGAAAAAATATATAGTGTAGTCAGGTGTTTTACTTTAAAGAAAATTATTTAAATTCGGTATTATGTAGAAGTGGTTCAACACGAATCTATTATTTTATATCGTTTTTTACATGTCTACTTCATTTTTTGTTAGTTCAAGCATTAGTTTCTGCTGCTGCGATATAAGGTGTTGTGTACAGGGAGAAAACGCTGTTCAAGCGCAACGCCCGTGGCGAGTCATTCCCCTTCGTAATCCTGCCCAAGCTCACTCGATAACACAACACAACAGATTTAGACCAGTCAGAGTTAGACGACGCGACAATTGACATGTGCTTGCAGACGGCGAAATGTTTTGCTACTTTTTCGTCATAATAATGTGTATGTTCACAAATAACATCTCAAAACAGAGATTTTTCAATAGTCTTTAGATCTACAGTTTTATGCATCTGGTCTAGATTTAGTTTAGTGTATTCAGTCAGTATAAATAACTTAATTGTAAATAAATAAGTGAAAAGTGTAAAGATAAAAACCATTGTTATTATGTAGTGCTTCTTAGTTTTCCTCATTCATCACATCCGCTCAGAATATTCACAATAATTTTTAAGGTAAGCTTACACCATTAAAGTTACTCAAATAAGAATTATTGTTCAGAAAAGTTTACAACGTAAAATTTATGTTGGAATTTTGAACTTAGAGGAAAACTTTATTTTTTCCTTCAAAAGTGTTTAAAAGGATAAGGATTCCGCTACCTTCAGTAGACTCGGAAGCAATTCACACTGGAATCCCGATTTTACGTACGCTCACGGTCGCTTGGATTGCATTCGTAAAAACGTTATCTTCATAAAATTTTAAACACCCCACCCCCTGAAGATACATGTTATAATTTATTGAACGGAATATATATAATATTAAATAGTAAAAACAATGACTGCCGTCCGCCCTCTGCCCTCCCCTGCGTTCCCCTTATTTATTATTTTTTTAACATTCCATAACTTGCCTCATTGCACGAGTGATATAAAGTGACCTCACAGCCACTAACCACAGCTGCACCACGCACTGCATCATGTTAACTTTTGTGTGGTGACAGATACATCAATACTGACCTGCTAGAAAAATTTCAAAAGCAGAGAGAAAGCAATGACGAATTCAAAACCATTTTCGAGGCAGTAAAAGAAGACTGTAATGAGCTTGACATAGATATAAAAATCCCAATATTGGCTGGAAGACAGACCCACAGATGTAACGTGAATGTCCAGTGCTCATCACCTGAAGACTATTTCAAAGTTGCAATTTACAATCCGTACATGGATTCTATAATTATGTCTCTTACTACAAGATTTGAAAGAGATAAAGGCATACCTCTCAAAGGTGGAATTCTTCAACTACATTTGATGAAAAAGGAGACGAAAGATTTCATGAGAAACATAAAAAGTTTGCAAAAGTTTTATCAAATCGACAACTTGGAAGCAGAAGCCAGAGTATGGTATGACGTCTGGACGAATACGGAATGTTTGGAAAAAACAAAGCTCCATGATATACTTTCAGAAACAATGTTTTACCCATCAGTACCTAAGGAGACTGCTTATATTCTACCAAACCATACCCCCACAACTTGCACAATAGAGCGTTCTTTCAGCACACTGCGTAAAGTGAAGACGTGGCTGAGAAGTACTACTGGCGAGGACCGTCTGTCCAGCTTGTGCCTTCTAAGTGTCCACAGGAAAAGAGTGAAAAACCCTGGTTTCGAGGACAAAGTGCTTGACTTGTTCGGCAAAAAGAAAATAAATTTACAGTTTGCTTTTTCAGATAAATATTATAGTCAAATCCGTAATCAAACTTATGCATATTAATTTATCTTAAAATTTGCTTTTTATGTCAATACTAGTGAAAAATTGTGTGATGTGTGCATTTTTAATTTGTTTTCTGTATTAAATTATGAAGGTAGAGAAGCATAAGATACTGAAATTTAAATTCTTATACTTTATTCATACTTAACAATTCTGTTAACTTAAATTAGGTTAATCCTCTATGATTGTGTTTAGACACTGATATGAAATTCCTCTTTTTTATCTTTGCTTGTTTCATAAAATGTTCATATTTTATAAATAACCCATTGACATTCATGTGTTGAACAATAAATTTAATTATTATAAGAAGATGAACTTGTAAGAAAGTTAATGATTGGCTAGCATATCCAGCGAATAGCGATAGCTAGGACATTCAGCTTATGTTTTGTGTTTTGACATCTGAAAGTCGTTTAAATAGCAAAGGAAAAGTACATTCTTTAGAAAAAAGGAGTATTCGTTCTACCACGGTTTTGAAGAGACATCGTTATTACCTACTTTTGATTATCCACGACATAACAATTTTGCACGATTTTATTATAGTTTCGACTGACATTCAAGTTTTTACTAATAAAGCTATGTGGCAGAAGTAGTATTAATGAATTAAATTATTGTGACATCAAATTTTAATCATCGTAGGCGATAAACTGCAACCACGATAGGGTTACTTCACGATCTATTGCTTGCTTTGAAACGAACTATCAAATTTTCACGACGGAAACGAATGAAACCAGTCAACTAAGTTTACAGCCTGCAAGACTGATTCCTGACGCTGTTCAACGTGCTGTAATGCCAGCGATCAACATTTTTGGCTAAAGAGAATCGAGCTGAGGAGAATAATTTCTGCAAGTTCATATCAAAACCGCTCCAGCCGGAAGGAAGGAAGGCCAACGATTGACCGACAGTGGCGATATAGAAGCAGTTGAGGGCGCTGTGTTTCACACAGAACTTCGAAATCGACCATTGGTGCGTACCGAACAAGACCTTTCCCACTGCGAGGAAGGAAGCAGCGGCAGTGAGCAGCCATAGTTCCCGGACCACGCACAGCTGTGTTGCAGAGCCAGGGGTCATCTGTGTCGTCATACTTTCGCATGTACTGACGGAGGTTGGTTGCCGTCGTATTGAATAGCATTTGAACAATTTTCGGGAGTCCCTTGAACTATCGATTATCAAGTACCTAAATCAATTTATTTTCATATAATCTGAGATCACACTAATTTTCCAGAAGTTCATCTTCAATTTAATTTTATTGTGAATAATTTTTGGTATGAACTAAATTTTAATTTGTTCTAACTATAATGTTGATTTTGTGTCTGATCAGATGGAATTAGAAGTTGCTGTTTGATTAATAACTTAACTTTGCAATTTACTTTTGAGAATTTACCTTGTCCCTTAAGAGGCCGTGTCAGTAAATGTTTATTTCCAATATTCTGCTCTAGAAGTTCTCTCTTTTAACAGTGAGATTTAGTGGCTTTTTCAACCGAAGGAACTGTAGCCGCAGCGCGTGATAAAGCTACTATACCCTTATCACATGATTAGTGGGAAGGTTGACAGCTCGAGTTTACTCGACGAAAAATGTATCTGGTTCCTCGACAATCTGAGAGGATGACAATCTGACCGGCGGCTCACTAGGAAATTGCAGATGCAGGGATTCAGAATCAAGAAACCTCACTTTAACAAATGTAGTATGAGTCGTATCTAAAACTAAAACTAAAAATTTTAATACTTTAAACGTATCGGAATACAATTAATCTTCAAACATGTGGTAATTATTCTTTATCTGGATGTAATAGTCCGTGAAAAATAATGTTAGTTGACATTAAAAAGTATACGAAATTCATCATGTAACGTTTTAAAAGGATAATAACATAAATGCATATGCTTAGATATTGCATATGCATCACACACAATCTAAATACAATCTCACTTAAGTCAGACTACCTAATTTTTTACAATGCACCATCATACAGTTTAACAGAGGTAGGTGAACCTCTTATCGACGTTGTTTCAAAGAATTTAAATTTACAAATATTACTATTTATCTTAATACGATATGTAGCCTACCTTTATGAATACGAACATACAAAAAAAATATTGAATTTATCACATTACACAAGACTAAAACACTAACAAAACTTAATTTTATACATTGCTGTAGTATATTAGAAGACGAAATAACTCACAAGACTAACATTAAGAGGGCTGCATTACAAATTTACTTTACAGAGAAGAAAATATCCTTTCAGGATATTTCATTACCTCATTGATTACATAATACTGCCGTTGATGTGATCGTAGATATAAAGTATTTAAAAAATATATTCCATTATGTTTATGTAAATATTTTGAAAACGTTATTGCTTAAAGATGCTCATTATTTAAATAATAACGAATTTTTTACTTTTATGTACTGAACAAACAAAATACTTATAAGTTAATAAGAATAAGCTTAGTTGAGTAACATCTTCAATTTGTATTGAATTCAATGTACATATCGAAAATCATGTACAATGAATGCAACAGATTGAATTCAATAAATATTTGATCTTGTGAAACGGCCATAATATTGATGTAGATTAGGGACCGGAAAAATTCGCGGTTTCGACGGCCTTCAGGATAGACTGCACATTCCCCTGTACACTCGGGCAAATAACGGCAGTTCATTTGCTGCTGACTTGTTAGTCGTCTCAGCTTGTTTGTCTGTGATTCGATCCTTCTTTGGTTGGTGTTTTATAATTGGTTGAGATTCGTCCAGATGAACAGTAAGCCAATAGCAAAATCATCTAAAAGGTATATGTATTTGACTTCTAGCCTATCGCCGAATGAATCCGCGAATTTTTCCGGTCTCTATTAATTATAGATGCTCACATGCATCGTGAGAGTCCGTATAAAGCCTATTACAATTCTATAAGTATACATTAAAATGCTTTTAAAATATACATGTGTAATATAATTAAAACTTGTTTAAGTAAGATCATCACAAAAAAAATGAAAATCCTTCAACAGTAAGTGATGTTTTATAAGATTTTAACAAAACACATCTTACAATAAGAGAATACTAATCATACCACATAATTCAACACAAAATATACATTCCAGTAGGCGCTACGTAAAAACAACTTCTATTTTTATGCTGATTACTCTGCATTGTTTTATATATATATCATTATTTCTAACTTTTAATATTCTCTACACATTAACTGAAATTACTTATTTACAGAGTCTTAGCTAATGTTGGTCTGGACCACATACAGTTCGTACGATATCTCTACGCAAAACACATACAGTTCATTATTAGTAATATCAATTATATTTCATGAACATAATGAAATTAGTATAGGCCCTAGGTTGTTCACTGTTAATTGAGTACTTCTGAAGTATTTTCATTGTGAGTTAACATACATACCAAATGCCATTCTTCCAGTAAAGTTACAAAGAAGACAACAAGATA
Organism: Bacillus rossius redtenbacheri; assembly: GCF_032445375.1. NCBI lineage: Eukaryota > Metazoa > Arthropoda > Insecta > Phasmatodea > Bacillidae > Bacillus > Bacillus rossius. The sequence goes on along the minus strand of NC_086337.1, from coordinate 37,123,421 downwards.
ATATAAATATGTATGTAGTACCATATTTTAAACTCCTATTAAATGAATAATAACTCAATCTCTATTCTGGACTATTAAGTAATAATTTTTATTACTGTTATTTATAACTTAAATAAAATGACAACTAACAAATTAGTAAAAAATAGAATTACGTGCGATATAGTGTGACATTTGTACTTGGACGGCAAACGAATATAATAAAATGTCTATGACAATGTTAACTTTACTCATTATTATGGAAAGAAACAAAATGGGCAGATAAGCATATTCTACGCTGACATTTAAAAATGCTCAATTCAAAATGAACATTCCCTAGCAAGAAAATTTATTTTATATCACCACAAAAAATCAAACTGTTGCGTCATTTTCCCGATGACAAACAAAAAAGTTGTATGGTCGCGAATAATACATTCGTATAGCGTCACATCAGCGGAATATTCCCTTGGCATAAATGTGTGAAGTCTGTGGCACTTATGGAGAAGTAAACCTTCGCTCGAACACAAAAACAAATGAACGAACAGCTTTTTTTTTTTTTGATAAGATGTGCAATCGGAGACCCCTGGGGTGGTTGAAGAGTGTCAGGTCCGTCGCCAGACCAGATAGTAAAAGCTCAGGGGCTGAGGATAGAAAAGGCATATCTCCAAATTATTAAGTATAAATGTTGTCATGTAATTGTTAAAGACTTGATTACACCCAGGTTTATAAACCCATCATGATCATGAAGACACTGATCGGAAGGTAATGTGCAATACATTTCAATGGCGTTTTCAGTTTTTGCTAAATAATTATAAATATAAGCAAAATTTCAATGTATCTGGACAAATCAAAATATTGATAATATTATTTTCATCACAGAAATAATATATGATATGATAACTAAATTTGAAAAAAGCGGTTATGTTAAATGTATTGTATACTTTCAGTAGGCAAAATTTCCGGCCCCTACCTCTTATAGACTTTGAGAAAAACTGCCTTTTAAAATAACATTGATATAGATAGGAGCGCAAATTTGTGACACGGCCTCTTAAGTGTAGTTCATATCCAGTGGTCCAATTTGCTGACACCATTGAGCAAAAATAGCCGTAAGCACTGTTTAAAGGCACTCATTGATAACATGATCTGAGCTGATAATATTAAATTGAGTTTGAAGTTACATGATTTGAAACAATTCCTTTTTTAGTAACTTATATCTTATTTGAATATTGTAAACAGATTTCACATTTGTAATTTGAAGCTTTACTATCACTAAATAAACTTATAGTCCTCGACTACTGAATCCATCTGTGCTAATTCTAAATGATAAGCAATTATGATTTATATCAAAACATACTAATATTCATTTAACTGTGAACGAGGGAATATTTTGTGTGATACAATATCGCCGTGGTAAAGGTAAACAACAGTTGAAAAAAAATTGACTATAATTATAAGCATAGTTCAGGCGTTACATTTAAAAACAACTATTTTCCTACTGTGATAACATATTTAAATCGTTTCTCTCCCAAAGTTAAATCTTTTGACCAACACGTTTAATCTTTATAATTATTTTAATTTAATTTGTACGCGACATTTATTTAGGGGTAAAGAGAGCAATGAGTTGAAGGACTGTATTCTTGATATTCGTGTTCCCGAGACGCTGCAAAAATATAAGGACTGTATTCCTGCATTTGTGTTGCTAAAAATTCACTTGTTACAATAAAATAGTTATTATTTAATTAATAAAGTAGCCAATAAAGCTTTTTTTATGGCGAATGAGTACTGTGGTCTATTATTTTAGTAACAGGACAAAAAATTTTAACAGGGTCAGAACTGGAACTATTTTATGGCTAGTAACAGGCCGCAGTTAGTCTTCCAAAATATTAAAAATACTTCATACCCCTAAGTCTGGCCCCCCCCTACAAATTATCATATGGGCGCCCTTGCACGAAATAACCAGTGTTTATTGAGATTTTCGTTTCACGGTCTAGCACAATTTTCTAGGGTTGTGCGAATGTTCGGTATACCGATACCGAAATCGAAATTTTGCTACTTTCATTTTCGATTTCGGTAAGAATTTCATCTGTCGAAGTTCGTTTTTAGCGAAATATTTCGAGCCAAACGAAAGTTCAATAGCTTACCGAAGTTCGTTTGTTCTAGTTGAAAAAGAAATCGTAATTTAATAAAAATGTACAGTATAATACCGGTACAATAACGTTTCTTATTATAAAGTATATTTCACTTAACGAATTTTTTTTAAGTCCCCGCCAAAAATCGTATCTTCGCCATGCAAAACGGTTTCAGTTTAAAGTATCATTTTCACTATAACGTATAAATTCTACTAGTAGCGTGGCATTACTACACCAAAATTTACTTAAACTGGTAAATAAATTTCCAGCTAAATGATTAATGTAGTGGAACAAAGATACACAAATACCACCGCAACGTATTTTCTAACCTCTAAATTCTCAAAACAAAGTTAACAAACAGTTGCGCGCACAACCATAGATTATACCGTACGTAGTATGCGACGTGAGCAACACAACACCATTCGATACATCGAAAGACGGAGGTTTGAGAGAAGTATTAATTATTTAGACAAAAGTGTTACGCTACGCTAAAAATACTGTTTGATGTCTGTGCCGGGATTGTTTATTGTTATTGTTGAGTTTATTTTCAGGTTACGTTATTTAGACACCGCATTGTATTTGTGCTACGATATGAATGATCCTGGAGATAAAAAGAAACGAAAGCAATTCACGCTTAAGGAAAAAGTGGATATACTCAGAGAACTAGACACGGGGAAAAAAGCAAGTCGCAGTTGCGAATACATATGGCATTGCGGCTCTCCTGTAGCTATTTTTTTTTATATATTTTTTTCTCTTTGTAAAGATATGTATGCATGTTTCAGTGCTAAGTACAAAAACTTGAGGTACCTGTAAGTACTTAGCACTGAGATTCTACTGTAATGTCTTTATATGATTTGCTTGTTATTACTAATAATGTAATAACATATGCAAATCATATAAAGACATTAATTAGAAAAAAGATTTCCATTAAGATTAATTTACGTGGTGATGAAAAAAACTCACGTTAATGAAAATACAGTAAAATCATAATTTGAACAAACATGGCAGATAAAGTAAACAAAATTCAACCGTGATTACAGTAGGTCTAGGTATCAAAACAAAATCATGCAATATTTGAAAAATTACCTGATTCATTTGCTTTCAAACAGTAGTGTAGGTACTATATTCATAAAACATACATTCCAGAACTGTTAGTACACTATTTAGTATTTACCGTATACACATAAACAAAGAACGTACCTACTTTTATTCGCGCACAGCCAAACAAAAACATTGTCGTCTGCTTTATTTAAATTTTACATACTCTGACTGGCATATATAATCCTCATAATATACAGCCAATTAGACAAAAAGGTCAACAAGTCACTGCATGTAATGACCACTTGGCAGCAACCATTTGTTATGTTTTGACCATGTCCCTTGCCTAGTTTACAGCTTCCTGAGCTAGCCATGTGTGACAGTGGTGCAAGATGGCGGCCGTTCCGCAGTATTCACGTATTTTTTCATCAGTACCATGCATGTGATAAATATATTATCATAGACTGCGACATTACGACTGTAAAGGAAATAGTCTGTGCGCTGAAAGATCTGGATTGATTCTTGAAATTTACGAGTGACATGGGGCTGTGTTGTGTGGTCTAGGGCAGATGTTGATTTTATTAAATAGTAATATTTATATATACATCAAAAGGTACCAAAATGATTTATGTAATAGAATTTATTACTGAAGAGCAAATTTTGGGGCACTTTTTTTCTTTGTTAATTAAAAAATTTCGCTTAACTTTCGTTAAGAATATATTTATCTCATAGAAAAATTCATTTTCGTTTCACTTTCGCGAAACTTGATAAATTTTCTTTCACTTTCATTTCGTGTGGATAAAGTCACTTTCGCACATCCCTACAGTTTTCCTAAGATAATGAAAATTAAGTATAAAAAGGAGGTTTAAAAACATATATAATTACATTTAGGTATATTAATCTTCAGGGTAAGCAATAAGTTGGAATATACGCATCAGATAAAATATGATACTTCACACTGCCCAACATTTAACAATTTTTGATTTGGCAAACAATATTTTACGTAAGACATGTTAGTAGTATATAATAGTACGTTCTGGCACAGGGTTAATGGTGCGGTGCCGGTGCCTATCGACCTCCGACGTTCCGGTAGCCATTTTTGGTGTAAAATTTCCTAAAAATTCCTCAAAAATTACTCAAAATGCCTAGACATTTCCATACTTTAAGAGAAAATTTACCATTTTATTCCTGAAAAATGAAACCAGCTAAAAAAATTCCTTATTGCAACTTAAATTCCCCACTGTCGAACCTCCAACCCCATAGTCAAACCTCCAATAAGCCTCTGAAGAGAAACTTTCACCGCGGCCACCATTTATAAAATTATTTTTGAGATTTTTTTCCCGAATTTCTAAGTTAAAAATTACAGATTTTTAAGATGGTGGGCGTCCTGGCATCAAATGATTCTGCACTCTAGCGGGTAAAAATTTAAACTAATGTGGCGGCAGCATCCTCTAGCAAACGAAAACACTTTGTCGGTAGCAGATGCAAACAAAATGGCGGACATGACATAATACTGGCTGACAATATCTAGATTGGCATTAGTGGAAGAATGTCAGTCTGTGGTGGCTTCCATGAAGAAAGGATCCGTCAGCATTTTTAATTGATTGCCATGGCTGGTTTGAACCAAGGTCTCCGTGATGTAAGTGTGTTTTTAAATTAAAATTTAATTAAGTAATATTTTATAAGTTTTAAAATTTTTCTTGAATTTCTAGTTCAAAAATACAGATTTTTAATATGGTAAATGATTTTTAAAATTGAAGAAGTTATTTTTATAAAAAAATGTTATAAAATTTTTTACTAAATTTTTAAAACTGTTGTTATAATCAGATATTTACGGATTTTAAATATGGTGGCCATAACGAAAAGTGCAACGATGGCTGAATATGTCAAAGCTGACCTTCAGAGGCTTATTGGAGGCTTGACGATGGAAATATAATTCCAAATGGGGAATTTTCAAGGCGTTTTTATTGTTCAAGAATAAAATGGAAAATTTTCCCTCAAAACGCAAAAAAAAAAAAAAAAAAAAAAAAAAAAACTCTAGAAATAGGAAAGAAATTTCTAGGAAATTTGAAGAAATTTGACACCAAAAATGGCTGCCATTATGTTGGATGTCGGTTGGCACCGGCACCACACCCTGAACCCTGTGCCAGAACATACTATTATACACTACTCACGTTCTGTACTACGAGTAAAATTTCGCTAAAATTTTTGTTATAATTTTTGTTTGTATAAATTTAGAAAGTTATTTTTCATTGTAAGAATCATTAAACAATCATGCAATTTTTAATAACGATAAAGATTTTAAAATAACACTTTACATTGGCTGAATGCGAACAAAAATGTTTTGTAAACACAACTAAAATCCAACCCAAGAATGGGTACAGCTAGAAAATAAATCAAATTGGTACGTATATTTTAAGGTTATGCCACGAAGTATTCTAATGGTATAATTTATTTATTTACATGAATAATTTGGTTTTAGCCGCTACTTCAGTGCAAGAGTGCTCTCTACAGTCTTTATTTTAATTTTATGCTCGATGATTTGATGCCCCGGACCTCAAAACTGTTTATTTGAACGAACGTTTTGCGTTCAACGAACTCGTTGCCTGTTCACCTGGGAAAAAAAATTGGGAACCTACATTTACGATATAGACCAAACTATCCGTTCGCGCAAAATTTTTTCATTGTTAAGTTCACGAGTTTATTGATGGTTTAATATTAAAAAAATTAAAAACGTTTATTCCACAAAAGACAAGACTTAGCATTTATTTAATTTAATATGGTACTTACCTTAAAGTGAATGTCGAACAAACAAAAAAGTTACTGCAGCAATACTGAACCTTAAATATTCGTAAATATACTTTTTTAATTTCATTAATAATTATAATCAATTCATTAAGAGACTAGCTTTTAACATTACTAGAAAAATTGTTTAAAGCGGATCTCTGATTATATTGAAAATGTTTATATCAATAGTTAATACCGTTTTCGATATAGCTATTAGAACTTTAATTTAAGATGGTATTAGAAAAGGTAATTTGTTTAACTTTGTTTAGTTTATTAAAAACACTTCTTTTTTTTTTACCTGAAGGTTGGACTATAGTAAGTTAAGAGTTATCAAATGTAGTACCAATGGTCTACGTATCCTTTCGCCAATGTTTTTTTTTTTCTGTCAACATTGTTTATCATTTGGTTTGACAGTATTCGTAAACAAACAGCAAACGGGCACCACAAGTCAAGTTACAACCAACTCGGTACTTCTAATTCGAGTCATGTCGGAGGAGTTTGGTTCGAACCCACGACCTTCACCACATAAGTGATGCATGTAAACTATCGCGGTCACCGAGCATTACTAATACTATATATATATATATATATATATATATATATATATATAAAACTTTGTATTTTTTTTTGCGAAAATTGACTGTAAAATATATAGCTTATAAATGTTTTTTTGCTTAATAATTTGAAATAAACAATACTACCAGTCGCCAAGGAACAGTTTGTAATAATAATGGTTATTTTTGCATCTGTGACAATACTGAGTATTTCTTACGAAAATTGGCGCATGATTTTATATTTTAACTGTTGTTTAATTCAAGCATAATTTTTAAAACCATCGAATATTCTATAATTTTACTTTATTTTGTTTTGTTGTGCTTATTAATGCTGGAAAGTTATTCAGTGGTATCGATTTACGAATAACTTTTAACTAATGGAGGTACTGTGACAACACAAAGGATTAATACCCGGGCAAGAATCCGAACCCAGTGTTACTGCGAATAATATTTTTTTTTAGTGATACAATTGTTTTTCATGTGAATGAACAAATTAATAAAAAATTCTGAAATTTTATAAGAATATTTCTGTTCCATTTGCAGAGAAAAAATATAATGTAGTAGGTGTTATTTCACACTTGCTTGATTTCAGTGTCCTGTTTTGGAATTGTTCAGACGTTTCCAGGGGCCAATGACGCCTTGAACAAATTACGTCGGGACCGCTCGTGGTAAACTGTCGAGTTTATGTGCCCGGGCTTTATTGATGACAATTTGTGTCTCGCAGGGGTCGTTGCTCCGGTCAGACCGCATTCCTCTTGGTCGCCGCGGCAAAAACAAACACACCACGCAACTGGCTGCCCGAGCGAACCTGATAGTGTGCTGAGCTGCAGGAAAAACCACGTCCTTTCATTTGAATTCCTCCACTTAAGATATTAATATCATGTCTGACTGTTACTTACATTTGAGATCATTGGCTCGTAAAAAAACACGAGCTTAATTGTTTTGTCACTATTAACAACTGCTTGCAACATAGTAGCCACTACCAAGTTTATAGTTCATGTGGCCCACAACTTCCAAAAATATAACCTATATTTTGGGTAGTTTTTTTTTCTCACAACACTTAACATTTTACTGCATTTTACTTTCATAGGTAAAAAAAAAATTATACCCTGAAGGCCACCAAATCAATCACTGACACCATCAAAATATTAAATAAATGAATGATACGAAAAAAAGTAGTTAGCAATGGGCACCTGAGCTCAATCATTTTGTAACATTATCAATGCAACCCAAAGTTAACTAAGGATTCAAATTATCTGCCTTAAATTTGATTCTAAGAGGAAAAAATTGGAAACAAACTACCACATAGACCTTTTCTGAAAATAATAATAATAATAATAATAATAATAATAATAATAATAATAATAATAATAATAATAATAATAATGAACACCAACATTTCAATACTGACCCTTCGCCATCTTAGATTTTTAAATTGTGTGTTACAGTTTGAAATTATAATTATTTAACCAAGTTTTTTTTTCTGATTATATATATTCAAGCTTTTTTATACTGCGTATGACACTGATTTACAATCACCAGTGTGTAAGAGGAAACTAACCGTTTCATCACAGTTCAACAAGATAAGCTCAAAGCTAGTTCCCATGCAAAGTCTATAGTCATAAAAGGAAAAACAAAATCTGTGTTTCTATGCTGTCAGTAATTGAAAAATGTTTAGACCGCGAGGAATAATTACGTTATTGTGCGTAGACGTAGAACCGGTGGGGGAAGGAGTGAGGGGGGCCCGGCCCCCCTGGAATTAAAAAGCCCCTCCCTGAGCTTACAGAATCGTAACTGTAAAATAGAGATGATGGACGTTATCCCTCGCCGCCCCTACCCCGGGAATTCTACAGATATTCCCATATGTGTAAAATTTTCCATTGAAAATAAAAAATTAAAATTAAAATTCTGGATATGTAAACTTTCTTTCACGAAATATTGGTATAAAGCATTTAGTAGATGTTTGTGAAAACTACTAAAAGCATCCCTTAACATTATTTTTCTGGATGACTACCATGCTTCTTCAAGTTATAGAATGCTCCCCTCCCTTGGTTACAATTTTACTTACAACATGGTTGTTTGTGCAAGATAAATATGTCTGTATTTCTTTTTGGACAAAGTTTGCTGTCTAGTTGCAAAGACATCGAGGGAATAATAAGCATATTTTTTTATCTGGAAGGTTTTTTTTAAATTAACTTGCATTTTCACATTTCTTCATATACAAACATACAGAGAGTCAGGGTGGGATGGAGATACTTGTTCCTCACTCGCTATTATGTCACCGGAATAAGACATAACCATTTCGTTCAAGACCCACAAATCGTAGTCCTTGATTTTTTAGCTGACACCTCTTGCTCCTGGCCATTGGTAACTCAACTAGGCAGAGAATATTCAAAACCCTAGCACATTTATATTAATTATGGATTACTGATATTAATTTATAAGCCATGAAATAATATCATTACACTGAATAATTTTTGTCGTGTACATAAAAATATAAAATTATGAAACATACAAGAAACGTTTATGTATACCATACTGAAAACTTTGATAGCTTCATAGCCCAAATTATTTTGATTTTTACCTAGTCGTTGAAAGAGGTTATCAATCCGATCACTAGATCTCCTAACATGAGTATAGATCTTTTTTGTGCAGTTTTTTTTTTTGAGTTACACTCAATACAAAAAAAATGAATCAAATCGCAGTCGTAACAGATTCTCTTTAGTGTACCGTTGAATAAAGGCAGCAAAAAACGGTAAATTCTTTTATCCTCCTCCGAACAACTGTAGAACACAGAACTCTTTAAATTGAAGAATTTTTAACTAACAACCAAACCCTCCCTGCCTTTGTTTTATATTATCGTTCGCTAAGCTTACAGTTATCCTGGGCGTGGTTTAGACGAGGTGTAGCAAGAACCATCTGGTGATGTTAGCTTAGATTCTTCCTTCCTGTCATTAAAACCAAATGTCGTGGTCTTGCATTTGTTTTAAAATATTTATTGAACAGGTTTTATGTTACAAAAAACAACAATACTGATACTAAGTTACAGGCCAACACACGTTCTATTTATGTAAATAACAATTCAGCATTATCAGTTTACTCTTCACACTTAGAAATAACAGATTTTTTTTTAGGATGGTTATCTTTTTCTACTGACAGTACATATCAGTAGAAAACCATTTGGAACAAGGCTTTAGATTGCAATTCAGAACAAATGGCATCCACTGTTGCCAGTTTGACACTACTCTGCTTGTTATCATTAAAATTCTTTGTATATCATCAATTAATATATTAATTTTTAATATATATTATAATTTTACCATTTATTGATTTCTGAAGACCATATATTAGTGTCTTTTGACAGTATTATTACAGCTGTATACATTCTGATAAAAATTACAAATTCTAAACACCAATAATTATTTCACAGGAGACTACTATTTGTAGCTAATGGTCACAATTAATAACAAGACATCCCATTAATTAGGTGCTATGGTCAAACAGAGTCAAAATATTAATATTAAAAAAATATAAAAAAATAGATTACAAAATTGTTGAATCCAAGATGGCGTCTTTCAATCATGTTTTCTTTAAAGAAAGTATTTAATATGATCAAATGATGCTCTTGATGAAACACAAAAAAAGAAAATCCATTTACAAGATTCTCATTTCAAATTTGCCTTTACAAAATCAAGTCCAAAACCACATCGTCTGCTTCGGCTAAGAATATTCTCTAAAAGAGATAATAAAAGCATCATTCCTCAGCTGCCTCTCAGCAGTCGTGGGATAAAATAGAACTCTCGTCAGTGGAATCAGCTTCTGACAGTAGAAAAGAGAATCCAACCATAAGAACACCCGATATTTCAGCTGTGAGTCGGAAGGGCACACCAGATCCCCACAGTAAGATAAATGACATCATAAACTTCACAAGGGAACAACACAGCTTCTTCTGTAGGGAAGGCATCATTTGTTTGAAATGTACATAGCTCTCATCGCTCCATTCTTGAAAACTGTATTATTTGTATAATTAAATTTAGCTGCTCATACAACTCCAAAATAACGACTAAGACCTATTATGTGTGTACATGAGTAGATTGACAGGTTTTAATAAGGTTTGATACACTTAATTAAATAATTTTTCTGGCTTGCTGTTTTTAATACTTGTCGAACCAAAATCTCACATAATTTAGGAGTAAGTAGCTTTATATGGCTCTGAAATACATTAAAAATCATTTATGGGGAGATTTTACAAAAGATGCTTTTCCTAGATAAAGCACCAGACCCGGCGCATTTCTCTGGCCAAACCGAGAAATATTTTGTCACCTCTGAGCTGCTGTGCATATCATTTAAATTAACATAACTTCTCGATTATGCAAATAACTTACCTATTAGAGTGTGATTCATCTACTATATAAAAATAAGTCGGGTTTTCCTTCCTGACGCTATAACTCCAGAACGCACGAACCGATTTCCACGGTTTTGCAGTCGTTGGAAAGGTCTCGGGCTCCGTGAGGTTTATAGCAAAGAAAATTCAGGAAAAATTCAGGACAAACCAACACTTTAAGTAGATGGCGCCGGTGCGTGATACATTGTTTGACAGCTACTCATTGTTCTCTGCTCAGTTAATTTCATGTGACAAACCGGTATTGTGTTCACTGTGAAATTGTGAAAAAAGAAAAAAAAGTTATTCGTTTCCTAACATTTCAATTGGAAACCATCAAATCAACTACTCATTGTTCTCTGCTCAGTTAATTTCATGTGACAAACCGGTATAGTGTATACTGTGAAATTGTGAAAAAAAAGAAAAAAAAATAAGTTATTCGTTTCCTAACATTTCAATTGGAAACCATCAAATCAACTACTCATTGTTCTCTGCTCAGTTAATTTCATGTGACAAACCTGTATTATGTTTACTGTGAAATTGTGAAAAAAAGTCCCAGTTGATGCGACATCTGGATTAATTACTCTTACCAACGACTTTTGCCGATTTGTAGACTCTCAATTAGCTCTTATTGAAAATGTTTTCCCAAACATTAGTGAGAATTATCAGAATTATGCTTGGTTAAGTCAACGAGCAATTCTTGCCGCAAAGAATAATGATGTACACGCACTGAATTTCACCATTCAATCAAAAATTTCTGGCGATTTGGTGACATACAAATCCGTTGATTCCATAACAAATCCCGATGATGTAGTAAATTATCCAACGGAGTTTTTGAACTCTCTGGAGTTACCAGGATTTCCACCACATAACTTGCTACTCAAAGTTGGTACAGTTATTATGATATTGCGTAATTTGAATCCACCGCGACTTTGCAACGGTACTCGACTTTCGGTAAAAAGACTTATGCCGAATTTGATTGAGGCAACCATTATTAACGGAAAGTACGCAAGTGAAAATGTATGTATTCCTCGAATACCAATGATTCCGACTGATCTTCCGTTTGACTTCAAACGATTGCAATTTCCAGTTCGCCTTGCGTTCGCAATGACAATTAACAAGTCGCAAGGCCAATCGCTTAGTGTTTGCGGAATAAATTTAGAAAATCATTGTTTTTCACATGGGCAGTTATACGTTGCGTGTTCACGAGTTGGGAAACCATCCGCTTTGTTTGTGTTAACGTCAGACCAAAAAACAAAAAATGTGGTTTACCAAAGAGCACTTCAATGAAACGGATAATTTGCGGACACGTATAACGCTTCGATTCAGTATTTACTTTGGATTCACTTTCATTTACTTAGAGAAGTTCAACTACATAACACTTCATTTTTGTTATCAAAATGAATTCATTACTGTTGTGAAATGAAATAAAAATTTTCCTTTTCAAATATAAAACAAAAAAAAAAAATTTCTTCATCTTTTAATCACCAAACGAAATGTTACATAAAACGAAGCTATCTGGTGGCGAAACGGAGTTCGCCGGGTTTGCTAGTGCTTTTATAAGTAACAACAGCGTACTTCCGATTCCACTGGAATATAAGGCGACATTGATCATAAGAGCTTCCCTCTTTTGATCCTCAATTTCTTTGAGATAACAATTTTACCCTCATGTATAAGATTTACTTTAATTTAAATATTATATTTAATCGGTATTATTACTGCATTTTTTATTCAAAGGTTGCACTAGTCATCACTGCATTTGTTTGGCTGTTTCAACCTTAAATTAATTGAGAGCATTTTTTTTTTTCGTTCTGTGAGTTTCTGAAATAAATAAGAGCCTCGGCTTACATGTGGTGCACCTATAACTCCAGCATTCTTCTCACTAAATAAACTGCTTTAAGTGACAAAATAAATCATATCCTGAATTACAATCTTACTAAAGAAACTGTTAGAATCATAATTGTTACAAATGTTATTGAGTTGATCTGAAAATTTAGTAAGTCCTTTATTTTGTAAGCTACATTCCACATTTAAATTTTAAAAACTTAATTAACGGTGAACCTCAAAAATATAATTAACTGATAAATCTCAAAATGATATAAATTTGGCGAATGAAAGACGCCATAAATTGTAAGACGTATCCAATTCTCTTAGTTCAGTAAGTCACAAAAACTTTCGTCTTTAAATCGAGGAAATTAGGTATTTTTAGTAAGCTTACATAATTACCAATAAAATACCTAGTTATTCCCTTGCATCTTGAATTTTGCTCCAGCAGTTACTTCACATACTGTGCACTATATAATACACAATAAAATTAGAAAAATTATCTGTAGCACCTTGTATATTGATAAATAATTTGTAACACTCAAAAAAGTGTTACTTTAGCAGTGTCAGTCTCTTCAAAGCGTATTTATAACATAATTGAAACACTGAATTTACAATGTCACTTGAAGAAATACGCGTGCAAAATTTCAAGCATTCAGGAAATTACTCTTCTCCAAATTATCGCTCTGTAGTTTTCAAAAACCTGTAACCAAAATTGTTTAAATTGTAATGCAAATTTACAAGGTAGAAGTTCATGTAATGCAAATGTTTTACAGAGCATACTTACAGTAGTTTGCCTCTTCGGTGCTATATTCTGGAAAAAAAAAGAAAAAGATTTAAGTATGCATTTTTTAAAACATATCTTTCATTGACAAACTCATAAAATCCTCAAAAACGAAGATCCATGAAATCTCAACTAAAATTATATTTACAGGTGTCATTTTCTTATAATTTAATTCTGTAATAAATAAAGTACTTTTAAGAAATCGTTATTTTTGACTACTTTCATTGCTTTCCATTGTTATATGACATCTGCATATTTGTATGTATGGTAGTTTAGACTAATGTAAGTTTTTTTTATTAGTTTTCTGGTGACTGGAAGGTTTTATTTCTAACTAAAATGGGTTGAAGGAAAGGTCAATGTTGTGCATGCCCACTAAGGAGCACTACTAAATGAAATACTCAGGATTGCATTCAGATGCAAAGTCAGGGGAGTTGAAAAAAATCATCATTTCTTTAACTTTCTTTAAGATTTTCAATAAAATTACAAAAGTACTATTAATCTTCTGTGTGGTGGCTGTCCTAGACTTTGCGGGGACCTGGGCCCATTTACTTTAGAGGGACAGTAATATTTTGGACAGGGGTCTGACCGGGGGCCTGAGATGGCGGGAGGAATAGCTCCCCAGAGAAAAGGACATTCGGGGACTCTATCCTGGAAAATTTGAGAATTAAGCTCTTTGAAACAACATTTTTAAGCCAACCTGGAACTTAAATTTAGGTTATGGTTTTGCTAATTTGGCTTAAGAATTTTAATTATTCATTCCTGGTAAGTTATACTTGGGTTAGTAATTAAAATGCTTACTATCAAGCTCTGTTGAAATAACGTCATTGCATGAGGAAATAAAATCTTTGAAAGTTTTTTTTTTTAAATATTAAATCATGAAAACCCAATTTAAATCGAAAGTTATTGACCAGCACTTATAATTACATACTAGTTACAATTCAATCGTTCCTTTTCTTATTAATTTCCATAAAATTAACAGAAAGCTTTACAAATCAGGCCCTGGACAGACGCCCGACTTCTGTGTACAGATAATTCCATCGCTGGTACTGGAGTTTGGCTTCTGCTACTTTAAAAAAACTATTACAGAACTTTTTTTATATCCCTTCTCTGCCAAATGATCTCCGTGGAGCCTACCTCCGTAGCACAGTCTGTTGCATGATAGTTTTCGGGGTGAGAGGCTCCGGGTTCGGGTCCCGGTTAAGGCATGGGTATAACCTGGAGTGCAGGAGCGGCAGCTGGGTGTTCGATCCCAACTCTCAGGCATGACTCGAATGTATGAGCGCCGAGTTGATATCCAAGTGGTACTGACACCGCCACCAACTTGGTGGTCTTGTTTGCATAAGCCCCAGTGCATGACCATGCGATGTTAATAGCCCATAAAAAAACTTTCTCTGTTCATTTATTCTCGCTTTTGAAGAACCAAGCTTGACCAGTCGAGGCAGGGAGGAGGGTAAAGTTAATTAATTTTGCCCCCCAGGGCCCAGTTAGTAAACGGCTCACGAGACAGCAAATGAACAGGATTGTATTTACTCGAGAAATCTGCATACACGACTTGAAATTACGTGACTCATATACATAAATATTTGCTGCTTCTTTTTTTATATTAATTTTAACCATCTATAATTTATCTTTCTCATTCCGTCCACTGGAAGTGAACTGATCCGACCGAAAGTCCGTCTACGGTCGAACAAGGCCGACTAATCCAAATCAAAAGAAGGCGAAGAAACCCTTCCATTACACACATCCCATTCGGCCGTTTACAACCGAATGCAGCCGACTGACGACTCGCTCCCATCGAGACGGGATTTTCGGTCTCTTTCGGTACAGTAGTGCAAGTATTTTATTTATATTATTCATAATCTAGTAATTTCCTCATGTACGCCGAAAAGCTAATTAGTTCTGTTGAAGAAAACATCCCCTCGCGGGATATGAAGGCGAGACCCAGGTGGGATCTTTCCTTAAGGATCGTGTGTACCCAATATTTTCGTTGTTTCACCCTCCGTGTCCTCTGAAAGTGTCCAATAATAACAACATATCCTCCACACCCATTATAATAAACACTGTTATTGGGTAGCACGAGGACATAAAACTGATAATTGACGGCTCCAATGGCTAGTCTGGCCAGTCGTTCGTTCAGACGGCCGTACACGGTCTGTCGATTATTCGGCCGTTCACGGTTCAGTGGGTCCCATCATCTGTTCCTGCACTGGGCCCCGAGAAACACGAGGACTATCCTGGAAAATGCTACATGTAACGACATATGAACAGTAAATAGTGTGATCTAATTTGTATTCGAAGGCGGCATAAAGACCCTGAGTCACACAGTCAAACTTTCTCTTCCAACGCCTTTCACTGAAGTTCGTCAAAAAAATGCTGAGGGGGGTTATGACGACACCGAAAACTTCACTGGCGCAGCCAGTTGGATGACTTGAGTTTCCGTAAAATGTTCGATTTTTTATGGAATCGACCAATCCGAAACGTTCCCAGTGAAATTGAAAGTGGCAGAATTTTTCGTTTTAAACAACCTGTTAAATTTCGAAGAAAATAAAAGATTAAAGATGTTACTGAGACAAAAAAATCAATATATTGTCTGTAAAGAAATTAATCTGAAGGGGAAAAAACGTAAATGATTTTTTTTCAACTTCCCACAAATTTAATTTTCTTACAGATAGAATAATTGTGTGAATTAAAACTACTGCTGTTTTAAAGATAATAAGTGCTTAAAAATAATAAAATGTCTAAAACTTCACTCCAGTAATGTGATGTATGGTTTTTTTTAAATACTAGGTTATAATTGAAAAATTTGAAAATGCTCAGTCGAAAAATACATTTTTAAGGAATGACAGGATTAAACTCATGCTTAAGTTTATCTGTACACCTTTATTTTATGAAGTAAATTGGACGCTATCTTTAGTCCGATAAACCCCTCAAACTTCGTTGTTGTCAAATTCAGTGGGAGAAAAATATTTGACCGTGTAACAGGGCTTTAATCTGTGCTTCAAGGAGCATTTAACTACTTCCAAGGGAAGTCACGTCAACAGAAAACAGCAAACGTGTTTGCAAACTTATTGACTTATGTGGAGGCCTGTTGGTGAACTAAACGGCAAACGGTATGCGGTTTAAAGTTTGTTGGCCTGACCAGTCAACAACAAACAAAGTTGACAACCCCAACACCGGCATTTGCGAGGTTGGCTCGTGTGGAGGGGAGTTTGCAGTTGCAGTCAAGCAGTCGTCAACAGTGGCTGTCTGGAAGCAAAACAATGTGGCCAGCCAGATCGTATCCCCATTTCAGCCTCTTCTTAACTATCATCCACCTTTTCCTTCACATTCGTGATACCTTCTCCGTGTCCTCATTATGAAACGTATCCTACATAATGCTCTTACTATCAAAATTATGTCCATCCAACTGCTTGTCCTAACAATATTCTCGAAGTACAGAAGCCGTACCACCAGCCACCAGCAATTCTTTGCAGTGCGTAAGGGCAGTGAAGAAAATGTTCTTTATGAGTCTTTCCCCCCCCCCCCTTCCCAAAAAAAAACCAAAAGGACCCAGCTTATACATAACTTTATAGTTGTTTGATGAAAGTATTGAATTTTTGTGGTATAGTTACCACATCATGCAACGAAGTAGTGTATTGCATTTTGTTTCGGGCGACGGCCGCATGCAGCGCCGAGGGTCAACTGGAGCACTCGGCGCGAACAGACAGTGCTCCGGCGAGAAGTGTTGTGTATTCGCGGCGCACGCGTGCACCAGCCCTCGAGGCGGCGAGCAAAGATCGGCTATAAACCAAACTGCTGTGTGGAGTGTCTAGACAGCCCCGCACCCTGCCCTGTAACGACCGGACTTATTTGGCGAGCCCGTTCAGAATTTATTTTGTTTTTATATGGACAGTGGCGCACGAAACAAGTTATTTTCCTGAAGCAGTGCACCAGTGCAGTTGGTTAGTGCATGTTTAGCAGTCATAAACTGTAAGCTGTTACAGTGCTGCCGAGTTTGTTTCTATCTTATGACGCGTCAATTCTAGTGATGTGCAGGAACAGAATACTAATTACACTGGAAGAAGCATCGGCGACTTTTCTTGCGCGAAAAGCATGCCTTTTGTTTTTAGTATTTTCAGTCACTTACTGGATTACTGCGACAAGGTAACTATGTCATGCAAGGGGTTAGAAAATTTCATTGTTATTCGTGGATTTATGAACAGTAGTAGTAGATTGGTGTTCAGGTCTCTGGAATAATATGTGACCACAGCTATGATGGTACCGCTGCGCTGAATGTGAAGTCGGAGTACGATCGTCCATAGTAGCCAAATTTACCATTCTTCTGGTCTGACTGCAACCCTAAAGTTGTATTTATTTTCTGTAGATGATTCTTCTCCTTTCCCATGTAATCGGTAAGTTTTTCGTCGTCCATCCTGAAGTAATTTCTGAAGTCGTTACCATTCAGTGCTTTTACGAGAATAGAATGAGTGGATTTCTTTCCAACGGTTATTTATTCGCCCACATTTCTCTTTCGTTTCCTTGGTTCATAGACACGGCTGTGGTGTTTAATATGAGATGATTTTTCCTTCTTCCACGTTAAATATGGAGCCATTCTGATTGTGTGACCCAGACCTCGTGGAATTAAACAGAGATGTTTGCTTGTTTCTTTGTTTGGGTGACTGGCATGGACACCTAACAGAATTTTGTTTGCAGTTTGCATGTTTGCGGTTTATGCTTACTTGCGGCAGTTTGTTCGACTAGTGTAGGAGGTAATTAAGGGGCCCGGACACATATAATTTTGTCTAACTCCTCCTCATAACATGAGGCTTTTCACCACACACAATTTAAAAATTAAAAAAAAAAAAAGACTGTAAATGTTACCTGCCATGATTGAAAATGATACGCAGGTATCGCATAACCTATACCTAAGGTTTCCTGTCAATTATATTAGCAATGTTTTGTAATATTCTGACCTATTATTGAAAAATCCCACATTAAAAAAAATGTTTACAATCTCATCTGGGCTCCCCTGGTGAGGAGCGTAAGACGATTTTAATTTACAAGGAGGAAGGGGAAGGAGGGAACCTCTTTGACTGCTGTTGGTACGAATGAAATATTATTTTTTAGGGTTTCGGGTGGAAGGGTTACATCTCTTCCTCCCCTGTGTACATGAGGGGCGTAGCCGGGGGGGGGGGGGGGGAGTTAGGGGTTCGAACCTCCCCCCCCCCCCTTAGCACCAAATCTTTAATTAATTTCTTATTCATCACTCAAAGAAATTTCATATTAAAATTAATAAAAATTTTACCATTACAATATTTAAATTTAAGTACCGAAAACTGCTAAAATAGCACTATTTTACACCTTAAAATCCTAATTTTCCCGGGGGAGGACCCCCCGACCCCCCCGCTTTAATACGGAGGGGCCATGCTTCTTACACATGCTCCATACACAAATCCTGGCTACGCCACTGTAGTACATCTGTTCTTCTGGTTGCCTTTCCTCCTACCCCCTACCCTGCTGGCACGCTGACCTCTCGCTACTGACCTCTCGCTACGTGGCCGACCATCCTCTTGACCGACTTGACGCTGGACAGGCCGAAGAACAGCTTGGAGCCGTCCCTGTGGCGGGAGGCAGCGCTGCTCAGTTGTTTGCGGTTGTACTTGCCCACGCCGATGGTGAAGAGGACGTGGCGGCCGTTCTTCAGCTCGTCCGCCGCGGGCAGCGGCTTCGTGCGGGTTCTCTTAGAGGTAATCAGGACTGCAACACATAACAAAAAAATACATATACATCTTTCTCCCAACCTCTCATCCTCTGACAAGCATTAAAGAAAGTATGTTTCTGCCACTGAGGTGTTAGCTTACGGAGTGGGCGTCTGTTCTAAAGCTAAACAAACCGTAGCTACTGTTTAAAACAGGGGGTGGTCACGTCTGCATGATCACATGGTAAGTGTGTGAAGCTTTTTTTTCCCCACTTCAACTAATTGTTGCGTCATGTTGGTTAGTCTTCTAAAACTTTGGCTGAAGCTTAGTGTTTGCACCGTGGAAACATTTTTAAATGACGTTTTTCATCGAATTGGCTGTTTTTAACGACGGAGATTCAAATTCATACTCAATAACCAGCGTCCGACGTTTCAAGAACCATTTTCACAATGTTTTGGGCGCAACAAAATGGCGATGGCGAGGTTAAAAGTTACTCAACTACGTCACAGCTTGCTGTCTCCTAACTTTTTCGAACTCAGTGGTATAATGACTATAGCTAGAAGTTTGTTAGATAGCTTTAAATAAACTCGCTAAGAAGAATAGTAAAAATGCCATCATGAAGTAAGTATTGTTCAACATAACAACACATCGAACTTCATTATAACAATAAAATAAAAATATAAAGATTGGAAAAGGATGGCATCTGTGGGAGGGGAAGATCGTTTCTCATTTTGAATTAAATTATTCACATAACAAAGACTGCAGACGCTTAATTCATAACTTCTTTCTACATGGTTTCTGCCTATTTTTTTTTTTTTTACTGTTTTCTTCGTTATTACGTTACGTACCTCTAGCTGTGAATTTAAATAGGGGGATAAACATTGTGAGGGAGAGCACTAGAAATTTCACTGTATTGTGTTTGAAACAAAATGTTTTTTTTTCAAAGGAACCCAGCGAACACATTCGCAGTATAGCTTCAGACAACAAAAATTTCACGAGCAATAAAATATTAATATGAATCCATGACAATTTTTATACTACAGGAAAGATATTTGTAACTTTGTACAACACAAGAAAAATATGAAATACGTTTCACGAAATAATACTGAGCATTTCTTCCGGAAACTAGCGCAATAATTCTATATTTTTATTGATTTTCCATTCAAGCATAATTTTTGAAACCATGGGAAAGAATTTCGAATATTTAATAATCGGTCTTTATTTTGTTTTATTATGTTTATTAATGTGCAAAGTTAATACTGGAAAGCTGTTCAGGAAACGGTTTACAAATAACTTTTAACTATTGGAGGTATTGGGACTACACAAAGCATAAATGCCCGGTTAAGAATCCAGAACCCAGTATTACTGCGAACATTATTTTGCAGTGATAACACACACTAATCCTGTTCGTAATAGGCGTTTATTTAAACTTTTATCCTCTTCATATAAACCTCGAGGGGTATGCATGAAGGAATTTTTTTTTAATTTTGATTCTGAATAACATTATTAGCCACTACATTCTCTTTAATTCTTTTATTTTGGTTTAAGGGCATGATTCCTTTATATATATTTTATAATTATTTAATAGATTATATGATTATATATGATTCAATGCGATTATATACATATATTTCTGCAACATATATTCGATCATGTAAATTTCCGTTAATCAAATCCGTTTTAAAGCCGGTCCTCATATAATCCATTTGAAACAACACATTTATACTTGCTCCGGCGGTTTGATTACCATGCATAGGTAGAACCACCAAGAAACCTATGCAGGATGTTCTGTTTATCTTTATATATGATCTTTTCTTCTTTCTCGCTGCTGTATCAGGTACTTCCTTATATCCTAAACAGATTCGTATTCTTTAATTACAGGAACTTGCGAGCGATTCAACTCTTCCTCTCAATATATTACATCAGCTTCACAGGTACAATTAAAAATTTCTTGTCCCTTCTGCCATCAGTAGAGAGACCTGCAAAATTCGCGGATTCATTCAGCGATAGGCTAGAATTCAAACACATATACCTCTTAAGATAATTTTGCTATTGGCTTACTTGTTCATCTGGACGAATCTCAACCAATTCTGAACCCTCAACCAAAGAAAGATCGAAAATACGTACAAACCAGCTGAGACGACTCACAAGTCGGCAGCCGATGAACTTGCGTTATTTGCCCGAGTGTACGGGGGGGGGGGTTTATGTGCATTCTATCCTGAAGGCCATCGAAACCGCGAATATTTTGGCAGGTCTCTTAGCCATCAGATAAATTTTGCAGTGATAACAGTTGTCGTGTAGAAATTTAGAAATGTCTGTGATTTTACGTGAACATTTTCAGTTCCAATTTCAATGAGAAGAAGATAAAGGGTAGTTGTAGGCACTCACAGATGAGGGCGCGGGACGCGGAACCGCGCCGGTCCACTTCGGCCTCTGCGGCGCGCAGGGCCTCGGTGACGTCCGGCGCCCGCCTGCCGCCGCCGCCGCCTCCAGCCCCGGGGGCGGCGGCCCGCCCCACGGACCGCAGCTCCGCCAGGAAGTCGCACGTCGTCGCCCGGATCAGCCGGATATAGACGCGCGCGTCGCCCAGCGTCGCCACGCCCGCGACCCGCCGCTGCGACAGCCTGCCAGCGCCGAGTGAAGCTTCACACACACTCCAAATATCCACTTGGACGTTAAAAAAAACCAAACAATCATGTTCACAGCTACAGTCTGGGGCGCAACAACTAAATTTCCAAAAGGGGGGGGGGGGGTCAATATACCTTTTTATAAAGAATCATCGATCCCCCCTATTGAAGCGGGGGGTCCGGAGGTCCTCCCCCGGGAAAATTTGTATTTCAAGGTGGAAAATGGTGCTATTTAAGCAGTTTTACTATCTAAAATGGATTATACAGCACTTTCTTTGCCCCCGTTTGCCCCCACTTCAAGGTTTCAGAGGAGGGGCAAAATACCCTTGCCCCCCCCCCCCTTTGTTGTTGCGCCCCTGGCTACAGTAGAGGTCGGCAATTCTGCTCCGGTGCTGGATCACGGACTCCCTGGGTGTCCTGAGGAGTCCCGAAGACGTGAGAGGTTCGTACAGACGCCCGCAGCGCTCTCTGTAGGGGCTGGCCAGTGAGTTGCTGCTGTTGGTTGCTGAATGGGTAAAAGGGGTTCCGGGGGTGAACGACGGAGGGACAGGTTCCCTCGGCCTTCTCGACGCAACCCTTCACCGACGCTTTCTGAACCGCCGCTGAAGTGGCGTATCCGCTCTTCCCTCGATAAAAGAGTGCCACGTCGATTCGGTGCCACCTCAATAGAGGGGAGCTTGTACCATCCGTAACGGGTTTTCGGCGCTTAACAATCTCGCGCAGTTTTACTGTGGAATAGTTGGAGGTAAGACAATTATTGAAACGAACATGGGGATGAAAAGCCCGCAAAGAATCTTAAAATTGTCTGACTTTCTACTTAGTAATCGTTAACGAACACCCTACTCCTGAGAGTTGCACTTTTCGTTGCGATGTGGTGACTCATCTCATTTACGTATCGTACCGGCTATAAAGAAGTTTCACTAAAAAAAAAAAAAAAGAACATCGATTAACTTATTAGATTCGCATTCCCTGCGTCCGGCCATCCTGATTTTGGTTTTTGACAGTTTTTCCCCCGTAATCGCTCCATTCAAATTCTGGGATGGTTCTTTTTTACAGGCTATGGCCGACTCTTTCTCCGGTGACCTTGTAAGGTGACCTCCTGGCCTGGTCGCCAAGCGGTGGGAAGACCTCCGGGTTTTAACGCGCCATTTACAAACCGTTCAACACATATCAAAGGCGTCTGACTTGGAATGGTATTTAAGAACCATTTCACTTGTCTATACAAGTTACGTTCCAACTTTTCATCCGTAACGTGTATTTTTTTGGACAGCGTAAAAAAAAAAAAGCCGTAACGGGTCCAAAGCCGGGATTGAGTATTTTTTCAAATCTTTTTCGTTTTTATCGGAGCCGTTTCATTACATAGTTTGAAAATTCTATCTGCAATTTGAATGACTCGATAGTCAAACGTAGCTGCTCCTGCAGCGAATTCTAGCGGCGTGTGCCGAAACTACGCGTGATTTGCGTCAAGAAATGTTGCAGGAAACACAATTTGCGTGTATATTTTATCACGCTCGGCATTATTTTATAGAATACTACGTTAAATTCCGAGTCCAAGTTTCGTATTATGCGTGTATTTGCGATACGAGAACACATGAATTTGCTCGTTACTGAAGGTAGATGATGATGGCGAGTACTGAGACTCGTTCACGTTTTTTTTTTTAATTCTCCGCCTCCTCCGCAAGAATCAAAGAGGAAAAAAAAAACATTCGTGTGTACGCCACTGCCAGAGACTGACGAAGTACATCTGCGTGTGACACGGATCAAGTGGAGAAGAATTCCCCTTGATTGGCCGACGCAATCAGCGCGCACGGAGCTGAAGCACTAATGCGCGGGTCACGGGAGGTCAGGACGAGAACTGTCTGTCGTCTTGTCTCTTTATCTGGGAATGTGGCACAGCTCGCAAATTTGCTCGTCGACGGGAAAAAATCGAGGACTTTTGCGGCGCTTGGTCTCCGTTTGTCCCACTGACCCGTTTAAGTGAGGAATTGCAATCGCAACGCAAAGACCGGAGTATTTTCTTCTTTCATTTGTTTCGTATTTTATTCATTAGCGACGTTAAGTCTGGAAGAAAAATGCCCGTCTTAACAATCGACCTATTAGAAAACATACAAAATGACATTTATGAAAAATAGAATAGTTTAGTCTACATTTATATATAATTATAAATTCACATATTTTCATTACATTTTAAAATATTTAAAACTAATAGACTCGCATTGTAGTTAGGTAAATCTAAATGAAATAATAAATGTAAAAATAAAACAAAAAAGGAAAAAATAAGGTACAACTTGAAAAACATACCCACGTAATATTAGAAAAGAGGAACGAAACCGCATCATTTTCTTTTCATAAATGTTATGACTAAATGGTGTTACTAAAAAAAATACAATTTCAGTTGTATGATTACCATTTTACACAAATCAATCAACAAAGTGTTCACAAAGTTTTCAGTCTTAAGTTTTCTTATCGTTTCATAAATATAACACCTAACATTCCTATCTCAGATAGATATTTTATGATTTTGAAATGTAGGTAAAACTATTACTAATTGTTATACAAACGAATTAGTTCAACAACATACATTATGGGCCTGGTAAAAATTTTACCATGACGTGACTCAAACTATGGAAATACAAAGACTCGCAATTATTTTAGTAAAACATCACTAGTAAAAGGAAGTTTTGTTAATTTTGTAAAACTTCAATATGGACGTATGAAGTAATTTTGTAAAATTCCTACCGCTGAAGTATTTAATCACAAAGTATTTATACAGCTACACTGTATTTTTGTAGGCCACAAGTTTGCTTGAGTAAGTTTGTTATATCTTCAATATATTTTTATGGCGCAGTCAGCCTACCTGGCGTGGGTCCTAAAGTGAAAATATTAGTTATTAATTTAACTTTACTTAATTAACCAATTGTATTGTCCTTTTCGGACCCAGTTTCACCCAATACGTAACAATATACAGGGTGAGTCTATTCGACCAACAAACTTCGGCTGCAGGTTCATCGCGACAAACTAAGTTGAAAACTCAAAGACTAAAGTGTTTCCCGAGGCTGGTTAACGCCTTTGAAATTAGGAATGACAACAATTTTATTGTAAATAATAGAGAAAGTATTTAAATGCAACACTGATCGTCTGGATGGTGTTTAACTGAAGTGCTACAACCACCACGAATTTTGTAGCTGTAGCAAAATCATTTCATTTGGAAGCAACACCTTTATTTCCTACATTTTTTTTTATTTCCACGGACACACTTCGTTAGATCACTTCTATAAGTCGTAGCTGTAATTAACTAAGAGCTCCTCACCTCTGGCTGTTAGACAGGCCGCAATACCCACCACAGCCATCTGCTGCCTACTTCTCGGTAATTTGACGTCGGTTACTTGGAGAAATCTCATGGAGGTAGGCAACAACCAACTGTAACACGTATCGAGGATTGCCTACCATCTACATGTAAGGAAATGTAAGAAAAAGACGTCCAGCATAGACACGAATCGCCTTTAGAAGTCGGTTTTCTGACAAAAATTAGTTTCTCGTGGTACTTTTAACACTACTCCCAGAATTCTAACACAATGCTGAGCGAAAATATACGTTAAAACCTGTTATTTTGGTCTCCTTGCTGGTAAACAGTAACTAACAAGAACAAGAACAAGAACAGAGAGTGCAAAAAACAGCTAGTTCAAGAATTCAGCCGTGCAGAAAGCAGTGTGATTTTTAATTCCATTCTACCAAGGCCCATACCAGTCAACCATTTACGAGGTAACTGTGTCAATCATTTAAAACTTTTATTCAAGGTTACCATGAAATGAAGATCACAAATACCAAGTCTGACTTTCTAAAATCGGTAGTTTCACATGAAAAAAAAAATATTTGGTAGCGCCATTACAGAATAATTAGTCTGTTTGAAACGTTATGCATGAATAGTTTCACTGTTAAGCAGGGATCTTGGCGCCAAAATTGTTACGTCAAGCTGTATATTTGAAGTTACATAAATACAGACTTAAATATACTTCGGTTTGAAACTGAAAAGTAATTTTACAAAATAACCAGGTAAGGAGTTTTTTTTACAGTTTTAACGTAGGTACTTACGGGAAGGTCCTTACTATGGATGCGACGAGATGCTTTTGAATTTCTAGCTGTGGTGCAGTGATTCTGTTCGCATCATCAATGATGAAGAGCATTTCGGTCTGTCTGTTTCCAATTTCAATAAGGGATTCGTTGATCTTCTTTATTAAATCTGAGCCAATCTCTTCTGGCGCTGAGGGAAAAAAAAATTCAAAAGTTTGAAATGGGATCCAGGTGGGAGGGGAAATTTTATTTGAAAGAAATTTACCCATCTATGCATTTTATTTAGATGATATTAACTGTACTGTACGACATTTTGTCGTTCAAAAAAGAATGGTAATATAACTGTCTCATTATTTTTTTTTTAAATTAGAGTACAGTGTTTTTTCATTAATATATTGGACCAGCATTTATGAACTACATTGGAAAAATTTGTCTCTTAAAATTTAATAATATATTATTCGTTTCGTTACTTAAAGCTAAACATTTATCTGAACTTAGAATTCGTCAAACTATCCATTAATATTATTTTTAGCCGACGAATCTCCATATGCCCCTGGAGGCTATGTGTATTGTGATGCCAGAAGCAGAGCTTCCACAAATCACTGGGTGTTCGTGACATTTACCCTGACACAGCTTTGACACATTGGATTTGACAGCACAGGTTATGGGGAGTTAGTAGCTCACGGGCTGTGTACGAGCTGTCGGGTTTGTTGCTCTTTCAGAAGTTACGTGTGTCGGCAGGGAGTGAAGCTCTCAAGAAGCTAGGCTGGCTGGTGTGATGTACGTGTCGTGTGGTTGTGATTTATAGGCTTGTGCTGTGTATTGATGTGATGTTTATTTTTATAACAAAAAAGTTTTTTTTCTCTTGCCACATGTAAAAATAACACGAGTAAATAAATAATTAGTATTAAAAATATATAGCGCAGATTGAAATAGTGGAATATGGATGCGTCCATAGCTCATACATCCCTACATCCCTTATCAAATGCAGCCACAATTTAAAGTACACATTTATATGAGATGGATAGTATCCAAATACTTAGCCATTTTGAGGCGTGATATCTACGAATATTCAGCAAAACATAAATAACGACAACCAATTTTAAAAAAATTGTGTGTAGTGTGGTGATATAAATGTTAAAGATCAAAATAAAATAAAAAGTTTATTAATCCCAGAATATTACAAATGCTTATAATGAGCAATAAATACCACTATAAGTTTAAGTTCGCCTTTCGGTAATTTTTACTAACGATTTTATTTTCGGTAACACTTGAACTCGTTGCATTATAACACGATTCTGATGCTAACGGACGTAGAGACGCATCAGTGGAAGCGAGGTGTTGCATCCACGGAAATCTCGATTTAGTGGACGCATGTAGGGACCACCACAACGCCGAAATACCACAACGCCGAACGTACAATAACGCCGAAAACCATAACGCCGAACGCCAAATTGACCACAACGCCGACAGCTAGAAAACTGCTGTGTACCACAACGCCGAAATACATTAACCCCGAAAAATGACATTGCAGGACTGCCACAAAGGTTAGTTGTTTTTCATTTTGCTCCTGTGCCCCCCCCCCCTCCAAGCAACAACATTTTTCAGCGTTATTGCACGTTCGGCGTTGTGGTAAATACCCCATCGGCATCTCTCGCGATAATTCGGAACGCAAAGATGGTCCCGCGTCCACTAAACTTGACTTGGCTAGGGGGGGATCCACTCGGATGCAGCTAGGGGGATCCACTCGGATGCAGCTAAGGGATCCACTCAGATGCAGCTAGGGTATCCACTCGGATGCAGCTAGGGGATCCACTCGGATGCAGCTAGGGGGGATCCACTCGGATGCAGCTAGGGGGATCCACTCGGATGCAGCTAGGGGGATCCACTCGGATGCAGCTAGGGGGATCCACTCGGATGCAGCTAAGGGGATCCACTCGGATGCAGCTAGGGGATCCACTCGGATGCAGCTAGGGGATCCACTCGGATGCAGCTAGGGGATCCACTCGGATGCAGCTAGGGGATCCACTCGGATGCAGCTAGGGGAACCACTCGGATGCAGCTAGGGGGGATCCACTCGGATGCAGCTAGGGGGGATCCACTCGGATGCAGCTAGGGGGATCCACTCGGATGCAGCTAGGGGGATCCACTCAGATGCAGCTAGGGGAATCCACTCGGATGCAGCTAAGGGATCCACTCGGATGCAGCTAGGGGGGATCCACTCGGATGCAGCTAAGGGATCCACTCGGATGCAGCTAGGGGATCCACTCGGATGCAGCTAGGGGGGATCCACTCGGATGCAGCTAGGGGATCCACTCGGATGCAGCTAGGGGGGATCCACTCGGATGCAGCTAAGGGGATCCACTCGGATGCAGCTAGGGGGATCCACTCGGATGCAGCTAGGGGGGATCCACTCGGATGCAGCTAGGGGATCCACTCGGATGCAGCTAGGGGGGATCCACTCGGATGCAGTTAGGGGGATCCACTCGGATGCAGCTAGGGGGATCCACTCGGATGCAGCTAGGGGGATCCACTCGGATGCAGCTAGGGGGGATCCACTCGGATGCAGCTAGGGGATCCACTCGGATGCAGCTAGGGGGGATCCACTCGGATGCAGCTAGGGGGATCCACTCGGATGCAGCACACTCACTCCTGCAGGCCGGGATGACGTCGAGGACCCCGCTGCTGGCCCAGCCCCGCCGCGTGCAGCGCACCCTCACGCTGCCGTCCAGCTCGTAGCCCCGCAGGCACCTGAGGCGGCACCTGGCGCCGAGCGCGCTGTCTCCGTCCACGCAGCTCCTCGGCTGCCACGAGCCTCGGTCCTCGCCCCCGGACCCGTTCAGGTCGCCGAGTTGCGCGCATGCTAAACTTGCAGACACACAACGTCCACGTTAACACGGGACCAGCACTCATGCGCTGTGATATCATGAAAGGTTTTTTTTTTTTTTTTGGTGTTTGACATAACATAAAATATAGCGTAATATTAAGGGATTTTGGTGCAACATGTTCAAACGATCTGTTTTGTCGGTAGAATATTTGAAGCCTCAAATACCAATGACTCTCTTGTATTTAATAATTTTAGATTCAATAAAAAATATTAAAAAGAATAATTTATTGTAAAATAAAAATATCAACAATGAGGTTTAAAAGGTACAAAACATAGCGCAGATTGGGGTATCCAGGGGAATCAGCTGTCCCCCTTTTTTTTTTAAATTAAAAAAAAAACACGAGAACAAGGAACTGTAGTCACAAAATTTATAACTATCCCTTACAAATTATCACAAAAAAATCGGTTTATTAATAAATTATGTTTGTTTTTTTTAATTTTGTTGTTAATCACTATATGATATTGCACCGTGGAAATCTCCTCCCCCAATTCAAGAAGTTTAATTCATACACGACTTTGACTGAGCACGCGTGCAAATGATGTTATAATTTTAGATAGCTGTGAGGAACTGGAAGGTGAGGAATAAGAGGAGTAGGGAGGAGGAAGCAGAGGAGGAAGAGAAGGGGGATCTGCAAGCGGAGGAGGAAGAGAAGGGGGATCTGCAAGCAGAGGAGGAAGAGAAGGGGGATCTGCAAGCGGAGGAGGAAGAGAAGGGGGATCTGAAAGCAGAGGAGGAAGAGAAGGGGGATCTGCAAGCGGAGGAGGAAGAGAAGGGGGATCTGCAAGCGGAGGAGGAAGAGAAGGGGGATCTGCAAGCAGAGGAGGAAGAGAAGGGGGATCTGCAAGCGGAGGAGGAAGAGAAGGGGGATCTGCAAGCAGAGGAGGAAGAGAAGGGGGATCTGCAAGCAGAGGAGGAAGAGAAGGGGGATCTGCAAGCGGGGGAGGAAGAGAAGGGGGATCTGCAAGCGGAGAAGGAAGAGAAGGGGGATCTGCAAGCAGAGGATGAAGAGAAGGGGGATCTGCAAGCAGAGGAGGAAGAGAAGGGGGATCTGCAAGCAGAGGAGGAAGAGAAGGGGGATCTGCAAGCGGGGGAGGAAGAGAAGGGGGATCTGCAAGCGGAGAAGGAAGAGAAGGGGGATCTGCAAGCAGAGGATGAAGAGAAGGGGGATCTGCAAGCGGGGGAGGAAGAGAAGGGGGATCTGCAAGCGGAGGAGGAAGAGAAGGGGGATCTGCAAGCAGAGGATGAAGAGAAGGGGGATCTGCAAGCGGGGGATGAAGAGAAGGGGGATCTGCAAGCAGAGGATGAAGAGAAGGGGGATCTGCAAGCAGAGGAGGAAGAGAAGGGGGATCTGCAAGCAGAGGAGGAAGAGAAGGGGGATCTGCAAGCGGGGGAGGAAGAGAAGGGGGATCTGCAAGCGGGGGAGGAAGAGAAGGGGGATCTGCAAGCGGAGAAGGAAGAGAAGGGGGATCTGCAAGCAGAGGATGAAGAGAAGGGGGATCTGCAAGCGGGGGATGAAGAGAAGGGGGATCTGCAAGCAGAGGATGAAGAGAAGGGGGATCTGCAAGCGGGGGAGGAAGAGAAGGGGGATCTGCAAGCGGAGGAGGAAGAGAAGGGGGATCTGCAAGCGGAGGAGGAAGAGAAGGGGGATCTGCAAGCAGAGGATGAAGAGAAGGGGGATCTGCAAGCAGAGGAGGAAGAGAAGGGGGATCTGCAAGCAGAGGAGGAAGAGAAGGGGGATCTGCAAGCGGGGGAGGAAGAGAAGGGGGATCTGCAAGCAGAGGATGAAGAGAAGGGGGATCTGCAAGCGGGGGAGGAAGAGAAGGGGGATCTGCAAGCAGAGGAGGAAGAGAAGGGGGATCTGCAAGCAGAGGAGGAAGAGAAGGGGGATCTGCAAGCGGGGGATGAAGAGAAGGGGGATCTGCAAGCAGAGGATGAAGAGAAGGGGGATCTGCAAGCGGGGGAGGAAGAGAAGGGGGATCTGCAAGCGGAGGAGGAAGAGAAGGGGGATCTGCAAGCGGGGGAGGAAGAGAAGGGGGATCTGCAAGCGGAGGAGGAAGAGAAGGGGGATCTGCAAGCGGGGGAGGAAGAGAAGGGGGATCTGCAAGCGGAGGAGGAAGAGAAGGGGGATCTGCAAGCGGAGGAGGAAGAGAAGGGGGATCTGCAAGCAGAGGATGAAGAGAAGGGGGATCTGCAAGCAGAGGAGGAAGAGAAGGGGGATCTGCAAGCAGAGGAGGAAGAGAAGGGGGATCTGCAAGCGGGGGAGGAAGAGAAGGGGGATCTGCAAGCGGAGGAGGAAGAGAAGGGGGATCTGCAAGCAGAGGAAGAGGACTGGACTCACTCGGCCTGCAGCTGGCGACGACGGGGTCCTCGCACGTCTGCGAGCGCGGGGAGAAGTGGCTGCCCGGGGGACAGGCGGCGAGCACGGGCCTCGTGCCGTCGCAGCGACAGAACAAGGTGCAGTCGGAGATGTGCGGCACGCCGCGGTACGCCGCGGAGCACACCCACGTCGTGGGGCACCTGCGCTGATGCGACGACGACGACGACGAGGACAAGGAGAAAGGGCCTCCCTCGTCGCGGACGCAGCGCCTCGTGGTCGGGTCGAACCGCCAGCCCGCGGGGCAGGTCCTCACGCTCTGCGCGCCGCGGTAGCACGCGATGAACGACCCGCGGTCCGCCGGGTGCGGCAGGTAGACGGGTCTGCCCCGCGACGACTCCGCAGGGCAGTACAGCGCAGCCGCCGAGCCGCGCTCCACGTCGCCGGTCGCCACGTACTGGTCGCCCAGCGACGTCGCGCCCTCCTCTGGCGAGAGGCGAGGGGAAACAAAACAAAAATTGGTTGTCTGTAAAGTCGGTTTACGGGACGATAGTTTAACGTGACAACGTCATAACAAAACATTGATGAAATGACTGCATACTTTTATGAATAAAATTGAATCATTTTTATTGAATTATCACTATTTTGTATGGATACAAAGAAGGAGTGAAATGAACTCTACAATTTAATTGATAAATTTACTTTTATTTGCATTCATTTATTCAAATATGTTTATTACCTACTTAAACGAACAGATTATTTTAACTATAACTTTTATACATGTTTGCTATTTAACTTCTTCCAATCTGTGTTATTCTGTTAAGGATAGGACGATGATAGGAAAAGCAGGAAACGAATGTGAGTATTTCAAGATTAATGTGCCTCGAAAAAGTTAAATCGATGGTTGTTCCAATCGAGTGGAAGAGAGATAGATGCGGCGCAAGCGTACAATGACCGTAACGGGACACAGCGTAACGGGACAACGTGCGTAACGGACACTTTTTTCGTGCGTGCAGCCGGCTTTCATCGATTTATTAGACGTTGTCACGTCAAAAACACGTGCGTGCTTTAGGGACATGTATTTTTTCGCGAAAAGTTTTCGAGTCTGAGCGTCAATAAAAAATTTGTATCATCGTCTGTGTTTCCTGATTACAGGCACATGACTACTGTCAGCACAACAATACAGTAATTTATCGCGGAAGTAAACGCCTCCCGAGTGACTCTTGGGAAGGGGGGGGGGGGGGGAGAGTGAAAGCAGTCCCCTCTTCTATCTGATTATATTTAGGGGGGGGGGGAAATTATATCAGAATAAAATAAAAAACACAATTTCTGGAGATTTTACTAACATGTTGGTTGTTGATATTTCAAGAACTAATTGCGAATTAAAGATGTCATAAGAGCTACAACATTAGAACCATAGGTCACGGACGATTGTATCAACATCATCCCTGATTTGCATTTTCCGTGCTGTCTTTAACGACAGCGCTGTCAAGGAGACATGAATGCCAATTAAATATATATTTATATTTATTTAATAAACGTGCAGTGTCTTCGTTGAACCAGGGCCGACTGACAACCAGACGGAAGACAGGCCCGCACTTGCGAAGAGCGGATGACATGTATATAAAGCGGTTAATGAATCTACCGGTAAATTTAAGGGCTTTTGAAAGAGACAAACTCCTCCTCAAATAAGGCTTCTTCGTAGTTTCAAAATACTTGTTTTGAAACACGTAAACAAGTATGTGGGAGAAAGAAGAGATCATTTTTCTGAAGCCGTTATAAGTTTTTTGATGGTTTTATTTAATAACTATTTGTGTGCCCAATGGAAAAGTATTCGATTATCAATTTATATGGATCACAAAAAAAACGTTGATACAACTTACTTTTATTTATAAACAGATGCCTACACACCCTTGTCCATATTTTAACGTAAAAAATGACAAACTATACCATACAACATTTCATCCCCTATTTAACCCCCTAGGGGACGAATTTTCAAAAATCATTTCTTAGTGCTCACCTATGTTATATTAAGGAACTCCTGTGCAAAATCTGAAGCTTCTAGAACCCACTGGTTTAAGCTGTGCGTTGGCTGTCTGTCAGTGTTAGTTTTTATTAAGTAGATATTCCAATATTATACTTGTAAGTTAATACTAAAAGAAATAAAACTCAGTAGGCCTACGCTAAAAATTTACGAAGAAACCCGTAAATCACGAAGATCCCTAGATAATTTGTAATGAGCGTTCATTGTAAATTCAAGGTAAAAATTGTTGACAATGTAGAAACGTGATACGTTCGACTG
This sequence comes from Bacillus rossius redtenbacheri, assembly GCF_032445375.1. Taxonomy (NCBI): domain Eukaryota; kingdom Metazoa; phylum Arthropoda; class Insecta; order Phasmatodea; family Bacillidae; genus Bacillus; species Bacillus rossius. The sequence goes on along the minus strand of NC_086337.1, from coordinate 37,090,068 downwards.
AGAGAAAACGATAATATCGCAATAAAAGCTTTGCCGGCTCAGGGTAAAGTCACAGAACAACTAGGCATTCAGAAGCGAAGAATTCCCGTACTAACCACAGTAATATGCCGGACGATTTACAGACTGAAACAATGACAGCTCTACAGCGTGGCGTGACCAATCAGAGACTCAAGGACGTTTTCGAAGTCCTCTACAGACAATGGACAATCATCGAAGGAACTGGCTGGGTATTTAGCTTCTTTCCTCTCTTTAAAAATGTGTCTCAAAAACTTTGTCATTCAAATATATTGGTGTTGGCTGATTAATAATTTACAATCGACTGTAAATGCAAATTTAATCAAAATTGTGGACGTTTGTATACATTTTTAATGCGTGAATTTACTCAGCATTAAATTTATTAATTATTTAGTTTTGAAAAGAGTTAATTTTTTTATGTTTAGTTGAATGAAATGTGTTCTTAAGGGAAAAATCCCAAAAATGCCCTTACACTTTTGTTAAAAATTATGTAGTGTTGTTATTATGCCACAACGATATAACCTGTTAAGACGCATAAATTGACCTCAATTCTTCCCAGGAGAAAAATAATAATCGGGGCTGACATTTAAACTGTCTGAAAATAAAAAACCATATTCAAACTTCAATTTACAAAGAACGCTCGTTATTAATTATCCAGCGATCTTCGTAAATTTACTGAGTTCACTTTCTTCGAACATGAATAAAAATAATTCTTCATTAAAAATTCCGCCAATTTACTGTAATTCCTAACAGTGTTATAGCTAAATATTTCTGATGATAGTTTTAATAGTTTTGTTAGTTGTAAAAAATTGTATTTTTTACCACAAACAGTTTTGTTATTTATAAATGAGATTATGCGTGAGGAAATTGTATATAAAGACAATTTTTGATTTCAAATCTGACACAACCAGTAGGTTACTATAATTTTTTAAGCAGACTAACTAAAAAAAGTTGTTTCTGGAGAGGACAGCATCCCATGCCGCTTGCTGCTGACTCATTCTGCTTCCTGTCTCCAAAATTATCTATCTGGAGCCGGCTCCCAAAATACATTCGCCCTGACCAGTTGGATTCCAACGATGAATCGTTTTATTTGCGGGAAGGATATAAAGACCCGCGGAAAGCAAAACATTTACATTCATCGAGTCGTTGAACCTTAATGTAAACACGTTTAACTTTGTGTCAAGCGAGGGGGGAAAAAAATTGAAATCAAAATAAAAATGAGCATGCTGGAAAACTGTTACACAAATACGAAAATTTTTGAACACCATGAAAAGAACTCGTTAACGAATTATTTGGTACTAAAACATCAGCTCGTGCAAACATGGACACGTGTGTTTATTTATATTTTGGAATTTTAACATAAATGCACTTTTTTTTAAACAATTAAAAGTAAAGATATGACATTTCATATTTTAATGGCATAGGTATGAAACATCAGACTAAAGTTGTAACTAAAATTTATAACAGCAACAAACATCTGACTGCATACGATAAGCTACGTGTTATTAATGTGTAACTTTTTAATTCTCGGTATCCGGCATTTGGTAGAGATAATTTTGAAAATGGAATGGAAGTCGATAAACGGAAATGTGTTACAATGATGGCGGACTCGCGTGTAGTAAATAAACCCGTATATAGTCACTTTCGTAAACATTTGGGGACATGCCAAACGTATAGGTATGCTAAATTAAACTTTATGGTCAAATCTCGTCACTGGAATTTTTTAACTTTTTTTAATAATATAATTTTATGTAATAATAATGTTGAATCAGCTCAGTAAGATTAAGGTTTGTTTTTTGGAACATATTTACAGCCTGATTTCAGTCGTTTAGGAAAAAACAAATGTACAAACATATACTTAGTGTTATAATATGTGTTTTAAAATGTTTAGGTTAATATTTTAGTAATGCCGTAGAAGTATAACTTCTAACGTGTGCGGAAACTTTATAGTATTATTATTTGTTGAGTTATTTTCAACAAGAGGGACAGTATTTTAATGACAACATCTGTCGAAAATCAGGTCCAAAGCCGGGGTTTTATCGGAGCCGTTCCGAAAAGTTAAAAATTTCAAGTGTGTCAAGTTGGCGACCACACATTGGCATTTCAAGGTCAAAATTTGTCACGAATTAGTGCTCAATTTGTGCTAATTTGTGCCGTAGAAATCAGAATTTGTGCTGCATTACGTAAAAGGTTATAGCATATATTAAGGTGGTCGCCAACTTGACGTCAAGTTGGCGACCACCTTAATATATAATATAACTTTTTACGTAATGCAGCACAAACTCTGATTTCTACGGCACAAATTAGCACAAATTGAGCACTAATTTGTGACAAATTTTGACCTTGAAATTCCAATGTGTGGTCGCTAGCTGTCAATTCGCTTCAAACATATCAAGGGCTATAACTTTTTAGTTTACGTTGCGATAAGCTCGAAATTTTGGCTTCTGGCAGCACAAATTGAGCACTAATTCGTGACATAAAATTCATTCCAAAAAATTGATATTTTCCTTGGGTGGTCGCCAACTTAACGTCAAGTTGGCGACCACCTTAATATATGCTATAACTTTTTACGTAATGCAGCACAAATTCTGATTTCTACGGCACAAATTAGCACAAATTGAGCACTAATTCGTGACAAATTTTGACCTTGAAATTCCAATGTGTGGTTGCCAACTTGACACACGTAAAAATTTCCGGTTGCTTCCTGCTGCTCTGCTATCTGCGTTTAATGGTGGCAAGCAACGTTTTCTAGCGGCGCGGCGGGCGCGGATAAAGTATGTTGTGATTCGATCAAGAAATTTTGAATTGCAACTATTTTATTCATCAGTTTATTATCGCGGTATCACCTGGACACGATACTTCACCGTGATCGCGCGTCGTCTCGGCCAATGGGATGGTTGATGCCTAGTTGGGCACGAAATACAAATTCGCGCGATACCCTTCGGCCCTGGAAATTTCACTTTTGCTTTTCGGGAAATACGTACTATTAAAAAGAAAATCTTATTTTGGCACACCCTGCCATCCATTAAATGTATGGCACGTGGTTCACGAAAACTCTGTATAGAAGTTCGACGATCCAGCTTGGACGTGATCTCGGAAGTGCCGGAATAAAGACCCTTCACAGCTTGGGATGGACTACAGTTCACAGGGATAAATGCCACAACCACAACCCGAAAAGTTCCGAAGTTTCCCGAAGTAAAAGGTTAATTATATTCGGTCACTGTGCTATATTATTTTTGAGGTAAGTAGTTAGGTTAGGTTATCGTAACTAAAATGAAAGATTGGTTAGGTTAGGTAAGCATTATTCAAAATACTCTATGTAAAGCCTTGCGAACTTCGGAACTGTTAGGGTGTGGCTCTGGACGCTGATACCGGACAGCTCTATAGCTAACAACAGAGCGGCAAGAGGTGCAACTACAAAATATATATTACAGGTGAATTGTTTGATTATGTATTATATTATCTAGTGTCGAACATTATTAACTTCTTTTTCAAGTAATTCGAAGAACTGGAAGTTTGTATTCCCCCATGCATCTGTATTATTTTAGTTTGTTTTTCTAAGGGGAGAGATGTTAATTTGCTTTTTCATAAGGTTGGTACCACGCGTATGAACGTGAAAACATGGAAGCCTAAGATGTACATCAAGTTCTGTCCCTGCCCGAATATTCACCTTCGGCCAACCTCGGGTTCATTTATATATATTTATATTTCTCTGTTTATTTTAATGTAGCTATATACTAACCTAACTAACCGTCCATAGTGTTTTAAAGTGATTTAAATATAGCTAACCAAACCGACCACTTTTTAATATTTGAATTCATTTTTTCTGCGCGAAAAATAAAACAACTCCCGAGGTTGGCCGAAGGTGAATATTCGGGCGTGTTCGGGCAGGGACGGAACTTGATGTACATCTTAGGCTTCCCGTCCGGTACCAGTGTGTGGTGTGTTCACGGAACAAAGAGACTGAGGAGGGAGGCGGGTGTGTTCGCCCCCCATACCGCGCAGGCAGGCCGGGTTCCTGTTGGTGTCGAAGATGCGCAGGCGGTAGCGGAGACCCAGGCGCGGCGGGCAGTTCTCGTCCCGGCCGCCAGGGTCGCCGGCGCAGTCGCAGGAGTAGCGGCACTCGAGCAGCGCGGCCTCCGGCGGGCAGCCCTCGGCCGTCGGGTGCACCTGGACGAGACCCCGCGCGTCAAATCACACAACACTGAGGGGCGCTGGGTCGTTCACGTTCCCAGGGTCCTAATGTTACGTAGAGGAGACTTACCGTGGGGGACTGCATGGTACCAGGGGCGCAACAACAGGGGGGGAGGCAAGGGTATTGCCCCCCCCCCCCTTCTGAAACCTTGAAACGGGGGCAAAGAAAGTGCTATGTAATCAATTTTTTGATAATAAAACTGCTTAAATAGCACTATTTTACACCTTGAAATACAAATTTTCCCGGGGGAGGACCCCCGGACCCCCCACATCAATACGGGGGATCGATGATTCTTTATAAATAGGTATATTGCCCCCCCCCCCCTTGGAAATGAAGTTGTTGCACCCCTGTGTGGTACAATAGAGCCCATGGGCGTAGATAAGGAAAAGGAAGGGGGGGGCTGGAATTAAGAAGCCCCTTGCATTTGCAAACTCGTGACTGTAAAACGGGGTCGATAAACATAAACCTCAGTAAAAGTCAAAACTATGTTTTATGGAAAATATTCTGTATATTTTGAAGTTTTCTGCTTATCGGATGCATACCGGCCACAATAAGAGCAGTAGCCTACACTACAAACTAACACCCTATCGAGAGATGGACTTGTGTCGGTTAAAACCCACGCGCAAAACTTAATATTACCTTAAACCTTTGTTCAAAAAAAATGTATGCGACCACGTATTAATGCAAGGGTTGAAAAATAGTGTTTGGTTGACAAAAATAATTGCATAACTACCTTATTAGGCATAATATAAAATTCGTTAAAACATTCAATGCTCGATGCATTAAGTTAAAAAAAAATCCAAATATTTTAGCTGCATGGAAAATGAGAAAATGTTAAATCGATCTTTTTTTTATACTGGCGAACATATAGTTTTTTATGTACATTAAGTTCTTTAAGATGTTCCAGGAGTTTATAGAAGTTTCCAAAACATTTCCAGAAGAAAAATAGGTACTTCGTCATCTACCTACTCCTATAGGCTGTGTCGAAAGGGATTTTTTTGTTCATTATGAAGTACCCGTTAATTTACGAAGATTCCCGGATAATTTGTAACCGGTCATGTCCGTAAATAAACGGTAAAAATTTGGTTGAAAAGGGGGGGTGGGAGGCGCCATGAAACCTGAATAATTAACCAATTTTTCTCCTAATTCCTTATCATAGTTTACACAATCTACTAAAGAATTATTTTACTGAAGTTTTAAATATCAGCGGTTCCCTTTTTTTTTATTTATTTATTTCCAGGGAACTCTATGATCGACTTTACTTTTGGCGGAACCCCAGCTCATTCAAAGAAAGTTATTTTACAATAATTGTTCCTGACTCACGGAACCCATGTGACCCCACGGAACCCCAGCGTTCCGCGGTACACCTTTAGAGAACCGCTGCTGTGGATAATAGGGAGTTTTCGAACCACAAACAAAATGCACCAAACAGTAGATTGAGGTTTTCCCTCTCCCCTGACCGTCGATCTGTGGGAAGCATTCTTTTCACAGACGAGAGAGCCAAACGTCCGATCGTGCAACTTTGGGGGTTATTTTTTTTGTTCATTGTAAATAAATATGGCGGTGTTGATAAAACGATACTAATGGTCAATTAGGTTAGGTTAGCTACATTATAAATACTTTAAAAACATCGTGGACGGTTGGTTTGGTTAGGATAGCTACATTAAAGATACTGGGAACTTTGGGTTTTGGCTCTCTCGTCTGTGAAAAGAAGGCTTTCCCGTCGATCTGGACCCCGCCCTCGCGAGAGAGAGAGAGAGAGAGAGAGAGAGAGAGAGAGAGAGAGAGAGAGGGTGTACCTGCCAGTGGCGTAGCCAGGATTTGTGTATGGGGGGGGTGTTAAGAAACATGCCCCCCCCCCCCCCCCCCCGACGTATTAAAGCGGGTGGTCCGGGGGTCCTCCCCCGGGAAAATTTGGATTTTGAGGTGTAAATAAGTGCTATTTTAGCAGTTTTCGGTACTTAAATTTAAATATTGTAATGGTAAAACTTGTATTAATTTTAATATGAAATTTGTTTGAGTGATGAATAAGAAATTAATCAAAGATTTGGTGCTAAGAAGGGGGGGGGGGGGTTGAACCCCCCTAAACCGGAAGTTTATGTCTTATTATTGGACCGAGCGAGGCAGTATTTTGGGTTAGAATTCGTATACTTGTCATTTGTAATCATCATCAATTTCGAAAAATAGATATCCCATTTGTCAATAACCTATTTCCAAACCTGCTTCTCCGTTCCGAACAATGGCCGACCATGTGTTTTGTGCTGTGATTGGTTAGAATTAACGACTTCTATGCCAATCATAAACTGGAAAATGTAGGGGTGGGTGGGGTTTGAACCCCCCGGCTACGCCCCTGTGTACCTCGTTGGGCGCGGAGCAGTTGACGAGGCGCGACTCCTCGCAGAAGCCCGTGTCGGGGCTGAAGAGGAAGCCCGCGGGACACTCGCTGCTCTCCTCGCGGCCGTCCACGCACAGGAAGACGCGCGAGCAGTCGGCGAAGTGCGGCACGACGGAGCGGCCCGCGGGCAGCCCCTCGGGGCAGCTGCTCACGCTGAAGGTGGAGGCGCCGGGTGCGGGCTCCACCCGCCCGCGCCCTCCCCCCAGCAGCGGGAACGTCCCGTCGCCTGCGGACACACACGCGCCTTCTGTGACACCTCGGCAGCTCTCGGTACAACCGCCCTTGGCGGGACTCATATCGTGCATGTGACGGAAGTCAGGGACAACAACGGTGCTGCCATCTGTGGCCGATGGCGCGAACCGAAGTTCACAGAGAGAGAGAAAAAAAATGGGTGCGTGTACTTAGGTACGCGCGTGAGAAGTTATACTTTTTTGGCATCATTAAAAAATAGTTTTTAATTGCATGCAAAAATAGTGCGTGGAGTCCCTCCGCGCAGAAGAAGTGAAACTTCGTAATGTGGAAATGAAAATAGGAAGGGGTAGAAATTGATTTTTAGTGAAATCATATTGTATCAAATCAAACTAAAAATTAAAGGAAATAAATTTGTAACGATTCATAGATTGATTTTCAGAGAGAGAGACACCTATTGAATGTCTATAAAACTAACTTTTTTATGAGAGCAGATTTTCATGAAATAAATCATGAAATCATTCAACGATAAAAGCTGTTTATTTAATTAAGCGGACGGGTTCACCCCAAGGAGAAAATTGACGCGGCGAGACCTCGTGGACATAGAGAAATGACACACACTCACTATTTGTGTGGCTATGAAACATGATTTTTTTTCTGCAATTTAAATTGTAATATACAAAAAGGGTATTGGAAATTGAAACAAATATGGCGACACTACAAACAGTCAGGATCTTTATTTTTTTCTTACTCTCTACTTAGTTCCTTACAATAGCATTCACTCTCGCTCTCTCTTTTTCTATTCCCCCTCCCCAGGAGCGTTAAACGTTTAACGCAACCTTGTTGGAAGTCGCATTAGAAGTATAACTTCGAAAATCGAAATTCGACATAGCTGTTCATTGAGGGGAATTTTAAAGCCTTCAAATTTCTAAATAAATATTAGGAATAGTAATTTCTTACCTAACCACTCGTGAAATATTTTTTACACTGCGTTAACTAAACCAGGGTAATTTATAAAATTTATTTTATCATTTTAAGATTTTTACCGAGACGCATCAGAGAATAAAATATTGTGACTCAGTCAGCCAAATTGTTAAAAAAAAAACTGACCTGTGGTTATAAACTGTCTATTTTCTATTTTTTATTTTTAAACTCACAAAACCAATCCCCATATTCCGTGACGATCGCGACGTCCAACTAAAACATTCCGCGACAAATTAATATAATTTGTTCTCGTGCCGTGCTCTCAAATGTAGATGAAAGATTGGTACATAATGTCGGTGGATAACTATAGCTCGTAGTTCCCCAGGCCACGAGGTCGCGCTGGCTCGTAGCTATCACGAGCCTCGGAAAACACTAGTTCCCTCGCAGAACAAACACGAGCATCCTTCCCGCCCACAGACAACCTCGATAAACAGGGTACCTACTCACCAAAGTCACGAGATTCACGAGATTCACGAAAATGTCCCGGGATAAATTCAATGTATTTTTTTTTGTAAATGGTACAGAAATATCCATGTAGAATTACAAAATATTTGTAAATTTGTACATTATCCATGAAAACAACTTTATCACTACAAAATTATGCTTGCAGAAGTAGCCTAAACCTTTTTTCGGATTCTTACCCAGGTATTTGTGCTTTGTGTTGTCCCAGTACCTCCAATAGCTATCCTGTATTAACTGCACGCCTTAATACGCATAACAATAAATAAAATAAAATAATTTAATATCCTATTATCTTTTCTATGGTTAAAATATATATGCCTGAATGACACGCCAGTTAAAATATAAAATCTTGCGCTAATTTGCTTAAGAAATACTCAGGTCAGTATTATCTCTAAAAAAAAAAAGTATTTCATATATACAGAAATAATCATAGCCATACAATATCTTTCCTGTAGTATTACAAATTATTTCGTGACAATGGTTTCTAAAGGAATCTTTTGTAAAAGTACAAAAATTTTTTTCCTGTGTAGTGTTTTTCCCGGAAGTCATAAAACTTTTAATATTCAGCAGCCTTTTTACAAACTTGCATTTCGTTTTTTTGACGCTTCACCAGAGTTTTATCGTCACATATTATACATAGTGAGAGTGTCCACTAAAATATTACAGAAATTATCTCTTAAAAGAATTTAGTTGTATGAACTTAAAAAAAAATTGTACGTACCTCTGAATAGTAAATCTATTTAGTATTAAGTTTAATACGTATGGAAAAGTGGCATAAAAAATTTTTGATAAATATTATATGAAAGAGGCATGAAATTGGTTCAGCGGATATTTGTACACACTCTGTGTAAGTTCTTGTAAAAATAAATATCCCTTGCGGGGTAATCGTCACCACAGACGTGCTTAGTATAAACTTCGCTGCGCGCTTTCTTATTGGGTCATTCGCAAGGGAGCAAACCTGTAGGGTTCGCAGATACGTCCGATGTACTCGTGGTGTACGGGAAGGCGAGAGGATTTGCAGCATTTACCAAAGGGCGCTTCCGCGACATCACGGCGCTACGATCAGGCGTCCTCCCGGCCAATGTGGAGTGACGGCATGATGCGCGGGAAATTCAAATTCGTGAGCCATAGTTCCGCGCCTAAAAACTTTGCAGGGTTCTGAAATCCTCTACCAGTAAAGATCGGAGAAATACGCGGATTCATTTCGTGATACATGTTCGTATACCGCTGCCGCTCTATCTGGAGAACTCTGAGCCAATAAGAAACGGTCAACCAAGGAAGTACCAAATCATTGATCACCCAGATGAGACGTCTCATAGGTCAGTAGTCAACGGATTGATGACATACACGGGACAGTGTAAGTCTAACTTAGAGGTCAAGGAAAAATTGAATTTTACTAGTCCCTATCTATATACCTGCCATCAAATTTATGCCCCGTTGTTATATACGGTGGTTATTCAAATACAAACCAGAATCTGATTAATTCGACTCACCGGGGAATCGGTGGAGGGGGGATATAGAGGGGGAGGGGCGAACACAGGATTTACTTCTGGTGGGGCACCGGTATTCTGGACCTAGTCTGTAGTGTAATACCTGTGTATTACTTCAGAAGCCATGTTATCCAGTGCATATTTTACCCTTTTTTGGGGGGGGGGGGAGGGGCACGAGCCCCCTCTAAATCCGTCACTGAAGAGGGAGGACAGGCACACACAATGCTCGTTATTATTGCTTTTCTCGCCAATGAAGTTGTGAAGTTAAGCGAAATTGTGAAGCCACTCCAAGCACAGTTCGGTGATGCTACTCTTGAGTAAACCCCAAGTTTTTTTATTGGGCCCTGAAGTAGAAGCATGAAATTTTGCATGGGAGTTCATGATATAACGCAGGTGAGGTCTAAGAGAGGATTTTTAAAAATTCATCCCCCTAAGGGGGTTGAATAGGGGATGAAAGTTTGTGTGGGAGTCTCTCATTTTTGAAGTAATGTGGCGTCGGTTTATGGCTAAAAGTCAGTTGTATCAGCATTATTTTGTAATTAATATAAAATGAGGATCAAATACTTTCCAGTCGCGCACACGACTAGTCAACAATAAATCTGTTTGGAAACATCCCGGTTGATATTTGGATGAACCTCGTGTGCATGATGGTTGGTTGTTGTTTGTGGCGAGGTTGACGTACCCATGGGGGAGAAACTCCAATTGCTGAGATTGAGACCTAGTATTTTTTTAAGTAGTTTTAGGCCCGCCCGCTAGATAGTAGCTTTCATAATATATATCTAACACAGCTACATTGATTGTGAGAAGTAATGCATAAGCTATTATCAGGCAAAAAAAAAAGAGAGAAAATCAATTTGATAGCTAAATATTTTGTGGTGTTGCATACCAGAAAAGTTTGCATCTACTACTCATTAATATATGACATGACTTTTATTTAATTACATAACAGTATTAAGTGTTTTTTTTCGCACAGTTGAAATCACTTCTACTAAACAATTAGTCATCAAGTACATAGATAAATTAACATTATTAACCTGTGTCAATAAACTACTTACTTATATTAAGTTAAAATTTTGTAAAAAAACCTCTATCCCGAGTATTTTTTTTTGCAAGTAGTTACATGCCCAGCCCACAGATAGCGTCACATGTAGCTATGTAATTTCCACTGTACGAGTCGCACTTCTATGTCTCCCTCCTTGTTCTGTGGACGTACTAGAGCTGTAGCAATCCGTATGTATTCGGTACTGAAGAACGGGTACGCCATCTAGTACCGATTAACGAAACGTTACACACGAATGCATTTCGTTACTCGCATTTTTCTTAGTATGGAACAGTTCACCTGTAGTGCTACACTTTACCTATTAAATCAAATAAAATTTAGAATGACTTACACAAGTCTGGTTCAAAATACGGAAAAGTGAACAAAAAAAATGCACCTTACGCAGTTTGGTATGTAATGTATAAGTATGTCTTCTACAAATTACGAATGTTGCGACGCTGCGACGTCAGACTGTACGCGTACGCAATACGACTCGATTCGTCGCTCTAACATAACATAGCATGTTATGAGGGGTATCAGAAGTAACGAGTAACGTAACGATACGATAGTTAACGAGTACTAATTGTTATAGCAACGAATAGGTACATACGGGTACGCTTTTTTTTCGTTACTTTTACACGGGGACGCACCACAACGCCGAACGTACAATAACGTCGAATGTCAAAATTGACCACAACGCCGACAGCTAGAAAACTGCTGTGCACCACAACGCCGAAATACGTTAACGCCGAAAAAATGTAATTGCAGGACTGCCACACAAATTCATTCCGTTTTTTTTTTTTTTTTTCATTTTACTCCTGTGGCAAACCCCCCCCCCCCCCCCTTCCCGCAAAATCATTTTTCGGCGTTGTGGTCAATTTTGACATTCGGCGTTATGGTATTCGGCGTTGTGGTATGTTCGGCGTTGTGGTAACGACCCCTTTGACACGTGTGGGACGTACCTCGCGGGCACCCCGGCCGGGTGACGCGCAGTCGCGCGGGGAAGGCGACCCTGGCGGGGCAGGAGGCTCCCGCGGCGCGGCGGCACGAGCAGCGGTACCCGCAGCCGCCGCCAGGGGCGCAGCCGGCGGTGGTGGAGGAGGGTGGGGAGGAGGGCGAGGCGCAGTCGGAGCGGCGCGGGTCGCCGCACGCGGCGTCGGCGCGCAGGAAGGCGGTGCCCGGGGGACAGCGGCCCGGCACGCCCTGCCCGCCGTGGCAGCGCAGGAACATGGCGCAGTCGCCCGGGTGCGGCAGGTAGCGCGGGCGCGACCTGGCCGAGTCGTGCGGCGGGCAGGCGGCCGCGTCCTGCTCCCCCGCCGCCACCGCCGCCCCCGCCGCCACCAGCAGCAGCACCAGCGCGCCTGTCGGCACACACACACACGCCCACCATTCACCAGGGGCCTTCACTCTCGTGCAATGGGTAGAGAGACCGGAAAAATTCGCGGATTCATTTCGCGTTATGCTAGAATCCAAACAACTGTGCCTTCATGTTGCTTCTGTGATTGGCTTACAGTTTGTCTGAAGGATGTTGAGCCAATGGAAAACCTTCAACCAAAAAAGTATCGAATCTCAAGCGTCCCAGTTGACAGATGTCACGAGTCGATAGCCAATGAGCAGGTGGCATTTGCCTGAGTGTGTAGGGGGTTGTGGAGTCTATCCTAGAGGTCACTGAAAGCGCGAATTTTTCCAGTCTCTAGCAATGGGTAGAGAGACCGGAAAAATTCGCGCTTTCGACGACCTCTGGGATAGACTCCACAACCCTCTACATACTCAGGCAAATGCCACTTGCTCATTGGTAGACACCTGCAAAATTCGTGGATTCATTGACCTCTAGGATAGACTCCACAGTCCTTTAAATACTCGCGGAAATGACACCTGTTCATTGGCTACTGACGCGTGAGACGTCTCAACTAGGCTGTCCGTAATTCGGCACTTTCTTGGTTTAGTGTTTCCCATCGGCTCACAGTTCCCCGGTTAAAATGTGGGCCAATCGCAGAAGCGGTACGAAGGTATAGTTTGTTTTGATGCTAGCCTATCGCGAAATGAATCCGCGAATTTTGCATGTCTCTACTCGTTGGCTATTGACTCGTGACACTTGTCAACTGGTACGCTTGCGATTCGATACATTTTTTGATTGAAGGTTTCCCATTGGCTGAAAGTCCTTCAGATAAACTGTATGCCAATCACAGAAGCAACATAAATGTACAGTTGTTTGGATTCTAGCATATCGTGAAATGAATCCCGCGAATTTTTCCGGTCTCTAGCAATGGGGAACAACACGTCGAACAAGCAACTACAGATTCACTCTTATCAAACTGCACAACACAAAACGCTTTACGCTCAGGAGTTGCCATTTTGCGTAGGTGGCGCTGCGAGCGAGGAAAACGACAAAGCAGTACTCGTGCTTGCGAGTTTGAGTCACTCTCTGATTGTGGTCTTGAACCAAAACTCTAAAACGCTTATAGTTGATACTGTTAAAATTTATACCTGAGAAATTATTTTATGGAAATACTGTATCTGTTCACAACCTGGGCTCTAGAGAGAAACTAAGGCCATGGGGCAAATCATTGTTCATCCTTCACTTAATTGCCTAATTTAAAAAAATATACCTATATGTTTCAGTACTCTCAGTAATGTTTATCATCTAACCTCGGTAACGAAAAAATACGTGATTTCTCATGTTGCTAATACATTTATAATACGAAATTCGGTCACGAAATTTAAGGTAGAATTATTAATAATAATGCCGAGCGTAATAAATATACGCAAACTGCGTTTTTATTCTGGACGCGAATCACGCGTAGTTTCCGCACACGCCGCTAGAATTCGCTGCCGGAGCAGCTTCGTGCACTATTGAAACATTTGATTGGCGGACCAAAATTGTTAACTATATAATGAAACGGCTCCGATAAAAGCAAAAAAAAAAAAAAAAACTCGAAAAAATACTAAACCCCGGATATGAACCTGGTTTTCATCAAAGAATTTTATTAAAATACTGCCCATCTTGTTAAAATTTATCACACAGTTAATATTACAAAGTTTCCCTTTGGTTCGCGCCATCCGCTTCAGATGGCAGCACCGTGGTTGTTAAACATTTCCTTCCTTGACTTCCGCCGAATTCATGAAATTACTCCCACACATAAAAAAAAAAGAATGTAATAGTTATAGTGGCCATAATTGTAAATGTGGCTTGAGCTAGGTTTATAATGAATTCTACTACCAATAGACTTGTAATTTCATCCATTAGGATAAACTCATGCTTTAAAAAAAATTTGGAACTCAAATGGGGCCCACTACTCTCAAACTTACCCCCACCCCCCTCCTCTTCCAACCAACACACACACACACATTCCAACGCCTATGTCGAAACTACATGAACTTGATTGCAAACACCGCTGACAGAACCAGTGGTGGAAGGACACGTGTAACATTAGGAATTATTTTGAAAACGGTCAAATTAGAGACGAGCTAACAAGACATCGACTCAACGACTAGCGCGTTACTGAGTGAAGGTTGGGTCAGTGGTGAAGGAAACTGAAGGGGCTAGCACGGAGTAATTTGGCACAACGGTTAAGCAACGGACCTGCGTTCGACAGGTCCCGGGTTCAAATCCTGATCCCCAAGCTGGGATGATACCTCACAATATGCCATGGCAGGTTCTTTCCCAAAGTCTCCTCCCTTGTACTGCATTTTTTTTTTGCGAAAAGCTTTCGATGCTAGCTGTGTGGTAAAACATTGCTACGTTGTTCTCGTTTAGTGATAGGTAGGGACCGGAAAAATTCTCGGATTCATTTCGCGTTATGCTAGAATCCAAACAACTGTGCCTTCATGTTGCTTCTGTGATTGGCTTACAGTTTGTCTGAAGGACTTTGAGCCAATGGAAAACCTTCAATCAAAAAAGTATCGAATCGCAAGCGTCCCAGTTGACAGATGTAACGAGTCGATAGCCAATGAGCAGGTGGCATTTGCCTGAGTGTGTAGGGGGTTGTGGAGTCTATCCTAGAGGTCACTGAAAGCGCGAATTTTTCCAGTCTCTAGTGATAGGTTTTGTTTCACTCAGGCACACGTATCATAGTTACACAGTGCGGAATAAAAAGCGTGCTTAGTGGCCCAGCCAAATAGGGCAATGGCTTCTCTTGCAGACGGACACCGATCACGAGATGGCACGGACATACCTTTCTGCAGTCCAGTGGCGTAGCCAGGATTTGTGTATGGGGGGTGTTAAGAAGCGTGCCCCCCCCCCCCCCGTATTAAAGCGGGGGTGGGGGCGTCCTCCCCCGGGAAAATTTGGATTTTAAGGAGTAAAATAGTTCTATTTTAGCAGTTTTCGGTACTTAAATTTAAATATTGTAATGGTAAAAATTTTATTAATTTTAATATTAAATTTGTTTGAGTGATGAATAAGAAATTAATTAAAGATTTGGTGCTAGGGGGGGGGGGGGTTTGAACCTCTAACCCCCCCCCCCTCCCCCGGCTACGCCCGTGCTGCAGTCTAATGAAAGTTCAGATCTTTTCGTAAAAAAAAATTCCCCTACCTACGTATTTCCGTCTCTAACGAACTCGGAGTCCATGGTGCGTTTAATGAAATATAAATGAAAAGATTTAACTAGCTTTAATACCCATAATTTATTTATTAGCTGGTAACCAACAAAGTTGCCTTAAAAAGGTTTACGGATACACTTTTCGTTTTAGAAAGGCCAAAGAAAAACGTCATTTTTAAAAGTCAATTTAAAGAGTACTGAATGGCTAAAAACTAATTTTCTTTTCTTTTGCCAGAGCGCAGCACGAGCTATTTCCGTTTTTCCCGCGCGCGGTCGCGAGTGTTGGCTGCTTTCAGCCGCAATGAATGCCGGGTCGTTGTTTTGAAATCCGGGCAATGGCGATCGTTATTTACTGCGCTCGCGCCCGCCAGCGTGGTCCCAGCTGGTTATTTTCGTAGGGGATCTCTGTGTTCCCGACACGTCCCGGACCCTCGCCCCCCTATTCCTCCGGAGATCACCCAATGTCGTCCGGAGTGGGGCGCGGTGAACAGAGTGTGCTCCTGATTTCCAGTGTGAGAGGGTTCTGCCGCCAGCACTTTCCCGTACACACATGCCGCGCCACGCATTAACTCTTCCCTCCCCTCCCTGCTCTACACCCCCCAAAAAAAAAGTGATGTGGGCACAGACTGGACACCTGTTTGTCATCCCTCAAGTAATATGGGGTACAGACTAAACACCATCATCCCTGAGGTAATAATAATACGGGTACAGACTATACACGGACTTTTTAAACTTGATCTTATTTACTATGGTTTGCAATGCAATCCCTAACATTGCTTAGCTGTTTTGAGGCGTATCGCGGACATTCAGTACAAATGTAGCTGCATTCTCATTGGCCAAGTAATAGATGGATAAAAAACACCTCAACGACTATAGCCGAAAACAAAACTTTTTTTTTGCAAAAATAAAACACCCTCTTAGTCTAACAAATAAACAAAAGAAAAAAACTTTTGGCACAGTCTACAGGCGTAGGTAGATTTAGAAGTGCCTATTTCTTCTGGAAATGTTGTTACGAACGCGAGAGACAAGACCTCTATGCGCGCCAAGTTCGGAACTGCCTGGTGGCCACGCACGGCCACTGACGTCACACGCTGTCCACTGACGTAAGGCATGCCACGCGTGCCGGCCTGATTAAAAGGGTCCTCGCTACTCCCTCCCCCCTACGCTGCCCGCGCACAGTCAGGCCTCGGGCTAATGTCACCTTTAGCGGCCTGGTAATTCCGGGCTTACAGAAACCGCCGCGTGGAGTGGCGTGTATAAGCGTCACCATTCTCGATGTTTCGGGCGTCGGGTCGACCCGGGATGACGCGACTCGTCACAGCCGCTCTCGTCGGTTCGAGAAGGGCGCCATAGGTATTTAAGCAGCGACGCCGGCACTTCGCGGAAGTTCCGAGCAATCCGGAGGATTCCGAGAGTGAAGTTTGAGATCGGCGAAGAGGGTGAGAGACAGCCTCGTGAGTGGCGCGACGCGTAGCGACGGGACCGTGAGAGTGCGACTGAGTGGCGTGATACTGTGTGCGGACAGGCGCGAGGTAAGGGGCGAACCACTGTTGGGCCTAGCTCCAGTGAGGAGTGCGAACTGTGGAACTTGACAGACATTTAGTGACTTGTGAACATACATTCTTAAGTGCGAGTGATTGGTGATTAGTTTTTGAGTGCGATTATTTATTAGTAATCTAAATATTAGTTATAAATAAACCCAGTCCTCACATTATACTCGAAACAATATTTTGGAAAATTCTATAAACTCCTGGAACATTTTAAGAACTTATGTAACCTACATAAAATCCTATGTGTTCGCCAATATCCAAAAAAGATCGATTTAACATTTTCTTATATTCTATGCAGCTAAAAATGTTGTATTTTTTTAAATTAATGCACCTAGCATTGATAATCTGAACAAATTTTATATTATGCCTACAAAGGTAGTTATGCAATTATGTTAGCTCTTCAAACACTATTTTTCATCCCTTGCACTAATACATGGTCATATTAATATTTTTGGACAAAGGCTTAAGGTAACATTAAGATGGTTATTAATAAATTTCTACGAATTTGATAATAAGAAGGTTTTTTAATTTCAACACCTGTTTTTTTGATAATATTTCGTTTAATCAAAAATTGTTTTAGCGAAAGGTTTTAGATAAATTTCAGGCGTTTTATAATAAATTATAATGTATTTAATAGTATATCTATTAAAAAAAACAATGACATTTTGTTTTTCTACCCTTGTTATTTCAACCACTTGCAGTAATGATTTGTATTATCAATCATTGTTTCAGACAAAAGGTTTAGGTAAAAAGTATATGATTTAAAAACAATTTGAGCGGATTAGATAGTGTACCTACGAAGTGAGTTATGAGTGTTTTTTTATTCTACCCCTCCTTTTTTTCAACCCCTTGCAGCAATGGTTCGTTTAATCAAAAATTGTTTCAGACAAAAGTTAAAGATAAAAATTATAAGATGAATACATAATTTGTATGAATTCGTTGTTCTGCCTACGAAGGGAGTCATGATTTTTTTACCCTTTTTTTTCTACCCCTTGCAATTACGTTCGGTCGTATTAAAAACTTGTTCAGACAAAAGATTTTGGTATTACTCCTACGAGTTATAATGCATTCAAACAGTTGAGATTGGGGGGCAGGGGGGAAATAGGTACGTAGCGGAGCATGCTATATGCTAGATGTAACGGCCGCATGGGGAAACAGCAGGGAAGAGGTAGAAATGACGCAGAAGTGATGCTACGGAATTCTCGTAACGCTGTTTGTGTTTGTCTACTCATTTTTCTACACGGCTAACGACTGACGCTACCATAATTCTTTTATTTTATTCACAGTATCTATTATTTATTTATTCGTGTGGGAAATGGATAATGATTTGTGCAATTAACTTTATACCCCAACTACCAGGTGGGGTACAACATTTGATGCTGTATTTTCTAGGAATTTAGATTGTATTGAATATTAAACGTTTGTGTTGTATTTTAGCTATGATAAGCCAATTGTCACTATTATAAACAGTGATAATTCTGCGGATTATGATTCATAAAAGTGAGAATCATATTACCATAGTTTATTTATGTTTTTTTTCATATTAAATAACGAATTTCTTGTAAAATATATTTACAAACATTAATTTTGATTTATTTTTTAAATTACAGATCTTACCCGCATCCTTATTATTTTATTTATATTTCAATAACAAAATACTAATTATTTATCTCTATCTATACCTAATAAACAAGTTTCACTTCTGTCACACGTGGACTCCACACACAATTTTTTTAATGAGTTCAATATTGTATGAATTTTAATGTCAGTAACTCTCGCGCGCAAGAAGAAAACATGATATTTTGTGGTTTTATTTCTATACAGAGAAACCTTAGTTAGAAAAAAAAGCTTAAACAAATGTTACTTAGCATCCATAATGGCCTTACTCCCTAGGAGTAGCAGCTTCCCTACATCATTTAGTACTGTCTGTGTTCGGGACTGGTCGTGGGTCAGTGAAACGTTGGGCTTCGCTTTCGGAGTCCTGGTAGTATACATCATCCGTTAAGAGTGGTATATACCCCTTTTTAAAACCAGTTATACATGCGTCCACTACTAGCCTATTTTCTCGAGAATTATGATAGCTACAGCTTTCAGATTATTAATCTGACGAGAAAAGTAATGCAGTTTTTCCAATATAGTTTTATATTTTGGAAATCGTGACGCAAAATATATTTAAAAAAATGGTAAAAACAAGAAATTCGTTGACGAATTTCTAGTTATTCGATGAGAAAAATGAAAATTTGAATCTATATTGGAAAAGATTATATTTTTCTGAATAAAATGGTATATTAAAAGTATAAGGTCACAGCATTAAATATCTGTGTATTTGGTTAGGAAAACTGGCTAATTTGGCATTTTTAGTGTCTGCCTTGTGCTGCTCGACGGGAAAGTTGACGCCAAGCTCCGGGAAGACGAGCAGGGTGGGGATGACACTGACACGCCTCAACGTCGCCCGCGGTAGGGGAAGTGCTGATCTGTAACGGTGATAAACCTCCTCCTCCCTTCTTCCTCCTCCCGCTACACAGCAACACCATTTCTCTAAAGGATTCATAGTCCAGGCATTTTATGAGAAAAAGGGGTCGATTTATGGACAAATTGCGAGAAAAGGTTTTACTATATCAAAATTTGCAGACAAATTTGTAGAATAACATATCCAAAATCCACCGAAATCCACTTTATTTTGGTAACGTTTTTCCCGGGATTTGTCCCGGAAAAATGCGGAATAAATTAATAACTGTAAAACGGTGCGTTCTACGAAGAAAGGTATAGACACTAAAATTAAAGAGAGCCAAATTTACCATAACATATCAAAATTTTACAAACATTCATTAATAACTACTGTTTTGTTTTCTGGAATTCGTCACGGAAAAACCTAAAATATTGAAATAAATTGAAAATGGCGCATTTTACAGCATGTTTCAGGACAAAGTTAAAGTAAACAACGATTTTCATAGTATATTGCAAATTCACAAAAATCAACACAAAATAGGTTTTTGGTTTTCCAGAAAATTTCCTGAAAAAAAAAAGGACAAAACGAAAACGTATCGTACGTCAAAGAAATTCGTGACTAAAATTAAAGACTTTTTTGTATTAAATATAATTTCATTTCAACAAAATCTGCTCATATATATAAATATATATTTACATATGTATATAGTTTTTTTTGTGACTCGTCCTGGAAAATCTTTAAAAATTCAATAAAACGAAAACGGAACATCGTATTGAAAAAGTTTCGGTGGGACAAACAGAAGCACACAAGATTTCCTATACCAGATCCTAAATTCACTGAAATCTGGTATATAGATTTTATTTTGTGATCGGCCACGGAAAAAGTATTGAATATGTAGGCAAAATAACAGAAAGCATTGTATCCCATGTAAAATTGTCGGATCCGAACTATATTTAATTTCCATAATATACAAGTATTTTAAAGTCACTTAAATTATATTCCTTTTTCAGTTAGTGATGTGTTAAAACGTTTTTGAAATCTACCAAAAAAAAATCAGACTCATTTCAACTGCTTATTGTTTGAAAGAAAAATTTGACACGTCCATTCTCACAAAACATATCATACAATTAAATTTACACAAGATTTCCAGTGACCTGTATCGAGAAGAAATAGAAAAATATACACACATTGGGATGCACTCTGTAACACACAATACTGAATAAATATGCATTAGGTAACATACATAAGTACTTTAATTTAAAATATAGGTTACCTAAACAAACATCAGCGTGATTTTATATTTCTATTAATGTTAAACTGATCCAAAAATTCGGAAAATAACCTGCATATCAGCTCGAAATGTTATTTAATAGAATCATCCTGTTTAAGAGCGTTATATACCCATTTTTAAAACCAGTTATACATGCGTCCACTACTAGCCTATTTTCTCGAGAATTATGATAGCTACAGCTTCCAGATTATTAATCTGACGAGAAAAGTAATGCAGTTTTTCCAATATAGTTTTATATTTTGGAAATCGTGACGCAAAATATATTTAAAAAAATGGTAAAAACAAGCAATTTGTTGATAATTTTATAGTTATTCGATGAGAAAAATGAAAATTTGAATCTATATTGGAAAAGATTATATTTTTCTGAACAAAATGGTATATTACAAGTATAAGGTCACAGCATTAAATATCATTGTATTTGGTTAGGAAAACAGGCTAATTTGCATGGATATGTAGGAACACCCTACCTAAAAAGCCGTCACAGTAATTGCAGTCCTCGGGAGGTAATTCGCGCCGGTTTTTACAGGTTGATCCATGACAGTTTCCACAAGCCGAAGAACATGGGATGCCGTGTTTCCTACAACTGCAGTTGGATGCACCGCAACCATCTTCGTTGCAAGTGCACCTGATTACCTTCAAAAGGCATTCCATAACTGTTGGCTTGTCTGTCGAAATTGGCAAATTGTCTCCATCCCCATTCTTCTGGATTCATCTTAATTCCCTTCCATTCTTGTATCTGATAGAAAACCCTTAAGAAATGGAAACGAGCTGAAGCACTAGTTGGAGGTAACTGTTCTGGTTGTACACATTTAGAACTAGTAGCTGCATTCTCACTTAACACTTTACAACGCAAAGTGTCGAAAGTGTCACTTCTTGACCCATTGTACAGGCGTACTACAGCTGTTCTGCCGATTTTACAGTGTCTTCTTTTGACACACTGGGAATGCTATCTGAAAATACTTTCGCAAGTTGCCTGAAGGCACTGTCATTCTGGAGAAGATCCAATATTTTCCCCTTTATACCATAGATGTGTGATGTCGTGTCACATCCCATGAATGCATGACAGAAAAGAATATTACTACAAATTTCATCACCGAGCTTCAGCTTTAGCTCCTTAATGTGATATGTTTTCTTCTGCCTTTGTTCACTTTTTAAACACAAACAGTTATGTGATTGTGAGCCAAAATATTAGAGTAAAAGGACAAGTAAATCTGTGTCTGTTCCTATAACTATTGTCAATTGTTCTTTTGCACATTTAAAGCTTCTTGGACAATGTAAATATCTGCATCACCTGGTGCTTCGACAACAGGACATTTTCTTCGCGTACATGTATTGCTAATAACCTTAAAAATTGTCCTTTATTTCGCTCGTTCAAAAAAAAAACATATCTTTACGGAGTGATAGCTGCATTTCTCCTGTGAATTCAACTACAGGTGATGCATTACCTCTTGCTCTTCTAATATGTGCTGTGTCTTTAGTACTGTGAGTTTTCCCATATCCATCAAATACAGTAGTTGCTAATCCATAATTTTTCAAGATGAAACTCACGTACAGCTGAGCGATCTCGTTGTATGTTGCAGTATGGGACCAAGGTAACTGATGAAGTAAATATCCTCCGTCAATGACATATTTAATTTAATTTTATATATTTTATCGTTTGCAGAGTTATAACACATGGATACATAAAATCACTCAGTACAAGGGAATGGGAATTCAATCGTATAAATAGTAACTACATATACCAGGACAATAGTACATAAATTTTAAGCACATTTTGATAAAGGTCAATTATATAATGCAATTTTGTTGCCCTTAATTTAATTCACGATTTATTTTGAAGTACGGTGCACGGTTTCCGTTTTTTTTCTTTCGATAAATTTTTTCCGGGACATTTCCTGGAAAACAAAAAAAAAACAATTAAATGTTGATCTGTGTTAAATTCTCATATATTATGAAAAACATTGTTTACTTTATCTTTTTCCTAACCCATTATACTGTAAAGTGCACAATTTTCGATTTATTTCATTTTTAATATTTTTTCCGGGACTAATCCCGGAAAACGAAGCAGAATTTATAAGATGATTTTCTTGAACTTTGGATATGTTATGGAAAAGATAATGTTCTTTAATTTTTGTCTCTACAGGTTTTGTCGTCAGATGCACCGTTTTTGAGTTATTATTTTATTTCGCGTTTTTCCGGAACAAAACCCGGAAAAAAGTTACCAAAAGAAAGTGGATTTCGGTGGATTTTGGATATGTTATTCTACGAATTTTTCTGTGAATTTTGATGTAAAAAAAACTTTTCTTGCAATTTGTCCATGTTTTTTTCATATCTTTCCTGGACTATCATGGCGAGTAGCTTGAAAAGAATCTTCACTCGGTAGCAACCTACATTGTACAAGATTTTTAAGTCTGTTGATTCGTTCAATGGTTCGTTAATGCTGTTTGTGAGCTTTCGCATAATATAAAAAAGACGCAATTATCTGTTAGTCGGTACGCATGAAAAAAAAGCAAGACAAACGAATCGGTAAGTTAGGGCGACTTTATTTAAGTGCGAAACGGAAGAAAAGAAGAGCAACAGCTCTGATGGAGTACCAGAAACAAAGGTAAGATATAGCGATACCGATATTAATTTTTCTTTTATTAATGTAAAAGAACACCGGAGAATTCCAAACCCGGCTAAAAACTATTTTAAGAAACATATGTTACAAATTAGTTTGTACAATGCATTAAATTTTTTAGAAAAATCCGAAGAGTTGAAGAATATGGTGCAGCACAGTAACTGATCCCCAAACGGCTAACTTGACGGCTCATTTTTCTTTACCAAGATAAAGCAACGCAGAGAATGAAAATATGGTTCTGAATCCTGATGAGGAGTAAGTAGCCAGTGCTTTATACTACACAAACTGCGAACTGTATTTAACGATAACATTTAGAATTAGCATTTTATTACGTTCGGAGTCTAATGAAAGGCTTAAATTTTTCATATAAATAATTTTCAGTCCAGTAATTAACTTCTATGGATTTGTTTTAGGAAAATAATATATATACGCCTAGTGTTACGGACAGATTAAAGAAAAGTTAGATACTCGTTATTACTTTTGTATGTAAGTCATTGGAAGTTATTATGGCTTGACGACCATACATACGTCATCGATTATCAATTTCAATTAGTAATTTTAAAAAGTGAACTAATAGTGCATTAATCCAGTCCTAGAAAAGTCCATGTGATGTGAAAAATACTAGTGCTATTATAAAACAAGCCGAAAGATAATTAAATAAATCAGTATGGGCGAAGTTATGAGGGTGGGGGAATAATTGCGAGAATGGAAGGCAAGCTATTGATGACTCACTGTGTTCGGTTCCAAAAGACAGTTTCTTCATCCCCCACCTCATTTCCCTTGTTTGAGCGTGTCTCAGTTTACAAATGCGTTCGACTATCAACAAATTATTGTTACTTGTGGTAGCCGCTTGGCTGGAAAAATGCCAGGAATCCTTACTGCTGTATGTTGTAATATTCAACTGCGTCATTGGGTGATTTTCCATGTTTCCTTATAAAAAATATTGAGTGCGAAAAATTTTCCCCTTGTAGGCTTTCTAGTAAAGGACGATATACAATATGGCTCTCCTGCAAACAAAACATTCAGTAAATATATGATGACATAAATTATTATTGTTCCACGTAGGCATTTCTTGTTTTTGAATGTTACTTGTTTCTATGCAAGTTTGTACGTGCATGCATGTGTATGCCCGTATCTCGTGCTGTACTTACATTCTGGAATTAGACTTGTCATATTAGTGTACAATAAAACTCTCTTACATCATATCCCACACTTACTGATTAGTTTGCGAACAGTGGTAGTGTTTATAGGCAGGATTATAGAATTAACTGAATATGTCACTACCTTTAAAGAGAAATTCATCAACATTTTGAGCGGAACACACAACTATAAAATTGTACTCAAATATTAGAGCCAAAATAGGAAATTTCGTTACTTTTGGAATTTTGATACTCGACATGTCACAAATATATTTTGTTTTAATCTTTGCAGGACAGTCACCAAATCGTACGCCAAACTTCAGCCACCAATCCAACTGCTGGAAACGGAAGCCGGTGTTTTTCATTGGTCCACGGAAGTGTCTGACACCATCATCATAGAAAACAACATCGTTGAAAACTTAATAAAATGACGTATGAAATGAGCAGTATTCAACAGGAAAGAGAGGTATTTAGAACAAACATTTATCGCTGATTTAGAATTTTTGTAATAAAACGTTTGAACCTATTTGAAGCCAACAACAACCTGCTAGAACCTAGTAAGAGCCATAATATACTCTCATGACATACTTAATGTTCCATCAGTACAACATGGCAGGCAGTCCGAAGAAATAGTTATCAAACAGCTAGAAGACCAGGAAAAAATTAATATAAGTAAAGCTGGTCTTTTTATTGACCAAGAACACCCATTTCTTGCCGCAACATCCGATGTCCTTGTTGGCGAAGGCCGTCTCGTAGAAATTAAGTGTCCTGCTTCGGCATATGGAATGGACATAAATGAAGCCATGCGAGAAGGCAAAATAAAGTATTTGAAATATTCTGAAGAAAGTCCTACTGTCATTTCATTTAAAAAAGATCATGAATATTTCTATCAAGTCCAGAATCAGCTTCACATAACCAGAAGGGATATTTGCTAGTTAGGCATCTGTACTTCGAGCCAAAAGAAATTAAAAGTACCTATTGGAAATTTTCAGAGACGACACATTCTGGAAAGAAAAAATGGAGCCAAAACTCGTTTTATTTTACACACTATGCGTTCTTCCGGAATTAGTTGATCCTAGACACACAAGAAATATGGAAATTCGGGATCCACCGCACATAACAGAGGCTATCAGAAGCCATAAGATAAAATGCATGGGAAAACGAAGATAGTCCGAAACAAAACCGAATATTACACCCTGATTACATTAAACGTGAACATTTTTCAAGCTTTTGCAGAACTTTCAAGAAAATGTTGGTCTTGGATAATCATTCAAACTAATTTTTATAGTGACCTGTTTGATTTATCAATCTAAGTCGCCTGCTCACTTAGCTTCATAAACTGTCACCTTTCATACTGGAAATTATTCTTGCTCATTGTTTCCATGAACCTTCATTTTTAGTATGCCAGCACCTACATGTGCATAAGAAAGTATAGGCCGTGTGGTCACGTTCAGTGCCTACCTATAGAATCATTACCGTAATTATTTTGGACATGTAAAAAAATAAAATGTCTTACCTATAATGTAAGTTTTAAAGCTGAGTTAATCTTTCCAGAATGGTTAAATGCTCAAGTGAGCAATGGTGCTTCAAAATTATAGAAGACATTGCTTGTTTAGCTGAATAAATACTGAGGTGGTCGTAACTGTTACTTAGTTTGAAGGAAATAATTCATTTGGCAGCCAATTGAGAAATTTGTAAAATTTGTAAATGAGAAACAAGAGAATTTCCTAAAAAGAGTGTTCGGTATGCATAAACTTCTTGTCTTGTAAGTCCTAACAAAAAGGAGAAACGAAATAAATTTCGTTAAATAATGTATAATAGCGACCATAAAAATATTTTGCTTCAGTGGTAAGCAAAATTAAATTCTGTGTTTTGTTGTTTTAAAAGTGTGTGTGCATTAAATCAAATAGTATAAATGCCTGTCTAGTTAAAAATATAAAGCTTATGTACATTTTTTGTGCGTCACAGGTAAAACCAATTTGTGTGTATTTCTACTAAACTTGTTTAAATAATCTGTTGTCGTTTACTGTATCGGATTTGTAAAATTATTTCTATTTAAGCATTTGTTTCTCTTAAGTACCTCTCTAAAGGCCATCTACATACTTTTAAGATTGTTGGACTTTTCTGCAAACAGTTTTGAAAAAAAATTTGTGATGTAAAAATATTTGTGTTTGAAATGTCTATTATACCGTACAGTTTTTTTTTAATTTGTCTTTCTTGGAAGTAAATCGTGCGCACGTTGGTTTAATTTATAGTGCTCTTTTTAAATTTCTTTGTCTTTTATAACATAATGAACATTGTCTATTGGTGTGAAACAAAATGTATGAATTACATGTGAAATAAATACATGTTTTTTAATGTGTAATTATGTAACGATTTCTTGTATAGTGCCTTTTTCTACCACGTCCAAATAAAATATATGCTACCTGCATGATAACTCATTGCCATGACACAAGTGAAACAATTATAAAGGAGATTTTTCCATCTTATAAAGTCACGAACACTTTTTTTTTTAAATAATACATAAGATGTATGTATTTCGAAACGCTTTTACAACTATCATTGACAGATGCGAGTTATAAAAAATACATAACATCGATTCGGGAAATATATTTAACTTCGGCAAGATTTGTTTGCAGAATAAGGTAAGTTAATGTTTCTTGGAGGATATGTAACGTTTAATATCCACGTGACTTCGAAAATTACGATGTAATGTCACTTTTCCCATTTCATGTAAAAGTTTGTGTTTTTAGCAAAAACAAAGTAATGCATTTTATCTTTTTTTTTACTTATGAACTACTAAACACGCGTAAAAAATATGCTACCATTACGATAAACATACTTTTCGCGTTATTTGACATTTGAGTTGAATGAAACGTGTGTAGCCACTGTTAGCTCGCGCGGCGCTCCGCTCCTACGGGGAAGGCAGGCAGGCAGGTAGCAATGCTGTCGAGACATCCCGACCCGTACCGCGCTGTCATGAGGAGGGAATGACCACGGAGTGAGGGAGGGTAAACCGAGTCTATCCCCTCCACCGACATCATTTCGCCAGGACGCGCTCCTAGTAGGCCACTCCTCCAAGGCTAAACTCCGCCCAGGCTAGAGGTATTTTGTGCTGCTCGCGCCGGATTCTGAGTAGCCGCTTCCCTATATACCACTCTTATCTGTAGTTGACGTTTGACCTTTTGGAACATTCGTGTCACGGTTCACGAATGCTTTTCCCAAACAGTTCATTGAGCGCTTCGCACGTTTAGCGGCTGTTAAAAACCTTTCGTCACTTGTACGTTCCGGTCGTTAGGTGGCGCTGGCATGAAAGTGTTTGTGTTTAGCTTCTCGCCCCGTTGCTTCTGTTTATTAACTGCAGATGCTATTTCGCGGCACTTTTCAAGATGATTACCTTGAAGTCTCTCTCTCTCTCTCTCTCGTTCAAATATATAGGTCATGCAAACTATACACGTGCTGCCAACCTGTCGATTCTAAATCCAAGCGTTAAATATTTGTATTCTTTTTTTTTTTTTGCAAACTAAAGAAAAATAGTTATGTAAAATTACAGATATTTGTAACATTTTTCATTTGCGTGGAAACAACTTTATCACTACAAAATAGTGTTCGCAGTAATACTGGGTTCGGATTCTTTTTTTGTCGTACATCCAATAGTTAAAGTTATATGTAAACCGTTTCAGCATTAACTGCGCACATTAATAAGCGTAATACAACCAAATAAAGTTAAATTGTTGAATACTAGATTATATCTTTCATAGTTTAAAAGAAAAGTTATGCCTTCATGACACGTCATTTAAAATATAAAATTATGCGCCAATTTTCGTAAGAAACAGTCATGTCAGTATTATCTCGAAAAACGTTTTTCATTTACACAAAAAAAACCATAACCATGTGTTGTACAAATGTTATATCTTTTTTGTGGTTTTACAACAAATTATTTCTTAGCAATGGTTTCCACAGGAATCTTTTTTTAAAATTGCAGAATTTTTTTTTCTTTGTAGCAGTCACTATAAATCTTAGGCATTCTAATAAATTGCATGCATTGCTTAAAATAAGGAAAAAATTTACAATTGAACAACAGAATATTGGTATGTTCTTACAACTGTTCAAACAAATGAGACATTTATAGCTTCCTATCCTCCCCCCCCCCCCCGGTTAAGAATTGTAGAAATTATGTAGAGGAAAGTGTGACACTATTAACAATTTTGTACGGTTCTTTTTATCATCATTTAATTTTTTTTTGCTATGCTTAGTATCAATTGATGATAGTGTGTATATACATAACACTCTCTTCCTCTCTTACTCTCATGCCTTTGACAGCGACTATCCCTAATGCGACACGCTCTTGTGATGTGGGTCGTGGGTTCGGACCCAGCGCCCTGGCATGACAGGCGTCGAATCGACACTCCAGCGGTTATGACCTCACTGAAATACGAAAAAGACCCGACACCGTCAGCCGTTGCCCAACCAAGTCTCTTTCTCAGAGCCTAGGAACAAAAATTTATTTAATGTACAAATTTTTTCAACAGTAGGTACAGTAAAAATATATCTACAAGACTTTAAACTTTACCGTGTCCATAACTGTAAACCTGATATGTGTGTATCGCATAGTTTGTAAAGTTTGCTATGAATTATATTAACACCCCATTTGTAATTTTCGTCCTATTAGGGTAAACCGCCTACCCGGTCACACACACACGGTGCGGCGAGCTTCACTAGAAACCACGCGATTAGAAAACTACTCAAGATATCCGAGTGTGTCTGTTGACGAAAAGAATTTAAGAATGCGCTGAGAGCAGATGTGTAGTTCTGTATACGTATTGCAGTCGGCCGCCCTTCACGAAGGTAACAATCCTTAGCGCGGGTGTGCATAATACTGCAGTCTAATGAGCGATCAGAATGTTTCCCGAAAAAGACATGCCCATTAGCCATAGCTAGGGGCAGACATTTTTCGCTAATAAATCTGAACGCCTATTAGACAGCAACAAGGTATACCGCACCAGCGTTGTCTTTCCTTGTGGTTGGCGGCCGTCTGCGAGAGAAGTCGTTGCTTTTTTTTGACTGAGCTACTCAGGACGCGTTTGCTTTCGCACTGAATCACTCTGATTGGTTTTGTAACAATCTACATATACCTGAAAGAAATTCACCCACTCACGAAACACAGACGGTGCCACAGTGTTTTAACTTATAACTAGTCTCGGAATCTTTTCGCGAAATATGCATGGCCCTAGCCATAGCCGATTAATTTTCCGATTCCCTAACTTTTATATTATTTGTCAGTCTCCAAAGACCTCGTTGACGACTAAGTAAATATTTTTCATTGGCTCACAGTCCTTCGGGTGAACTATACCGAAGCATCTACAGAAGCTGCACAAATACAAACAATTTTGAAATTATAGCTATGGACAGGTATTTCTTCGTGAGAAAAAAAAAATCCGAACGCTCACTATACTGCAATTAGTATATAAACGTATCCGCGCCAGCGATTTCTTCCTTGCGATTGGCGACCGTCTGCCAGAAAAGCTATTTATTGCCTCGTTTGGCCGGGCCATTCAGGACGTGTTCACTTGCCCACAAATAGCTGTAATATTGGTGTACCTGAAAGAAACTCAACCAATCACGAAACCCAAGACGATTCTTCAGTATTTTTACAAACTACTCTCGAGATCTTTTCGCGGAAATGAAATATATGCGTGCGCCTAATCATAGACCATCGCTAGAGGTACAGAAATTTCGCGCATTCATCAAGTCGCAAGTCAGAATCCAAACCTTCACACCCTCTCACTGTGTTCATGATTTGACCGCAGTTATCTGGACAATCCCATTTACTGCCGAGAGCCAACAATGTCCAGCTAAGAGAGAAGTAAACAAATCATGAAGAGCCAATTAACAAGGATAAAAATGTTCTCGCTAATAAATCAACCAATGGGAAAGCAAACATGATTTGAGCACACCTATGACTTCGAATTCTACCCTGAGGCCAGACAGATCCGCGACATTTCCAGGTCTCTACACATCGCGAAATGTTTCCGCGTGAGATTTTCCGGCGACGTACCGTTAGCTGTTAGATGAAGCATGCACGCTTCGTGGTGCTCATGGATGTATTTTCAGCAAGCCATGCATGTCTCAGCTTCCTCCCGGTCACACACGGTCACCATCCCACCTGCTTGCGTCATCATCACACATGTACACCTACGGTTGTGTTGTTCTGCAAGGTGCCCTTGGGCTGGTGCGCATTTCGCACTCGTTGGCCTAATGCAATAAGATGCCCTGCAATGTCAGGGCATTCAGGACAAAACATCGGTTGCAGTTTATCGCGAGGGAAAAAAAAGGCTCAAAACAAATAATGCGGTGTATCGTCTAAATTTCTTCCCAAGGCTGTCATGATATTCGTTTGAAGTTAAAGCTGAACAACTGATTAATTGCGCAATGTTAGATAAATTGTTTAATATGGAACAATGATGTTTCATTTAACCAAGTTATTTAACCACCAAAAAAACCTTTCGCTGCCGTAGAAAGAAGCAGCTAAAAAGCGGTTTACTTTACATGACACACTTAAACACTGTTAAATTATGTTATTGAACCGTTTGTGCATTTCAAAATGCGAAAACTGTTTGGAAATTGCCTGTAACTGCTTGTTACAAGAAAGTATGAATTTATTTGTAAGTGTACACAACCATGTATAATATTTTTGAGGACAGGATGTTAGCACAGGGTAGTTAAGAAAAAAGTACTAACAGGACCATGATACTCAGGAGATGTGACTTCTGTAAAGTAGCAAGTGGGAAACCTAGCGGACGTTGCTGTGGTCGGAGGGCTGTCTCTGGGTACACTGTTAAAAAAAGTTCACCTTCAATTTACGAAGAACTTTGGTTATAAATTATCCAGCGATCTTCGTTAAATTTACGAACACTGTGTTCACTTACTTTGAACATGAATCCAAAAGAATATTGTTGGTATATTAACAAAACATTCTAAAACAGGTTAATTCCACAACAAGAACACTCTTGTTTAGTCCAAGTGTGTGTTTACCTTTCTTTAGATCGAATTATAAAACTCAGAAGTCAAAATACAGAGTGGTTTAACTAAAAATTAGGTTATTTTTAATTATTAAGAATTCGATCGTTTATTTGAGTTAATTTCTTCGTTGAAAGGTCCGTAAATTGACTGTAATATCTACTGCTGTTTTCCTACTCATCCCCATGAGTATGTTATTTAAGTGTGGCTTTTAAAAAAATATTTATAGAATAATGATGTAGGCGCTACTATACTTAGATAACATTACGGTCTTGGGTAGAGGCCACCAAAAGGCTACCACCATCTCGTAAACTGTTAGGCTCGGCGCGCGCAGAATTAGGCCAGACGCGACACCACACGGCGTGAACCCACGCGATGCGTCGCGACAACTCAACGCCGTGTTTTCGTTACGTAAATTTTTCTCACGTTCTAGAAATCAAATTTCTGTCACGATACTCCTTAAAAGATTGATTATATAAAATATCCTCTACTAAAAGTACTAACCGATCTGAATTCAGCTCCATACTGAGAAAATATCTATTAAAATAATTAAAAAAAAACAGTCTACTAGTCAGCTATAAACACACGACACCACGCTTTTGTTGACGAATGATTTTTTACTCGCGCATGCGCAGAGGCAGAACACTGTAGCCACATCAGACATTCTGCTCGCGGCGAAGTTGGAGCAGTCTTTCGATGTTGTCGCCTCGTGTCTGATCGCGACAGTTTTGTGGCGTCGGTCGTGCCGCGTTTGATTCTATGTGCATTGCTTTCATATAGAAATCCACGTAAGTCAACTACTATCACACAAAATGTCACGTCTTGTCGCCTCGTGCCTTTATCTGTGTGTACCTGGTCTTTGTTTCAAGTAAATTTCTTTAATTTTCTGCTATTATCGTTAGCGTCGACCGATATATTAATGACACCATAATTATGGTATCGATATTTCTTCACGAGCCTGCGAACTTGCGCAAAAATGTCTACCTTTCCATTTTTACTATTTTAATGCTGCGTGTTTTAACAGCTGAATTCTGAACTGAAAACAGATCCCTAACAGTGCATGTAAACCAAGGCGCGGAAGTGATTGCGTTTAATTTTCTCATGCGCTCTCTTCCGATAACACAAAACTTTGCTTTGAGGTTTCAAAAATGTTTACTTATGGCTTCCATATAACCACAGAACATATTTCACTGAAGGTTCACACCATAAAACATTAATTTTAAATCCATTCTCTTGCATTTCTAGCAAGTAAGTGTAGCCTATATTTGCTTAACATGCTCTTTTCTTCGCGGATTCATTTCGCGGTATGCTAAATAATTATACCGTTGTGCTGCTTTGTCCATTGGTCGGGGTGTATGTGTGTTAATGAGGCGGGATGATAAGCGCGACGCTCGCTGGTATTTCTAGCGCGGTATCTCCTCTTAGGCTCAAGGCTTTGAACTGGCGCGCAGTCTTCTCGTCGTCACAGGAAAACTGTGAAATTTGAGCGGTGACCGTAACGTTATTTGGCGGAGAAGATAAAGGTGTGATGCAACCAAGTGTCTCGAGTGCTTTCAGGAATCTGTACCAGTTGTTTTATGTATAATAATTACTCCGAAAACACGCCTTTAAGCCCTTTTCACTCTGATAAAAGTTTAAAAACTTAATGCGAAATCAAAAGTACTTTTCGGCCCTCAGCGAACTCTTAAATGCTTTTCGTAAACAGACCCCACTCGGATATCTTGCGAGTGGTTTTGAAATCGCGTCGTTTTTACTGTAGCTAGACGGTGCCCTTAATCTGAAGGACTCTTGGCCATTTGGAGACCCTCAATCAAAGAAGTATCGAATCACCGGTTACACAGTTGGAACGCCTCACAAGTCAGCTGCCAATGAACGGGTGACGTTGGCCCGAGCATGCATGGGGTTTGTGGAGACGAATTTTTCCAGTACCTAACTATTCTCGTCAAACCTACCCTCGTCGTATTTAACGACCCCTGGTGTTGACTAAACGTTAAACCTTTTTTCATCCTTTCAGTCTCTCTCAAGAGTACCTTCGGGTACCTTTTGTTATCTTTTTTTTATTATTCCTCCTTTCTTGCCCTGCGCTCTGACAGCACCTACTCTGATGCTCTCGTTCCCCGGACACCGAAATTATACGTTTCAGCGTGTGCCTAGCTCGTCGCTATTGTTTTCCCCGGATAGAGAGAGAGAGAGAGAGAGCAAGGCACCGAAACGTCAGTATTGAGTCACCATCTACGTTCCAGACAGCTTGCCCCGATTTACCACTGTGTCGTTCAGCTGCCTCCGCTGCCACATTGTCGCCAGCTATAGCTTGAATTTTCATAGCGCCTCTCATCCTAAGTTTGCAGTGGGCGTCTTAATGGGAATTTGCTCTCTCTCTCTTTCGGATGCACAATTTCTGTCAGTAGTAGGGACTGGAAAAATTCGCTGTTTAAATTACCTCTAGTATGGACTCCCGCTATACTCTATGTACTCGGTCAAATTACACCTGCTCATTGGCTAATGTCTCGTGACACCTGTTAACTGGGGTGCTTTTGATTAGAAACTTCTTTTGTTGAGGTTTGGCACACAAGTCCTTCGGGTAAGCTGTGGCCTAATTACTAGAGACCGGAAAAATTCGCAGATTCATTTCGCGATAGTCTGAAATTCACATACATATACCTTTAAGCTGCTGTTGCTATTGGCTCACTGTTCGTCTGGGCGACTCTGGGCCAGTGAGAAACCCTCAACCAAAGAAGTAACGAATCACGGGCAATACCAGTTGAGACGACTTCACAAGTCAGCAGCCAACGAACTGGCGTTATTTGCCCGAGTATACGGAGGACTGTGTAGACTATCCTGAAGGTCATCGAAACTGCGAAGTTTTCAGGTCCCTACTAATTACTGAAGCAGAAAAAAAGGAAACGTGTTTGGATTCTAGTCTGTCGCGAAATGAAACCGCGAATTTTTCCGGTCTCTAGTCATTAGTAGAGACCGGAAAAATTCGGGGATTCATTTCGCGTTATGCTAGAATCCAAACACATGTACCTTCATATTGTTACAACAAATTTTACTCTTTTGTGCACAGCACGTGATTTTATGGAATGCCTTGATATAAATAGTAGCCGACTACTACAGTTATTTTCTTCTGTGAAACAATAATAATAGGTGTTGGCATCGAATATTTTTTTTCGAGATGAATAAAACCTTAATAAAACTGTCAATAGACACCTAGTTATGATCTTAGAAAATCAACATAAATCGGTCTATTTCTACGTTACTGAGACTTGTGCAACTAATGATAGTCAAATATAAAAGCCCCACCTACCTCGGCATACATACGGGTGTGCAAGGCGTCAGAAAAAAAACTACGCGATTTGAAAACTGCTCAAGATATCCGTGTGAAGTCTGTTTACGTAAATCATTAAAAAGAAATCAACGTGGGTGGATGAGTAGTTCTGTTATCTGATTTCTTTTCTAACTTTTTTTTTTTTTTTTTTTTTTTTTAGAAGAGTGAACGTTGCTGAAACGCGTGTATTTGGAATAATATTTAGGCATAAAACACTCGGTAGAGATTATTTAAAGCACTCAAGGGACGCACAGTTCGTTTCTTCGTCATATAATGTCAAATCTCATAGTTGTCCTATGCAAGACGAGAAGACTGCGCGCCAGTCCAGAGGCGACACCGCGCTAGAAGCACCAGCGAGCGTCGCACTTGTCATCCCGCCTCACTAACACAAACACACCCCTGACTAGGTTGGTTCCTTGAGGTCATATGTCAAGTTATCTAAGGATACAGGGAATGATTGCAACTTTAATAATGATAAAAGAGAGTGTTTTGCGACTGATAGACGACAGCGACACGGTATGTAATAGACTTAAAAAAAAGCTATTAAAGACGTGATATTTGATCGGTGTTAATGCATTCCTGTTCGGCTTGAAGAACGTTTCACAAATTTTTTCCAAGCGCCAATGTTTTTATGTTCACGACGCAAGCCGGCAGCGTGTCAAGGTCACTTGGCTGCGTCAGGAACCAATCACCTCTCACTCGAGCGCTAAATTTACCGCGGCGTACCGGCTCACTCCAAGGTGAAAAAATCCTCACGCCGCGCCAGGCACGCAGTACCGCACTGCCGGTGAAGTTCGTGCCACGCGACGTTTCTTCAAATCTGACAGCTCTCAAGAGTGGTAGGTACCACCAGTGGTATCCACTTCCCGGCCGTCACTTGCGAAGCAGCACGTGATGTTCGCTCGCGAACTCTGTCGACCACATGAAGTTGCTTTCAAACATTTCTAGCAGAGGAAATATTGACGGAATGATACGTATACCATAGTAAAGATATGCCAGTTTGGTATATATGGGAAAATTTTTCCGGTAATTTACCTGTTAGAAAATTTTACTAACGCGAAAGATTCCACATCCAGCTGTATTTTTGGATTTTTCCCCTTGTAATATTACGGACAAGAACATTTAATAATTACACAAGTAGGTGTATTTGGGGGATCCGGGGATCCGCGGCGGTCATCTTGGATTACGTCAGTTCCGGCGGCCATCTTGGATTACGCCACTTCCGGTGGCCATCTTGTATTTGACCTTGACCTTTGACCCCGACGACCATTTTGTTTTTCTAGAACATTCCGCCATTTTGTTTTCTAGATCATTCCGCCATTTTGAGTTTCGTCCACCATCTTGAAAATCTTTATGTATTATCCGATTTTAATGGGAAAAAAATTAAAATTTATAAAAAATTAAATAATCAAAATTTTAAAATAAAATTTAAAAATATATTATTTAATACAATTTTAATTAAATACCTGCGCATCGAACACCCAATTCCTCTATATTACGTATACACCATCTAGCACCCCACTCCTATGTTACAATGATATCGTTATCGAACACCCCACTCACCCCTGTTACAATTTTTCGTTACACCGCATTCTTTAAAATAAATTTACTATCAAAATAAAAAATATATACCATCGTTGTCTGCCGGAGGCAGCCATCTTATTTATTGGAGACCGCCATCTTGATTTCATCTGATGGATGTTATCATCGGGTGTAGGTTTCTAAAGTACGTTAGTGTATGTAAGGTCGATTTCCTATCCCGTACCAGCATTATTATGACCCTTATAGACGAAAACCACAAAATCCACAGTCATTTTGCTGTTGTAACCACCATTTTTTCTTAAAGTCTTATCATTTATAGGTTTTAACTAAAATATATGTTATCGATACTATCTTTGTGGATGCGATAGTTAAAGTAATGATAATTAAAAAAAAAAAAACATTTATTAACCCATCATAGCGGACCAGAAATTTTTCAGAGTTCTAACTCACAAGTAATATTCTCTTCTCTTGTTTGCGTACTCGTATTTAAAAAGCTGCATGGTAGCAGATATTTTTAATGTCTGTGTATAATTACATTCCTAAACAAGTCCGTGTTTGCGTACTCGTGTTTAAAAGCTGCATGGAAGCAGATATTTTAATGTTTGTGTATAATTACATTTCACCATTCTGTAAGATATTTATAAGTATCAGTACCTCGTGGGATATAGGTTCTATATTAAAAATAATAAACAATATGTAGGTAAAATTGTATTTATTAAATTAAGAACATATTTTACACAACAAAAATGGAGCAAAACAGAAACTATACATCAAAAAACTTAAACTTTACAACAAAAATGGAAACTATTCAGCAAAAACACAAACTGTACAACAAAATGAAAACTATAAAACAAAAAACAGAAAAAAACTATACAACAAATGGAAACAACTACCAAACTGCCAAACTATTTAAATCAAAAACTATTTACAGGAAAAAAAAATTATTCGTCGCCTCATACATATCCGTGGGGGACTGTGTGGATACCATCTTCGCAGATCAACCGTTTGTCGTCCTCCCACGTTATGGCCAGCTTATTGCTGTACTCAGTATAGAGTATGTGCTGACGGGAGCGAATTGCTCTAACGCCTGCCCTCATTGTGCGGTGGTCTTGCAGGGCATCCAGGTAGTCGTCGAATGTTATGTGTTTTTTGACCACACATCGCTGGATGCCCTTGGCCTTTTTCTCGCTCTTACCACCACACCTGTAGGCGTAGAGTTTGGCCCGTAGGCTTACAAACTCCTCCATCACTTCTCCCCCACATTCATCTTTGAATTTACCGACAACTTTCTTGTTGATGGGGGAGAAGCATGGGTGGTCGGAAGGGTAGCAGCTGGTGTCGAATTTGGCCATCAGTGTAGGGTCGGCTTTGAGGTCTGAGTAAAAGTCTGTTGTCTGGATCTCATACACAAAACTGTCTGTA
Organism: Bacillus rossius redtenbacheri; assembly: GCF_032445375.1. Lineage (NCBI taxonomy): Eukaryota > Metazoa > Arthropoda > Insecta > Phasmatodea > Bacillidae > Bacillus > Bacillus rossius. The sequence continues at coordinate 37,052,397 of NC_086337.1, read as the reverse complement.
TCCATATACATCAGGTGAATATTGTCATGGTAACGGGGTTTCATGGTATTGTAGTGGAAGTCGTACATGAGAGTCTTTGAAAGATCTAGTACGGCCAGTCCGGCATAGATCGGCTTGTCGAAAATGATGGTCTCGTGATTAAGGTGGACTAGAGACAAATTCGGTTCGTACATTGTACGGTCCTTGAAGGACGGACGACACACCAACTTCTTGAACCTCTTCTCGGAGCACACCAACTCCATTTTGAGCCTTCGCCTTTTATTTTCCATCAGTTTACCAAATGTCGAGTTCACAGCGAGCTTAAAGAACTCCTTCTCGAACTCGTTGGCTGCTGCTTTCCGCTTGTTGGTATTCAGCCGAATATAGGGCTCCAACCATGCCGACTGCTCAAACTGTAGGACTCGGTGTATCTTAGTCACTCTCAGCCCATGAGATACTGCTTGCTGTAGATTTTTGTAGTGGACAATGTAGTGCTCTTTATTTTCAAGAGTTGTCATCAGCTTTGATTGCTTTGAGCCGGGCGGGCACTGATTTACGGGGAGAAATGGCAGGTCTTTATGACTTTCGTGGAGCTCGGGAGGGTACTCCACATCACACTCAATAATGTAGCCTGTAGGAGAATCATCTGGGACAGACACGACATCAATTGATGTGTCTGCCCATTGGAAATGCCGAATTGGAAGCGGCAGAGACATCGCCCACCCGTACAAATTATTTGCATCAATGTACTCCAGGAATGTGGATGGCTTGGATGCATCATATGTCTCAGGTATGTAGGAGTTATTGGCTACGCAATGACGTTTAATGCTTTGCGCTACTCCTCCCCTAATACCAGCCTCCACAAACATATACATGTCGTAATCTGTGAGAAGCTCTAGCTGTACACCTGTGGTTCGAAGCATCGCATCGAAAGCGAATCCAGGACAAGAAATATAGTGAGACGGATCTAAACTATATGTCTCCAAACATATGGAACGGAAATTCTCGAATACGTCCGCCAAAATCAGAACATCCGTCTTTAGGTACAAGTCAGCGTACTCCCCCAAAGTAGCACACTGAAACTTATCCCAGACTTTCACTGCATGAGCGTACTCCATCTCTGAAATCATGGAATCAGTCAGACTATTGTAGAAATCGCCGATAGGTGGAAGACTAGTATCATCTAGTCGAGCAAAAGAATCGACAAAATCATACGGGAAGACACCCTTGCGGGTAACCAACTCCAACTCATCAGGCGCGAAAAACTCAGCAGTACTGACAAACTTGTCTGCCGGCAAGAACTCAGCGAGCGAAGCAAGACCCCGACTCATGAAACGGAACGTATCGACAAACTGAATGCTGAACTTATCATGCAACTTCTTGGAAAAAGTTATCAGCTTCTCCTCTGAATTCGGGATTATGAAGATGTCTTTACTGTCGTACCCCAACTTCCTGATAATGAAGTTCTGGTCGTACGCCAGGTTGTGGAAGAACACAATTAACTTCTTTGGTCTGCGCCTGAGAAGGTTGCAGTCATTACATGCAGGTCCCAGATATTCACCGGTAAAGTGATTGTGATCACGAACTTTCATTGCAGTTCTTCCGAACTTTCCTCCACAGTAGCAACACACACCTGCTTGCAGAAAAGCAGTGTTCTGTGCATGTGTGAGCAGAGTCATAGAAACAGATGTAAAAAATATTTTTTGTACATCATGACCAATCTCCACAATGCGAGAAATGAATTTATCTTCTGCGTCACAACCGCGATACAATTCAGGCTCTGATGGAAGTGCTGAAGTGAGGTGTGCTGGAATGACTGTATTATCTGCTTTCACATAAATGCAGTAGCTGTATGCTTTATGCTTTTGGTACTGCAGCGTGTATGCTTCATCAGGATTCGGGTGACACATATGGATTTTCTCCAGAATTGCTTCAAAGTCGCAATAAACCACGATGGGCATCTTATCAGCATGGTGGAAGTTTTTGAACTGCAGAACAGGAGGCTGGCCATTTTCATCAAGCTGAGGCATCTCCATCCGAACAGAAGCATGCTGTTTGCAGAGCTCACGGTGTTTTTCCAAACACTGAAGACCAGTGAGCCCGCTAACCCTATCCCGATCATCATAATGCTTGAAGCATCTTTTGCAAACATGAATAGCATCATGATGTGTAGTTATTTGGGACCGAACAAGGGCAGAAAATTTTTTAATGTAGGTGAAATGGGAGGAATTGTCATTGACCAAGAGCAGAAGGTCGAAATGATGTTCTTTTTCTTCAGGAGCGACTCGTGCAGGTACAACATTCAGATTCTCGTCGATGCTGTAGATGTTGATGGAGACTCCAGGGTTCTGTTTTTCGAACAGCGGTATTTGTCTGATTGGAGTAGGAAACTCGATGTTCGTGAAGTTGAATTTCTCTTCCAAGTCATGGTATCGCTGGTTGACACGCTCTGGATGCTCTCCTTCCACGTACTTCACAAGAATAGACCACTTAAAACACATGTGGTCTTCGAGGTTTTGTGGATTTATCACCGCATGTCTTGACTCGATGGTGGTAGGCAGTTCGATGTAGGAGCTGGCACGGAGTGGATCGAGCTTGTTTATGCGAAGTTGAAGTCGCTTAACGGCCGACAAAGTCCATCCGGACCCTTTTCCCATGTAGTCTTCCTCCTCCTTGCAGATCTTAGAGATGGATTCAGTTACTGCTTCCTCCACCTCATGAACTGCGTAGAGGGGCACATTAATGGTTTTGAATGCTCTCTTGTCTTCGCTGACATCCACAGGTTTTTCGTAATCACACTCAAGCACGATGTTGAATTTAAGTGGACCGTTCTCCTCTATCTCCTCTACCAGTTGGCTCATTATTTTTGCCTTGATGGAGTTCAGATACGAGCAGATATCCTTGGCAGTACTTGACGTGTTTTCTGCCACATACGTCTTCAAGTTGCCCTTGAATCCTACTTCAGCGATGATGAAGCCATGGAAATTGGCCAAACCAGTCCCAGTCACCACCTTTGTTCGGCTGGTCGAAGGCTTGGGCGTAACTGCAGGCTTAACTGCTACCATCCTCTGCTTCTTTGTCGGAGGTGGAGCAGGCCCCTTGCATATCTTGATGTGGGCTTTTAACTTATCAGCCCTGGCGAACTCCTTAGCGCAGTTTAAGCAGGAATTCACTATGCGGTTTGGGTTAAGACCGCAAGCCGACTTCTCATGTAGTCTGGCGACATCAGCACGGGCGAAGGCCTTGTAGCAGAAGCTACACCGGGTGCCTGATGTCGTGGCGACAGCTCCAGTACATGATGCAAGGTGCTGCTGCATCTTATCGCTGCGTGCGACCATCCTTCCACATAGGTGGCACTGCTGGTGGTTACGATGCTGGTTCTCAGCACACTGACGCTCGTGCCGGTAGCGGTTGTTGCCTGCCGTGAATGTAGCAGAGCAGAAACGGCATTTCTGGACGGTAGACGCCATCACGACAATCGGTAGACTGGTCTCAACGTACGGAACACGCGAAGGAAGCTCGACGTACGGAGAACTATAAAAGAAGAATTAAGAATACAATGTAGCTAGATGTTACATGAAAACAAACATAACCTCAAAACTCTAGCCCTCAAGCTTACTAACCTAAACTGATAGCAATGTTACTAAATAAAAAAAGTTGCAAACATAACCTCAAAACTCTAGCCCTCAAGCTACTAACCTAAAGTGTTAGCAATGTTACTAAATAAAAAAGTTACAAACATAATCTCAAAGCTGCTCCTTCATGTACAATCCTAAAAATGGTAGAATTTTTAAAGTACTGATAAAAGTTAAAGCTGAAAAAGTATTCAATGTTAACTAAAAATGATTGATTACATAACCTCAAAACTACTCTAATGCACAACCCAAAAATGCTACAATATTTAAAGTACTGTTAAAAGTTTAAGCTAAACAATTCCTGGCTACCCACACATAAGTGTACAGAGAAAAAACTAGCTAGCTGATAACCTACGAAAAAGCTGAGAAACATTCAATGTTAACGAAACATGTAGCATACCTCAGAAAATAATGAAGTGGAGTTGTAGAACACGAAGTAGCGTTGGTGGTAGAAATCGTGGTAGCAGCGAAACACACACGAACTAGCTCTCTCAAACTCCAAGAACACAATGAAGCTCCGACAGCTAATCCCGGCCTTTTATAGCCGCGGACCTGCTTGTTCTTGGAAAAAAAACAATTAGGAACATAGTATTTTTACCGAACCTACCAATAGGAATGTAGTATGTGGAGGGGAAGTACCATTGTCTTCGGAAAAACCCAGCATGACTCATGCGCAGGTCGTAGCAGGTCTGTGAGGGGTTGGAGGTAGAAATGTAGGTAATAACTTAACATAGGAAACCACTCTCGGGTAAAACCACTAATAGCCTAGGTGATTAGAGATTAGGTCGCGAGGCACTGCATGCATCGTGACTCATCACTCAGGAATGTCGTCTCGCAGTGCCGAGGGGACCCGAACAATAGACTTGACCGTGCATGTCACAACAGATCCATTAGTCGCCCGACTTTGTGGCGCCATGAGGCGCTCAGGTAGCAGTCTTGGTCTACGGCAACAGACTCGTTAAAGTGTCATTACGAAGCACTCAAGCTGCGTTCGAGGAACATACAGCTAAATATTCATTATAGATATGTAAGGAAAGAAATAAAAATTAATAGGGTAAGTTTAATACATTTATTAAAAGTAAGAACATATTACAAAGCTATAACATTAAAAATTTATTCTACATTAGTTATGACCAACATTTGTTTAAAAATTTTTAGCATTTCATTGCGAACAATCAGTTGAACATCCATAGTATGACACATTTTGCTGATGTTCCAGGAACCAACCCGTTTCACAACCATTTAAGGAGACTTTCCTTAAGCTCTCTTTTCATTGGTCAAATAAAACATCTCCCTCTCTTCCCCTCATACAATGATGCTGCTTCACCATCATGCTAAAATTCTGCAAGACCAAAAAAATTTGCTTCCCTTAAACCTTACGGTAGAAATTTCATCCTAGGATGCTGTTACTGCATCTAGAAATTAAAAATTATATTATCTCATACAGGTTTTATTTACATGTTAGACTTAACCATCCTACCACACACATGCACACACATGCACACACTTACACACACATGCATACACATGCATGCACTGAGATGAAATACATACTCGCCCACATAATGTACTTATTTTTACAAAGGCAACATATTAAAACACATAATATTTAAATTTTGTGTAGATTGTATGGTACCATAAACCATACTGCAAAACGAGCGGACAACACTAGAGTCTTTACTAGGATTGGGCTGATGGATTACCTCTGGAACGCCCTTGTTGCCTTCAACGACTCAGAATTAATACTTTTATCCATCAAAAAACAACAACAGTTTAACTAAGCAAACATACACCCCACACCCCTCAAAAAATTGTTATTACACAAGGCATTATTTACATGCCAGGAGACCGCACATACGAAGTGCGCAGCTTCAGGTTAGAAATATTTATTAAAATAACCGCTAAAGATGCTAATTTGTTTATGAAAAAATTGCACATGACATACAGACACTTGGTTATTTACACACACACACATACATACATACATACACCCTGCACGGCTTCAGAAGGAAACAATATTTTGAAAACCACTCAAGACTTACATCTGTTTATGAAAAGGAGCTAAAAATTAATATTTTTTCAAAGTTAATTTTAGAGATGAAACCTCATGTGCAAGTCCTTGCATGCGAGAACATTTTATTACACAATTATCTTCATTTTTTCCAAACCATAGGTCTGATGTCTGGATACCACACAAATCTCATACTTAACATATGAACTACGAGATGACTGCATGCCAGTCCAAGCCCCCTACGCTTAGAGACGAAACTGCACTAGAAGCGTTAGCAAGCATTGCAATTATCTCTTTTCACTAATGCAGTTTCACCTCTGACTAGGTGGACCTCCTGAAACAGCAAACATAGGACAGTGAAACACATTAAAATAATGCATTTCAAAATAATTGAATCATATAAAACACTGCATATTTCTCGAAAAATCACCACGCAACTGACAGCCCTTTCAATCACAATTCTGCGAATGCTATCACAGAATGTTAGATTTAGAAAGAAAGGACCATTCATTCCTTAAATATGGAACACAGTAATACATCACATGAAGAGAAACAAAAAAGGCACACACTTCGTTCTTAGACTCGTGCCGCCTCCTTGACAGAGAGAAAAGATTTTACACATAAAATAGTATATATTTCTTTTCCAGCGATGAAGCTGTACTAATATAACCTTGTCAAGCTTAGATGATCTAGGGAGAGACAAAGTAAATAAATATATTAACAAAAAAAGTCGGCTAAAAATCATTTACAAACAAAATACTTAATGTTCCTTCGATTACATATTTTTCTCAATTTAATAAATGAGAGAACACAAACATTTGCTTAAATCACTATTTATCAATTTTAAACTCTCGTGTACATTAGGAAAAAATTTATATTATCATTCATTATTAGCTGTAATGTAAAAAATTCAAAACAGTTTCTTTGTGGGATGTAGAATGCTCACTCACGATCGAAAAAAGGAGGGGTCTTCGCTGTAACTCAAGGGGAGGGGGAAACCATCTTGAAAGTTGACGTTTCTCATATATTTGGATATATTAGTAATCAAGCAAGTAATAACATTTGGTGGTATAATCTCCGTCTGATTAAAGTTTATTTGCTAACATGAATTCACAAATTAAACGAATCTGTGAGTACATTTGCATATATTTTATAGAAAAAAATGCACAGTTTGTTTTATCATGAATAACCAGGAGCACACTAAAAAAAACCAACGAAATTCTCGCCAATAATAACCAACAGCACACGAAAAACAGAAAAAAAAACGATTTGTCAGTAATAACATGCACCATGCGGAGAAAATCACCAAAATATTGTCAAGAATAAACATCAGTACATGTAGAATACCAATAAATTCTTGACATGAAAAAGGCTGAAGTGCACGGAGAAAATCATCAAATTGTTGTCAGGTAAAAAAAAGCAGAAGCACATAAAAAAAACCAACAAAATTCTAACACAGTAAAGTTGAAGCACATGTAGAAATCTATCGAAATTTCACGTGAAAAAATAGGAGCACTTAGAAAAAACCACCAGGGAGACGTCGTTTAAAAACATCATAAATTATCAACTTTTTAAAAAAAGTTCAAATTATTTCATGCTAGAACTCTCATGTTAAGCAAAAACAGAGTTCTAGCACAAGTTAGCTTGTGAACTCTTTGCTTAAGCAAAAACAGAGTTCTAGCACAAGTCAGCTTGTGAACTCTTTGCTTAAGCAACATGAGAGTTCTAGCACAAGTCAGCTTGTGAACTCTTTGCTTAAGCGACATGAGAGTTCTAGCATGAAATAATTTGAACTTTTTTTAAAAAGTTGATAATTTATGATGTTTTTAAACGACGTCTTCTCCCTGGTGGTTTTTTCTAAGTGCTCCTATTTTTTCACGTGAAATTTCGATAGATTTCTACATGTGCTTCAACTTTACTGTGTTAGAATTTTGTTGGTTTTTTTTTATGTGCGTCTGCTTTTTTTTACCTGACAACAATTTGATGATTTTCTCCGTGCACTTCAGCCTTTTTCATGTCAAGAATTTATTGGTATTCTACATGTACTGATGTTTATTCTTGACAATATTTTGGTGATTTTCTCCGCATGGTGCATGTTATTACTGACAAATCGTTTTTTTTTCTGTTTTTCGTGTGCTGTTGGTTATTATTGGCGAGAATTTCGTTGGTTTTTTTTAGTGTGCTCCTGGTTATTCATGATAAAACAAACTGTGCATTTTTTTCTATAAAATATATGCAAATGTACTCACAGATTCGTTTAATTTGTGAATTCATGTTAGCAAATAAACTTTAATCAGACGGAGATTATACCACCAAATGTTATTACTTGCTTGATTACTAATATATCCAAATATATGAGAAACGTCAACTTTCAAGATGGTTTCCCCCTCCCCTTGAGTTACAGCGAAGACCCCTCCTTTTTTCGATCGTGAGTGAGCATTCTACATCCCACAAAGAAACTGTTTTGAATTTTTTACATTACAGCTAATAATGAATGATAATATAAATTTTTTCCTAATGTACACGAGAGTTTAAAATTGATAAATAGTGATTTAAGCAAATGTTTGTGTTCTCTCATTTATTAAATTGAGAAAAATATGTAATCGAAGGAACATTAAGTATTTTGTTTGTAAATGATTTTTAGCCGACTTTTTTTGTTAATATATTTATTTACTTTGTCTCTCCCTAGATCATCTAAGCTTGACAAGGTTATATTAGTACAGCTTCATCGCTGGAAAAGAAATATATACTATTTTATGTGTAAAATCTTTTCTCTCTGTCAAGGAGGCGGCACGAGTCTAAGAACGAAGTGTGTGCCTTTTTTGTTTCTCTTCATGTGATGTATTACTGTGTTCCATAATTAAGGAATGAATGATCCTTTCTTTCTAAATCTAACATTCTGTGATAGCATTCGCAGAATTGTGATTGAAAGGGCTGTCAGTTGCGTGGTGATTTTTCGAGAAATATGCAGTGTTTTATATGATTCAATTATTTTGAAATGCATTATTTTAATGTGTTTCACTGTCCTATGTTTGCTGTTTCAGGAGGTCCACCTAGTCAGAGGTGAAACTGCATTAGTGAAAAGAGATAATTGCAATGCTTGCTAACGCTTCTAGTGCAGTTTCGTCTCTAAGCGTAGGGGGCTTGGACTGGCATGCAGTCATCTCGTAGTTCATATGTTAAGTATGAGATTTGTGTGGTATCCAGACATCAGACCTATGGTTTGGAAAAAATGAAGATAATTGTGTAATAAAATGTTCTCGCATGCAAGGACTTGCACATGAGGTTTCATCTCTAAAATTAACTTTGAAAAAATATTAATTTTTAGCTCCTTTTCATAAACAGATGTAAGTCTTGAGTGGTTTTCAAAATATTGTTTCCTTCTGAAGCCGTGCAGGGTGTATGTATGTATGTATGTGTGTGTGTGTAAATAACCAAGTGTCTGTATGTCATGTGCAATTTTTTCATAAACAAATTAGCATCTTTAGCGGTTATTTTAATAAATATTTCTAACCTGAAGCTGCGCACTTCGTATGTGCGGTCTCCTGGCATGTAAATAATGCCTTGTGTAATAACAATTTTTTGAGGGGTGTGGGGTGTATGTTTGCTTAGTTAAACTGTTGTTGTTTTTTGATGGATAAAAGTATTAATTCTGAGTCGTTGAAGGCAACAAGGGCGTTCCAGAGGTAATCCATCAGCCCAATCCTAGTAAAGACTCTAGTGTTGTCCGCTCGTTTTGCAGTATGGTTTATGGTACCATACAATCTACACAAAATTTAAATATTATGTGTTTTAATATGTTGCCTTTGTAAAAATAAGTACATTATGTGGGCGAGTATGTATTTCATCTCAGTGCATGCATGTGTATGCATGTGTGTGTAAGTGTGTGCATGTGTGTGCATGTGTGTGGTAGGATGGTTAAGTCTAACATGTAAATAAAACCTGTATGAGATAATATAATTTTTAATTTCTAGATGCAGTAACAGCATCCTAGGATGAAATTTCTACCATAAGGTTTAAGGGAAGCAAATTTTTTTGGTCTTGCAGAATTTTAGCATGATGGTGAAGCAGCATCATTGTATGAGGGGAAGAGAGGGAGATGTTTTATTTGACCAATGAAAAGAGAGCTTAAGGAAAGTCTCCTTAAATGGTTGTGAAACGGGTTGGTTCCTGGAACATCAGCAAAATGTGTCATACTATGGATGTTCAACTGATTGTTCGCAATGAAATGCTAAAAATTTTTAAACAAATGTTGGTCATAACTAATGTAGAATAAATTTTTAATGTTATAGCTTTGTAATATGTTCTTACTTTTAATAAATGTATTAAACTTACCCTATTAATTTTTATTTCTTTCCTTACATATCTATAATGAATATTTAGCTGTATGTTCCTCGAACGCAGCTTGAGTGCTTCGTAATGACACTTTAACGAGTCTGTTGCCGTAGACCATGACTGCTACCTGAGCGCCTCATGGCGCCACAAAGTCGGGCGACTAATGGATCTGTTGTGACATGCACGGTCAAGTCTATTGTTCGGGTCCCCTCGGCACTGCGAGACGACATTCCTGAGTGATGAGTCACGATGCATGCAGTGCCTCGCGACCTAATCTCTAATCACCTAGGCTATTAGTGGTTTTACCCGAGAGTGGTTTCCTATGTTAAGTTATTACCTACATTTCTACCTCCAACCCCTCACAGACCTGCTACGACCTGCGCATGAGTCATGCTGGGTTTTTCCGAAGACAATGGTACTTCCCCTCCACATACTACATTCCTATTGGTAGGTTCGGTAAAAATACTATGTTCCTAATTGTTTTTTTTCCAAGAACAAGCAGGTCCGCGGCTATAAAAGGCCGGGATTAGCTGTCGGAGCTTCATTGTGTTCTTGGAGTTTGAGAGAGCTAGTTCGTGTGTGTTTCGCTGCTACCACGATTTCTACCACCAACGCTACTTCGTGTTCTACAACTCCACTTCATTATTTTCTGAGGTATGCTACATGTTTCGTTAACATTGAATGTTTCTCAGCTTTTTCGTAGGTTATCAGCTAGCTAGTTTTTTCTCTGTACACTTATGTGTGGGTAGCCAGGAATTGTTTAGCTTAAACTTTTAACAGTACTTTAAATATTGTAGCATTTTTGGGTTGTGCATTAGAGTAGTTTTGAGGTTATGTAATCAATCATTTTTAGTTAACATTGAATACTTTTTCAGCTTTAACTTTTATCAGTACTTTAAAAATTCTACCATTTTTAGGATTGTACATGAAGGAGCAGCTTTGAGATTATGTTTGTAACTTTTTTATTTAGTAACATTGCTAACACTTTAGGTTAGTAGCTTGAGGGCTAGAGTTTTGAGGTTATGTTTGCAACTTTTTTTATTTAGTAACATTGCTATCAGTTTAGGTTAGTAAGCTTGAGGGCTAGAGTTTTGAGGTTATGTTTGTTTTCATGTAACATCTAGCTACATTGTATTCTTAATTCTTCTTTTATAGTTCTCCGTACGTCGAGCTTCCTTCGCGTGTTCCGTACGTTGAGACCAGTCTACCGATTGTCGTGATGGCGTCTACCGTCCAGAAATGCCGTTTCTGCTCTGCTACATTCACGGCAGGCAACAACCGCTACCGGCACGAGCGTCAGTGTGCTGAGAACCAGCATCGTAACCACCAGCAGTGCCACCTATGTGGAAGGATGGTCGCACGCAGCGATAAGATGCAGCAGCACCTTGCATCATGTACTGGAGCTGTCGCCACGACATCAGGCACCCGGTGTAGCTTCTGCTACAAGGCCTTCGCCCGTGCTGATGTCGCCAGACTACATGAGAAGTCGGCTTGCGGTCTTAACCCAAACCGCATAGTGAATTCCTGCTTAAACTGCGCTAAGGAGTTCGCCAGGGCTGATAAGTTAAAAGCCCACATCAAGATATGCAAGGGGCCTGCTCCACCTCCGACAAAGAAGCAGAGGATGGTAGCAGTTAAGCCTGCAGTTACGCCCAAGCCTTCGACCAGCCGAACAAAGGTGGTGACTGGGACTGGTTTGGCCAATTTCCATGGCTTCATCATCGCTGAAGTAGGATTCAAGGGCAACTTGAAGACGTATGTGGCAGAAAACACGTCAAGTACTGCCAAGGATATCTGCTCGTATCTGAACTCCATCAAGGCAAAAATAATGAGCCAACTGGTAGAGGAGATAGAGGAGAACGGTCCACTTAAATTCAACATCGTGCTTGAGTGTGATTACGAAAAACCTGTGGATGTCAGCGAAGACAAGAGAGCATTCAAAACCATTAATGTGCCCCTCTACGCAGTTCATGAGGTGGAGGAAGCAGTAACTGAATCCATCTCTAAGATCTGCAAGGAGGAGGAAGACTACATGGGAAAAGGGTCCGGATGGACTTTGTCGGCCGTTAAGCGACTTCAACTTCGCATAAACAAGCTCGATCCACTCCGTGCCAGCTCCTACATCGAACTGCCTACCACCATCGAGTCAAGACATGCGGTGATAAATCCACAAAACCTCGAAGACCACATGTGTTTTAAGTGGTCTATTCTTGTGAAGTACGTGGAAGGAGAGCATCCAGAGCGTGTCAACCAGCGATACCATGACTTGGAAGAGAAATTCAACTTCACGAACATCGAGTTTCCTACTCCAATCAGACAAATACCGCTGTTCGAAAAACAGAACCCTGGAGTCTCCATCAACATCTACAGCATCGACGAGAATCTGAATGTTGTACCTGCACGAGTCGCTCCTGAAGAAAAAGAACATCATTTCGACCTTCTGCTCTTGGTCAATGACAATTCCTCCCATTTCACCTACATTAAAAAATTTTCTGCCCTTGTTCGGTCCCAAATAACTACACATCATGATGCTATTCATGTTTGCAAAAGATGCTTCAAGCATTATGATGATCGGGATAGGGTTAGCGGGCTCACTGGTCTTCAGTGTTTGGAAAAACACCGTGAGCTCTGCAAACAGCATGCTTCTGTTCGGATGGAGATGCCTCAGCTTGATGAAAATGGCCAGCCTCCTGTTCTGCAGTTCAAAAACTTCCACCATGCTGATAAGATGCCCATCGTGGTTTATTGCGACTTTGAAGCAATTCTGGAGAAAATCCATATGTGTCACCCGAATCCTGATGAAGCATACACGCTGCAGTACCAAAAGCATAAAGCATACAGCTACTGCATTTATGTGAAAGCAGATAATACAGTCATTCCAGCACACCTCACTTCAGCACTTCCATCAGAGCCTGAATTGTATCGCGGTTGTGACGCAGAAGATAAATTCATTTCTCGCATTGTGGAGATTGGTCATGATGTACAAAAAATATTTTTTACATCTGTTTCTATGACTCTGCTCACACATGCACAGAACACTGCTTTTCTGCAAGCAGGTGTGTGTTGCTACTGTGGAGGAAAGTTCGGAAGAACTGCAATGAAAGTTCGTGATCACAATCACTTTACCGGTGAATATCTGGGACCTGCATGTAATGACTGCAACCTTCTCAGGCGCAGACCAAAGAAGTTAATTGTGTTCTTCCACAACCTGGCGTACGACCAGAACTTCATTATCAGGAAGTTGGGGTACGACAGTAAAGACATCTTCATAATCCCGAATTCAGAGGAGAAGCTGATAACTTTTTCCAAGAAGTTGCATGATAAGTTCAGCATTCAGTTTGTCGATACGTTCCGTTTCATGAGTCGGGGTCTTGCTTCGCTCGCTGAGTTCTTGCCGGCAGACAAGTTTGTCAGTACTGCTGAGTTTTTCGCGCCTGATGAGTTGGAGTTGGTTACCCGCAAGGGTGTCTTCCCGTATGATTTTGTCGATTCTTTTGCTCGACTAGATGATACTAGTCTTCCACCTATCGGCGATTTCTACAATAGTCTGACTGATTCCATGATTTCAGAGATGGAGTACGCTCATGCAGTGAAAGTCTGGGATAAGTTTCAGTGTGCTACTTTGGGGGAGTACGCTGACTTGTACCTAAAGACGGATGTTCTGATTTTGGCGGACGTATTCGAGAATTTCCGTTCCATATGTTTGGAGACATATAGTTTAGATCCGTCTCACTATATTTCTTGTCCTGGATTCGCTTTCGATGCGATGCTTCGAACCACAGGTGTACAGCTAGAGCTTCTCACAGATTACGACATGTATATGTTTGTGGAGGCTGGTATTAGGGGAGGAGTAGCGCAAAGCATTAAACGTCATTGCGTAGCCAATAACTCCTACATACCTGAGACATATGATGCATCCAAGCCATCCACATTCCTGGAGTACATTGATGCAAATAATTTGTACGGGTGGGCGATGTCTCTGCCGCTTCCAATTCGGCATTTCCAATGGGCAGACACATCAATTGATGTCGTGTCTGTCCCAGATGATTCTCCTACAGGCTACATTATTGAGTGTGATGTGGAGTACCCTCCCGAGCTCCACGAAAGTCATAAAGACCTGCCATTTCTCCCCGTAAATCAGTGCCCGCCCGGCTCAAAGCAATCAAAGCTGATGACAACTCTTGAAAATAAAGAGCACTACATTGTCCACTACAAAAATCTACAGCAAGCAGTATCTCATGGGCTGAGAGTGACTAAGATACACCGAGTCCTACAGTTTGAGCAGTCGGCATGGTTGGAGCCCTATATTCGGCTGAATACCAACAAGCGGAAAGCAGCAGCCAACGAGTTCGAGAAGGAGTTCTTTAAGCTCGCTGTGAACTCGACATTTGGTAAACTGATGGAAAATAAAAGGCGAAGGCTCAAAATGGAGTTGGTGTGCTCCGAGAAGAGGTTCAAGAAGTTGGTGTGTCGTCCGTCCTTCAAGGACCGTACAATGTACGAACCGAATTTGTCTCTAGTCCACCTTAATCACGAGACCATCATTTTCGACAAGCCGATCTATGCCGGACTGGCCGTACTAGATCTTTCAAAGACTCTCATGTACGACTTCCACTACAATACCATGAAACCCCGTTACCATGACAATATTCACCTGATGTATATGGATACAGACAGTTTTGTGTATGAGATCCAGACAACAGACTTTTACTCAGACCTCAAAGCCGACCCTACACTGATGGCCAAATTCGACACCAGCTGCTACCCTTCCGACCACCCATGCTTCTCCCCCATCAACAAGAAAGTTGTCGGTAAATTCAAAGATGAATGTGGGGGAGAAGTGATGGAGGAGTTTGTAAGCCTACGGGCCAAACTCTACGCCTACAGGTGTGGTGGTAAGAGCGAGAAAAAGGCCAAGGGCATCCAGCGATGTGTGGTCAAAAAACACATAACATTCGACGACTACCTGGATGCCCTGCAAGACCACCGCACAATGAGGGCAGGCGTTAGAGCAATTCGCTCCCGTCAGCACATACTCTATACTGAGTACAGCAATAAGCTGGCCATAACGTGGGAGGACGACAAACGGTTGATCTGCGAAGATGGTATCCACACAGTCCCCCACGGATATGTATGAGGCGACGAATAATTTTTTTTTCCTGTAAATAGTTTTTGATTTAAATAGTTTGGCAGTTTGGTAGTTGTTTCCATTTGTTGTATAGTTTTTTTCTGTTTTTTGTTTTATAGTTTTCATTTTGTTGTACAGTTTGTGTTTTTGCTGAATAGTTTCCATTTTTGTTGTAAAGTTTAAGTTTTTTGATGTATAGTTTCTGTTTTGCTCCATTTTTGTTGTGTAAAATATGTTCTTAATTTAATAAATACAATTTTACCTACATATTGTTTATTATTTTTAATATAGAACCTATATCCCACGAGGTACTGATACTTATAAATATCTTACAGAATGGTGAAATGTAATTATACACAAACATTAAAATATCTGCTTCCATGCAGCTTTTAAACACGAGTACGCAAACACGGACTTGTTTAGGAATGTAATTATACACAGACATTAAAAATATCTGCTACCATGCAGCTTTTTAAATACGAGTACGCAAACAAGAGAAGAGAATATTACTTGTGAGTTAGAACTCTGAAAAATTTCTGGTCCGCTATGATGGGTTAATAAATGTTTTTTTTTTTTAATTATCATTACTTTAACTATCGCATCCACAAAGATAGTATCGATAACATATATTTTAGTTAAAACCTATAAATGATAAGACTTTAAGAAAAAATGGTGGTTACAACAGCAAAATGACTGTGGATTTTGTGGTTTTCGTCTATAAGGGTCATAATAATGCTGGTACGGGATAGGAAATCGACCTTACATACACTAACGTACTTTAGAAACCTACACCCGATGATAACATCCATCAGATGAAATCAAGATGGCGGTCTCCAATAAATAAGATGGCTGCCTCCGGCAGACAACGATGGTATATATTTTTTATTTTGATAGTAAATTTATTTTAAAGAATGCGGTGTAACGAAAAATTGTAACAGGGGTGAGTGGGGTGTTCGATAACGATATCATTGTAACATAGGAGTGGGGTGCTAGATGGTGTATACGTAATATAGAGGAATTGGGTGTTCGATGCGCAGGTATTTAATTAAAATTGTATTAAATAATATATTTTTAAATTTTATTTTAAAATTTTGATTATTTAATTTTTTATAAATTTTAATTTTTTTCCCATTAAAATCGGATAATACATAAAGATTTTCAAGATGGTGGACGAAACTCAAAATGGCGGAATGATCTAGAAAACAAAATGGCGGAATGTTCTAGAAAAACAAAATGGTCGTCGGGGTCAAAGGTCAAGGTCAAATACAAGATGGCCACCGGAAGTGGCGTAATCCAAGATGGCCGCCGGAACTGACGTAATCCAAGATGACCGCCGCGGATCCCCGGATCCCCCACCCCACACCCCTGTCCCAGGATGAACCAAATACACCTACTTACACACAAAACAACTTATTATAAAACACTCCCACAAAAATATATACTTATATATTTTTTTTTTAACAACGGCAAATCCATAGCCTTACGTCGCTAATACGCCATAGTCCCGCGACCGGACTAGGTGGAATAGGACAAAATTCCCATATCTCTGAAAGTACGGATTAAACGGAATTTACCTTTAAATGCAGGCAATACGAGTTTCAGATGGGTAAAACAAATATATATTATTTTTCCTTTCGAAAATACAACTTTTTTTACAGCTTACTTAGAACTAAATTTTTAACCTACGAACTAATGTAGAAGTAACAAAGTATCCTAGTGCTTAAAAATCAAAATGTATAGTTTTTTAAAATCCCGTCCGTATCGATAAATTTTGTGATCACAAATGTGGTAACCTTTCGAATTAATCCCTGAAGTTAGTTGGCCAGTTACGTACCCTCAGCAAATGAAATAAGTAATTACACTCACGCCAGCAAAAAAAAACTTACAGGGGAATGTGGGTTCTAATGAACGACATCAAAATCATTTCCCCGCTATCTGCACTGAGTTAACTCAATTAAAACTGGTTAAACTTGACTCCAACGTCTCTTTAAAGAGCAGCAGCATGAAGCCTACTTACTCATCGTAGTATAGTATCAAAAACTAACCTGGATCAGATGTTAAACGTTTACCTCACTCGGAAAAGCAACACTTTCAAAGCTTGCGCTGGTTCTGATACTAGAGGATACATCTATCGTTCCGACTTGCCCATGTATCATCCGCCTCTGAGCAACCAGAAAAAAAATACACATAACTTGAGTTATTTTGGGTGCATGAGTGTTCAGACCAACAATAAAACCTGCTCCCCCTCCGACGATGAAGATGGGCTTTGTACTAAGAAAAACACAACAGGAGAAAAATAAATTTTTATTGCTTTTTAATGTTCCCCCGCTTCGTGATCCGGGAGGGGTGAAATGGAAAGAACAACTCACGCACTTTTAAAACTTCCAAGTCACAGCTTGATGTCACAGCCAAGATGACAACGGTGACGTGGAAAAGACTTGGAGATCTGACGCAGTTTATGGAAACACTTCGTTTGTCGCAGGTCCGTACGGGCCCCGCTTACCCGGACACACGTGGTGTGCCGCGTTTCAGAAAGAAACCACGTGATTTGAAAACCGCTCACGATATCCCGAGTGGTTTCAGTTTACGAAAAGCATTTCTGAACACTCTGAGGACAGATGAGTAGTTCCGTTACCGTATTTCATCTTCATGTGTGTTTATAAAAGTGAAAACTGCTAAAATGGGTGTTCTCAGGTTAATTTTTTATGTACGAAACGCCCGATACACATTCTTGAAAGCACTGAACGGACTTACGTTGGCCTTCATCTT
This sequence comes from Bacillus rossius redtenbacheri, assembly GCF_032445375.1. Taxonomy (NCBI): domain Eukaryota; kingdom Metazoa; phylum Arthropoda; class Insecta; order Phasmatodea; family Bacillidae; genus Bacillus; species Bacillus rossius. The sequence continues at coordinate 37,034,540 of NC_086337.1, read as the reverse complement.
TTTTTTTTCTCAGATATATAATGCTATGGTTGCCGCTAAGATGTCACAGTTTCCTTACGCATGACGAGAAGACTGCGCGCCTAGAGTAGATAGTGAGCTAGAAGCACCAGCGAGCGTCGCGCTTATCATCCCGCATCACTAACACACATGTCATGTTGTGACTTTGTATTTACACGTCGTTATTTATGTTTGATAGCATTTCCTAGATATTTTGTATAAGAACTATAAACTATTTTTTTTATTATTAATTCTTGACACGTTGCTATTTGTAAAAGGGTTAAGAAAAAAATGTCTGATTAATAGCTCAATGGTCACTCACTATACTGGGTTCGCATTCTTACCCGAGAATTTATACTGTGTGTTGTCCCAGTACCTCCGATAGTTAAAAGCTATTAGTAAACCGTTCCCTGAATAACTTTCCAGTATTAACGGCACACATTTATAAGCATAATAAAACAAAATAAAGTCCAATTATTGAATATTCGATTATATTTTCCGTGATTTAAAAAAAATACATGCTTGTATAAACATCAATAAAAATATGACATTATGCGCCAATTTTCGCCTCCATAAATTTATTTCATTTATGAAAAAAAAAATTACCATAGTCATGTGTTGTACAAAGTTACATTTCACTTGTAGTACTACAAAGTATTTCTTGGAATGGTTTCCAAAGGAATCTTTTGTAGAAGTACGAAACATTTTTTTTTTCTGTGTAAGATACTCAAATTCGAACCCACACAAACCTCTGGAGTGGCACGATGACCTTCTCACGGATGAGAGTGGCCGTTTGGAGTTTTCTCGTCAGAAACAGGAGGTTACGCAGGGACAGAGTAATGGAGAAGGGGGATTAGGGTCCCGTGACAGCATAAACCCCACACTCGTAGCCGGAAACTCGACCTGTGAGCTAGGTCAGTGTGCGCCGGAAACGGAAGACGGCCCGTATTGGGTTAACGCCTTGATGAGCGCTACGGATTCGCTTCGTGAGGAAGGTGTTCCGATTCGTCGGCCAAGGGCATCGTAGCGATGACGTCACCGTGCTTCCGGCCATTCTGGTTGCGAGGCATATAGCTACGTGGCCCCAGAGGGTTTATAAATATCTCCGGCGCTCACGTCATGCGACATGAACTGTTCAGGATACAAGTGGAGTGCATTCCCTTGTAGGTCAGCAAGCATGATATAAACCATGAAGGAGTAAATAGCATAAATATTTATACAAAAACAAAAAAAGTGTTCAGGCTTCATCGGATGCCCACTTAGGAAACATTTAGCATCTGGTGAACCTTTAATTCGAAGACCTCTGACACACGAAAAAAAATCTTTATAACTCACAACTGAATATCTACGCAACTACTAAAAAGGTCTGCAGAGAACTTCGTTACACAATAAATTTTCAACGATCACCCTACAGGTTTGCAGCTTTTTAAGTCTCATAGCTTCACGCCCCATATCTTCGCGGATATTTGATATGCATTTCAATGTCGACCTTCGGCGCTTCTAAGTTTTTTTTTTTTTTTTTTCAAAATAAAAATAACCTTAGGGTACGTAGAATTTTTATTTCAATCCCAATGGGTGTTTCAATTCACAAGCATTGCAAATGACGTTTTTCTTTAAATAATATGTGCGCCACCTATAGTCCACACGTTGTCTGATCCGTTATTTGTAAAAAGTCGGGTAATCATAAATAATATTAATTTTTTTACCTGAAAGGTGTTATATGATCACCCAATAATAGAGCCGCAAAGATAAACTGAGGGCCCTGGAGCACAACATATTGTTGGGCACTCTTTAATGTGCAATTTTACAAACCACTGAAATAAAAAGACTAAACGATATAATAGTGGTCCCATCTGTAAACGTGATCTGCACTTATGGCATAAATGGCAAGAATTCCATTTTATATTCTTAGCAATATAAATGTAAGTTTGTGTTACTATCACGGTAAACGCATGCTTAAAAAATATTTCGAAACTAACCCCCCTCTCCCTTAAATTCCCTTCACATTTGCCCAGGTTTTAAGGAATTTGCACACTGTATTTTTTTTGTAAATGGAACAGTAGTATTTATGTAAAATTACATATATTTATAAATTTGTACATTTACATTTAAACAACTGTATGTATCACTACAAACTAGTGTTCGCAGTAATAATGGGTTCGGATTCTTACCCAGGAATTTATGCTTTATGTTGTCCCAGTACCACCTATAGTTAAAAGTTATTCGTAAACCATTCCCTGAACAGCTTTCAAATAAAGTCCGGTTATTAAATAATCGATGGCTAAAAAAATAATGTTTGAATGAAACGCAAATTAAAATATAATATTATCCGCCAATTTTCGTAAAAAATACTCAGTATTATCTCGAAAAACGTATTTCATATATGCAGAAATAACCGCAGCCATGTGTTGTACAAATAAACGAATTCTTTCTTGTAGTATTGCCAAATATTTCTTGGCAACTGGTTTTCAAAGGAATCTTTTGTAAAAGAACATAATTTTTTTTCCCCACAATGCTCACTAGAAACACACGCAAACACCCCTCCCCCTCCCCAAAAAAAACGTATAATGCATACAATTTAACTCTTATAGTACTATTTTCGAAATATTACTTCATAAAGATCTTGAACCAGTGAAAAAATCAGTTTCGGGAGGGGAAGCCGGCCCTCAAGACACCTCACACGTGCGTTGATGTGTGTCAGTTCAAGGACGTAGTCAGGGGGTTGGTCAGTGTGGTATGGACACCACCCTCCCCTCCCCCGTACTAAAATAAAAATAAAAAACAAGCAAAAGCCAGAATAAGAAAATGAAAGCAACTTAACTGCAGGGATATTATTTCAAAAGGATTATTGTAATTCTTAGTGGGATACAATAAACGGCAGAAATTGTGTATCCAAAAAGCGTGTATTTAATGCTGGTTTTCACACGGTTTATCGTGTAAGCATGTCTTTCATACCAACTTAACATTTGTGTTTTATGTATTCTATAACATTAATATATTTATATGTATTTATGAGACGTTTTAATAAAATCGGCAAACAAAGTACTGAAAACAATCAAATGAAAACCAAAATACAAAAATAAAGATCGCAGGCTTTCGCGGACATTGTCTGGAGTTGCTTTGGCTCCTGGGTTGTAGCCGCGTCGAAGGGCGAATATATCACCGACGTTTCGGTCGAAGTTGCAGTTGACATCATCAGGGAGCAGTAGCCTAATGAGGTTATTGCAAGTTCTCCTGTCTTTTAGTACTCTCGCTCTGGTTGTGCCCACAGCTGCAGCCAATCGGGAAACACTCCCGTCTCAGGCAGGAGAACTTGCAATAACCTCAGTAGTTAACTGCTACTCTGATGATGGTGAATTGAAACGTCGACCGAAACTACAGGTGATATATTCGCCTTCGGCGCGGCTACAACCCAGAAGCCAAGCAAGCGACTTCAATATATAAAAAAAGTTTAGTTTTATTTTCTCAAGGAAAATTTATGTGTGTAAACATTTAAGTCTACTATATCGTGAATAAACCATTTTATATTAAAATTCAGTTATAAAGTAAATTACTTATAAAACAATTACGTATTGGTTATATTTTACCCGTTTTTTCACAAAAACCTGGCTACGGCCTTGGTCTGTCCCTCCACTGCTCGCTGCAGTGTTGAAATGGCTGAAGACGGACTTCGCGAAGTGGTTTTCCGTCCGGCCCGTTCTACAAAATTTTAATCAGCCAGAAATCCACTCTCTCACCGCCTTTAGCGAACTGGCGACAATTGGCAACTTGTAACATGTGCCCATGGTGCTTTCTGGTTTGTTAAAATAACGATGAAAACAATGAAGCAAATCCTGGGAGAGGGAAAGCACATGGGCCCGCCTCCCAGGAATTAAAAAGTCCCTCACTGGCTGAGATGTTATCAGTTAGTTTCATGTTTATTTTCTGTTATAAAATATACTTTACTTTTTTTCCTTAAATGAAAAAATATATATGTTAGCAATTAATTCTAATTCAAGTCACGTGAATGAATTGCACATTGATGTATTTTATGTTCCAATCTATTTTAGTCACTGATCAAAAATTGAGAAAATAATTTTATGCTCCGCTCTCCTTACCTATAAAACATAACCTTAGTGAAAATATAGTTTGTTTTTTTTAATGAGGAAAATATACAATACACAAGCTCCCTATCCAGAGAGGACTTGTGGGCAAATCATTTGTGAATCCTACAGATTTTCACCCCTGATAGTAAAAAAAAAAAAATTCTAAGGATGCCTCACACGCCAGATTGGATTTTTTTTCTTTCATTATAAGCCCAAATGTTAATGAAGAAATACGTGACTTTATAGTGAGTGACAGCGAATCATGTTAGTCAAAACAAAAATATTTCAGTTGCGAATAATTACTTGTCTGGCTTGTCGACTGAAAATTCGCAACAAAACAACGAAATGCTTGCGAAGTGGAAGAAAAAAAAAACACCCGCAAGAAGAAATCAAATCAACGGTGTTGAAACTGCAATGGCTCAGCATGGCGAGAGCGCATTGGCGATTGAGGTCAGGTTAGGTTTGCTTGATAGTTTTTTAACTTTCACAACAAGGGCGTATCCAATGTGGCAAAAGGGGACCGTTTTTTTCCGAAGCGAAAAAATATATATAATAAAACAGAAAACAATTCATAAGCAACTAATTTCTGATATTATTTTTTTAACAAGTAGGTCCTTGGTATCTAAAAACGGTTAATGAAATTAATTACGAAATATAGAAACAGTGAACTCTATGAGAAGTCACGGACTCTTGATCCCCCGTGAAACAGGTTTGAATCTAAACATTTCCGTCGTGGGCTGGATACACCCTGCAGCATTGGCGTAGCTGTGTTCATAAAGTTGAGGGACGGGGGGACAAATAATGATTTTGATGTCATGTAAACCCATTCCCCTCTTACTAAGACGGGGGGGGGGGGTCGGGGGGGTCCTCCACCGGAAAATTTTGATTTTAAAAGTGCAAAATAGCGCCTTTTTAAGCAGTTTTTGTATCAAACCATTGGATACATCGATGTTAAAATTATTATTGTTTCCTTAAGATAAAATTTGAGAGTGAAGAAATTAAAAAATAAAGTTTGGCAGAATAATATTATAAAATAAAAATATCACTGTCTAGAAAGTTGGGGGGGGGACAGTCCCCTCCACCCAAAAAGTTCAGGGGGACACGTCCCCCCTGTCCCTCCTGGTTCCTACGCCCCTGCCCAGCAGAGGTCTTCCCCCCTGAGGTACCACGGGGTTTCGCCACCCAGGGGTTTGCGTCAGGTCCGGGCCGACGGTACTCGCGAGTGTAATACGGAAGGGCGTACCTGCGGCGCGGCGACCTCCGGGCAGCGATGAGGACGTCATGCCTCGCCCCGGACAGCGGTGTGACCCTGATGGGCGACGCGATGTGGGCTCGCTCGCTGGAGCTGCGCGTCTCTCTCTCTCCCGCCGCTACACCGTAAACACGACGACGCGTTGTGCTGCGGCGGCGGGCCGCGGCTCGTTTGCGTTCGCGCGCCTCCTTGCTCCACTTGTCTGGCCCCCTACCCCCTTCTTTCCTTCCTTCCTCCTCTTCCTCCTCCTCCTGCTCCTCCTGCTGCTCCGGGCACCGCCCCCTTCCAGCATCTCTCCTCCCCTCCCTCATCCTGACAAGCCTTGGCACGCGCGATTCCGTCCTCCTTCCCGCGCCAGCTACACTCCGTGCACCGTAGCTCGATTCGCGGTTTCAATGACCTCTAGGATAGACTCCACGATCCTCTATGTACTAGGAAACATTTCACCTGCTCAATGGATACTGACTCGTGACACGCGTTACCTACCTGGGATGCTTGTGATTTGATACTTCTTTTGTCGAAAGTTTTGACATTGGCTTAGAGTACTTCAGGTAAACGGTGGTCCAATCACTGACTCTGCATGAAGGTGTACGAGTTTGGGGGTCTAGTCTATTCGCGAAATGAATCCGCGAATTTTTCCGGTCTCTAGATATATCCTTGCTGAGGCGTCTCACAAGTGAGCGGCCGACGAACAGTTGGCATGGGACAGGCATTTAAACCGCGAAATTTTCCTGTCCCTACTTATCACACCCTTCCACTGTTAAAACCCGCCCTTTTCTAACAGTGGCCATCTGTGTCTAGGTTGTAAAGTCTGTACAGCCTGGAACACAACACTTAAAAAAGTAAATAATTGTAACAAAAAAAATGTGTGCGTGGAGTCCACGTGCGATTGAAGTGAAACTTCTTGCTTATTGGGTGTAGATAGAGTTAAATTATTTACATTTTCAATCACGCTATTCTCAAAAAAAAAAAGAATGATACTTATTGAGTTCATTGCACGAATCAATAAATATTTTAAACACGAATAAATAAATTGTAGATACTTTAAATTAAATTAAAAGAAATATGGCAGCGTCAATCGTCAGCCGTTACGAAAACTGGGGAGTAGACAAACACAAGCAGCGTTACAAGAATTCCGTGGCATCACTGCTGTGTCATTTCTACCTCTCCCCTGCCGTCTCCTCTTCCGGCCGTTACAACTAGCATATAGCATGCTACGCTATGTAACTATTCCCCTTCCCCCCCGGCTTTTAGTCTTCCCGTTCGACCGCTAGTGCATGTGATGGAGTGGCGTCGCCGCTGAACTATTCCCTCGTGTGAGCGTCATCTTCGCCACGCTCGAAAATTGTTGCCCCCTCTGAAAATAAGTTTCGCTTCAGAATTCTCTCTCCCTGAATATGCATTAATAAATCCCCCCAAGCAAAAAGAAAACTGACGTCAGAGACACGATGACTGGTAGCGATAAATCGGATGGGGAAATAATTATTCTGAATATCAAAATGGTTCTTCGCATACAGACATAGGGATAAAAAATTTTTAAAAAAATCGTGTTGATAGTAAGTGAGTGAGCAAGTATACAATTGCGCAAGTATGCAAGTGTGATATAATCCAAACTTACCATCGAGAGTCCCGCTCCTGATCCCCTTATTCTTTTGGCCATCGATCACCCCACTCCTGATCGTTGCAATCCTCGCTATCCTTTCACAATTTGTTCATTTTTTTAACGCCCATATATACTATTATTCTGGTTTTTAACTACGAAGCTTAAGCATGCAATCACAGAGACTGTTGAATTCAAGTGAGCGACTGTAGATGACGTGACAGTTATGTTGGGGCACGAATGATGACTTAAAAGAATGACCAAAACTACGTAGATCGTGTGCTTATATTGAGCTGTAAAATGAAAGGAACAATTCTGTATTGCGAGCTATGGATAATATATTTAAAATACAAGATGGCAGGAACGGGCCCCTTTAAATCTCAGAAGATTTTTCTTTTGGACAGTCACTGACTGGTTTAGTTGCCAGTAGAATTTTCAAAACGGTTGTGTCATGGCAGTTGAACGATCATAAAATCTCAGCTTCGATTGCCCCAGATTCAATGCAGTTAAGAGCTTGCATTTCACCACTGGTGGATATCTTTGCGTTCTGCGTCTAATTGCTTCCTCTTATTCGCACTATCATTCGAAAAAGAATTTTCGAAACAAATATTTGCGAGGAAAAAAAAACGCACGTGTCAAGGTTGACAAGATTTGATCATTAACAGTTCGAGGCAGATGGTGAGCCACTGCTGGCCTAGTGCGCTGGAGGCAATATAATTTATAGTCTATAATATAATTTATAATTTAGCGCCGCCTAGTCAGGGGTGTATTTGTGTTAGTGAGGCGGTATGATATGCGCGACGCTCGCTGGTGCTTCTAGCGCGGTGTCGCCTCTGAACTGGCGCGCAGTCTTCTCGTCGTGCATAGAACAAATATGAGATTTGAACTGTAACCATAAAATGATATGGCAGGGAAATGAAGATAAAGGTGTGCCCTCGGGTGCTATAGAGGATCTTCACCGGGCGTTTCACGTCTGAAAACATGAGTTTTATCCATTTACACTCTCCTAAGAACGCAGTTAAAAAAAAATTAAGGAAATACAACTACTTATCCGCCCTCAGCTTTTCGTAAACAGACAGCAATCTGATAGCGGAAGGAGTTTCAAAATCCCGTTGTTTCTTCTGAAGCTCTGCAAACCGAGAGATGGTGCGAAGGGCCGTCAAGAAATACTAATAATAGTGCAAATAGTTTTTTTTTCCGGGTCCCTTCCCCATGATTTAATATACAACTTTTCAACCTCCACAATTTATAATAAAAAAAACAACCAAAAGACTGTACATCGTTGGGTCTTAACTTAAACATCATCTGCACATATCGCATAATTTTAAGTTTTCCAATAAATTATATAATAATAGATTTATAAATTTCTTCCTACTCTCAGGGTAAACACAGGAATAAAAATTTAATTAAATGCAAACGAGCTCCCCATAGTGCTCGGGCCCCGAGGTTTTTTGCCCTCTCCCCGACAAAAAATGTCGAAGACCCTGCCGTGCAGTGCACAGCTAAAGCTACGGCCACACAGGTCGCTATGTTCGCTATGTTCGCTATGTTGGCGACGTCGCCAGGTGGTTCGGTTCTCGGCTGTTTTTTTTTTATAAAACGTAGCCGACTTCGCGTAAGCGTAGATAAACAAAAATATCTGTTTTCGCGCAGAATCGTGCTGTACTTCTGCGTTTGCTTTAAATTAGTATCAGGTCGACGGATAATTTTATTGGAGTACAAAAATATCCATATCTGTGGAATAAATCGATAGAAGACTATGAAGAGCAGGATGTGCGGGATAGTGCCCGCGATATGATTTCAAGGGAACGCTATCAAAAGTGAGTTGTATTTATTCTGTTATAATTCATAAATTTGACTTCGTCCTCACGCAACTGCTTCATCAAATGATAATTCTCCAAAAAAATCCATTTTTTTTTCAATGAAATTCATGGACCTGCGACAGCCAGCGGAAAATTATCATCATCGGAATCATCACTCGAATCCCACGACATGCGTCCCTCCGACATCGCGAACTGGACTATCCCTGTTTGGCCAGCTGGCGCAGCGAACATAAAGAACATTGCGAACATAGCGTAGCTATCCATGTGACCACCTAGCGCAGCGAACATGGCGAACACCGCGAACATAGCCTAGCTGTCCGTGCGACCACCTAGAGCAGCAAACCTAGCCTATGTGTGGCCACCTGGAGCAGCGAACATCCCGAACACCGCGAACATAGCGTAGCTGTCCGTGTGGCCACCTGGTGCAGCGAACATAGCTAACATCGCGAACATAGCCTAGCTGTCCGTGCGACCACCTAGAGCAGCAAACATAGCCTATGTGTGGCCACCTGGAGCAGCGAACATCGCGAACACCGCGAACATAGCGTAGCTGTCCGTGTGGCCACCTGGAGCAGCGAACATCGCGAACACCGCGAACATAGCGTAGCTGTCCGTGTGGCCACCTGGTGCAGCGAACATAGCGAACATCGCGAACATAGCCTAGCTGTCCGTGTGGCCACTTGGACCAGCGAACATAGCGAACATCGCGAACATAGCGTAGCTGTCCGCGTGGCCTCGGCCTAACAGCGGACGGACTATACGCGCCGATCGCGGGGCGATGTGATTGCCGAGTGGCTGTGCCGGCGGGAGGGAGGGATGATGCAGGGGAGGGGGGAACATCTTCCCCGCGATTAAGACGGGTCCCCGTCTGCCGCGCGCCTGGCGGCTATCGGACCACCGCAACGTAAGCGCGGCGACAAAAAAGTGGACGTTGATAGGGCGGGTTACTCCCCGTGATTTAACTCCGCGCGCGTCGCTCTGCCGACCCTGACTGATAACCCCTTCCTCCGCCGGACAGAAATTATAAACAAGAATAAATAAATAAACTACTGCGGCTGCCAGAACTACAGTTGCCTGTGTGCGAGGGTGCCCGTATTTTGTTTACTTCAAAACCAACAAAGGCACAACAGCCCTGTCTCCAAGGAGGGCAGATACCGCCCACCTGGGGACACATAAAGCCGTGCAGAGCTCAAGAAGAAACCGCACCATTTGAAAACTATATTCAAGAATACGCAGAGGACAGGTAGGGACCGGAAAAAATTCGCGGGTTCAATGACCTCTAGGATGAACTTCATAGTTTAACGTACACTCGGTCAAATGTCACCCTCTCATTGGCTGCTGTATCACAATACAGCCTGTATTGTGAAGGTGACCCAATGTAGCGGCCTGTGATTCGACACAGCTTCGGTTGAGTGTTTCTCACTGGCCCAGAGTAGTCCAGGTGCGTTGTGAGCCAATAGCAGAGGCAGCACTAAGGTATAACTATATGAATTTTAGGCTGTCGTGAAATGTATCCGCGATTTTTTCCGGTCTCTACAGATGGGTAGTTCTGTTTCCGTATATTGTTTTTTAACTGTATTTTTTTTAGGAGAGTGAAAATAGCTAAAACGTGTGTTTCAGAATAATTTTTAGGTAAGAAATTCCCGGCATAGATTCATGAAAGCATTTAAAGGAACTTGCATTACACCTTTATCCTAATCCTAAATTCTCCACCACATAATGTTACGGTTACCGCCAAATATCATACTGTAGAGTTGCGATAATCCGAAGTAATTGGGTCTGATGGTACCTCGGATTGCCAAAAAAAAAAAAAAAAAAAAAAAAACACTCCTATTACACAGAATCTCAAATTATTGTACTCTACTGCATTTTAAATTAACGTTTACCAGGTGCTAAATGTAGACATCCAACAAAGTCTGTAACTCATTTTTTTTTACAGAAACAAATGGTGAGCACACTGTTAGAACTTACAGTAAATTTACCACTTGAACTTAAAACTGACGAAATGTTCTTCTTCGTATAGTTCCAAATGACTGGATCTTCAAATAATTTACGCCAGGTGTTGGGTTTTCTAGTAAACTGTGTAAACACACATGTGAGAGATGAAGAATATTTTTGATGCAGACTTGTGAATTTCGGAAGTTTTTGTTAAGTAGCCAAGATTAATTATGTCATTTCATGTTCAAAGTGGGAAGTAAAGAAATCAGCCTTAAATATAAAAAATATGACCGTAAATTTACGAATACCACTGGTCAATTTGCTAGCAGTGTTCATCGTAAATTTTAGGAGAAAAAAAACGTAACACCCGATTTCCATAAAGGTGAGTAGGGGCGGGGAGGAAGTATCCTAAATTATTTTGATTCTTCTATTTTGTGTTTTTGCTCTTGATTTCAAATAAATTACAATAGAAACATAGAATGAAATTGAGAGCTTGAAAACTGGTAACACAGATTTGAATTAACCTGTCGTGTGTAGCCTATGTCGCAAAACTCTTCGTTTTAAGGATATCACTTATACAACCTTAAAATGTTTGGTTTTTCCGAAACCATGGAAAACTAGTCTTTCTGTGCTTTTGGGAAAGTCAAAAATTGTATTGATTAGTTAGTGGTATTCTAAAAATGATGAGTTTTACGGCAAAGGCTACATAAAAACGGTTTCCTAATTCGAAACTGTATGCTGAACGATTAATTTGTTCTTAGTGCACGCTGGGTTTTAAATATAAAATTTGTATTTAAAATATTAAAAACATTAAACAAACACCATTAAATTAATAAAACTTTTTATAAAAATTCACCCATGGTTATGTTATGAATAAATGAATAGCCTTAAGGGCTAATAACCGTTTCTGTCGCGTGAGTTTGTGCTTTTCACGGTCCGCGCAATCGGCCTTTGATCCCACTCGCTGTCTGCGTTAAAGATTAATAGTCTCGCCGGACCACCGAGTCTCTCTTCCTGCTGGTCGCTTCCGCCGTCGCCCCGCTAATGATGCCTCGGGTCTCCCCCGAGCTGCAGAGAAAAATGTCTTTGATTGCAGGCGCTGTTAACTGTCGCCTCTTAGGAGCTGAATATAAGGGTCAACACTCTTAATGACCTCGCGGCCAACTGGTTTGGACGGCACAAATTACACGCTTTGACCTGGCCCAGATACGTTATTAAAGTAGATTGTACGGCAGCTATAGACATTTTCACGCACGTAGTAATTTAATTTGATTCTTCCGAGCGGGTCTCGGTCGAATAAATTTTTTTTCTCAAGAACGGCCCATCTTCCAGCCCCGAAACACATCGGTGTTTGCGCTTTCAAGAACAGCTGTAACAATTGCAAGTCTCTTGGTTCCATTCCCCTCGTCCAGAAATAAATATAAAATACTCCGCTGGTACACTTACTTATCTTGTCTCTGCTTGCAACAACGCCTCATTTCGTTGAGAGAATACAGAAGAGGTAGGGCGTAAAGTAGGCTGCACATCAGCAAAGGAAAATTCGTGGCCAACATTATACCATACCATAGTACCTACAACACAAGATACGTTCGCTTGGCCAATAAGCATCGAAGGAGAAAAAAACCGAACAAAAAAAAAGAAACAGACTTTGTTTTGATGTAAACAAAGCCTTGCCGACAGAAATGGTACTTCATAACTGCTTTAGAACTAATTATTTTATGTTATACTAGCTGAAGTATACCCGGATTTATGCATCAGGCCAAGTTTGTAGCACACGCACTTGAAAGACGGGAAACTTTGATGTTTGACGTCCCCGCAACCCCCCTTGGTAGCTGATTTTCGTAAAAATGCTTTCTTAGCGGATGTCTACGTAGCAAAAGAAATACACGTGCCAAATTTATAGTCTGTAAGTTTTGTAGTTCCTGATAATTCGTGATTAATGAGTCACTGAGTGGTATTTCGCTTCATACAAACTTTACCAACCCTTTTCACCCCTTTAGAGATGAAATTAAAAAAAAAATAACATCCTGAATGCACCTCTAGGGTACTAAATGAATATTTCCTCCAAACTTCAAACGTCTAGGTCCAGTGGTTTAGGCAGTGCGTTGTCTGTCAGTGGGTCAGTCAGTCGCGGTACAGTTTTATAGGGTACAGATTCGCATTGCATCACCAGATAAGATGTCTACAAACACATCATTAAGAAGCAAGTGTATAAACATGGAGAAGACGTGAATTCGGCTGTCTTCCTGGCTCGTACTATACAATCGCCGGAACAGGGGGGAGCAGACCCGCCGACAAGGGGAGGGGGTTTCATTGATGTCCAGACTCCTTTCCAAATATTATGAAAATTTTAACAATGTTATGTGATAAAGACTAAAGAATAGTTGATACACTTGTGTATCTTTAAGACTGCGAAAGTATTGTGCATTATTTTTTTTTTAGTACAGAAGTCACTAATGGAACGTTACAATAGGCTGAGGTGGGAGTCACACACACAGTAGTACCACCCCCAAAATAAAATCCTGCCTACTGCACCGAGGGGAGGAACAAATTTTCACCTGAACAGCGACGTACTTATTGTGGCATTGCGCGGGTCTAAACTCGCTCTACGCCTGTAAAAAGTAAGGGAGTTAGTGTGCTCAATATTTGCCACAAGGTCGTATCCGTAACTCGAAACGGATTTGGGGGGGGGGGGGGAAGTGGCATTGTACGGAATTCCACTTCATTTGGGTGAGGAGGGTTCATGATGCCATACTATATTAAATAAAAGACAAAACATAATTTATTGAAACCAACCTTTGTGAACAATGGTATGTTAGGATAAGTTACACTTTTAACTTCAGCTTGCTGCTTGTATATTTGAATCGGATTTCATTTCCACTTCGGGAAAGGAAGGCAGCTCTCTCCCCCACCCTGCTACCCTCCCACGTAAATACGCCCTTGGGTTTAGCATGTTAATAATTAAGTAAAAACGAGAACGGCTCTACACCAATCTTTCCCATCTGGATAGCAAAACATTTTTTATTGTAATTCATTTCAATGCTATTTCCTTGCAGATGAGTACCCATATTTGTTTATCAAAACTCACTTCATGATGGCATTTTTCCGCTTCTTCCATTGTAGGTTCCTTTCAAGATATTAAATAGATTCCTAGCATATAAGCTCTTATACAGCTACGATCTGTTTTGCAATCCAATAGCTAACCAGTTGAATTCGAACAAACACCCAATCCATGGTTGGAATACTGCGCGTGTTCAGTATTTAGGGGGCATCCATTATTTACGTGAGCTCAAAATGGGGGGAAGGGGAGATCCAGCCAAATACCATCAAATATCATTTTAAGGGAGCGGGGGTCATTGAAAATCTCACGTCATTTTCAATTCAAAGAATATGCATTATTATTACAGATTATAAAAAAATATTTAATTTATTATTTTACCTTTTTTGGGAGTATTCCATTGGCACAAAAAAAAAATTCATGGCTACTGATATTTTCATTATTTCTAGAATAAATAAACAAACGTTTAGAGATTCTAAAAAAATTAAGAGTCTGAGCTCAAAGATATTGATTATGGAAGAATTACGTTTATTTTCACGAAGTGAGTGAAGAATTAGGAAAGGTGGTGTCGCAATCTATTTTTACTTTTCATTAATTTAAATAAATTTACTATCGTGCACATTAAATATAGTATTATTTCTCTCCTCTTATTCCATCGGTATTAACCCTTAGGTATTTAGTGGTATGTAGCAAAATACATTAACATAAATAAAACTAAATTTAGTTATTTAAAAATTATAGGGTAAATCTCTGGTGAAGGGGAAGGGATATCCCATCACATTTCAAAAAAAAAAATTCTCACCACGGGGGAGGAAGGTGTTCCAATTTACAGAAAAAAAAAACTCACTTAAATAATGGAGGCCCCCTTATCTCTCCGTCAGGAGTAGGCGGGCATGACGGCGCCATCTTTGGTCGGCTGCAGTCAGCACTGCAGAGTCGTGGCTGTATCACGTTAGGCGCTGACTGGAACTTTGCGATCCGCTATCGCTTCGGGGCGCTGTGATAGTCGCGACGCGCCCACGCTGCAGGAATTCACGCGTGCTTTACTGCTTCCTCTCTCTTCCAAACCCCCCCCCCCGTCCCCATCATCCTCTCGATCCCAACTCTCCAAATTACGAGCATAATCATACCTCGTTTAGGGTAAAATTTCAATCCGGATTGAACCTGGAGTGGAATGAACTCGTAGTGAATGTGTAACGAACATAGACTGACGAAATGCGTTTATGGTAAATATCACAATCCAGATTGAAATGTAAACAAGATCGAAGTTGGAGTCAACATGGACTGAAAATGTTGTGGTGCGATGCTCCACTTGTCTCATTGTTCCGTTTTCCTTTGTAAAAACTTGCCTTCAATCCTTTCCATTTAATTATTATCTGTTCTGTTGTTCTTTTGAACCCCGCACTGTCCATTTCTGCCTTCACCAACTCAAATATCTCACCTTTCCTATACTTTTTTCCGTCCAGCAATCTTAAAATATGTTTTTCAATCATTACGTCCAACAATAACTCTACTTCCATCTCTGTCCACACATTCCTCTGCTCTTTTTTTTTTTTTTTTTTGCCATTTTCACAAATTATGCCTGAAATGCAACGAGACCAATAACAAACAATGCAATATGGTGGCGGCTTGCTCGTGCGTGTTTTCTTTTCACTCCAGTCCGTGTTTAAAGTAAAATCTCAATCCGGATTCTTCAGTCCAGTCCACCTCAACAAGTGGAGTGGATTATCTCACTTCACTCCAACTTCAGTCCACAACAAAGTGATTGTACCTGGAGTGGAGTGAGGAATCTAGATTGAAATTTTACCCTAAACGAGGTAACAGCGCCTAGTCGTTCGGTGCCCAGTAAAATCTCTGGTAGGTCCCGTCGCTTCTGTGTAGAACCGTGGGACGTGAAACCTTAGGCCGGGCTCATGAACCACGTAACCAGTTATAAAATTTAATAGTATCAAGTGTAAGCGTTGTAGAGTGTTGGTTAAAGGTAAAAATTAAAGAGTAGGGTAGGGCGGGGCTAGTTGAGCATAGGGGCAATTTGGGCAATCGAAATATTTCGAAAACTATTCACTGCACGCGAAGGCATCAAATAGCGAACAGAAGGGGTCGCGGGAGGGGAACTCATCACGAGACCGCCAGTGGCGACTAGTCGATCGAGTGAAGTACACGCGCGCCTTGTTTATTTTGTAACCAAAAAGTAAAATAATTATAAAGCGGAATATTTCGTCTGTAATAGTTAAATGTTATCATATTTTAATCAGGTAAGTGTTAAACTTCCAAAAATTTATAGTACTTTTGATATGTGTAACTAGACATGAAATAAAATTTCTGTTTGATAATCAACTTTTTATTTATAGTATTTTAGTGACAAAACAACTAAATTAAAAGTAATTTTCTTTGAATAATAAAATGAAAATAGAATCAACAAAAACATCATCGTATCTTAAGCTTAACTTTGGAATTAGTTTCAGTCTTTCTAATCAAATTCAGACTTGAAAAAATTCTAAGTGCTCAATTTGCCCCATACCTGTGCTCAACTTACCTCACCTATGGGATACGTTGAGCATACTTGACTTTCTGCATTTAAACAGCTGTAGCTCTTAAATTCGACTTGTAAGAACGGATAAATTCTTAATCCTTCAGTATGCATAACAAGCCATTATAGAGACCTGCAAAATTCGCGGTTTCGATGGCCTTCAGGATAGACTGCACATTTCCCTGTACACTCGGGCAAATAACGCAAGTTCATTGGCTGCTGATTTGTAAGTCGTCTCAGCTGGTTTGTCTGTGATTCGATCCTTCTTTGGTTGAGGGTTTATAACTGGTTGAGATTCGTCTATATGAACAGTAAGTCAATAGCAAAATTATCTAAGAGGTATATGTGTTTGAATTCTAGCCTATCACCGAATGAATCCGCGAATTTTGCAGGTCTCTAGCCCATTAATACTTATCGATGAGGAGCTATAACCGCTCAAGTGAAAAAGCGCTCAACTAGCCCCGCCCTACCCTAGCTCAAACAGTTTTTAATCAGTGCATGCACAAGTACTGCTTTGTTGTTTTCTCGCTCGCAGCGCCACCTATGTTAAAAGAATGACTCTTTCCCTAATTAGTAAAGGGTGAACATGTAAACTTTATTTGGCAACAGGATGGAGCCCCTCCCCATTGGAGAGTGATTGAACGACGAAGTCTCTGACCATTGGATTGGTCGTAATGGTTGAGATGACAGAGCTCTTTTTTTAGCTGGCTTCCACGTTCATGTGATTTTTTTCTCTTTGGGGCTGTATAAAATATCGTATCTGCGTTCCAGACTTGAGACCCAGATTTGTAGAGGTTATTGCTTCAATTACTCCGGACGTGTTAACCAAAGTATGGGAATAATTGGTCTTTAGGTTGGATGTGTGCCGTATAGCCACAGATGCACATAATGAAAATTTATAAAAAAAATAATAAGGTTACCTTAAATTTGATAAATGATCTATTGTAAATAGTCTAAATTAAACTATTATATTTACCATTGAAACTGGGACATTGTTGTTTGGACATCCTGTACTTTGATGGTTAAACAAAAATGCGAAAGAACTGGAATTTCGGCATAAAAAAAAATATTAATCAGCTACCTTGTCGCTGCATGCTGCGTTCCAAGACGTGATCGCACTGTTGAACACTTAACACGGGATTCGGAACAGAAGCTGGGCCGACGGTGACGTAAAGACTGGAGTTTCGGCCGCACGTGGCGTCGGCCTGCGTGAGGGCGCGCCCCGACGCCCAGGTTTTCCAGGTCGGCGGGTCGCGTCCGAGCCTGTGATTGGCCGCGATCCTGCGGCCTCGTCGACGCCTGCGAGACACCGTCGCCGCGCCTGACGCCCGCTCTACAGCGACACGTGGACGGCGACTGCTGCTTCCACAATACACGGAGACGTTACAAGTGGCGACCAATGAGACTGCATTTCAAGGTTACGAAATTTCAATTTATTTTATTTTTTTTTAAATGCATAATGCTTCGAGATCATAGCACGAGCAGATTTTACATTAAATAAATAAAAATTTAAGAGATCGTTCGTTCAAAATATTAAATCTCCGAAAGTTTTTCACGGATTGCGTTGAAAGAGTGACACAACGTTCGTTGCATTCGAATACGCGCGTGGTTTTATATACCTATGTCACACATGTGACAGGTAAAAATATGGATAAAATACAGATAAGCATATATATATATGAATGTTTGTGTGTTCGTCTTCTGTTTTGTAAAGATATAGATATAGAGAGATAGATATAGAGATAGATATTTAGATAAGTAGAGGTATAGAGAGATAGAGAGAGGGAGATGTACAGATATATAGAGAGGTACAGAAATAGAGCGAGGATATTTATATACATATAGAATGATGAAGCGATATAGATAGGAAGATAGATTGAGATATAGATAGAAGCATAGATAGAAATAGAGTAATATAGAGAGATATGGATAGAGATATCTAGATATATACAGAGAGAGAGCTAGATATATAGAGAGGTATATAGAGAAATATAGTGATATTTATAGAGCGACATATTTAGAGAAATAGAGAGAAAGGCTTTGTACATGTGTTCCTACTTCAAAAAAATACAAAAATATTGAAAGAGGCATAGCAGCGCATTCCTCGCATTAGCTAATATATAATCAAAATAAAAGACAAAGTAATAAAAAAGGACTAGATATTCTTGAATTTGAAACATTTTTTTATGTTTTTAAAACAAAAATAAAAATGGCTACCGCCGCAGCCAAGTACTCGGCTTCTATTGGTCGTAAAGAAGTATCGAATCAAAAGCACCCAAGTTGACAGGTGTCACAAGACAGTAGCAAATGGGCAGGTGTAATTTGACCGCGTAAATAGTGTATCTGGAGTCCAATCCTAGATGTCATTTAAACAACGATTTTTTTTTCAGTCTCTATTGATAGCAGAACGAAAATTACAAGGATTCTAGTGATAGATTCTATTGTAAACCTTAACCAGCTATGCCATATTACGCAGATCGCGTTGACTATTATGGCGATCGTAACGTTTAAAGAACTTTTTTTTAATTGTGGTGTGTGAAAAGTTGTAACTTTTATTAAGTAATGAGGAAGAGGCCAGACAGAATTATTGACTTCCGGGCCCTTAGTTTCTCAAGACGATCATGCAAGTCGTGTATACATGTATATGCATATACACTATATACAGATATATATACATATACACACATATTCAATTACACATATATGCATATAAACATATATAAACCCATGCATATATGAAACAATACTTATTTATAAAGTCTTGAACATTAACATGAACATTAAATTTAGATATATGAATGTATGTAATGGTTTATATTTCAAATTTTCTACACATTAAGCCTTGAAGGACATTTTGCACCAGCTGTTTCCCAACTCAGTCGATAAAACTGTTAAACAGACCCGAATCTTTGATGCAGTTTTTTTTTTTTTTTTTTTGCTATAATAGATTCCACAGGCCTTTGTAAGGGGTGATGATAATGATTTGGAATGGTTGCTCAGACATAAGGCTGTTTTCAATCCTCAGCCATTGGCCAGATGTCGTAACTGCGACAGGCTAGTTAATATGAACCTGCGGTGTTAACGTCATTGCCTTCCGCAGTGCACGTCATCCAGTTACGAAGCCAGGGAAGAAACTCATCTCAAGTGAAAAATACCTGTCTGGAAATAGAACTCAGGACGCTTGGCTCCCCAGCCAGAAGCTCGGTTCATAGGGCCAAAAAAAAAATGTTGGACATTAGGCTAAGCACGTACATACGTACTGCAAATAAACACATATTATATTATTGTTGCGAGGCCGCCAGAAATGAGGTCGGGCCAGCCTGCTAGAGGGGCGCGACGCAGGTATCGCCCATTCTTCGCTCTCTCCTTTACAGCTACTAGGTCTCTCCGTTAAGCCGAGACAACGCAGGAAGCTACGCTATGTTCGCGATGTTCGCTATGCTCGCGATGTTCGCTATGTACGCAATGCGCCAGGTGGCCAGATAGGAATAGTCCAGTTCGCGATGTCGGAGAGACGCATGCCGTGGGATCAGAGTGTTGATTTCGACTATGATAATAGTCTGCTTGTTCTCAAAGTATGTGAACGTAGAAAAGAAATGGATTTATGATTTTAATATAAAACCGAAAGCTTTCATTTGATGAAACAATTGCTAGTGAGGACGATACCAAATTTGGGAATTATTGCAGGATAAATTTGAGTTTGATAGCATCCCCTTGGAATCAAATCCCAGCCATTGTCCTCCATATCCTGCATTCCATATTCTTCCATCGATTTATTCCATAAACATGGGTATTTTCGTAATCTTTCACATAACATTTCACTCGTCTATACTATTTAAAGCACAATACTGAGGGAAATTAAACTTAACAGAAAGGAAACGTACAAGTACAGCACAATTCCGCACGAAAACAGGTGTTTTTGTTTATCTACGGATGCTCGAAATCAGCGACATTTTAAAAAAATAGCCGAGAACCAAACAATTGGCGAAGTCGCCAACATAGCGAACATAGCGAACATAGCGAACATAGCGAACATAGCGAACATAACGAACATAGCGCCCTGTTTGGCCATAGCTTTAGCGGCGGCCCTAGACTGCGCGAGGCCCTGGGTCATTTTATGTTTTATTCAAGAATAATTTTTTTAGACCTCGGAAATTTTACTTTATTTTGTTTTATCATGCATTTTAATGTGTGCAGTTAAAACTGGAAAGCTATTCAGGGAACGGTTTACAAAATAACTTCAACTATTGGGGGTACTGGGACAACAAAGCATAAAAATCCGGGTAAAAGAAGCCCATCACTATTTTGTAGTAATACAGTTGTTTTCATGTATTTGTACAGATTTAGAAATATCTGTAATTTTGAATAATTTTTTTTTGTTCGAATTACAAAAAAAATCATTGTGATAAATAGCGATCTCTATAATCACGTGGGGCATCGCCCCTGCTTTCTAAACTCTTCGTCAGGGTGTCCACAGTTAGTACTTTCGTACTAGATCTAGTACTTTTTATAACTTTTTTAGTGGTCTTGTACATCATTAACGCTCAGCTCTAGTACTTTTTTTTATTTTTTTCTTTAATATAATAATATTACAGTAACTCTAATATGTTTTATTATTAAGCGTAATTATTTTCAAAAACTATGGAATGTATGTGTGTGTGGTGTGTGATATTTAAGTTCGAGCATTGCAATGTCATAATAACTTCCTAAATTGTTAAAACCATAACAAATTATAATTTAGTTACTTTTTTTTTCAAATCTAGTACTTTTTTCTTGCCTAATTTGGTACGAAATATTTTTTCCTTGTGGACACCCTGCTCTTCGTCTCGGCGAGAGAACTCTCGTGGTTGTCAACAACTCGAACCAGGCTTCACACGACGCGACGTCACGCCCTGACCTCCGCCGCACATGGAAGTACTGGAGGATGAGATACCGCTGTAAACGGCGGAGGGACTTAAACACAGCGCAGAATCGTGACAGCCTTCGGGTGTACCAGGAACTTCCCCGGCAATTTTTTTTCCTTCTTTTTTTTTTCCTTCTTGTGACTGGTTTTACGTCTTGTCGTTGATGGTCTCCGTGTGCGGGCTATTTTCCAAAACACGCTTCGCGGAGGAATGCTAACGCGCCGTTTGTTCCCAAAAATTACCGTCTCTTTTTTTTTTTTATCGCGTCCGAAAAGAAAATTCAGCACAGCCTCGTTCGACACTAAGAAACACATAACTTAGAAACGCGAAGATTGAATGTTCTAAGTTATGATTTTCTAAGTTATGAAGTTTCAGCGTTGTGTGTTTCAAATTTACGTGTTTCTAAGTTATGGGAGTTATAATTTGTGTGTTTATAAGTTGTGATAGTTCTATCTTATGGCTTTATACGTTATGATTAGGGACACCTGTATTTCGCGATTTCATTTCATATCAAGGTATTTCACAAAACACTGTAGCTTTTTCTAAGAGTCATGGCAAATTGTGAGGGTGCAGCAGTAAGTACGGTGACCACAATCTCATTGGCCCCGTCAAGAGCGGGACGACACCTCTCACCGACCTCAGCCAATAACCACAGGAGAAAAGCTACAGTATTTTGTGAAATACCTTGACACGAAATGTATTCGCCTAATACAGGTGTCCCTAGTTATGATGTTTCAAAGGTGTGTATCAGCATTGTTTCTAAGTAACTGCAGTTTTAAGTTATGTTTTTCTAAGTTGTGATCGTTCTTAGTTGTGTGTTTCTAAGTTTTGATAGTTCTAAGTAGTGATTTTATGAGTTATAATGTTTCTAAGTTGTGTATTTCGGAGTTGTGTGTTATGATCGTTCTAAGTTGTGATTTTCTAAGACATGTGGGGATCCCGCTCGACCAAGTCAGCGAATCTGCCAGCATTCACGCGTTTGAAGGGGGATTTACTATGTGCTGCTTTTTCAGTGACGGGCGCTGTGGGCCGGGGGGGGGGGGAATGTCCTCTCTCCCCTACTTCAAATTATGAAAAACATTTCGCGCTTTATCGGTGAAATAAATATTTTAGTTTTGGTGATGCAATGTAAGCAGTTACAATAACAGGAATCACAAACCACAAAGGCAAGTGATGCATGTTGAGCATGATAATGTGACTGTCAAAACCCCTTGTTGATGACGTAAGATTATTTGAATTTAAAAATTAGTATTTATTTTTATAATCCTCTCCGGAAATAGGTAAATTCTGTAACCACAACTGATTATTCTGCCGCTAGTCGCTGGCTTCTTTCATCGCTCACCCCGCGAATATTGCTGGAATTACGAGTATAATAGCGCGAATATTTCAAAACTATCACATTCGACACAAGTATGACGTTGGCCCGACAAAAATGTTGGACGCGATAGAAATACCTATTAGAAATAAATTTATATTTGGAATGCAGGTTTAGAATTTTGTTTTTTTAAAAAAATTGTTTAAACGGGTGCATTGGTAACTCTAAAATTAATATTCTATTTTTAATGTTCTGTTAACTAAATTTATCCCTGAAATTTCTGCAAATTGTTTCTACACAGTCATTTTTACAACATAATGTAAAATTTAAAATATATATAGTTTTAAAAAAACGCTAGCGTTGATGGCTGGAATGTGTCTGGTGCACATGTAACAGTAAGAAACGTTTAATGTATACAATAGTTTATTTTTAGATGTCGCGTGTAAACCGTATGTTTCACAATAACGCGATGTTTTGCTGTCACATCGACAGAATCGCATCGCCAGTTTTGTATCATCACTCAGGTGCTAGCTCAAGGGCGTAGCCAGGATTTTGTGAAGGAGAGGGTCCAGTTTAACCATCATATCTCTTTTTTTATGAGTAAATTTTCTTTAAAGTCGAATTTTAAAAGAAAATCGATTGCCACACAAAAATCCCGGGGAATTTTGACCTGATGGAACTCCAATGTTTACACATATAAATTTAAGCAATGATTTTACTTGAAGAAAAAAAAATAACATTTTATATTTTTTGTTTTTATTTAATTGTTTTAATTCTTTGTTTTTACGTCAATTATTTTAATAATTCATTAAAAACAAGTCTATATTTATGTAATTGAATACACGGTACACTCATGTCAAGTTTGTATGAAAGAAATGCTTATGTAAACACGTGTGCACACAGGAATTAAACTCAGACACAATCGCTGCCACTTTTGTGTGTGTGAGGCGTGTTGGGCTATATTGTGGGAGGATATACATTATTGCAGCCCACTAAGGATTTAAAAAAAATCCCTATGAAATAATATATCTGTAGTTAGGTTGCTACAACTTTAATATTCTGTCTTAGATTTTTTGTTGTTTTTAATGCTAGAAGGGAAGGATCCCCACCCCATAAACCTCTCTCTCTCTCTCTCTCTCCCCCCCCCCCCCCCACCGACTAGCTACGCTCTGGCGGCCATGTCTCTTCAGCTGGCTTCTATATTTCAACAGACGATAATGTCTCGGAAGATGGCGGATGAAAAAAGGTACTTGTAACGTGTGTTTTTGTGACTGTTACTGCGTCCGAATGAACTAACGAAGCGAATATGCCAAGTGCAAAGGGGGACAAGCGGAATGGTTCTGCGGCTGCGCAGACGATACAAAATGGCGATCGGGGAAAACCTCGTTCGCACTGTCTGCGCCAGTGTCACGTGTCTTCCCTTTGATGTGACGGTGGAAGATTGACTCCTGACGGAGACGGGTCCGATACGATTATTGTATATTTTTTGATACGCGCGCTCGATAAATAAGTCTTTTTTTTTCACATGCCGATAATGATAAAGATAAGGTTATCTGATAGAAGTGTGGACGCGCCTTAAAGGTTTTTTTTTTTTTTATGTGTAACATCTTAGCCCTCGGCATAATATCGTGAATGGAACGGTGCTGCCATCCGTGGCGAATGGTGCGAACCAAAGTTCATAACGCCAAAAATCTGTTTCCAAAAATCTGGTCCAAAACCGGGATTAGTATTTTTTCCGGTCTTTTTCCGTTTCATCGGAGCCGTTCCATTATATAGTTTAAAATTTTGGTCTGCTAATCAAATGATTGAATAGTTAACATAGCTACTCCGGCGACGAATTCTAGCGGCGGGTGCGAAAACTGCGTGTAATTCGCGTCCAGAAATGTAGTTGAAACACAATTTTCGTTTATATTTATCACGCTTTGCATTCTACGTCAAATTTGGTGTCCGAGTTTCATATTATAAGTGTATTTGTAATATGAGAACACATAAATTTGCTCGTTGCCTAGGTTGAATGTTAGGTACACATATCTGGCGAGTAGGTACTGAAAGAATCACTCACCTTTTTTTTTTGTTAAATTATTGAATAGGTACCAGTTTCAAATTCATTTCACGGCCCTTCAGGGATGTTCGCTTGGCCCAACAACCATTTAGAGCAGAGTAGGGTGGTATTTTCGTGGGAGTTGGAAGTTTTAATTTATATTAATCTGTTATGTTGGTAATTGCTGAAATACTACAATTGCTCAGGTTATTTCGGCTTTAAAAATAATGCATGGCAATTATCTGCGAAAAGTGACTAACAATAAATGTAAATAAATATAAAAAAAGTGTTTATATTTTTCTTAACTAATTATTACATAAAATATTTTTTTTATGTAGACACTCGAATAAGTCTGTATCACTCGTGTATCTTCGCAGTCGGTATATAAAAAAAACACACATTCTTCTGATAATTCATACTTATTTTACGAATTAAAAGTATTTAATTTTCGCTAAACATAACCTTGTCAATATTTAATTTTAGTTGCAATCATCTATACGTACAAAAACCTACGCTCCAGTAAAAGAGTATTTAAAAAAATCCGAAGGTTCATACGGCGTGTCAATGGAGCTTTGGTTTTAGCGACGTTTCCAAGGTCGCGGCAAGGTTACACTATCTGTGGTTTCAGATGCAGGTTTAATGATAAAACCCAACACACTGACGAATCATTTGTTTAAATATACGTCTGATACATCACATTCTACGCAAGGTAATTTTATTGTTTTAACCATACTTTTTTATACGTATGCATTGTGATTTTGTCTTGCACTTTAATTTATTAAGTAACTGAATTTTGCGTTGTGGAATGACTATAATATTACAACGTATTCAATGGTAAATAACTCATAATCAAATTATAGGTTTCGCTTATAAAAAAAGAGTCAAATTTGCCAGCCAGAAAGTGCGAAATCGTAGGTACTGTACCGAACTATGCGCTGGATTATCAAGCATTACAACGTATTTTTAATAGTTTTAATGACCGTTGTAGAAAGAAAATCTCTAGTCGAGTTGGAATACTTTTTGGCTACATAGGTACCGCCGGTCTTAAATATTCGAGTGTGTGCCAAATAAAATTTGCAATTATTAGTAAAATATCGGCTGGATTATTTTCAAAGATTTATATAGTTCACCGTTGAAAATTTTTAGCATGTATAACCTAGTATAATAAACAAATTATAAGACTAAAAACTTTGAAATAGTTAAGCTGTTAAGCAGTTATTAAATCCAAAATAAAAATTATGGCTTTCACTTACCCGATAGCATTCCCACGAGTAGTTTTCACGACGCTGTCGCCATCTACCAGGCAACCATCACAGCTCAAAGCGACTAGCGGCGTGCTCTTGAACCAAATGAATGAAGTACCAATAATTGATTGAAGATAGCGTCCCACGCTGTCTTCGTTCCAAAGATGTCGAAGGTACAGAACGAGCAGAGTATGTACCAGCGAATGTAAAGTATACGACTGTATAAATGCTGATTGAATTATGGCGGTGATTAGACCAATCAATGATTTCTTGTGTGAAAAAAATCTTCAATTACACTACGTCTAAAAGTAATAGGTAAATGAATTTTTTTATATGTACAAGTAAATGTAATTGTAAATGTAAATTATTATTGATTAAGGACCTATGGATTAATGGAAATCAAAACACCGCAAGACATAGCCGCCGGAAACAGGATGTTCCATTTATTGCCCGAATAGTACATGTATCATAGAATTAACAGGCACTAAGTATTTTTTTGACGTGACGTCTAATAAATCGATGAACGCCGGCTGCACGCACGACAAAAAGTGTCCCGTTACGCACATTGTCCCGTTAAGCTCATTGTACGCTTGCGCCGCATCTATCTCTCTTCCACTCGATTGAAGCAACCATCGATTTGACTTTTTCGAGGCACATTAAACTTGAAACACTCCCATTCGTTTCCTACTTTTCCTATCATCGTCCTATCCTTAACAGAATAACACAGATTGGAAGAAGTTAAATAGCAAACATGTATAAATGTTATAGTTAAAATAATCTATCCGCTAAAGTAATATACATATTTGAATTAATGAGTGCAAATAAAAGTAAATCTATCAATTAATTGTGGATTTTATTTTACTCCTTCTTTGTATCCATAAAAAATAGTGATAATTCAATAAAAATGATTCAATTTTATTCATAAAAGTATGCAATAATTTCATCACTGTGTTGTTATGACGTTGTCACGTTAAACTATCGTCCGTAAACCGACTTTACAGACAACCAATTTTATTTGTGATGAACCTGTAGTCGAAATATGTCGGTCGAATAGACGACTCGAGGTACCCGCCATCTGACGTCACGGTGTCACGTGACCCCACGAGGAGAAGGGATGAACTGTGGGAAACAAAGCAAGCGATCGCTGCCTAACGCTTGATATGTAACGTACCTCATTTTTAGAATTCTGTGTTTTACGCCTTTAGTAAAAAATTCACGCCTTAAAAAAAACGAATGTTTTAATTTGCAATGACGATCGCACAAATCTCTAAATCCTTTGTCGCTGCAAGATTACAGAAAATTTTATTGATACGGCAAATTCTTAAAGAAGAATAAATACAATTCCTAGTACTTTTACGTTCACATCGCCTAGGAAACAAGTCCCCCCCACGCAGAATAGTTAGTAATATTGCTATATATTATGGAACCATTTTTTTATAAAACAGATTTTAAGACCATTTTTAACTATTTATATCAGTTAAAGGAAACATATGTATACATAATTTATACACCAGATGAATTAATTTGCCAGATGTATAACATTTAATTCATAACAAAACAGTTTGAGAATTATATATTATAAAGTGATTTCGCGTAAGCTTTTTTTCATATTTAATATATAATGACTTTCTGATTTTATAATTCCTGTTTTAGCGTGATAGTTTTCTCCGGGTTCGTGGAGTTCGCAACTGTACCATGAAAATTAGTTAAATAAAAAATAGAGATCTCTCGTTCTGATCTTATCCAGTCTCTCAAGATGTAAGTTGGAATATCATTAATTAAATATTAAAGAGTTTTTGAGATAAACTACTATTTTGCGGAACACCTAATACCATGAAATTCCATTCGCAAATTTGACTTAAAAACGTCTATTCGTAAGATAATTAAAACATATATACCACGCATTGCTTGACGAGGCCTAAAATTAATATTTTTTTTTAATCATAAGATTATGTTGGAAAGTATTAAAGGCTTTGCTCATGTTGAAATAAATATAATATTTTATTTACATCTGGTTTTATACTGGTACACAACATATAAAAAAGCGTGTATTAAAGACGATATTCCTTATTGAAAACTATGTGGTTTTACAGAGCAAAGGATTCTGACTAAAATCCAACTGTCAATAATACTTCAAGAAAATATATACCTATAAATGGCTGAACACACAACATCGGTATACAACCACTCACTAACTGATACACACTTAATTAAAAAATGTTCAAAAGGAAATTTTTTTAAATGTTTGTTTGAGCTTTATTTATAACATGTTGGAATGATAATGCTACAATTACTAAAAACTAAAAAAAAAAAAAAATTTTTTTTGCATAACTCCGTTCCCCCGGAGAAACCCCCGGAATAGCCACCGCATGGGGAGCCCAAGAAAAGAAACGGGCACCCCATTTGGAAGCCACCTGGAAGGTTTTTTTCTGTTCCACCCACCGTTTCTTTGGTAGCCTGACTTGTTACAAGGGATTGTATTCCTACCAGAGAAAATGCCACCATTTTGTCTAAGTAATCCGCCTTGGAGGAGCCGGGGCGCGAACCCGGGTCCTACAAGTCACAAGGCAGGCGCTCTACCCCAGAACAAGAGTGGTAGAGCGGATACTTGAAGTCTTCTTAACGCTGAAATTATGTTATTCCACGAGTTTACTGTAGTTTCGTGTGTCATTACGTGCAGTAACATCTAACCTCGGTAACGAAAATATTTATGTATTCTTAAGTTCTTCGTTCAGCATGAATTATGTAATTTCATAACTGTGATATATAATTTGTATTACTAGTCTGGCAATTTTTTAGTTGATTTCCTGCAAACAAACTTACAGTCCCGCTGTACAATAATTATATGTAAACATATTTAAGAGCTTGCACTGTCGATGGTAAAGTTATTTTAAAATAAATGTTTAGTTAAAATATATGTGTGCTTACAATCATGAAGTTATTGTATAAACATTTTATTTATTTGGTTTTAAAGCCAGAGAAAAGTTAACTTTTGTTATATTACTTTTGGCTTTCTATTGGTTTACCGTGCTTAACTTGCGCAGCTAATACTGGAAAGCTATTCAAACAACTGTTTGCAAATAACTAAATATTGGAGGTACTGGGGCAACACGAAGTATAATTGGTAACACTATTTTGTATTGATACAGTTATTTTCATGTAAATGTACAAATATGTAAGTTTACATGAATATTCTGTTCCATTTACAAAGAAAATTTACGGTGCACAACGGCAAACTCAACAATGAAACTTAACAGATAAAAATTGAAAAAACAACGGCCATACAGAGATGCAGAGATGATTAGTGCAGATAAGCTGTTTCTGTAACAATAAGTGTCAAGAGCGTAATAAAAAATTTAAAAAAGGGAGGGGGAAGTAGGGTTGCCAGATTTATTTAGACAAATAATTATATATTTTAAAAAAATTACAATGGCAGGAATTTCAAGCATTTCCGGAGGAGGGACTGGCTTCTGCCCTCCTCTTCCACAAATACTATCTACACCCATGGTAAATGTGTAAACAAAATCACATGTCGTTACACGCACTAGTATACGATATGATCAAAACACGTGAATTATAATTTTGGTGACTGTAATTTTGAAACCAATAGTAGTTGTATTTATAATAGTAGATATCAATAATGTTTCAAGACACTTGATGATAGCCTACAAAGAGTGCTATAGTCTGAAACTATGTATTTGTACTGTCTTGCAATAATCGTATACACTCACGCCGGTATAATAAGGAATCACTACAAGGCAATCGGAAGATGAGAAAAGATACACCATCGAAGTTTATGGACCGAGTCGTCAGCCACTATATTCGTATTCCAGAGAACATAGGTTCAAATCCCGACTGGTAATTATCATATTATTTTGACGTGAAACATCTTAAAAATCACAGCAAAACATATGGGAACCAGAAAAAGTCTTTAACATTTTCCAAACTATATCAGCTTCGGCCTGAGACGAACTTAAGTCTTCCTTACCTAGACCTCCCAAATACACTTAGTTTTAATTTAGGTTCGGAAAAAAAATTCTGTTCAGTGTAGCTCGCGACTCAGATGTGATAGCTCGGTGATACGTGTTATTATGTTTAGATAACTGACAACACTGGGCAATACAGATTGTACGTTCACCAAAAAACATTAATTTTTATGTTATGACTTCGGTATCTCATGTATCTTATCACATGCCAATGTTCAACAGAATTTTCATCTAATATTAATTGAAATGAATAGTAAGCTACTATTTAGTGTCTGTTTTGAATTAAAATTTTTAGTACCAAGTCAATTTCTCGTTTTTATTGTTTTTATTTTAAACCATTACACTAAAAGCGACTCGCTGACACAGAAGTTTCACATGAAACCAACGGCCGTGAGTCACGATACAGCCCCACCGATTTTTTCTAGAAAATTGGTAGGATGGTTCCGTACTGTAGGTAATGGCTAATTCCTTTCACATTGTCGCTCTACTGTGGCGTTTATATTTTTTGCCGTCTGCATTGACCTCGCTATTATTATGTTTACGGACAAGCAAGCATTTCAGAATAATAAGGAAAATAATATCGGAATTAGGCTATTTACCTGGTAAACATACATAAAAATGGTTTCAAGGCTTTCATAAATTAATTTTCTGTAATGCACAGGCACTACCCCCCCCCCCCCCCCCCCCCCGCCCTCCTGACCACAGGAGGCCGGCTGAAGAGTACCCCGCGCGAGTGAGACACCTCCCGACAGAATAAATGTGTGAAAAAGCGTTTCTTCATAAGAAAATTTGGGAAGTTTTTTAACTGCGGCCTATGTGTTTTTATACACCATTTTAATCAATATTTTGTACTCTAGCTGCGTGAAAATTTATTTATTTTGTTATGAATTAAACACGAGCCATAAAACAGCTGTGTAAAACTTAAAACTTTAAAAACGATTATAAAATTTAGAGAAAGTTTCAGTCATTCTTTACCTATCAGCTCGAAAAAACTAGAATGTTTTATCTGTTATGGGAAGCTGTAAATTTTCCTTAATAAAAGTCCCTACAATCATTTGCTGAAGACAGTCTGTATAGGTCTCTTAAACGATACTTACTCCTTTTACCCCTCTTTAGGTGATGAATTTTGTAAGATGGTGAAAATGTGGTATGCTTATTATTGGTACCAAATATATTTTCTTATGCTTTATTAGATTCAGAGATATAATAAATATAATAAATCATATTAACACCTTTAGGCTTAGGGGTGGAATTCTGTAATTACATATCGCTTAGTTATGAAGTTTGCTAAATACCTTAATAATGAAAAATAAAATCATTAAAATCCATCTAGTAGTTTTCAATTGTTGCTGGAACAAATAGACAACAATTTCAGAAACTATATTTTTGAGTTATAAATAATGTAAATAGCCATTTCCAATACGGTAGTTTTATTGTTAGTTCAGATTGTCAAGAAATTTTAGTTTTAATTTCTCACATACAAATTCACACACTACCACGTTACAACAACAACAACAACAACAACAACAACGCGTTTCGAAAATTTCGAAGCTTACATAATGTAATACGCAAAATACAAATGATCTAACACGGAAACATGGGAATATGTATGAAATGGTTTTAATGGACTTTCTTTTCTCAAAAGGTCTGTGATTTTTTATTTTTATTTTTAATTTCTTCATCAGGGCGAGTATCTGTTGCCACACCCTCGAGGCTGTATATTCTCGTGATTGACGGTTTCGGCTAGCGGTTTCCGATGGGCCGACCGTAATAACCGGGCCCCTCCAAACCACAGCCTGGGTTCCGTCTGGTTTTCCAGAAGCCAGTTCGGCCAAATTATCGCCGGGCGGATCCTGGCCCTTCGGCACTGACCTTGCCCACCGCCTTTGAATGTATATTCAAAGCCACCGCTGAACCTCCAGCTGAAACAACAGACCAGCTGGTGTTTAGGCCCATTCTGCAGTGACATGGGAACGGGGACCGACCGATCTCACGGAACCAGAGTTTCTACAAATAGCACGGAGAGTCGGAGACGGACCCCGTACGAATTAGCTCGGCAATGCCGGGCTTATTCCTTTTACGTTGCTCCGTGCAACCTACAGAAGCCGTGTTTGTTTATGTTCTAAATATGTAACAGTACAAGAATATCTAGTGTCATGTTATTATTCCGTGGTTTATTTTATTAATTACACATGTAAATCCTGCCCGTGTTATGAACTCAAGCGCGGCTCCAGAAGGGGGGCGGTGGGGGCGATAGCCCCTCCCGAGACCAATTTTATTGATTAGTGTATATTTATGTTTACTTAAATATTTGATTTCGTATGTTAAACTTTTATCTCATCAAAAGTTGCATGGAGCTACTAAGGTTCTGTATTTGAAACCTGTAATTTGTAAATAATATTCTCAGGCCAATATCTGACCACTTTCATTTTTTGCAACTACCTACGACCTTTCTTCGTGCGATAGCCCCTCCCGAAAAGTCATCCTCAAGCCGCCATTGTAATGAACTCAAAGCAGAATATATACATATTTTAATTAAATTAATATTTCGTGACCTTTGAAATGAAATCTTATTGATTGCCGTTTGTTACGTTTCCGTGCATTGGGTAAGCAAGCAGACATGATTGTGACATGTTCCGGAAGATCTGTCTCCTTTTACGTGATCCTTCTCCTTTGTGTCCGTGCCGCTGTAGAATGGGCCTTGTCGTTATCACTGGGCAAAATGAGATCCGTAATCGACCTACTGGCTTGGCGACCGTGCCAAGGTCGCGGGCAAGGTGGCAACCCTGCGCGCGATGGAGAGGGGCGAGGTCACGTGACTGCTGCCCTTGTGTTGCGGAGGGGTGCGAGGGGTGTTGTTGTCGCTCCCTCCCGGCGCGGCGAACAACTTCGATGGCAGTACGTCCCGCCGCGCCCTACAAACATGTTTTTTTTTTGACCTGACAGCGTCTAATAAATCGATGAACGCCGGCTGCACAAGAAAAAGTGTCCCGTAACGAACATTGTCCCGTCACGCTCATTGTACGCTTGCGCCGCATCTGTCTCTCTTCCACTCGATTGGAACAACCATCGATTTGACTTTTTCGAGGCACATTAAACTTGCAACACTCCCATTCGTTTCCTACTTTTCCTATCATCGTCCTATCCTTTAACAGAACAACACAGATTGGAAGAAGTTAAATAGCAAACATGTATAAAAGTTTTAGTTAAAATAATCTCTTCGTTAAAGTAATAAACATATTTGAATTAATGAGTGCAAATAAAAGTAAATTTATCAGTTAAATTGTAGATTTAATTTCACTCCTTCTTTGTATCCATACAAAATAGTGATAATTCAATAAAAATGATTCCATTTTATTCATAAAACTATGCAATCATTTCATCAATGTATTGTTATGACGTTGTCACGTTAAACTATCGTCCGTAAACCGACTTTACAGACAACCAATTTTTTTTTACTCTGACATTGAATGACTTTGGCCGGGTTCACAATCAAGAAACGTAAGCGAGGGCACAGCAGGCCAAGAGCACACGACTGTGCACACGAGACCTGTGTGGAATCGGTTCACTATTGAAATCGTACCGTTAATTTTAGCCAATGAGATTTCGAAATGTATCCGAAATCTGTTGGTAGTGTTAGAAAATAACGATATTAATTACCAAATTATTATCCCGTGTCATCTGACCAGCAGTTTTTCAACATGACATAAACATTATACATTAATTTGGGTTACGTAAAACTTAGTTAAAAATTCTATTTACTATATTTTTGTTTGAATTTATCACTAGTGGCATTTACTAGGTGATTACAATAATTTATTGTCGAAAAATTTGACCACATATGACTGAAAAATATTAACAGTTCAAGTCACGACAAAATGGCACCCTACGTTTCTTCCATTGGCTGTTGCGCCATGCGTACGTTACACAAATAAAATATATTCATTTCCCTCCTAGAGCACGACCGTCCTGGGTGCTATTGTGAATCAGTAGGTAGGAAAACATGGCTGTCAAATCTTGTGCACACTACCTTCTGTTATTTATTTATTTATTTATTTATCGTCTTTATTGGTGGCGAAGTTAAGGCAATACGCCTTTTCTTACACTTGCCCACATAAAACACTTACATATATCTATATTAACTTTGCATATTAGAAAAGAAAATAATAAGGAATAGCAAAATAATACTTTATGTAAAACAAAATTGCATGTAAACTGAATGTACTAAGATAAAAGCTGTATTTAACTCAAGATTTGGCATACACGCTTGCTGAAATGTAAAGTTTGAGAGTCATCTGTTGCCAATATGATATAGTATAACATTACTACCAGTATTCCACACATTTACACACGTATATTCTTACTGTAGGTAAGCCGCGAAATAATCATGCCGGATGAGTCCTTTCATTGTGAGTTCATTTTTACAATTACTTTCTTGAATATGGCAGTTACTGTGTAGTAAATACAAAAACCAAAAAATTACATTTTTTTCTCCATAACACGATATTTCTGCTGGTTATTGTTTACGTGGGCATTATGTAAAGTAATTTATAAAAATTCTTAAGCTATAAACGAAGATCTTCCTTCAGTTTGCATTTTTTTGTCATTTATTATTTTAGAATTTCTGTATGTAAGTAAATTCATTAAAAGTTTATAAAGTAGTCAGTTAAAGTCAGGAAAAGCTGGACGCCTTAATTTCGCCATAAATAATGAGGATTATATTTCATTGTTTGTAACTTGGTTTGTCCTTGCGGCATTAACCACTAAATTGCTTCCTATCGTTAACTTTCCAATTCTTGAGTTGCTGTGAACGTTTGGTGGGAAAACTGTATCTGCAACTTAATGGTCTTTGTCTTCGAGGGAACCAATTAACGGCGTGTACGTGGCCCAGAGATACTGGCAGCAGCCAATTACAGAGCTGCGGTTTGGCATCGACGAATGCTACTCTCTGCAGCTCCAGTGTTAGTTTCTTATTGTACGAGGGTCCGGCGATAAATATTCTTAGTTTGTAACATGTCCGTAACAAACGAGTGTGGGTTGCTCTGGCGTGTATGTTAATGTGCTGGCTGAAGGATGTCAATAAATCACAGTTACTCAGTTTTTTTGTTTTAAATAATCTTGAAATGGGAGGAAGACGATACCTTTATGGAGGTGGTAGCAGTGACTTCCTTTAGTTGGGTGGTTGTCGCACATACCGCTTGAAAAACTTGATATAGGGAACTCTAGATATATAGTTTTTAAAATTATTTATTTACTTATTTATTGAAGCCAAAGTTAAGGCGATACACTTTTTCTTGCACTTAACCTGATTTTCTACTATTACGTCATACATAGTCATTTTAAAAATATATACACTTATAAGCATTACATATTAAGATAGAAAACGAATTAAGCTTTAACTAAATGTTCAAAGATATGAGGTAACCATTACAAAATTAAACCATAATGTTAATTTATAGGTAACTAAAAATTGTGTCGGTAATAAATACTAGCTGACAGATAATGAGGTGATCCATCCAGGCTGCAGTGCTATAGAAGCAAGGATGTGTGCATATTACGT
Organism: Bacillus rossius redtenbacheri; assembly: GCF_032445375.1. NCBI lineage: Eukaryota > Metazoa > Arthropoda > Insecta > Phasmatodea > Bacillidae > Bacillus > Bacillus rossius. The sequence goes on along the minus strand of NC_086337.1, from coordinate 36,999,207 downwards.
CTTTGAGTGAGTCCTAACCATTTTAGCTGTTGGTAGTATTGGGTCAGATGGTCTCGGAATTTAATGTTAAAAATAAATTTTACGCAGCAGTTTTGGAACTTCTGGAGTTGCTTTCCTGATTTATCTGTCAGATCAGGAAACATGACATCGCAATAATCCAAGTGGGGATAATTGAGGCCTGGAAAAGAACATTTGAGATAAAATTCTGACCTTTGTAAACAATGAAGGTGAGAAATGTACTTTCTGGCTAATTTGCATTAGTTACTCCAGTCAGGTTGAAGTTATGTTTATCAGAACTCCCAGATTTCTCACAACTTTAAAGAACTGAATACCAACTCCTTCAACCGATCAGTTACTACGGATTGTTAAGAATTGCTTCAGATATCACATGAGCGGAACCAATTAATATTGCCTGGGTTTTATTTTAAATTCAACATAAGTTAATTACTTTTGTCCATTTAGAAAGGGAAGCGAGATGCCACGTGGATACTTCGGTATTGAGAACGACACGTTGGTAACGAACTCTTAGATACTTAGGTTTTCAACCAAATCTAATTTTTTCCTAATCTAAGGTTGTGCCGAATTCTTCACTAAAGTCAAGCAGCGTTAAAAATCTTTAGTTCGCGCCTATCAATAGCATGACGTATGCTATCAGTGCCATTAATTAGGGCTGTAGTGTTACCGAGGTCAGGTAATATATCCTGATTGGAAAATATCTAAAACAAATTCCCTGCGATAGGTATGAATAGTTTCGCTTATGCACCACGTGTTCAAGAGATTTGGAAACAGCAGGCAGGATGCTTATTGGGCGAAAATATGGAAACTTAATATTTGGTGTAGGTTTCATGCAAGGGCGCCCATATGATAATTTGTAGGGGGGGGCCAGACTTATGGGTATGAAGTATTTTTAATATTTTGGAAGACTTAACTGCAGCTTGTTACTAGCCATAAAATAGTTCCAGTTCTGACCCTGTTAAAAATTTTTTGTCCTGTTACTAAAATACTAGACCACAGTACTCATTCGCCATAAAAAAAATCTTTATTGGCTACTTTATTAATTAAATATTAACTATTTTATTGAAACAAATGAATTTTTAGCAACACAAATGCAGGAATACAGTCCTTATACTTTTGCAGCGTCTCGGGTACACGGATATCAAGCATACAGTCCTTCAACTAATTGCTCTCTTTACCCCTAAATAAATATCGCGTACAAATTAAATTAAAATAATTATAAAGTTTAAAACGTGTTGGTCAAAAGATTCAACTTTGGGAGAGAAACGATTTAAATATGTTATCACAGTCAGAAAACAGTTGTTTTTAAATGTAACACCTGGACTACGCTTATAATTATAGTCAAAAATTGTTTCACAATTAAATGAATATTACTATGTTTCGATATGAATCATAATTGCTTATCATTTAGAATTAGCACAGATGGATTCAGTAGTCGAGGACTATAAGTTTATTTAGTGATAGTAAAGCGCAGAAAAAATTAGTTTATTATTAAACTGGACAATTTAACCAAACATTATTTAGATGTTAAGGAATTAAGTGACACCAAAACCAATGAAAATAATCGAAAATTTCTAAATGCTGACACAACTCATATATCAGCTTTCCACAGAAGAGTTTAGTTCGGCGCAATTAATCCACACAAAGCAACTGGACACTATGTCGACGCGTATTTTAAGAATATAAGAAGATCCACATCGCACTATAATTTTTTTTTTTTTCGTGTCGTGTGGTGCGGGCCCCCATTTGTGGTGCGGGCCCATAGGCTACAGCCTAGATAGCCTGCGCGTAAATACGGCTCTAATAAACCCTCAAATAACATGTTCAGTACTTAACTTCAGAATTAAGAGTACATTAGAACCTCGATTTTACGGAGCCCGGACTCAACGAAGCCGCGATTTTACGAATATATTTTTCAGGAACCATCTAAAATTCGGAAAATTTGACACCAAAATATATTAATTAAATAACACTATAAAAACATATAAAAATATTTATTTTTAATGCACAGCGTATTCATATTTTAAAGCTAATACAACAGCCATTTACCGTTAGTGAATATTGTATAAGTTACTGCGGCTTCAAACTCAAAATCGAGAAGAAAAAAATGGACTAGGTACACTTTATTTGTCGCAAAGTTTGAAATTTCTTCGATTATAAAATTATGTCAAGGTCGTAAAAATATTTATTTTACCGCAAATGAACTATACTCGACATTCCTTACCCATTCCAACATTTCCAGCTTCAGAGCATAGCAACTGAGCTTGAAACCTTGTGAAGCGTGAGAGTAAGAAACGATATTGAGTAGCTACTTCCTCTCCTTTACGCTAATATCCAGCAACCCATGCCATTAGGCATTATCTTGACATGTGTCGCATTCATTACCTTCTCTGCATCGGTTTCCCAGTAAAAAACGCTCAAAAATGGTACAAGTGACGCAGCAAGTAGACGTGACGAGCGGATTTTCAACTAAGCTTTTTTTAACTTACTATACAAACAAATAATTCCCTATGGCTATCACAAATTCAAGGGCTTCTCGCACTAAAATATACTGTGTTTTTAATGAATGTCTGTCGTTACAGAGCAGCGATTTTCCTTCACCAAATAAGCCTATGATTAGAGACCGTAAAAATTCGCGGATTCCTTTCGAGACAGGCTGGAATCCAAACTCGTTTAGCTTAATGCTGCGTCAGTGATTGGACCGCAATTTACCTGAACGACTTTGAGCCAATGTCAAACACTCAATAGAAGAATTATCGAATCATAAGAATCGCAGTAAACAGTTCTCCCGAGTCGGTAGCCAATGACTAGGTGATAGTTGCCCGAGTAAATAGGAGCATTGTGGAGTCTATCATAGTGGTCATTGAAACCGCGAATTTTTCCAGTCTCTACCTATGATCACTTTTATGAAACAGTACAGGTGTACACTGAACTGTGTGCTTGTTCTCCTCGATTATGTTACTAAAAGTGCGTTCATTAATATTTTTCAAGCCGATCTGTTAAAGATTAACTGATAAATATGATAAGGTGAAGTCCATAAAAATGCAAGGCCGGGAATTCTTCCAGCTCATCAACCCGACCCTGGATAGTCTCGTCTGTGTTCAGTCGTCTCTGGCAAGGAGTGGACAAGTTTGCAAACTCAAATATAAATTTATTTTAGTAGCACGCGTCTTACGAAAAGGAAAGATATCCAAGAAAGGCATGTCGGACAACCTACTGTCACCACACGAAAGTTAACATTATGCAATGCGTGGTGCAACTGTGTTTAGTCGCTTGATGTCACTTTTATATCACTCGTGAAATGAGGCAAGTCGTGGAATATTAAAAAAAAAAATAAGGGGAACGCAGGGGATGGCAGAGGGCAGTCATTGTTTTTACTATTTAATATTATATATTCCGTTCAATAAATTATAACCTGTATCTTCACGGGGTGGGGTGATTAAAATTTTATGAAGATAACGATTTTACGAATGCAATCCAAGCGACCGTGAGCGTACGTAAAATCGAGATTCCAGTGTAAATTGCTTCCGAGTCTACTGAAGGTAGCGGAATCCTTATCCTTTTAAACTCTTTATAAGGGAAAAAGTGGTTTTCCTCTAAATTCAAAATTCCAAAATAAATTTTATGTTGTAGACTTTTCTGAACAATAATTCTTATTTGTGTAACTTTAAAAATTGCGAATATTCTGAGCGGATGTGACGAATGAGGAAAACTAAGAAACACTACATAATAACAATGGTTTTTATCTTTACACTTTTCACTTATTTATTTACACTTTAGTTATTTATCCTGACTGAATACACTAAACTAAATCTAGACCAGATGCATAAAACTGTAGGTAGACCTAAAGACTATTGAAAAATCTCTGTTTTGAGACGTTATTTGTGAACATACACATTATTATGACGAAAAAGTAGCAAAACATTTCGCCGTCTACAAGTACATGTCAACTTACGCGTCATCTAACTCTGACTGGTCTAAATCTGTTGTGTTGTGTTATCGCGTGAGCTTGGGCAGGATTACGAAGGGGAAATACTCGCCACGGGCGTTGCGCTTGAACAGCGTTTTCTCCCTGTACACAACACCTTATATCGCAGCATGAGAAACTAATGCTTGAACTAACATAAAAAATGAAGTAAACATGTAAAAAACGATATACAATAATATCTTCGTGTTGAACCACTTCTACACAATACCGAATTTAAATAATTTTCTTTAAACCCCTGACTACACTATATATTTTTTTCCTTCCCTGAAAGCTAGGGGGGGGGCCACGGCCCCCCCCTGCCCCCGGGTATGGGCGCCCTTGGTTTCATGTATAAATATACTGTCGGGTATTGTCCTGTTGTAAGGGATGAGTTAAAAATATGCTCTGATGCAGGAACTACAAATGGTAATAATAATTTCCAAAATTTAATTGATATTATGTCATTACCAATCGCACCACTTTTGATGCAACGTCAGGCCTTCGCCATTGCTGGCTACACTGTATGCCATAGAGAAAGCTCAATAACGGACAAAGAGATAAATACGCGAACTCACAGAAAACTAGCCAAAATCAGCCGATGTCGACAGTTAAATGGGAAGCCTACGATTCACTCGTCCTTCTGGACATACCTGAATACTCACGTTGGCAAGCCTTCGTTTCACAGACGAGAGAGCCAAACCCGAAGTTCCCCGAAGTTCATGCTCGCTTTTTTTTCCGTACCACAACAGGTGTATTTATTTGGGGGGAACCGTTTACATTATTTCACAGTATCTTTAATGTAGCTATCCTAACCAAATCAACCGTCCACAATGTTTTAAAGTATTTATAATGTAGCTAACCTAACCTAATTGACCATTAGTTATCATGAGTTGTATATTTATTTACAATGAACCAAAAAAAAAAAAAACAACCTAAGATGCACGATCGGGCGTTTGGCTCTCTCGTCTGTTGAAAGAAGGCTTGCCAACGTGAGTATTCGAGTATGTCCAGAAGGACGAGTGAATCGTAGGCTTCCCCAGTTAAATGCATTGACCGCGCGGAGGATTACGTGGAAGGAATTAGCAAAAAAAAAAAATCATCACAGCACAGACGAACACAGTGACAGTGAGTGAAGGGATAGTTCAAACAAGAACGGTAAATAAACACAACAAAAAAAATTAACCTTGGACAATACAGCGACAAACAGCCAATTTTTTTTTTTTTTTTTTTTTTTTTTTTTTTTTTTTTTTTTTTTTTTAAGACAACAGCCCCTCTACGCTGAAGTCAGTCTCGCACAACCGAAGTGATTGCGAGCCCTCCTACAAAATGGGAGTGATTTTAAGGGAGGTTCTTAATACGTGCCAGGCGGAAGGCCTATACGCTTTTCGTTATACCGTAAAAGTTGGTCAGTGACCTCCCCCACTCGCGTTTTCCTTAAGTAACAGCGACAAACAGATGAACCCAACGATAATACTAAACGGATCATCTGGCCAACACAGAGACGCATAGGCGAACTAAACAGTTATTCTGGGTACCAGAACGACGACAGCTCAGGTGAACACAATAAGCTTCCTAAGACAAAACAGTTTCGACGTTATTGAGATTTCTCTTTAACATACAGTGTAACCAGCAATGATGTATGCCCAAAAAAAAAATTAATTTTGTCCATCAGCATGTTACCTATATTATAGAAAACTCTGTATTAGTAATGTAAACTTGTTCATTTTAAATAGCTAATGCAATTGTTGTTACCTAATGTATCTAAGTCTAAAATAAGGCGTATCGCTAACATCGTCACCTGCAAATACGTTAAATATTTAAATTACCAACACTGGCTAGGTTTTCCCTCCCCTCCCCCATTTACCATTTTTACCCTTAAGCTGGACTCACGTATTCCGCCGCGTTCTTCCGCCAACAAGCCGAGCCATTCACAGTCCATCATTTTATTTTTTCCACTTGGATGTTGCCAACAACTATTAAAACTTACATTTTAGAGGGAATTTATCTTGCAAAACGTTTACCAGTTTACGATCATGTACACTGGGCTCTTATAAATGATAAAAAAAAACTCCAAAATATTTCTTTAAATATATTTTTTGACGTGACAACGTCTAATAAATCTATGAACGCTGGCTGCACGCACGAAAAAGTGTCCCACTACGGATGTCCCACTACGGATGTGTCCTGTTTGCTCATTGTACGCATGCGTGGCATTTCTCTTCCACTCGATTAGAAAAACCATCGATTTGACTTTTCAATCATATTTTCGTCGTTTGAATTATTAATATTATGTAATTTAAGGATCGTCCACCGATTTTCAGCACAATCGGTACGGTTATTTAAAAGTAATGTTGAAAATTCAAATACGTTTTGAACAAACAATGGTGTTTTACAGTTACACATAATAATTCAAATTACACCCGGGATCTTTTGCACAATGTTTTAAAAAATATTGTAACACATTATAAATAAGTTTGGTGTATTCAGGATGCGTATTTGTTATAAAATCGTGTTATAAAAATGAAATAATATTATTCCCCTACCGTGAACAAAATTTTTATAAATATGTATATAAGATCCGCAACTCTTGATCTTCAATTATAGTCTGGTGGTCAGGCGGTCAGCTTCGCTGATTTCAAAATCGAAGGGTGTCGGTTCGAATCCCGGCAGCTGTGAAACATTTTTTTTGTACTTGTAAAAATAAATACGGCACACGCAACATTTCAAAAGTAATAAATATATTTGAATTAATGAATGCAAATAAAAGTAAATTTATTAATTAAATTGTTGATTTCATTTCACTCCTCTGTATCCATACAAAATAGTGATAATTCAATAAAGATGGTTCAATTTTATTCATAAAAGTATGCAGAGGTAGATTTTATCATACAAAAGATAGAAAAATTTAAAAAAAATTCTTCCTCAAAGAATATAATATTTTTAATGCCTAACTGGTTTGGTTGCAAAAACCTATTACGGCTCAGTCTCAGGCCGAATATGATATTTCCTTTTCTTCTGGATCAATCATTTCATCAATGTTTTTTTATGGCGTTGTCACGTTAAACTATCGTCCGTAAACCGACTTTACAGACATCCAATTTTTTTTTTTTTTTCATTTACCGTGCATTACTAATTACTTTTTTGTCTCGGACAGTTTTTATTTCAAATATCAAACTTAAAATGGGTTAATGAGCAGGTTAAAAACATAATTCGGAAGCAGCTTAGCATATAAACAAACTAAAAAAAAAAAACTTTTAAAATGAAGACAAATATGTCTTGAGACCTTTTTTAGAGGTTATAATTTCATCCGTCCGTCGAAAAGTTAAAAGCTTCGGAAGGTTTCGAAGAACGGACGGACGGATGGAATACTTTTTCGGGCCATCTTGATTGGCCGCGTGTCTTCACGTGTTTGGCGGAAGGGTGAGACGGATAGTAGTTGTTGAGTTCAGCTCCCGGCTAGAGGCAGCCGTAGAAGTTGCCTGCCTGCGGGCTGCTCCAGAGGCTGGATACTTTGTGGCCGGGATGAAGGGAGGCCATTCTTCCGCGCACCCTCATCTCGTGTGCTCCGTGCTCCTTGTTGATGTGGGAGGGGGGGGAGGCGAGAGACGTTCTTAAAAAAAAGAGAGCGAGAGTTGGACCCCGACCGTCGCGTCTCAGGCACAGGTCAGCTCAGTGTTAGGCGATGGCTGGTTGATTGCGGAAAAGGGGGAGGGGTGGAGTTAGTCCGCCACCACCACCCCCCCCCCTTTCCACTTTTTCTCTCTTCGTGTCTGTCACACCTTCGGCAACAGACCTTTACGTTCCCCCAAGGCCTAAACTGTTCCCGTAAACTCACACTTTATTACCTGTTGCGGTTCCTCTCTCTCTCTCTCTCTCTCTCTCTCTCTTCCCCCCCCCCAACCTAGGGGGTTTCCACGCGCAGGTGCAACTCATGGGAAAAATAAAATTTTGTTTCCTTTCTCTAGCTGTCTGCAAATTTTTTCCCCCTCTTCTTTTCTGTTTTTTCTTTCTTGGATTTTTGTGTATCGCTTCTCGGAGAAGCCTCGCTTGGAAACCAGGCAAAAAAACAGAAATTCCAGATAGCGTCGGCTGCGAATTGCCATGACATTTTGGAAGGGGACACGTGAAATCATGAAACATACATCCTGTCTAAGTGAAGGGGGTCGAAAGGAGGGGCAACGAAAAAGGAGGGGGGGGGGGGCAAAACTCCCATGGCCGGGTTGAGTTTCTTTCTGAATTTGTTTTTCATTTTTTACCTTGATAGGACAAAATTACAAGCCTTTTTGCGAGTTATACAATAATCAACAACTGTATCACTACAAAACTGTTTTCGCAGTAATGGGTTGGGATTCTTAGCCGGGAATTTATGCTTTGTGTAGTCCTAGCACCTCCAATAGTTAAATATATTTGTAAAACCGTTCCCTGAATAGCTTTCCAGCATTTTCTGCGCACATCAGTAAGCATAGCAAAACAACATAAAGTCCAATTATCTATTTTCCACGATTTAAAAAAATATATATATAATGCTTGAATGAAACGGAAGGCAACGGTGAACCATCGCAGTACCATCTCGCTCGGTTACGTTCTAGTCCACGAACTGGACACCGCTCTCCAAACTCTTCGGTCATCCCCTGTGGCGATGGCTGGGGGACTCATTAAAAAACCAGCCTCCGGTTCGATAAAAACATTATTATTATTATTGCTATGCCAGGAGAGTCTGGTCTGCCGACCGAGAAGGCGTTGTCATGTTGATTTCCAGCAACCCCGGGAAGTTTCATTTTCTTTTCCCTCCTCTTCAAGTGTATCTCGACGAGCCTGACACCAAAAGTTCCAAGGGACGACTGGGCAACAAACCCACGTCAGGTGAGATGGAAGAAGTATAGTCTCTGCATCGCGTAACTTATCTGAAACTTGACCTTTCTCGGAGAGTAGCGCCGATGATCCGCGGAACCCCATTCAGTCACTGTTGTTTTGTCAGCAGTGTCCGTGAACAACTTCACGTGGTTTGCTCGTGTTCGTGATGAAACACCACGCGTTGCTAGCTACTGCGTTGGTGGTACTACTTTTCATAACTGCCAAACTTTCAGACAAGTTACAGGCCACAGACTATAAAAAAAAGAATGATAGGTAGCAGGCAGGTAGAACCGCTTTGCCATCCACCTGCGAAGGGACGTGGATACATCATCCATCTCGCTCCAGCACTGTTGCTTGTCGGTTGGGGGTTTGAGGAAGGGGAACGACTCCCCATTTTTTTTCAAATCTTTCCCCAACAACCAGTCCAGGCGGCAGGTACGCAGTGGCCCTTCTTTTCCACCCCGACTGTTTCGACTCCTGTGACCTCCTGCAGTGACCACAATTCCCTGCCACAGAAGAATCGTCCTGTAACACGTCCCTTCAGGACTCGCTGGGCCGAACATCAAGAGGGGCGGCGTTTCTTCTGGAAAGCCCCCGCGGCATGAGAAATTGTTTGCGGTGGAACCGCTGCGGGGTCTGGAATTAAAAGTCTCGCTGTTACTGCTGCCGACTTTAAACCGATCACGTCGGGCCTGGGGAGGGGATGGGTTATGTTTTCCGGTGACGTGTTTACGTCCGTCTACAGTTTTCGCCCCTAGGATGAATATGTACCGAATTAAAAACTGGATGATCGATCCCGACGTCGACCATTTTGACGTGACAACGTCTAATAAATCGATGAACGCCGGCTGCACGCATGAAAAAGTGTCCCGTCACGCACATTGTTCCGTTACGCTGTGTCCCGTTACGCTCATTGTACGCTTGCGCCGCATCTATCTCTCTTCCACTCGATTGGCCTATGCGTCCGAGGAGAAGAAAGACAGCGGCAGCACACAACTTACATCTACACGTGAACTGTTTCGAAGTGAAAAGTTAATGTGGTTTTCATTGCTTATTACAACAACAATTTCGGCAATAAAGGTTAATTATTTTTGCATTTTAAAAATATGATTACTAGTATAATTTCAAGTATTTATTCTTTTATTATTAAAATAAAAATTATTCAATTTTATTCATAAAAGTATGCAATCATTTCTTTAATGTTTTTTATGACGTTGTCACGTTAAACTATCGTCCGTAAACCGACTTTACAGACAACCAATTTTTTTTTTTAAACCCGACAACCCAGCAGCTACCCAGGCCGATATTCCAAGATGCTCGGGCAAGGTAGCGAATATGCACTCAAGGGACATGCATTATAAAATTCATCTTCATTTATCCGTCATATAATGTTATGGTTACCGCTCAAATGTCATAGTTTCTTCATGCACGACGAGAAGACTGCGTGCCATTATGCAGCTTTGCGCTTAGAGGTGACACCGCAATAGAAACACCAACGAGCGTCAACCTTATCATTCCACCTCACTAATACATACACCCCATAATAGATAACTGCTGTTTGGACACATCAGCAACAGATTTGGAGAAAAGTGAGCTAATTTACTGGACACTGAATTGATAACACTGCTTAAATAGAACTATTCAGTTGTGTCCTTTGAATAGTTTGGTAAACAACAGCGACTATATATACAGTAGTTAAACATCTGTGTGGAAAGTAGTGGGGGGTAAACAGAATTTTTGCCTGATATGAGTAATGTTAAAACCACTAAATAAATATATGTATACTATAATGAAATCATAACTCGGCCGAAGATGTCTGTGCGAACAATGGCTATGAAGCCAATAACGTTACAACGAAAAACGTGTAGAAGTATGATTTTTTATTGAAAAAAAGTATGAACACTTTTTTTGTTAGTCCTGTATGTATGATCATCATCATCATCATATTATATTTACTTCCTGTGGAATTCGAGTTCTAGCAAGGAAATGTGTGAGTTCACGTGTTTATTACCATTGTTTCGAAGCTAATGCTGTTCGCAGACATTAATGCGCAAAAAAAAAAACTTTCAAATTAACATTGATTGACCTACACAGCGAATTTAAGTTATCCCTTACCAAAGATTCAAGAATTGCTTGTCGTGTTTTTTATTTGTAATGAAAAAGAGCTAACTCATTTTACAACTGTCAAACTTCAATTAAACCAGGCCAATACCGTCGTTGATTTTTTTAAAGGTATCAAAGTAGTGTTTTAAACGATGGAGTATGATTGAGGCCGTTTAGAAGTTTTGTAAGACGGAAAACAAACTGTCGAACTGTGGCAGGGCTTAAATTTTTAGCCAAGTGTGGCAAAGAAATGAGAAAAAAAAGAGGGGATGGGGAGGGAGACGTTCGTAAGCTTGAAAACTCCACCACTTCTAATTGGTGCTGCAGCATCTCCGCTCGTAAAACTGGCTGCTCCCAGGTCGTTTCATTACACTGGGGTGGAGTGTAAAAAAAATTAGCAGCCCACCTCGGCTACACTGCACCGTTTTACGAACGACTCGAATTTACAAATAGCCATTAAAATAGCTGTGACACCCTCCAGTAGCAGACTCAAAAAGGGGGGGGGGGGGTAAGTGGGTATATATTCCTCCTCACCGATGTTATAAATTTTTTTTCAAAATATCAGTGAAGACAGTGTGTTTCTGTGTGAGAAGCCAAGTCGCCTACATCTACTGCTGTAGGCCCATATGTCAGTGTATGTCAATAATAACGTAAGTTTTTTTAAAATTAAATTTCTAATTTTTTTTTCAAAATCCCCCCTCTCTCTAACCCCCCCCCCCCCCAACAGAATCTGAAATCTTTTAATGCCACTGACATCTTCTATGCTTCATCCATCCAAAGCCAACAGCTGAGCTTATTGAGAACATAGATACTGAGAACAGTGATTGTGTCAAAGCCAGCCAAACTGTTACATTTCGAGAGAAAATATTTCCACCGTAGATATCTTGCAATGCATAAAGTAGCAGTAACTAATTGCGAAACGATGAAAACAGTTATATTTTCTTATGCTTCTTTCAGAATTCTCACATGCCATTCATTAACTTTTTTTTTAAAATGAGTACATATCTTGGGACAGACACAAGACATTCATGAACCTGAAACAATTTTTAACATATTTAGAACATAAACAAACATGGTTACCACCGCAGCCAAGTACTCGGCTTCTATTGGTCGCACGGAGCAACGTAAACGGAAGAGCTCAGCATTGCCGAGCTGATCCGTACGGGTCTGTGGAATTTTCCTTGAAATCTTACTATGTGATAATTCTAATTAATTTAATTAGATTTTTAATAAATAATTATACAATAAATGTAATTTAGAGACGTTAAGAAACGGGAGAGAGATCTATTCCGTTCTTACGGCATAAACAGACTGAGGTTTCTCATGACATACAGTTTAATGAGTAATAGTATATGTCCGAAACTACATCCTGAATTAATTTACCTATTATTTAAAATGTTGTTTGTCGGTTGAAATTTTATTCAATGAAATAAACTGTTTTTGAAATTCACTTAGATACTGGCTTTCTTTAAACAGATTTGAATTTTTTTGATTTGTTTACACTTCTATTAACAAGGCACAGGTATAAGAGGAACCTGTTTCTGTAACAATAAGTGTCAAGAACGTAGTAAAAAAAGAGTGGGGGGGAGTGTGGCCAGATTTGTTTAGGCAAAAAAATTTATTTTACATTGGCAGGAGTTTCAAAAGCACTTAAGGGATCGTCAAAGAGCCTAAAAATGTATTTTCAAGCATTATCTTTGCAAAAGAGTTTCCGGAAGAGTGGCTGTCTTCTGTCCTCTCCTTCCACAAATAATTTTACACCCATGGTAAATGATTAAACAAAATCACATGTAGTTACACGCACTACAAGATGATATACTCAAAAGACGTGAATTAAATTTTTCGTGACTCTAATATTTGATAGTTGTACTTAAAATATTAAATGTGAATAATTTTTCAAGACATGTGAAGATATTCTAAATGGAGTACTATAGTCTGAAACTATGTATTTGTAATGTTATGCAATGATCGTACACTCACGCCTGTAGCATGAGGCATCATTACAAGGCAATCTTAATATGAGAAAAGATACATTATCGAAGTTTATGGACCGAGTCGTAAGACACTAGATTAGTATCCCAGAGAACACTGGTTCAAATCCCGGCTGGCCATTTTCATATCGTTTCACGTGAAGCTCCTTAAAAATCTCAGCGAAACATAAGGGCAACAGAAGAGACGAAAAGGTCTGTATCATCTTTCTTTAACATTTTACTAACTATATAAGCTTCGGCCTGAGACGCAGTTAAGAGTCTTCCCTACCTAGACCTCTAAATATGTACACTTAGTTTTAATTTAGGTTAGGAAAATATTCTGTTCAGTGTAGCTTACGACTCAGACGTGATAGCGCGGTGATTCGTGTGTTTGTGTATAGAGAACCAACAACACTGGGCAATACAGATTGTATGTTCACAAAAAAACGTCAATTTTGATATTATGCCTTCAGTATCTCATTTATCATATCACACGCCAATATTAAACATTTTCTTCGAATATTAATTAAGTAAGCTACCATTTAGTGTCTGTTTTGAATTAAAATATTTAGTACGTAGACAATGTCTCGTTTTTATTCTTTTTAATTTTAAACTATTACTCTAAAAAAACCGACTCACTGACATAGAAGTTTCACGTGAAACCAACGGCCGTGACTCTCGATACAGCCCTACCGATTTAAATTGGTAGGATGGTTCCTTTCTGTAGGTCGTGGCTAATTCCTTTCATATTGTCGCTCTACTGTGGCGTTGTGTTTTGTCGTCTGCATTGACCTCGCTATTAATATGTTTACGGACAAGCAAGCATTTCAGAATAAGAAGGAAAAATAATATCGGAAAAGGCTATTCTCCTGGTAAACAAATATAAAAATGATTTCAAGTCTTTCATAAATTAATATTCTGAAATGATTTCGTTGTCATTGATAAAGTTAATATATATGCCTAATGTCACAACTACTGGATCAATAAAACTTAAACAGCAAACATGAATCGCTCTCACTATTCCGTATTCACATTTGTGATTGTTTTGATCTTTTCTTAATGGCAATTGTTTTTCTGTACATCTATATGTTAAAATACTTTTCTAATGGTTTTCACGGCACATGCTAAAAACATAATGCTGGAATCACAATACCCTGTAACAGCCCCGAGATGAAAAAATAACACCCCAGTCATCAAGAAGTAAGGTAGTAGTGAAGTCAGTCCACGAAATGGGAACCCCAACAGCCCATCAGAAACATAATGTGGGTATTATTAAAGATGTAGTAACGTTAACTTTTTTTTGTGAAATAATTCATGCTTAAGTTTAGTTTATCGTTCTTTTGATAGACATGACATAGGTAAAATAAACTCAATTGAATTGCCACCTCAGTACTATAGATGACTATACACCTGATGGTGATAATCTGTCGTGGAATTTCAAACACATATAAATCATGCAATATTTTACTTACTTAACCGTCGGTTGTCAGGGAATTGTAATTTTCGGTCACTAGATTGCATTTCATTTCAACTAGTGAACTGGAGTTAAAACATTAATTAGAATCCCAAGACATTGTATGCTACTTATTTATACAAATTATTTCTAAGATAATAGACATATGTGTGGCAGTCTTCCAGTATGGCAGTCTTCCGCCGACCCGCGTCAAAACAGGAGGAAATTTCCATAATGGAAAACTACCATATTTTTTTTATTTTTATAGATCGTAGTTATAAGTATACAGTGCTGCTTCCTATAACACATTTTTAAACATTTGTTTCTATTAGTGCGCAATATGTTGAGTTAATTTATGACTGGAACTACAGAAAGTCACCGTCAGAAGCGCTATCTGTAACCTTTTAAGTTAACCTAAGAAACAACTAGGGGGGTTAACAGCGCTACCTATCGATGTATTCTTCACACTACTACTACTTCGAGAGAAAAGCAGCTGTACTCATCCCATGGAGTGTATAAGAGAATATGGCAGAATTCCGCCTCGTCCTTTGAAATTATTGCAGTTTTTCCGTTATGGTACTTTACCGCCTTTTTTCTAAGAGGCCAGGCGGAATACTGTCATTATGGTAGTTTTCCAGTATGGTAGTCTTCCGTCGCCCCTCCCTGCGAACGGCGCACGCGCCCCTGGTGGCGGGCTGCACTATGGCTGACACATCTGGCAACACCGGGCAGCAGCGAAGGGCTGATGCTGGGCCGAGAAGTTCGCCGGAGGCTCCTCTACCTCAGCCGAGCCCGAAGCAACCTTCCCAATAGATGGCCGTCTTTTTGGGGAGCCCTGGACGATCAGCCGGCAACAAGGGTTCAAGTCGAACAAGGTACACCTGCGCGCAAACTGTTTGGGAGGCAGAACAGGTGTCCTTCATCAAACAAAAAAAATTGCCTGTTTACTTATTTATTTTAACTGATTAACGCCCCTTCCCCCTCCTCCTCCTCCTCTCAGCCTTGATTCCAGGAAACAAGAGGCAGCAGGTAAAAGGCTAAAGGCAGAAAGTGCTTTTTCATTAGAACTGTACATAATTTATATCATTTCGTAGGATGTGCATTAGCAATATAGGAATCAAGCGATGATTACAGCGAAGACAGGCTCAAAGTTGAGAACATTGGACCAATCACTGGGAAATTCCATATTTCATCACAATAATCTACTAGATAAAAAAATATATATATCTATATTTAATTTATTTGTGAAATTGTTCCGTTTAACCCATTACCAAAAAATTAGTATTTTTTTAATTAAAGTGTTATTGAAGTCATTTTAAAAATTTTACTGGTTACTATGGCAAGAATAATGTATTCAAAAAGAAATATTTTACTAGGATAGTGATGGGTATGGGTAAGCAATGGTATGAACACACAAACACACCCGCGCACACACACGCACAAACATAGCACATAAACAAGCGAAAACATAACATTATCTCACAGAGGAAAAAAAAGAGGTCCTAACAGGATCTCCTGAGAAATTAAAACCATTGTGTATAAGCCTATCAACAAACGAATAACAATATTGGCAATGATACATACTAAATAAATTATAAATTAAAATCTAATAAAAAACATACAAATGTATTAACCTTACTGTCTTATATTTCATTTTTTCCCATTTAATGGTTAAGTATGAGAGCAGGCTAGATCCATAAATTTTGCCATAAAGTCAGAGTAAATACATTATGTCACTGTTTCTCTGTAAGGTATTTATAAAAGGTGATATCTTATTTAAATTTCTATAGAGTTTACATAAGAACACTCTTGAAAAATGGTTTATGTGCAAATATCGAACAATATTTGGAGTTAGACTATATTTCCGCTGATAATTTTTTTATGTGACAGAGTTATTTAAGTATTGAACAATTTTTTTGCAATACCCCTTATCCTTTATTTAAATAATAGGGGATTGCAAAAATTTATTGCATAAAAGCCTTTTGCTTTCCGTGGTTATGGATAATTTATACCGTTTAATTGATACTTGTAACGTAACGAACCAAAAATAACCTGTTCGAGACGCACCGATTCCACGTAAAACGCAGTAAAATGTTTACAAAATGCAATAAACCTACTCCGCGCTGAGGTAATCACGTGGAGAACATTCAATATCCGGCTGGCTACGCCCGGCAGCTACTGCTAAAGCACATCACGGGTATGACTTAAGAGCGCGCGCAAGTTAAAATAGAATTGGCGGATGTTAATAAAATTTTAGTACAGAGTCATTAAGTTATTATATGACTATTATGAGTTGTAACTTTCTTAGATGTATGTGAATCTCCCCCTGGAATGGTATTTGATTCCAAATATTTTTTTTTTATATATATTCTGTATGCATACCATTTCTGTTCAGTGAATAAACTCGCCCTCTTAATCCGAACGCCTCACATTATTCGCCAGAATCAACGGGAGAATATTCCTGATTCCAGCCGTTTCTATAAGATGGCAGGTATACACGAGCCTATGGAGTGAGTTTTCGAATCGCGGTGGCTCTGTAAAGAAGGCTAATGTTAGATGTTTGTTTAATAGCTTGAAAGGAACTAGCTAGGCAAAAATATTTTGTGTGTGTGTGTGTGTGTGTGTGTGTATATATATATATATATATATATATATATATATATATATATATATATATATATAGAGAGAGAGAGAGAGAGAGAGAGAGAGAGAGAGAGTTAAATAAAGATGTTAACAACACTCAGCACTTAACTGCATTGCGAAGAAAAAAAAGTTTTGATTTCCAGGTGGGGAGTCGTTCTCATTTTATCTTCAGTTATAAACAAGGCTGATATTGCATATACCCACTCCTAACATTTTACCTTCATGATTTTTCCAAAAGATATTCCAGTGATGACTGACGTTCCTCGCCTAGTAATTTTTTTTTTTTTTTTTTCCCGCAGCATCGGTAGCATTTTCACGGTGAATGATCCGGGGTGAAAATTAGTCTCTCCGAAAAGGAGTATCAAGTCCGCCCCACTGCGCGGGAAACAGGTTTCCTGGTGACGACAGGAAGACGGCGCGTGACATCTTTTCGGAACGCACCTCGAAGCGAACGGCGACACGTGTTCGGAATGCAGTCGCAGCCGAGATGACACATCTATAACAGGCCCGCGCTGTGGTGTACCCTCGGCCTGTGAGGGTTTCTTTTTTTTTTTCTTTATTCAACTATACGACAGCGCTGTCGTTAGGGACAGAAACACGCCGTAATAAAAATCAGGAAAATTGGGGAACGGCAATGGACAATATTGGTAAAATATATTGACGTGAAGGTGTCATTTTGTTCTGACGGTTGCTTCAGATAACTTGTCATACGATTCACGGCTGAATATTCTTAAGAAATTAACGAGGTAGTTATGGCTGCACGTTTGGCTAGTCTGGTGCTACTCGAAACTGTGTTTGCTTTGTTTATTACATCACAATATCCAGCTGCTAAATTTTTAATTTTCACTGAAGACATCCAGTGATTTAAGGCAGGGTCGTCGAGAGAAACTAAGGGCCAAGGGGCAAATAATTTGGTATCCCCCTCCTTCCTAATTACTTAACGTACAATTTTCCAACTCAACATTAAAAAAAATATTAATATTAAACGTTACAGTGGTCATAACTGTAAAGGTGATCTGAGCGTATCGCTTAACTTTTGAGATTTCCAATTTATTTTATTAGCTAATACTTGAAATTTTTGTTCTACTATCACGGTAAACACACATATTAAAAACACATTTCTACTTAATTCCCCCCTCCCCCCTCCCTGGAGACCAAACCAGGGGATTTCGACCTCCCCTTTTCCCCCCTCCCAGCTGATTTAAAGGGCACTACGAAAAACAAAGTCAAAGAAAACCGGGCCGTGCTTCGAACCACACTCTGTCGCTCTGTGATCTGATGGATTGTGTACTTATAAGCAAGTCAATATGGGGAAAACGTTTCTTTTTCTAACTTCATTGGTTATTACGCAAATATAGAGCTGCGTTAATTTTAGCAAATGAAATTTCGTGATACATCTGACGTCTATTGGTAATGCTCGTCAATAAATATTTTGACTTAGGTTTTCGTGGGTAAAATCATGGGTCGTGGCATCGTCAATGGAAATGATGGCGTGTGCCCAACATTTCGGCATAAGTTGTTCCAACCATCTTCAGGGCGCAATTAACAACTGGAGACCTGGTTCGCCGACGCCGATCGAAAATATTGCCTTTTCGGGCATTTAGTGTGTGTATGAGGCCAGAATTTGAAGTTTCCATGACTCACCCTATGCATATTATTTCATATGCACCCCACACAATTTTTCAAATCATTCGGATGAAAGGGCATGGTGCGTGTCTTGTTGAATAGGTCTGACACACGAGTTTGTGTGTGTGTGTGTGTGTAGGTGTGTGGGTGTGTGTGCTGGCATGCAATGTAATTTTAAGTAAAAGTTACGAAAGAATACTCCCCAACCAGTTAGATTTTCTGTGTGTAGTAGTGACGTGTTAGTATCATAGGCTTGTTAGTGTGCTTGAGAACAAGTGGTTATTTTAACTCTTGTGTGGCGTGTAATTGAGGCCTGTAGTTCTGGCACACGTACTTAATATTGAACGATTCTCAGCTGAGCTGTGATTGGTCTCTGTGAGGGGTGTGGCCAGTCAGCACGAGTCTGCTCTGCAGAAGCTCATAGTTATCCATTTGGCTGTTATGAGCAAAAAAATTTTACCTCCTCAAAAGTGACCAAGCTACAGAACGTGGAAATAACATTAACTACTTGCAGGTTCTGGGAAATCGAAACATTCAGGAGCACGAATCTTTAGGATTCGTAATGTGTGTGTGGGTGGGGGGGGGGGGGAAGTTAATTGGTAGGAAACCGGCGGTCCAAGAGTTTTGCATGAGGGGTTAACCGACACAAATCATCGTATTCTTGCGAGTGGTAAAAAAAAAAAAAAGGTCCGGAAAGGCTAACCAATTAATAACATACAGTTTTATTTGTTAGATAATTTTCAAACTATACGTTAAGTAATAATTTAACTGTTGAACACAAAGTAATCACTCGTTCATCACGTCCACTATTCAGTCAACCCCACTGGAGCTCGGCTCGACAATGGATCTCTCTACTGCTCGTCTCTTACTGCGCACCTCTGTCGAAACACAACTCACTCTCGTCCGCCGCGCACACAACACAGTCCCGGATGCTTCCGTCCAGGGGTGCCCACAAGGGGGGGGTAACGACGCAGACTGCGTCATTAAAATTTCAGGGGGGGGGGGGGTTAAAATACGAGAAAAATGTATATATTATTTACATAATTATAGCTTCTAATGTGAAAATACGTTTCTGGTGCTTTGATAATTGAAAGGGATCTTGTAAATCAAATTGGCAACCCCGCACTTTCCTCAACAAAAGCAGTTTGGCATCTGTCGGTTCAGGATGGAAATATTACCTGATATTACCAAAATTATTATTAGAAAATCAGTTTTAATTAATGCAAAATGTGATAAAATATAATAATAAAAATGTATAATATTATAAAATAATTGAGTAAATCATTGAGAAAATGGCATAAAAAATTTCGGGGGGAGGAAGGGGGCGCATCATTAGATATGGGGGGGGGGGTGATTCATAGTGTTTGGGGGGGGGACACCTCTGCTTCCGTCCCCAGTGCACCAGTGTCCGCCAGAGATTAGAGAAAGTTACAGATGGAGCATAAGCTCTGAGCACTGTGGCCAGTTTGTTCACGTAAGAAGATGGCGGCCATTTGTTTATTTAGTATATAGAAATGTAGTTTACTACATTCTCTTGTACACAATCATTTTTCTCGAGTCAACAGTCTTTATTTGTTTAATATTCATGCACTTTTCCACCACCATACATACATCACTTATGAAAAAAATGCGATTTTCTTCATGGAACAATATGGCGGCGACCTGCTTCCCCCTTACGTCCCCTGGCTTCAGCAGAGATACCTACAAACTGTGTTTATGCTCCATCTGTAACTTTCTCTAATCTCTGGTGTCCGCACACGAAGCTCGCCGGTCTCTCCGTTCACATACCTCCCAAGTCGCGCCCTGGGAAGGTCTCACAGGCCTCTGAAGTGCCGCGTCATCAGAATCCCCGACTTGACACTCGAAGCTAGGAAAACAATGGCGTGTTTTTTTTTTTTTTTGACGTGACAACGTCTAATAAATCGATGAACGCCGGCTGCACGCACGAAAAAGTGTCCCGTTACGCACATTGTCCCATTACGTTGTGTCCCGTTACGCTCATTGTACGCTTGCGCCGCATCTATCTCTCCTCCACTCGATTGGAACAACCATCGATTTGACTTTTTCGAGGCACAATAAATTTGAAACACTCTCATTCGTTTCCTATTTTTCCTATCATCGTCCTATCCTTAACAGAATAACACAGATTGGAAGAATTTAAATAGCAAACACGTATAAAAGTTATAGTTGAAATAATCTCTTCGTTAAAGTAATAAACATAATTGAATTAATGAGTGCAAATAAAAGTAAATTTATCAATTAAATTGTAGATTTCATTTCACTCCTCCTTTGTATCCATACAAAATAGTGATAATTCAATAAAAATGATTCAATTTTATTCATAAAAGTATGCAATCATTTCATCAATGTTTTGTTATGACGTTGTCACGTTAAACTATCGTCCGTAAACCAACTTTACAGACAACCAATTTTTTTTTTTTACGTCACTTCACGCAGACAGCGCTCTGGGAACGTTCCCGAACCCTCGAGACACGCAGAGAATCTCCGGGTATCAATGGGTGAGCGCGGGCGAAGGGGAAGGGGTGTAACGAGGCGCCGCTGCTAATCGGATTAGGCGTGTGGCGGTAATGGAAGGGATCAGCGCCACCTGCATCGTGTCCCACCCGCATTCAGGCTCACAGGCTGGCTGGCCAGCATCGTCACTAGAGTCCTCGTAACAAGATGTCACATAAATTACGTTCATTTTAAAGGAAAAAATTTCGATATTTAAAACTTTTACTTTACTGGTTAAAGAGAGCATAACAGCAAATGCTTTCGAAATTATTAATCATTGACTATAAATATTGCATCATGAAATTTATTTTCGGAAACTTTTAAATTCTAGATTGGTACTGCCCTTTTCATCTTCCCCCGGGGATCTACATCCATTGCAACAAGAAGTCAGGAATATGAGGTGCTGTAACTTACAAACGCACAATTTAGGAACGCACAACTTAGAAACACACAAGAGAGAATTGTCTACATTGTAACTTTTCCAAGTTATGCGGTTCTAAATTTTATTT
The DNA here is from genome assembly GCF_032445375.1 of Bacillus rossius redtenbacheri. NCBI lineage: Eukaryota > Metazoa > Arthropoda > Insecta > Phasmatodea > Bacillidae > Bacillus > Bacillus rossius. Next base: position 36,977,553 of record NC_086337.1, on the reverse strand, counting down.
ATTTATTTATCTACTTTGTTGGTGGCGAAGTTAATGCGATACGCCTTTTCTTACACTTAACCACACTTAAAGTTTACATTTTTCTACATTACATTTGCATGTTAAGATTGAAATAATAAAACATAGCAAAATAATACTTGATGTAGAACAAACTTAAATGTGAACTAAATATAAAAAGAAAAAAAGATAAACAGAAAACTAATTTGTATTGAACTTAGGCGGCGTGTGCCTATACGTTACGATTTCTAAGATGTTTTTTTCTAAGCTATGGTAGTTCTAAGTTAAGATGTTTCAAATTGTGTGTTTCTAAGTTATGTTTTTCTTCAATTGTGATATTTTTAACTTCTAACTACGTGGATTTTTTCTATAATTCAAAGTTAGGACTGTTATAATGTGTGAGTTTATAAGTTACGTGTTGAGCCCTGTATGAACTGCGCCGGTGCACGCATGTGTGGTTGTTGTCCGCAGGTGTGGTGGCATGGCTGGAGGGGGCTGGAGCCGTGACGTGAGTTCCAGGAACCGGAGTAGCTTTGGGATCTTTTTTTAACACCCTTCAGCCTGCTGCCTTCCCCCTTCTCCCCTGTTCCACAACACAGGCCTGCTCCGCGTTTTCCCCCCTGCTCATCAGTCGAGCTAACCATCACCCGCTCCATTTGGAATCGCCCTCAGCACGGCGCGGGTTCGAGTCCTGACTGCAACCCCGCCCAAAAAATTACCCGACTCGCACATACACCTCAGGGTCACCAAGCATCCGTTATTTACATCACCGTTGAAACCTAATATATATATTTCCACAAATGGAGGCGGTGGGCGGCAATCCGCGGCCTGGAACTCTACCCGGGGGCCTGTGGTTCGATGCCCGGGTCCGGCACTCGGACGTCGAGGCGCGCGACGGCTGTGATGACGGCACAGTCGCGGCTTGCCTGATCGAGCAACTAGTCTGAGCTCCATTATACCTCGCGCGCGGCACAGCCGGAGAAGTTGGCCTGATCCCGAGCTGTTGGTCGAATCGGGAGATTTCGTGGACAATGCGTTGTCTGTAAAGTCGGTTTGCGGACGATAGTTTAACGTGACAACGTCATAACAAAACATTGATGAAATTATTGCATACTTTTAAGAATAAAATTGAATCATTTTTATTGAATTATCACTATTTTGTATGGATACAAAGAAGGAGTGAAATGAAATCTACAATTTAATTGATAAATTTACATTTATTTGCACTCATTAATTCAAATATGTTTATTACTTTAACGAAGAGATTATTTTAACTATAACTTTCATACATGTTTGCTATTTAACTTCTTCCAATCTGTGTTATTCTGTTAAGGATAGGACGATGATAGGAAAAGTAGGAAACGAATGTGAGTGTTTCAATTTTAATGTGCCTCGAAAAAGTCAAATCGATGGTTATTCCAATCGAGTGGAAGAGAGATAGATGCGGCGCAAGCGTACAATGAGCGTAACGGGACAAAGCGTAACGGGACAAAGTGTAACGGGACAATGTGTGTAACGGGACACTTTTTCGTGCGTGCAGCCTGCGTTCATCGATTAATTAGACGTTGTCACGTCAAAAAAGATATTTGTGACTTTTTTCGTAAATTATTTTTTCCCCTACATTTATTTTGTACGGTATGTAACGAAACTCATAAATTATAAGATTAAAAAAAAAAATCGGACGACTACGAGACATTGAGAAGGTATAAAAGGCGGGGCCGACCTGCAAGCTGCAGTGGAGCGGAGAGGGCGAGTGAGCTCCTTTTGGCGAGCGATAGCGGGCGACGAGCGACGTTTGCGAATATCGGAGCATCAGGGACGGAGCTGCGGCGCGTCGCTGCGAACGAGTGAGAGGAGCGAGGCAGCGTGTTAGGACCGAGGTGCGCGGTAAGAGCCACTCCCGAGCCGAGCTGCAGTGTCTCAACATTCTATCCTGATTTATACACGGGTTATTTTTTAAAAAAATTTTAACGATCAAACACTGTTTTAAATCGCGTCGTGTAGCAATAAAACATTTAAGAGTTTTTTTTCTTCCTAATACGAAATCATGTAAATCCTTAATTGAAATCGAGTAGTATTGACCAGCACTTAAAATTACACGCCAGTTACAATTTAATTGTTAATTTTCCCACAAATGCAAGGCAACGCCATCTTTTTGACGAAGTTATAATCCAAACTGTTATTAGCGCCTTTAGTTCGCTAGCAGCTGCGAGCTTCACCAAGCTGATGGGTTTCGCCAAGGAGAAGGATGGGAAGTTGCCAGACCTTACTGTATGACCGCGTGGCGGCCTTTTTTTTTTTTTTTTTTGTGTGTGTGTCTATGACCTACCTACTATGATTTTTTTTTATTGTTTTTCAAAGGAAAGTAGACAGTCGAGGAAAGTGGAAACTAAAGGCGCTGTGCAGACGCCGACCCCAGGGACAGACGAGACGCCCGCGGCGGAAGAGACCTCGCCTTCCTCTCCTCTTCTCCGCGTCACGCGAGGGGGGGGGGGGTGGAGGAGGAGGATAAGGAGGAGGAGGGGGTTACGTGAATGGTCGTCTCTGTGAGCCAGCGCCGCAGCGCTGATACCCGCAGCCTGCGCGGCGGTTCTTCCTCCCCCCCCCCCCCCCCCCCTCCCAGTCCTCGAGTCGTTGCGCGGACGCACAGACGAGCCTTTTTCAACGTTCAAAAACACTCGGGCTTCCAGCAGCACGCGGGCTCAGCCACAACAGTCAATCCCAAAACAAAAATAAAGAAGTCAACCAAATATGATGTTCCTAACGTCAGTTATTATAGAGAGCGCATACAAAAATTATGATTTTTGCAGTTGGTCCGCAACTTCTAACTATCGTTTTTTGAAAATCTTTGCTGGACCATAACGAACAAAACGAAAATAGAATTCTTATATTCATCGTTTGAAACGTGAGTTATGGCCTTAAGTTCTCTTGAAGATATTAAAAAGAAGGAAGACTCATCCATCATGGTGAAGACGGATGAAGTTGATGACGAAGTTCCAACTGCAAAGAAGAGGAAATGTTAACCAGCTCCAGAAGAAGACTTTACGAGTGCCGAGTTTATGCAAAAGAAAAAAAAAATACGGAAACGTAGACACCAAGTTAATGCAATGGTCCGACCATACCTGAGATCTTTCACGAGTCGAATAATGACACGACCTAAGAAGTGTACAGAAAACATAATACCTAAGTGGTTCCTCGGCGCTAAAGAAGTAGACCTTTTACAAGGGAGAAAAAAAAAATCGTATAACAGATTATGAGACGATTCCGAAATAGAAAATTTTGGTCCCTTTTCTGGAATCGCAAACAAACTTTCAGACTGAAATGGCTTATAGACAGATTATTATTTCTTCTTAAAGTGGGATGCTTGTAGTCTGCGCGAGATTCTCGTACGCTAGCGCCGGGGAAGTTTCGAGAGAAGGCGATGTTACACAGTTGAGATCACTGCTGGACAAATAGTGAAGCAGGTAAACATTAATCCGTCACAGGAAGGATTATAGAGGAGGGGGAGAGAGGAGAGGAACACAGAATTACGGAGTGCGGGTTGGGGGGGGGGGGGGAAGAAAGGCGATAAGGCAGTCGACGTTGACACACCTCCGTTGGAGGCGCTATCGAGGCTGCGTCTGGGCACTGGTGTCCAAACAGGAGCGGCGCGTCTCCAAACAAGATAATTCTCGTGGAGGGGGGAAAGAAGGGGGTTCGAGGCGTCTCGTAGCTTCCGCTTGGCTTCCTCGCTCGTAAGAACGTCGAGCGTATGGAGCGGTCGTTCAACCGGCATCTTGATAAAGGCAAGACGCCGAACGCCCATTTCTGTGGATCATCCGCGGAGGGGAGGGACTCCAGAGTCTATAAAAGGACGGGCAAAACTCGAATGATTTTTTTTTTTTAACACCCGGTTATTGAATCGATTCCTCGGAGGATAATCGGTTGACGTAATCGAAATCACAGTGCGTGTTAGGCCTCCTCGGCTCCTCCTTTAAAGATGGCTGTAAACCAGTCAATGCCGAAATGTTGGGGGGGGGGGGGGGACCACAATTTCAAAGGCCATGTCTGCAACCCAGAAGCCAATTACAAGTACATAAGTGAGTCCGGCCTACGATAACTCTAGGTTTTTTTTTTTACTTGTAGAACCTGCAATAAAATATGTATGCGACTGAGATTCTAAAGAGTTTCTCTCGTAAAAGAACAGAATGTCCCAGAACTTAACGTCACCCAGAGAACAGATTATAAGGCTATTAGTTACGGTTTTGAATAAAATTAATAATAAATCGTAGTTTTTTAGTTACATATATATTTTTTCAAAAGTTTTAAAATTCCCAATCAACTAATCATATTATATTGTGAATACTAATCTTTGTTACCCTATGATAAATAACTCTAATATTGAAAACAATTCAAAACAAAATCAGTTCTTTGCACGACCTATGCGGGGGAAAAAAAATTTAATCGGCTAAATATGACTTTTCATACATAAAAAATACCACTTTAAACTAGCAAGTTATTTGAAAATATGGCGGATTTAAGACATATCTTGCTAATTTAGCATAGTACATTTTTTGCACACAATTTTTTTCCTGCAAAAAACTAAAGCCTGTTGATTTTATTTCGCGTTGTTATCAATAGTAGGGTCATTTATGATTGAGCAGTAAAGATTTGTAGGCACAGAATCTCATAATTTGGTGCAGGATGAAGAATTTTAAACTTTTGATAATTTTCCTATTGCTCAAAAACTAAGGCACTCTTTTTTTAACGTTTTTTTTTTGTATTCAGAACCATACCTATGTGGATTTCAACTGTTCTCGGCTTGTTGTTGAGTTTAGAGACATCCTGTATAAGACTACGCATGACTCATTCGCTAATTTCACGCCATTCCCTTGCCCGCGCCTCGCTGAACGCAGATCTTGTCCACATGAAGACGGGTTTATAAACCCGCAACGATTTCAACGTCGCAACTACATAACACGCAACCAATGCAAGAAAATCACAGCCGTTTATAAAGCAAGCAAACCAACAATTAACTTAGAATATTAAATCCGTAGAAAACAAATTGGGAACCCATACTCTTCATGAAAACAAAAGATATCGTCAACAATTTGGTTTGAAAGTATTTTTTTACTTTCATTGAAACTTTAACACGTGAAAACGTTATGTATGTATTAAATAGAACATCGTAGGGTTTCTATGCACATGTCAGTTTTTTTCTGAACACTTTTCTTCCAATATGGTCGTCGGAAACGAAAGTTGGAAGTTAAAACAATACTTGCGTTGCGTTGTTGCGTCTTGCGTAGTTTATAAACTGGCGCTCTGAAAAGTTTTTGCTGAACGTTAGGCGTCCTGCGATCTTGCGTCCTTGCGAAGTTTATGAACTAGGCCCAAGGGAGGGAAAATATCGCATGTGCGGAGGCCTTTTCCGCTCCGGTACACTGACCCGGTCTGCCAGAGAAACCCCTGCGTCAACTCGAACACGCAAAGTCACCCGGTGTGACAGGTCGTAAATACCGCGGAGGCCGTTGGAAATGACGTCGTAACGGGCCCCGCGCACATTCCGTCCGCCTCAACCTCTCTGCCCTCCTTCATTTTCGTCTTTAACCCTCCTTAAAGTTCGGCTTCACCCTCCGTAATACATTCTTATTACGTGCAACATCTTAGATCTCGGTGTACGGCATTTGCTGGGAGTGATTTCGCGATCAGTCGAGGAACGGAAATGTGTAACCACGGGGCTGCCATCTGTGGCGGATTGCGTGAACGAAAGTTCACAAAGCCCGAGGTAAACTTTATAGTTTTAACTGTTTAATGAATTTTAACAAGATGGGCAGTGTTTTAATAAAAACCCTTGTCGAAAATCAGGTCCAAAGCCGGGGTTTAGAATTTTTTTTTCAAGTCTTTTTCCGCTTTCATCGGAGCCGTTTCGTTATGTAGTTTAACAGTTTGCTCTGCAAAACGAATGATTCGATTTTTGACGTAGCTGTTCCAACGTATTTTTTAACGGCAGGTGCAGAAACTACGTATGATTGGCGTCAAGAAAATTAGTTGAAAACCTAATTTCCGTCTATATTTATCACGCTCGGCACTATTTTAAAGAATTATACGTTAAATTCGTGTCCGAATTTCATATTAAAAGTATATTTGCAACATGAGAACACATCGTTACCAAGGTTAGGTGTTACAAATCACTTGCGATTTGCGCTCTATACAAATGATTCTTCTTTTTTTCCTGCGTTGATTGCGTATTGCGCTGTTGCGTCGTTACGTTCATTGCGTAGTTTATCTACCTAGCCTAAGGCCGAGTTTATGAACTACGCAAGTAATTAAACGACGCAGTTACGCAACAATAAATCAATGTAGGAAAATCACGGTCAAACATAAGCACGCAAGTCGCAAAACTTCACCAGGCCGACAACTTGAAATTGGTAAACAGTTGAAAACGAATTTATTCCTCAAGCTTCTTTCATTAATTCATGTTTGTCATGAAAACAAGTTAAATACACAATGATTTTATTTAAAAGTGTTATTTTCTTTCACTGTGCAAAAGTTTAACAATTGAAAATATCATTTTTATAATAAAAACAACATAGTAGCACATAATGTGCGCGTATTAAAAAAATTTCGGAACATTTCACTTCCAATTTGGTCGTCCAACGCAAGCCAAAACGCAAGGAAGTTGGTATTTGAACAATACTTGCGATGCGTTCTTGCGCCTTGCGTAGTTTATAAGCAGATACTCAAAAATGTGGTTGTTCAACTTTTTTGCGTCTTGCGTTCCTTGCGTAGTTTACACATAAACCCGGCCTTATTCCGTGGTCAGACCCCCTCCCCCTCCGCGGCAGACTGCATCATGGGAGAAGCATTGCGTCTCTCGGCCGTGCCACTTCGCCTCTTCAGACAACTCGAGGTCAGAGCCAATGCTTCAAGGGCCCGCAGTGGTTGGAAAAGGAGGGGGAGGGGGAAGCCATCGCAAACGGGGTCAATGGGTCGCGGGTTCTGTTCCCGCGCGGATCTGACCACACACCTCGTTTGGTTACAAGCATTAATACTACAGCGAGAGGTCTTTAAGGGGCATTCTAGTCGCGGTGTATGTGTGTTAGTGAGGCGATGCTGGTACTTCTAGCGCGGTATCGCCTCTAAGCGAAATACTGTGAACTGGCGCGCAGTTTTCTCGTCGTCCATAGGACAACTATGAAATATGAACTGTGACCTTAACATCATATGGCATTGAAATGAAGGTAAAGTGCTTTCAAGAATCTGTACCGGATTTTTTTACGCCTAAAAATTACTCTGAAAACACTCCTTTTTAGCCATTTTAACTCTTCTAAAAATACAGGTTAAAAACCTAATTCGAAATTGAAAGTACATTTCTGCCCTCTGCGAATTCTATAGTGCTTTTCGTAATCAGACCCCACTCGGATATCTTGAGCGGTTTTGAAATCACGTGGTTTCTTATGAATCTCTGCACGCCACATGCGTGATGAGCGATTTAGTGCGTTTTAAACGATAGTATAAAGTGTGAGAATGCAAAATGTAACCGCTTGAAAACAGGAAACACTGTACTGAATTCGAAGAAGGAAAAAAAAAAACCGTCGCGACCAACAAAATTTGGAATCTACCCGAAAAAAAAAATCTGAATGCGAGTTACAGTATGTGCCAAACTAAAGTTTGCCGGTTTAAAGACCTTTCACTGTACATATGATATGCCTGCTATTGCATTTTTGTTGCTTTCTTCATCTCCATGGCAACATATGTTACATTGTTGATGCCTTCTGCGTCTCCTGGCGACGTCTTTAACATATTAATTCTTTACTCACTTTCAGATGTTAGTCAGCTATCAACGCGGGTTGCGATGGCGTAAAAGATAAAAAAAATTGGTTGTCTGTAAAATTGGTTTACGGACGATAGTTTAACGTGACGTCATAAAAAAACATTGATGAAATGATTACATACTTTTATGAATAAAATTGAATCATTTTTATTGAATTATCACTATTTTGTATGGATACAAAGAAGGAGTGAAATGAAATCTACAATTTAATTGATAAATTTACTTTTATTTGCACTCATTGATTCAAATATGTTTATTAATTTAACGAAGAGATTATTTTAATTATAACTTTTATACATGTTTGCTATTTAACTTCTTCCAATTTGTGTTATTCTGTTAAGGATAGGACGATGCTAGGAAAAGTAGGAAACGAATGGGAGTGTTTCAAGTTTAATGTGCCTCTAAAAAGTCAAATCGTTGGTTGTTCCAATCGAGTGGAAGAGAGATTGATGCGGCGCAAGCGTACAATGAGCGTAACTGGACACAGCGTAACGGGACACTTTTTAGTGCGTGCAGCCGGCGTTCATCGATTTATTAGACGTCACGTCAAAAAATTCCCCGTATTTAAAGAATATGTCCTACAGGCTAGACCTGTTGCGTAATGATGTGTACAGGCCGGGCAGTGCCGGGTACTTCAGCTAGTTTACAGTGAAAATGTTGTTCAGCTCAAACTTCAAAGACGTACATATACCGGCCTAGCGGAACACTTCAGACAAGGAGGTCGTAACTTATTTCATCGTGATGAACCTGCAGCCTGGAGCTTGTCGGTTGACATCAGCGGCGCGCGGCGCTCCAGGGCGCTGTCTCCATCTTCGCCGGCGACGCCAGAGACTCGCAGAAGCAGACACATCGCGACGACATCCACCCCGTGGGCGGACTCGTCGGGCGCGTTCCAATTATCGGCGCATCGCCGGCGTGGTCGCAGGTTGGCCACCCTGACGGGTTCCCCCCCCCCCCCCCCCGGGTGGACAGACACCTATTCCCCCCCCCCCCCAGCCTGTTTCCTCTTTCGTACGTGAAGCTGGGTTCACAGTCGGCCGACAATGACATTCTCAGCGAGGACCGATGTAACCCCAATAGTGAAACAATAAACTGGAAAGATTTTAAAAAAATTCACCCCAGGCCTCACCTGGCCTTTAAAGTCCTTTCTATTTATTTATGATGTTTGTAAAAATAATTTTTTTTTAGCACTAGTTGTTAGTTGTTTCACTGGATGTTAAAAAAATAATTTTAAAGGAGCTACTGATTTCTGAAATTTTCGGACTTCCCATTTAACTGGGCGGTATTCCTTACCACCATAAACCGTTTGGTCATTCGCCCCCTTTAACACCACCCCTCCCCCCAAACCGTAATTCCAGGCTGGGTCCGTCCTTGTACCACGACTGTCCAGTATGAGACAAGTTGCGTGACGCAGACTTGATTCAAGCCTGATGGGCGGATTAATTTCGTTATAGGGCTAAAATTAAAAACACTATACGTATGCTCCGCTGCCACTATTTGAGTACATTTTATCTGGAGAACTGTGAGCCAACGAGAACCCCTTCGACCAAGAAAGTACCATATCGTGAACATCCCAGAGTCTCATAGCTAGAGACCTGCAAAATTCGCGGATTCATTTCGTGAATTGCTACAATTCAAATAATTATACCTTAGCGCTGCTTCTACCACTGGTTCACTGTTAATCTGGAGGACTGAGGGCCAATTAGAGACCCTCGCTCAATGAAGTGTCGAATCACAGACACTCAGTCGAGACGACTCACAAGTCAACAGCCAATGAACAGGTGGTATTTGCCCGAGTGTGTAGAGTGTAGTAGAGTCTATCCTGGAGGTCATTGAATCCGCGAATTTTGCAGGTCTCTACAGTCATAGCCAACGGATATATGACATTTACCCAAGTATTAACGGGACAGTGAAGTCTGTCATAGAGTTCAATGAAAGTGCGAATTTTTCCAGTCCATAATAATTATACTTAGGGGCATGTATTCTTTGCAAAAAAAAAATTCATCTGCTCGATCATTAGTTTTTCATTATGCCCGCGCAAGCGATTGTTCCCTTGTAATTGGCGGCTTTCTGCAAGAGAAACCATTGCCTTATTTGGCCGGGGCATTCAGGACGTGATTTCTCCCGCGCTGGATGGCTGTGATTGGTGTACTGACATTAGAACATGTGCCTGAAATAAACCTAGCCAACCATTAAACACAGGCGATGATACGACATTTTAACACACACAGCTGGGCTGGAAATCTTTTCGCGAAAAATGCATTGCCGTACTGATGGGGCATGCATGGACATGTATTTCCCACGAAAATATTTCCAAGGAACAGATGTGTGTCATCTCATAACACTGCATTAACAAGGTGCGTGTTTCTTCATCGACTTAAAATCATAGACATTTTCGCTCGGGACAAACGTGTCCGGCATGGCCTGTTCTAATATGGCACTGGATCCTCTTTTAGACAACAGCCAATTACAAGGAAGAAACCTCTGGCGTAGGCATGCCTCTAATAAGTCTTAAGATATATTTTTTTCCCGGGAAAATAACTTCATTAGTAGTGACCGGAAAAATTCGCGGGATCAATGGCCTCTGGGATAGACACTACAGACCCTTGCATTTTTGGCCAATAGTCACCTCTTCATTGGCTGCTGACTTGAGAGAAATATCAACTAGGTAGCCTACGATTAGACACTTCTTTTATCGAGAGTTTCTTCTTATTGATAAATAGAGGAGCAAATAAGTATAATTCCATGAAATTTATCCTATCTTGAAATTAATCCGATCTCTATTCATCAGGGACCGAACAAACAGTGAGGAATAAGGCACATGACTGCCGTGGGACAGCGACCCACGGGCTTTAAAAAAAAAAAAAAAAAAAAAAAAAACGACTTTTTCAAGTGTTTTTATGTAAGTGAGGTTATGTTCCCGTATGTATAACGATTTCAGTTTGCTTGTAAGCTTCCATAATAGCTGTCAGGGAGTGTATGTAAAGGTTTAATAGTCATCTGGCCTGTTACATGGGAGTGTTTGTGAAGTTATGTTGCCGTGTGTATCATGTATTGGCATTATGAATTATTAAATAATTATCAACTAAATTTAATTGAGATTATTTTTCTAAATTAAATAATAAATTTTATAAGCGTGTTTATAATATCACTCTATTATTTCTATAAAATATTTGCATGAAAAATTAAAGTTAGTTTTTTTAATACGCCAAATAAGTAATAACCTCTAAAGCGCTTACATAAGTACACGCATCCATGTATATATATATATATATATATATTTTTTCAACAGTGAAGTCTCCTTAACACGTCTGGCGCCTGGTCGCCGATATCAGGAATAAACAACAGTGGCTGGACGCGCCACCAGATACGTCCATGAGGCAGGGAGGAGGATCTCAAGGGGTGGGGGGGGGGGGTTACAGGCTGGAACGGGGGGGGGGGGGGAAGAAGGAGAGACAAGACGCCGAGGTAAATAAAATAAAAACAACCCGTGAAGAAGCGGGGCGCTGTGTTCTGTTGTGTTGTGTTGTGTTGGTATGCCGGTTCCACCTCGTTCCTTCCCGAGAAACTCTGTAACGTTCACATACCTCGGGTCAAGCACTTGAATAATCAGAGTTTTTTTTTTTTGCTGTTGAAAAAAAAATTAAAGAGTGGTATGTTAGGTATGATACATTAACAAAAGGTAAATATTGAGCACACATAGGCGCGTCGAAACAAAGGCAAGCAAACAATTTAAAATTAATTTTTTTTTCTATAACCTTACCTCATTCCTATCACTGTAATAATGGCATTGCGTTTTAATGGTTAGGCACAACATATGAGTCGCGTTTATCTGTTTACAGTTGTATAAAATTATTGTAAACATTGCCTGTAATGTAAAATAGTGACGTAATTTTGTGTTGTGCTTTAATAGCGTAGACGAGACTGTTTAATAAAAGACAGGGATTTTTAATGTCTGTACGTTACGGCCAGGGGAAAAAACAGTTTTTAATCATTATTGGTTTTCCATTACAAGTGAATGTGGTTCAGTTAAAGTGTGGTTAGTTATTAACACATCTAGGCGATCGTAAACAAAATGAAAGGTAGGTCGGGTTAGGCAGGCGACACCTTAAAATATTCTAAAGTCGTGAAAATTTATAAATTCTTGGCACATTGCGTTTTTTTTCCTAACCTAACTAAAACTAAGAGTATTTTGGAGGGGTCCGGGTTAGGGAGGGACCTAGGTGCGTCTCAGGCCGAAGCCTATACGCTTAGTCGTGCTGGGGATTAGCCATGCAGGGATTCCTCATGCGGGGATTGGCCAGCCGTGGCAGCGATTGAAGCCATGACTAACTCCCCCATCTTAAAACTATGCTACGTCGTGCCCAGGCTAAACCTGCATTGACTCAGGGGAAAACCCTGTGCTCAGACATGCGGGATGCAAAGGGCATGTATTAATTGAGTATGAGTACACAGCATACAGTGGACGGAATGGATGAAGAAGTAGGGGCAGAGTGGAAAAAGAGTCTACAATGCGGTGGGTTGGGAACTTGGACGCGTAGTCCGCTTTCATGTTTTGCATCCACTGCTGGATCTAGAGAAGCCTAAGATGTACATCAAGTTCTGTCCCTGCCCGAACACGCCCGAATATTCACCTTCGGCCAACCTCGGGATTTGTTTTATTTTTGCGCAGGAAAAATGAATTCAAATATTAAAAGTGGTCGGTTAGGTTAGCTACATTAAAACACTTTAAAACACTATGGACGGTTAGTTAGGTTAGCATAGCTACCTTAAAATAAACAGAGAAATATAAATATATATAAATAAACCCGATGTTGGCTGAAGGTGAATATTCGGGCGTGTTTGGGCAGGGACAGAGCTTGATGTACATCTTGGGCTACATCCGAAGTTGTACGAGTGAGCTGCCAACTTCGGATATGTTCGGGACTGATTCAGGGACGAACCCAGGGGATATTTGATTGGGTACCGGACCACTTCCAGGATTTTTTTAAAAAAAGTGAACAAAGCTAACCTCGGTATTGAGCCAATTCATGTTATCATGCTGCAAATACACTTATGACACGAAATTCAGACATTAAATTTAACTTAGAATTCTATGAAATAATGCCCGAGCGTGATAACTATACGTAAATTTAGTTTTCAACTACAATTATTATGGGCGCGAATTACACGTAGTTTCCGCACCCGCCGATATAATTCGCTGCCAGAGCAGCTACGTCAACTTTCGAATAATTTGCTCAGCAGAGCGAAATGTTAAACTGTATAAAAGCAAAATGCGACAGAAGCAAAAACAAAACTTAAAAAAATTTTTAAAAATCCCGGCCTTGCACCTGATTTAAAAAAAAAATATTTAAAAAAAACGCTGTCCATATTGTCAAAATTCATTAAACAGTTAATACTATAAAGTTATTCTTAGGCTTTGTGAACTTTGGTTCGCACCATCCGCCCACAGATGGCAGCACCGTGGTTACACATTTCCGTTCCATGCGACGCATAAGAAAACTACAGCAGAAACTGAAGAAATTGTTTTTCCGAGCAGTATGTCTGCATTTAATGCTGGTTTGCACGCGTGTTAATGTAAGTATGCCTTTCATACAAACTCGACATGTTGCGTGTTTTCATGTATTTAATAACATTAGTGTGTTTACGCATTAATTAAATGTTTTAACGTAACCATCCAACAGTCGACTTAAAAACAAATAAAATATAAAAAAAATAAAATAAAATTTTGTTAAGTTTCCTTTACTTAAAGCAAAATCATTACTAAAATTACTTGCGTGTAAATTTCGGAGTTTTTAAAAGTTAACTAGCCCGTGGTATTTTAACACTGCAGTCAATTATCTTGTAAAATTAATTTATAAAGAAACACTGACTATTTAATCAAGATCGACAAAACTCCTCCACGGTATGTTGGCTGCGGCCTCGACTGATCGGGGCGTTGTGAATCTCGGGCTCACCTACGGTCCCGCGGCGCTTGCCGCGCGCGGACGTGTGTGAGAGTGTGTGAGAGTGTGTGCGGGTTCGCGCGCGCACATGACGCGCCGGAAGACGCCCGCAGAGACGCCTCAGGGGCGACTAGGACGCCGGGCGTCCGCGCGGGGGGATGGTTTCCGACGCGCCGGGCCGGAAGCCGCCCTCGGCACCGACCGGAAGCGAGCGGAAGCGCGGGAACTCGAGGTTTTGACGACACGTGTCCCGGTACGTTTCAAGACGCCCTTCCCTCCCTCCCTTCCGCCCCTGCTTCTTCAATCTTCGCTACTTCCAGACCCGCCCGCAGCGGCACGCGATCCTCGTGTCTTCCCGCATCTCCCCTCCTCTTCCTCTTCTCCTGGTACCTGAGGTCCGCGTTCCGTTACTTCCACGAATGCGCGAGCGCGCGCCAGTGGCGGACACAGCTTCGAATTCTGTGGAGGGCGGATGACCGTGTAGTTTTGGTTTTGGATTTTTTTTTTACCTCCTAGTTAAATCTTTGAATATATATACTGTATAGAAGTCGCGAGTGGATAGGATTTACTCTACGTTTTTCAGAAGCGTATGATGAGCAGCTTGGGAGCTTCACCGCTGCAGTGCGCTGCCGTAACGCCCTGTATCGTCTTAGTTGTTATTTACACGTTAGAGCGCAGCACTGTCACCCGCTGTCATTCCCCGCACCCCTCATCCATCATTCACTGCAGCTCAACGTCGTTCAACAGGAGGGGGAACGGGTGTTTGAAAAGAGTTCGACACTTGTCCGCTAGGGACCACCACAAGTCGATGCCCTAGAGATGGTGGCGATTGCGGCGGTGAATTAACCAACTACCTCAAAACCGTATTAGAAATTTTAACCTGGGCTGGCGACTTCTATACAGTATATATATTCAAAGGTTAAATGGTGATTCCTAAATGTTTAGCACTTTAAAAGGTTTTTTTTTTAACGGCTTTGGACCTGCTCTTTGACGACGAATGTTATTAAAAAATACTGCCCATCTTGATAAAATTCATTAAACAGTTAATATCATAAAGTTCTCCTTTGTCTTTGTGAACTACGACCCATATGGCATACCGTGGTTGTTACACATTTTCCACTCTTTGACTTCTATCGCATTCGCGTTCGTACTCCCACCGAATGCCATATACCGAGAGCTAATAGGTTAATAACCAAATCATATGATTTCACAGTAGGTCTATGTTTTTACTTTTTTTTGTTGCCTTTTTTCTATTTTCCACCGCAAAAGGGGAGAAAAAGCTGTCAGTTTTGATGTTATAAAATTAATATTCTGAAGCTAATCAAGCGGGAATTTAAGTTATACGAATTGATTTATAAACACACCAAACTAAATCATTAGCAAAATTAATTTAAGTTTAATATAAATGTAGGTTAATTATAGGTATGTATTTTGGATTCCACATCTCTGATTTTTTAAAAAAAAAACAGGATGAGTTTAGTTTTATTTGGTTATCTAATAATAAATCAATAATTTTTAAAGGGGTTAAAAAAATTTAATTTGGTTTAAGTAATTATAAACACAACTTAGAATCAACTCATATGTTGGATAATAATTTGATAACTGTAAACAACATATCTTAATTAAAATGAATGTTTTTCACAATTTGTTTCCACAGTTTTTTTTTTTTTAATTGGCTTTTTAGTGAAATGCAAACGTGGTTAAGTGTGATTTCATCATTGGAAAATATAATATACCTTTCGTTGAATATACTTAAACGACAGTTATAAAATCGGGTTCTTGATATATAATAAAAATTTTAAAATCCTACGCATAACCACTTTAAGGAATATTATTATTTTATACACCTGATAATTTATTATATCAAGTTCTTTAGTATAAATCTTTTGAATTACTTAGATACATTTCATCCAATGGTAACATATAAACAATACCCAAAAACTGCGCGAGCAAAGCCACTGGTTTATAAATCAGCGTGTTTACTTCTGGCGATTGATTTGGGAAGTAATGTAGAGTGTTAAAAAAATTGTGAGTACGTCTTTCTGTATTCACCAGGGATGTGTAACATCTAACCTTGGTAACAAGCAAATTGATGTGTTCTCATGTTGAAAATACACTAATAATGCAAAAATCGGACACAAAATTTGACGTTGAATTCTTCCAAATATGCGAAAATTGTATTTTCAACTAAATTTCTAGATGCGAATCACACGTAGTTTCAGCACCCGCTTATAAAATTCGTTACTGGAACAGCTACGTCGACTATCGAATCACTCTACATATTTGCAGAGCGAAATGTTAAACTGTATAATGAAACGGCTCGATAAAAGCGAAAAAGACTTGAAAAATCAGGCTTTGGACCTGATTTTTGACCAGAAATTTTATTGAAATAGTCTCCTACTTATTAAAATTCATTAAACATTTAAAACTATAAAGTTTCTATTTGTTTCTGTGAACTTTGGATTGTGCCATCTGCCACAGATGGCAGCCCCGTGGTTACACATTTCCGTTCCATGCGACTTCCGTCTCATTAACGAAATTACTCCTACCTTTAAGTCGTATATCGAGAGATAAGATGTTACACATCAAAAACACAATGAGTGTATGAAAGGTATCCACAAATTTAGATTATATTTTTTTTTCTAGATAATATTCAACGTCTTATTATATGTACTTAATTTTGTTAATTTTCGTCCCACCAGTAATATGTTTATATGTTACATGTTTCTAAAAAAAATTTTTTTTGGGCTCTACACAGCTACAGGCGATTGTATTTTACTCAAGATAGTTAACTTTCTTTTCTGTTATTCCGGTAGTTTAGGTATTGCTGCATTTGTCATTGATGGGTGTTACTTAATTTATTTCTGTGTTTTTTTGTTGTTTTTTTTCGTCAGCTCCGAGTACTCGCCACCAGCCAATTACTGACCAGCACGTTTCGCAGATATAAATGAGGAATGTGGAAAGTGAAAAAAACACTTTTGGTCGTACAGCTAGGCCTCTCGTTTGAAGAATCAACGCGGTTCAACATTTCTGAACGTAAATTACAGTTTTATGAGGCGAAGGAAAAAAATTAATAAATAAATGTGGAAGCACATTGCTTGTCCTTTGCCTAAAGGAAATGAGCACTGCCGAGCAGAGACGCGGTCTCTCATGGCGAGCTGGTTATTTAAGTTTTCTTGTTATTGCCATTGTTTAAGGTGAAATCATCTCGAACGCTCTCTTGCAATTTTGCGTTCCATTCCAAAAAATTTTTTTAAATTTTTTTTCAGAGTGTTATCATGAATCAACGTAATGTCACGCAAGTATCTATAATTATGATCACTTACGCGACCTTTTACAGCTGGAAAATGTTTCGTAAATATATGGTGACGAGATTCCAAGTGAATAATTTTTTAGTAAATTTACAGCAATTATAATAATAATGACAAAAAATCAGGAGGAAATAAAGTTGCGTGAATTTACGTACGCGCTTTACAAGTTAAACTTTTGTTTTAATTTAAAACCCTAAACTAACTTTAAATTAAAAGTGACCAAAATTATTAAATTTTAGTTACATAAATTTTGGCACAGAAAAAAAAGTGGTGATATTAGGAGTTATGGATATACAGTAAATTTTATGTATATATATATTTATAATTATATATACTTATAAACAAAAGAATCCGGCGTTGCCCTGGCTTTACGCAGTGTAGAGTGTTATTATTTAGAGTAACTCGAATAAAAAATGTAATTTTTTTTTTCAGAAATTTAAAGCAATATGGGGGATAGGAGTATTCAGTTATGAGAGAAAATGTGTCAAAATTTAATTGTGCAATACAATAGTTCCGTTTTAAAGGTTAAAATCGGGTATGGGGGTAAAAAATAAAGGTTATATGCCTACCTAGTGTAAAATAACCAAACCAACGGACTGTGCATTCTATTAAAATTTATTATGACATGTATTTATCAAATAACTAGTAATTATAAAGTGTTCTTAAATTGTTTTTAAAATAAGTTTCATAAAACGCTTTCAAAGAAAAATTTAGTGACGGGATTTGTTTCTAGAACCTTGCAAATGGATACTACGTATTTAGGCTAACCACATAGCTGAAGAAACTCGGCTTAAATTATACGACGGAGGAATGAAAATATTGGTGTAATGAAAGGTCGTGGGTGCTTTCAAGAATCTTTACCGGATGTTTCATGTGTAAACGTTATTGTGAAAAAAAAAAAAAAAAAAAAAAACTCTTTTTAACTATTTTCACTCTCCTAAAAATTCAGCTTGAAAAGGAAATACGAAAAAAAAAAAAAAAGATCTCATTCACTCTCAGCGCATTCTTAAATGTTTTTCTTAAACACACGCCAGTCGGATGAACTGAACCAATTTTTTTTTTTTAAATCGCGTGGTTTCTTGAAGATCCTATGATGTACATTCTGTATTGCACAGACCCGAACAAGCCCGAATATCTACCTTCGGCCAACTTCGTCAGTTTTTTTGTTTATTACTTTACAAAATTGTGGATGGTTGGTTATGTTAGGTAAGTATAGCTACATCAAAAATACTGTCAAGTCATTTTAATGCGGACGTTGGCCAAAGGTAGATATTCGGGCTTGTTCGGGTCTGTGCAATACATAATGTACATCGTAGGCTTCCCTGGTTTCTTCTGAAGCTCTCTCTGCACGCCGTATGTGTGTTTCGTGAGGCTAACCCTCAAGAGCCAGCTATCCTAAGGAAAGAGCTAACGTATTACGTTGCATAAACCCATTCACCTGCATTAAGAATGATCCCGGTTTGACAACCGATGGGGATGGAACACATGATTAATCGCAAGTGTGAAACGAGGTGGACATCGCCATGATCGGGCGGATTTTTTTTTCTTCGGAGTGCTGCAGTCTTAAGAGTGGTATATAGAGAAGCGGCTACTCAGAATCCGGCGCGAGCAGCACAAAATACTTCTAGCCTGGGCGGAGTTTAGCCTTGGAGGAGTGGCCTACTAGGAGCGCGTCCTGGCGAAATGATGTCGGTGGAGGGGATAGACTCGGTTTACCCTCCCTCACTCCATGGTCATTCCCTCCTCATGACGGCGCGGTACGGGTCGGGATGTCTCGACAGCATTGCTACCTGCCTGCCTGCCTTCCCCGTACGAGCGGAGCGCCGCGCGAGCTAACAGTGGCTACATACAACGTTTCATTCAACTCAAATGTCAAATAACGCGAAAAGTATGTTTGTCGTAATGGTAGCATTTTTTTACGCGTGTTTAGTAGTTCATAAGTAAAAAAAAAAAAGATAAAATGGATTACTATGTTTTTGCTAAAAACACAAACTTTTACATGAAGTGGGAAAAGTGATATTACATCGTAATTTTCGAAGTCACGTGGATATTAAACGTTACATATCCTCCAAGGAACATGAAATTACCTTATTCTGCAAACAAATCTTGCCGAAGTTAAATATATTTTCCGAATCGATGTTATGTATTTTTTATAACTCGCATCTGTCAATGATAGTTGTAAAAGCTTTTCGAAATACATACATATTATGTACTATTTTTTTAAAAAAAGTGTTCGTGTTTTTATAACATGGAATAATCTCATTTGTAATTGTTTCACTTGTGTCATGGCAATGAGTTATCATGCAGGTAGCATATATTTTATTTGGACGTGGTATAAAAAGGCACTATACAGAAAATCGTTACATAATTCCACATTATAAAACATGTATTTATTTCACACGTAATTCATACATTTTGTTTCACACCAATATACAATGTTCATTATGTTATAAAAGACAAATAAATTAAAAAAGAGCACTATAAATTAAACCAACGTGGGCACGAGTTACTTCCAAGAAAGACAAATTTAA
Source organism: Bacillus rossius redtenbacheri (assembly GCF_032445375.1). Taxonomy (NCBI): domain Eukaryota; kingdom Metazoa; phylum Arthropoda; class Insecta; order Phasmatodea; family Bacillidae; genus Bacillus; species Bacillus rossius. The sequence goes on along the minus strand of NC_086337.1, from coordinate 36,957,956 downwards.
AAAAAAAACTGTACGGTATAATAGACATTTTAAACACAAATATTTTTACATCACAAAAACCTTTTTCAAAACAGTTTGCAGAAAAGTCCAACAATCTTAAAAGTATGTAGATGGCCTTTAGAGAGGTATTTAAGAGAAACAAATGCTTAAATAGAAATAATTTTACAAATCCGATACAGTAAACGACAACAGATTATTTAAACAAGTTTAGTAGAATTACACACAAATTGGTTTTTACCTGTGACGCACAAAAAATGTACATAAGCTTTATATTTTTAACTAGACAGGCATTTATACTATTCGATTTAATGCACACACACTTTTAAAACAACAAAACACAGAATTTAATTCAGCTTACCACTGAAGCAAAATATTTTTATGGTCGCTATTATACATTTATTTCGTTTCTCCTTTTTGTTAGGACTTACCAGACAAGAAGTTTATGCATACCGAACACTCTTTTTATGAAATTCTCTTGTTTCTCATTTAAAAATTTTACAAAATTTCTCAATTGGCTGCCAAATGAATTAATTTCCTTCAAAAGTAACAGTTACGAACACCTCAGTATTTATTCACCTAAACAAGCAATGTCTTCTATAATTTTAAACACCATTGCTCACTTGAGCATTTAACCATTCTGGAAAACTTAACTCAGCTTTAAAATTTACATTATAGGTAAGACATTTTATTTTTTTACATATCCAAAATAATTACGGTAATGATTCTCTAGGTAGCCACTGAACGTGACCACACGGGCTATACTTTCTTATGCACTCGTAGGTGCTGGCATACTAAAAATGAAGGTTCATGAAAATGCTTGGCATGGTTAAACGTTCTAGAAACAATGAGCAAGAATAATTTCCAGTATGAAAGGTGATAGTTTATGAAGCAAAGTGAGCAGGCGACTTAGATTGATAAATCAAACAGGTCACTATAAAAATTAGTTTGAATGATTATCCAAGACCAACATTTTCTTGAAAGTTCTGCAAAAGCTTGAAAAATGTTCACGTTTAGTGTAATCAGGGTGTAATATTCGGTTTTGTTTTGGACGATCTTCGTTTTCCCATGCATTTTATCTTATGACTTCTGATAGCCTCTGTTATGTGCGGCGGATCCCGAATTTCCATATTTCTTGTGTGTCTAGGATCAACTAATTCCGGAAGAACGCATTGTGTGTAAAATAAAACGAGTTTTGGTTCCATTTTTTTCTTTCCAGAATGTGTCGTCTCTGAAAATTTCCAATAGGTACTTTTAATTTATTTTGGCTCGAAGTCCAGATGCCAAACAAGCAAATATCCCTTCTGGTTATGTGAAGTTGACCCTGGACTTGGTAGAAATATTCAGGATCTTTTTTAAATGAAATGACAGTAGGACTTTCTTCAGAATATTTCAAATACTTTATTTTGCCTTCTCGCATGGCTTCATTTATGTCCATTCCATATGCCGAAGCAGGACACTATTTCTACGAGACGACCTTCGCCAACAAGGCCATCGGGTGTTGCGGCAAGAAATGGGTGTTCTTGGTCAATAAAAAGACCAGCTTTACTTATATTAATTTTTTCCTGGTCTTCTAGCTATTTGATGACTATTTCTTCGGACTGCCTGCCATGTTGTACTGCTGGAACATTAAGTATGTCATGAGAGTATATTATGGCTCTTACTAGGTTCTAGCAGGTTGTTGTTGGCTTCAAATAGGTTCAAACGTTTTATTACAAAAATTCTAAATCAGCAATAAATGTTTGTTCTAAATACCTTTCTTTCCTGTTGAACACTGCTCATTTCATACGCCATTTTATTAAGTTTTCAACGATGTTGATGTTTTCTATGATGATGGTGTCAGACACTTCCGTGGACCAATGAAAAACACCGGCTTCCGTTTCCAGCAGTTGGATTGGTGGCTGAAGTTTGGCGTACGATTTGGTGACTGTCCTGCAAAGATTAAAACAAAATATATTTGTGACATGTTGAGTATCAAAATTCCAAAAGTAACGAAATTTCCTATTTTGGCTCTCATATTTGAGTACAATTTTATAGTTGTGTGTTCCGCTCAAAATGTTGATGAATTACTCTTTAAAGGTAGTGAAATATTCAGTTAATTCTATAATCCTGCCTATAAACTCTACCACTGTTCGCAAACTAATCAGTAAATGTGGGATATGATGTAAGAGAGTTTTATTGTACACTAATATGACAAGTCTAATTCCAGAATGTAGGTACAGCACGAGATACGGGCATACACATGCATGCACGTACAAACTTGCATACAAAGAAGTAACATTCAAAAAAAAGGAAAGGCTACGTGGAACAATAATAATTTATGTCATATATTTACTGAATGTTTTTTGTTTGCAGGAGAGCCATATTGTATATCGTCCTTTACTAGAAAGCCTACGAGGCGAAAATTTTTCGCACTCAATATTTTTTATAAGGAAACATGGACAATCACCCAATGACGCACTTGAATATTGCAACATACAGCAGTAAGGATTCCTGGCGTTTTTCCAGCTAGCGGCTACCACAAGTAACACAATAATTTGTTGATAGTCGAACGCATTTGTAAACTGAGACACGCTCAAACAAGGGAAATGAGGTGGGGGATGAAGAAACTGTCTTTTGGAACCGAACACAGTGAGTTATCAATAGCTTGCCTTCCATTCTCGCAATTATTCCCCCACCCTCATAACTTCACCCATACTGATTAATTTAATTATCTTTCGGCTTGTTTTATAATAGCACTAGTATTTTTCACGTCACATGAACTTTTCTTGGACTGAATAAATGCCCTATTAGTTCACTTTTTAAAATTACTAATTGAAATTGATAATCGATGACGTATGTATGGTCGTCAAGCCATAATAACTTCCTATGACTTGCATACAACAGTAATACCGAGTATCTAACTTTTCTTTAATCTGTCCGTAACACTAGGCCTATATATATTTTTTTCCAAGAACAAATCCATAGAAGTTCAATTACTGAACTGAAAATTATTTATATGAAAAATTTAAGCCTTTCATTAGACTCTGAACGTAATAAAATGCTAATTATAAATGTTATCGTTAAATACAGTTCGCAGTTTGTGTAGTATAAAACACTGGCTACTTACTCCTCATCAGGATTCAGAACCATATTTTCATTCCCTGCGTTGCTTGATCCTGGTAAAGAAAAATGAGCCGTCAAGTTAGCTGTTTGGGGATCAGTTATTGTGCTGTTGACTTCCTCTTGAACTGCACCATATTCTTCAACTCTTCGGATTTTTCTAAAAAATTAAATGCATTGTACAAACTAAGTTGTAAAATATGTTTCTTAAAATAGTTTTTAGCCGGTTTTGGAATTCTCCGGTGTTCTTTTACATTGATAAAAGAAAAATTAATATCGGTATCGCTATATCTTACCTTTGTTTCTGGTACTCAATCAGATCCGTTGGTCTTCTTTTCTTCCGTTTCGCACTTAAATAAAGTCGCCCTAACTTACCGATTAATTTGTCTTGCTTTTTTTCCATGCGTACCGACTAACAGATAATTGCGTCTTTTTTATATTATGCGAAAGCTCACAAACAGCATTAACGAACCATTGATCGAATCAGCAGACTTAAAAATCTTTTACAATGTAGTTTGCTACCGAGTGAAGATTCTTTTCAAGCTACTCGCCAAGGAAATCGTCTGTCCCATGATAGTCCAGGAAAGATATGAAAAAAACATGGACAAATTGCAAGAAAAGGTTTTTTTTACATCAAAATTCGCAGAAAAATTCATAGAATAACATATCCAAAATCCACCGAAATCCACTTTCTTTTGGTAACTTTTTTCCGGGTTTTGTCCCGGAAAAAACACGAAATAAAATAATAACTCAAAAACGGTGCATGTGATGACAAAACCTGTAGAGGCAAAAATTAAAGAAGATTAACTTTTCCATAACATATCCAAAGTTCAAGAAAATCAGCTTATAAATTCTGCTTCGTTTTCCGGGATTAGTCCCGGAAAAAATATTAAAAATGAAATAAATCGCAAATTGTGCACTTTACAGCATAATGGTTTAGGAAAAAGATAAAGTAAACAATGTTTATCATAATATATGAGAATTTAACACAGATCAACATTTAATTTTTTTTTGTTTTTCAGGAAATGTCCCGGTAAAAAGTTATCGAAAGCAAAAAAAAACGGAAATCGTGCACTGTACTTCAAAATAAATCGTGAATTAAATTATGGGCAAAAAAAATTGCATTATATAATTGACCTTTATCAAATTGTGCTTAAAATTTGTGTACTATTGTCCTGGCTGGTATATGTAGTTACTATTTATACGATTGAATTCCCATTCCCTTGTACTGAGTGATTTTATGTATCCATGTGTTATAACTCTGCAAACGATAAAATATATAAAATTAAATTAAATATGTCATTGACGGAGGATATTTACTTCATCAGTTACCTTGGCCCCATACTGCAACATACAACGAGATCGCTCAGCTGTACGTGAGTTTCATCTTAAAAAATTATGGATTAGCAACTACTGTATTTGATGGATATGGGAAAACTCACAGTACTAAAGACACAGCACATATGAGAAGAACAAGAGGTAATGCATCACCCGTAGTTGAATTCACAGGAGAAATGCATCTATCACTCCGTAAAGATATGTTTCTTTTGAACGAGCGAAATAAAGGACAATTTGTAAGGTTATTAGCAATACATTTACGCGAAGCAGAATGTCCTGTTGTTGAAGCACCAGGTGATGCAGATATTTACATTGTCCAAGAAGCTTTAAAATGTGCAAAATAACAGTTGACAATAGTTATAGGAACAGACACAGATTTACTTGTCCTTTTACTCTACTACTTTGGCTCACAAACACATAACTGTTTGTGTTTAAAAAGTGAACAAAGGCAGAAGAAAACATATCACATTAAGGAGCTAAAGCTGAAGCTCGGTGATGAAATTTGTAGTAATATTCTTTTCTGTCATGCATTCATGGGATGTGACACATCACACATCTATGGTATAGGAAAGGGGAAAACATTGGATCTGCTCCAGAATGACAGTGCCTTCAGGCAACTTGCGAAAGTATTTCAGATAGTATTCCCAGTGTGTCAAAAGAAGACACTGTAAAATCGGCAGAACAGCTGTAGTACGCCTGTACAATGGGTCAAGAAGTGACACACTCGACACTTTGCGTTGTAAAGTGTTTAGTGAGAATGCAGCTACTAGTTCCAAATGTGTACAACCAGAACAATTACCTCCAACTAGTGCTTCAGCTCGTTTCCATTTCTTAAGGGTTTTCTATCAGATACAAGAATGGAAGGGAATTAAGATGAATCCAGAAGAATGGGGATGGAGAAAATGTGGCTACCTTCTCTTGCCAATTTCGACAGACAAGCCAACAGTTCCGGAATGCCTTTTTAAGGTAATCAGGTGCACTTGCAAGGAAGATGGTTGCGGTGCATCCAACTGCAGTTCTAGGAAACACGGCATCTCATGTTCTTCGGCTTGTGGAAACTGTCATGGATCAACCTGTAAAAACCGTGAATTACCTCCCGAGGACTGCAATTACTGTGACGGCTTTTAAGGTAGGGTGTTCCTACATATCCATGCAAATTAGCCAGTTTTCCTAACCAAATACACAGATATTTAATGCTGTGACCTTTTAATATACCATTTTGTTCAGAAAAATATAATCTTTTCCAATATAGTTACAAATTTTCATTTTTCTCATCGAATAACTAGAAATTCGTCAATGAATTGCTTGTTTTTACCATTTTTTTAAATACATTTTGCGTCACGATTTCCAAAATATAAAACTATATTGGAAAAACTGCATTACTTTTCTCGTCAGATTAATACTCTGGAAGCTGTAGCTATCATAATTCTCGAGAAAATAGGCTAGTAGTGGACGCATGTATAACTGGTTTTAAAAAGGGGTATATACCACTCTTAAACAGGATGATTCTGTTAAATAACATTTCGAGCTTATATGTAGGTAATTTTCCGAATTGTTGGATCAGTTTGTTAACATTAATAGAAATATAAAATCACGTTAATGTTTGTTTAGGTAACCTATATTTTAAATTAAAGTACTTATGTATGTTACCTAATGCATGTTTATTCAGTATTGTGTGTTAGAGTGCATCCCAATGTGTGTATATTTTTCTATTTCTTCTCGATACAGGTCACTGGAAATCTTGTGTAAATTTAATTGTATGGTATGTTTTGTGAGAATGGACGTGTCGAATTTTTCTTTCAAACGATAAGCAGTTGAAATGAGTCTGATTTTGTTTTCTGGAATATAATTTTGGTAGATTTCAAAAACGTTTTAACACATCACTAACTGAAAAAAGGAATATAATTTAAGTGACTTTAAATATATATTATGGAAAATGAATATAGTTCGGATCTGACAATTTGACATGGGATACAATGCTTTCTGTTATTTTGCCTACATATTCAATACTTTTTCCGTGGCCGATCACAAAATAAAATCTATTTACCAGATTTCAGTGAATTTAGGATCTGGTAAAGGAAATCTTGTGTGCTTCTGTTTGTCCCACCGAAACTTTTTCAATACGATGTTCCGTTTTCGTTTTATTGAATTTTTAAAGATTTTCCAGGACGAGTCACAAAAAAAACTATACATATAAAAATATATACATTTATATATATGAGCAGATTTTGGTGAAATTAAATTATATTTAATACAAAAAAAGTCTTTAATTTTAGTCACGACTTTCTTTGACGTACGATACGTTTTCGATTTGTCCTTTTTTTTCCAGGAAATTTTCTGGAAAACCAAAAACCTATTTTGTGTTGATTTTTGTTAATTTGTAATATATTATGAAAATCGTTGTGTACTTTAACTTTGTCCTGAAACATTTTGCTGTAAAATGCGCTATTTTCAATTTATTTCAATATTTTAGGTTTTTCCGTGACGAATTCCAGAAAACAAAATAGTAGTTATTAGTGTATTTTTGTAAATTTTTTGTATGTTATGGTAAATTTGGCTCTCTTTAATTTTAGTGTCTTTACCTTTCTTCGTAGAACGCACCGTTTTCCAGTTATTAATTTATTCCGCATTTTTCCGGGACAAATCCCGGAAAAAACGTTACCAAAATAAAGTGGATTTCGGTGGATTTTGGATATGTTATTCTACAAATTTTTCTGCAAATTTTGATATAATAAAACCTTTTCTTGCAATTTGTCCGTAAATCGACCCCTTTTTCTCATAAAATGCCTGGACTATGAATCCTTCAGAGAAACGGTGTTGCTGTGTAGCGGGAGGAGGTTGAAGGGAGGAGGGAGGTTTATCACCGTTACAGATCAGCACTTCCCCTACAGCGGGCGACGTTGAGGCGTGTCAGTGTCATCCCCACCCTGCTCGTCTTCCCGGAGCTTGGCGTCAACCTTCACGTCGAGCAGCACAAGGCAGACACTGAAAATGCCAAATTAGCCAGTTTTCCTAACCAAATAAACTGATATTTAATGCGGTGACCTTATACTTTTAATATACCATTTTGTTCAGAAAAATATAATCTTTTCCAATATAGATTCAAATTTTAATTTTTCTCATCGAATAACTAGAAATTCGTCAACGAATTGCTTGTTTTTACCATTTTTTTAAATATATTTTGCGTCACGATTTCCAAAATATAAAACTATATTGGAAAAACTGCATTACTTTTCTCGTCAGATTAATAATCTGGAAGCTGTAGCTATCATAATTCTCGAGAAAATAGGCTAGTAGTGGACGCATGTATAACTGGTTTTAAAAAGGGGTATATACCACTCTTAACTACCAACGCCACCTTCTCACTATTTTTTTACCTACCGAACCAGTTCATTCCTTCGCTCTTCCATCTCGTCATTTAACCTTTCATCGGTCCCCAATCGATCAGACCAGTTGCTTGTTCGGATAATGCCGCAACAGAGTATACAGCAAACTGTATTGTCCTCATTGTTTGTAGTAAAGCGTGTATGTTCCGTTCCAGATTCATTATTTTATATTTAGGTTCCACACGGTTAAATCTGCTGAATTTTTGAGTGGCTGAACTTTCACAAAATGAAAATATATATATATATATAATCGCACACTTTTTGCAAAATTACCTGGCAGAGTTGCATTTTTAAAGTTTTGTGCAGTATGAATAAGGAGAATGAAATGGAATTTAAGTTTTAATCATAACTATAAATTTTAAGTCAGTTTTACTGGATGCTAGGATATAGGTTTTTATTTATTTCAGATTTGTTTTATTTTTATTTTACCTGGCCTTTTAAAATCATCAGAATAAATAAACAATATTTTATAAATTTTTATGAAGATGCAGTAGCCACCAGCATTGCCTCTTAACCCAAACATTTTCAGTTATTTATTCCATTTTGGTTTTCCTTACACACTGTACAAAAATTTAAAAAATTCAACTTTGCCAGCTAATTATGCTAAACGTATGCACTACATGTATATATTTTCATTTTGTTGAAGTTCGGCCACCCAAAAAGTCTTCAAGTTTAACTATGTAAAACATGGAATTAAAATAATGACCTGGAATAGGACAAACACCCATAAGGAATGGCATCAGCAATTTATTTTTAAATTAGATTTTAAAACCTTATTTGGGGACTATAAGGTTCCAGTGCAGATGGCTGATATGTATAAAAAAAATTACTACCCTAGAAAAATATATTAAATGCTATTACTAATAATTTAAATATACAGCTGAGAACAAAATAAACATTTAGAGTATAATAGTTAACTTATTAACAGCTGTGAAAATACTCATCACGCAACTATTATTATTTTTTTGTGCTGAGTGGCACCTAGAAATCATACACTTAATATCAGACACAAGATGTATGAAAACGGATGTTTTTTTTTTCACCTTTAAAAAATTAATTCTCCAGTGGAGAAACAAAATCTAAAACGAAAAAATAAGGTATTTTTAGTAATATATACTTAATACAAATTGTTATATGCAATAATATTTAACACACAATATGAATCAATCGACGTCAAAAGAAAATAACAATTTGAAATGACATCAGCTTAACTTTATTAATGTTTCTAAATGAAACAGGCAACAATCACAGCACATATGTAGAGCGTATAACATAAGTGATCAGGCGTTAAAGCAGTATCACACTTGGACAATGCTCACGTGCACATACACAAAGTAGAAAAAGAAAGGAATAAGTCTATTACATAATGTCATAACATATTGTTACGAAGACAGGGAACAAATCCACTCTACGCGCGTCAGGTCAGGTATCCGGGTCTGGCGAGCCCGCATGGCCACTGACGTCACACGCATACATTTGGGGATCATCGTTATAGCTGTCCGGCCTATCCAACCCCCCCTGCCCCCGCATCCTCCTTTCTCGGCGCTGTTATAATATCCTCTAGCGGCCTGGGAATTCCGCTGGCTTGCTGAGGCCGCCGCGTGGAGTGGCGTGAATATGCGCTGTTATTCTGGATGCTTCGAGCATCGGGACGGCCCGACGTCGCAACCACTCCAGTAGGTTCCAGAAGGACTGCCAAAGGCATAAAATCGGCGAAGCTGGCCTCATTGGGAGTTCCGAGAGTTCCAACAGGCGAGTGTAGTGAAGTGTGTGTTGTTCGAGGAGGACGAGGGACGACAGGCGCGACGCGGAGCGACAGGACCGTGCGAGTGCGACTGAGTGGCGCGAGACTGTGTGTGTCAACATGCTCATGGCAAGGGGAGAACCACTGCTGAGCCTAGCTCCAGTGAGGAGGGCGAACTGCGGAACTTGACACATATAGACATTAAGTGTGGTGATTTAATTTGTCATAGTAGCAAATAAAACTGTATAAAAATTAACTGTGCTGTTGTTACTAAAACCCGTTTTCTCCACTCGTAACAATATGAAAAATAAATTACTTAGATAAAGCAATGTATGCAGTGGTAAAAATGGCACAATGGAACAATTAAACTCTTTAAAGGTTTTTCATTCATTACTATTGACGGTGCAGAATTATTTCACTTTAATGTGTATCAGGTGCTAAAAATCATTAAAGTAGTCCTATGACATAATCTGGAATGTACTCTTTTTTTCGTGTGTGAAAATAGATGTGTACATATTTTAGACTCTTAAGTTGGAGGTTTTTTTTCCCATCTTGGCTGATTTTTATCCTTTAGTAAATTTCTCTACAGGCTAAACATTAAAAATTAAATATAAACAATAGAATACATATATTTTTCACAGATTTTCAGGTACTAATAAGCATTGGGTGAGATTCTTTTTTTTTATGTGAGACAAAAATATAAGAAAGCAAGTTTTCATCGCCGTTTCAGAAGTGTCAAAATTAACTGCATACAAACATAATGCATCCTTAAAGAACAGTCTTTATATATATAAGGGACCGTATTTTATACACAAAAACTATATAAAATTAAGTGATATGTACCACATTACAAATAGAAGACAACGGGTTGCGTATGTACGTCTGGTGAAAAAATTTAGTATTTCGGTCCTCCTTGAATCGACTTCTTTATTCATAATCAATACACTTTAGTTAAGTACATTAGGTGACACCAAGGTTACAGGCGCAAAACTTTTTTTTTCTGTGTTTAGAGACATGAGATATTTTGCGGATTAATTGACCAAGTAGATACGCAAAAACAAATAACATGATTATTTTTAAGTGAATGATAGGAGCTTGTTTTTTTCGCGAAAAAAAAAATCTGATTGCTCATTTGACTGCGCTAGTGATTGTATCCTTGTAATTGGTGCCCTAATGCAACATAAGCCCTTGTCCTGTTCGGCCGGGCCATTCAGGACTCGTTTGCTTCCGCACTGGACGGCTGAGACTGTTGTGTTGACACCTGAAATAAATCCAGCAAAACCAAACAAAACACTAACACTGCTGTAAAGTTTTTTTTAACACACAGCTGTTAGGGAAATTTTTTCACGAAAAATTACTCAGTTCTAGTGATTGATCCGTAGTTCTCTTGGCGTGAACCTGGGTCACTACTAAATAAAAAGAAGAAGTATTGACCCTGATCATGTGCTATCCATTACAAGTTCAAAGAATAATTACAGCCTATTTTTTTCCCCGGTGTACACACGTCACTCACCTGCTGTAGGTCGGTGGCACGAATGAGAACAAATTGTAATGATCGCCGCTGCGGAGGAAAACGTCAGACCCCGCATTAATCAACCTCCATAGCGTAGCGTGCGCCTCTCATGCGCCATTATTGATGTGTAACATCTCAGATCTCGGTACACGGTATTTGGCGGGAGTAATTTTGTGAACGTAAATGTGTAACAACCATGGTGCTACCATATGTGACACTGTATTTACTGTAACAATATGGACAGTATTTGAATAAAAATCCTTGTCGAAAATCAGGTCCAGAGCTCGGGTCCGGTATTTTTTTTTTTTTGCATTTTTTTATCTTAATCATTTCGTTATATAGTTTAAAATTTCGGTCTGCTAATCAAATGATTCTATAATCGACGTAGCTGCTCCAGCAGCGAATTTTAGGTGCGAGTGCTTCGCGTCAATTAATGTAGTTGAAAACATATTTTGCATATGTTTTTTCCCCGCTCGGTGAATATTTTTAAATAATTCTGCGTGAAATTTCGTGTCCCAAGTTTTTTGTGTTACATATATATATATATTTTTTTTTTTTTTTTTGCAGCGTGAGAACACGTGAAATTTGCTCGTTACAGAGTTTCGATGACGCAAATCACTAGCGAGTACTGAAAGATCGCTCTCTTTTTTTTGTTGTTGTTGTTTGTTTCTTGATGACTGAATTGTCTGCAGGTAGCAGAAATGTGGGACAGAAAAAGAAAAGTGAACCTCGGCGGGTTCCCAAGGCCTGGGTTCAGTCCTCTGAGACGGGCCGCGACGGAGTGGAAATCGCCGCCCTCGGACCCCGCTGGGCATCGGGGTCGTATCGGGTCGTATTCGTCACCCGCGAGCGATCCGCTTGCGTCCCGTCACCTCGCGTCCGGACCGCAATTAGCACAGCCGCTCGACGGAGCGGCCAATCAACCTCCTCCTCCCCCCCCCCCCCTCCTTTGCCTCGTCGGCGACCCGCGACACGAGGGCCTCCCGTCAGCGGACAGGACATTTCACTCCCAGGTCGAACCGAGTCGTTCGTGACGCGCAACGTCTTGGCTCTCTGTGGGAGTCATTTCGCGAATGCGACGGAAGTCTCGTGGAACGTAAATGTGGCGGCTGGCGTCAAACCGAAGTTCACGAAACAAAAAAAAAAAAATGGTCGTCTGTAAAGTCGGCTTACGGACGATAGTATAACGTGACAACGTCATAACAAAACATTGACGAAATGATTGCATACTTTTATGAATAAAATTGAATCATTTTTATTGAATTATCACTATTTTGTTTGGATACAAAGAAGGAGTGAAATTAAATCTACAATTTAATTGATAAATTTACTTTTATTTGCACTCATTAATTCAAATATGTTTATTACTTTAACGAACAGATTATTTTAACTATAACTTTTATACATGTTTGCTATTTAACTTCTTCCAGTCTGTGTTATTCTGTTAAGGATAGGACGATGATAGGAAAAGTAGGAAACGAATTGGAGTGTTTCAAGTTTAATGTGCCTCGAAAAAGTCAAATCGATGGTTGTTCCAATCGAGTGAAAGAGAGATAGATGCGGCGCAAGCGTACAATGAGCGTAACGGGAAAATGTGCGTAACGGATTAATGAGTCATCCTTTTTCGTGCGTGCAGCCGGCGTTCATCGATTTATTAGACATCACGTCAAAAAAAAAGGAAACTTAATAGTACTAACTGGTTAGTGAATTAATCCTAAACTTTATTAAAAACTTTGGTTGAAACAATTTTTGACGAAACAAATTATCATCGTAAAAACAGAATTTGAAATTTAAAAAAAATTCTAAACTTCCTTAGTATCAAATTAGTTTGAATTTATTATAAACCATCTTAGTATTATCTTAAACCCTGGTGGAAAGCAAAATTTATATGACCACGTTATTAGTGCAAGGGATGAAAAATAGTGTTAGAAAGCCAAAAATAATTTACTAAAAACCTTAGTTGGCGTAATATGAAATTAGTTCCAAGATTTGAAATGCTGTATGCATTTACTTAAAAACATTCATAATATTTTCGCTGCATGGAAATGAGAAAATGTTTTATCGAACATTTGGCAATATTGAAAAACATATAGATGTTATGTAAATTAGGTTATTAAAATGTTCCAGTAGTTTATAGAAGATTCCTAAATATGTCCAGAAGAAATAGTTACTTCGAAATCTACCTACTCATGTAGGCTGTGCCGAGAGGGATTTTATTTTTTATTTATTTCGTTTCTGCAAGTCTAGTTGAGTGTAACTAAAATGGAGGGTTGGTTAAGTTAGGTCAGCGACAATTGAAATACTCTTAAACGGTACAAATTTATAAAATTTTGACAATTTTTATTTTTATTCTGAACTGTGAACTTCGGATATATTCGGGACTGATCGAGGGTTAATGAATCTTCGGCTTCCCAGAACGAACGGGTGAGTCTATGCGCAGACGACAAGATAACGGGTTAGTCTGGATTGCCATTGGTCCAAGGAGCGGACACGTGCGCCGAAACGTGGGAAAAAAAAAGGGGGGGGGGGGAGGTAGCGACAATGTTATATAGTGCATCCCACAAACATGTGCATAGGTAACTTCTTCATCAAACGTTTCTAATTTTACAGCTGAGAATATTCTTCCAACATTTCTGAGAAATGACATACAGGAGTATGGTTCGATAGCCTCTGTCTTTGGAAAAATGTGGCACTGTATTTAATTTAACGGGATGATTCGTGCTTTATGCATGACAACTTAATGCCTCGCCTGAATCTGTTAATAACGTGCACCAGTTCGCTGGCTAGACTATACCGTGGAATCTTCCAAGTGGGTTTGGAATTCGGGAGGCCACACCTGCCCCTCTCGCCACCTTAACCCCCCCCCCCTTCCCATTTTATTTTACATAATACTACTATCCGAGTTAATTTTCTTCCTGGGCCCCGCTGCGACGGGGAATGACAGGTTCACGTGGGCTGTTCTCTGTAGGGCGGGCACCGACAACAGCAACTTCTCAGAAAGAAAGTATTAAAACAACCCGCGTCGCATACCAGCCTGGTATCCGAGAGTCGTAACTATTTAAGGACATGGTAACACCTCCCTTTCCGACAGCTTACAAAGACACATGCCCTTACCTCTCACGATTTAAGTTTCATGCCTTCATTATGCTTTCTTAAACTAGTTTTTCCCCCGAGTAATTTCCCGTTTAAACATTTCGTTCAGATAATTAACGGGGATAATTAGCTTGGATTGTGAAGATGGGGAATGTAATGTCAGACGAAACGTCGGTATTTTTTTTATTCAAATTCGATTAGGTCAAAAACCAATCCCATTCAGACAAAGACATTAACAAAAGACTACGGTCGCAATTTTTTTTATAAGTTTCCACATTGTGACTACAATCAACATATTTTACACTGATTAAAATTAAATATCACGAACAATTCTAGAGCTGGTGTTAGCAAAATTTCAGCAAGTTCAGAGAAACGGCGACTTGGATGTTTCTGTTGTGAACTGTGATATGATAATGGAGCAATGACGGAATGAATGAGTGAATGGAAACGGGATTTATCCGATAAAACCTACCTGCCAAAGGCACCGTCCGACAAGTTTTCCCACCTGTGGAAAATGCCTTTAATCACACCCCCCCCCCCCCCCCCCCCCCCCGGCCACCCATAGGTAATCGGACCATGCTGCAGGCCTGTGCAATCTGACGCCTCTACCGAAGTAAGTACATAAATGAAGCATTTCACAAATGAATCAGTCAAACTGTCCAACACAACATCTGTGTTCTGCTGTCTGCCATTTTTATTTACCACTGCGCTAAGGTGTTCGACAGAAATTTGTTAAAGTCAAGTTAAATCCATACAATTTAAAATGTAAATGTCAGTTCGTTTAAATCTTAAATCTCCGAAAGTTCTTCACCGATTGTTTGAAATGTTGACACAACGTTGCATTCGAATACGCGCGTGTTTTATATACCTATGTCACACCTCTGACGGGTAAGAAGATAGATAAAAATATAGATACGTAAAAACATAGATGTTTAATATTTTCATTGCTATATATATATTATATATATATATAGAGAGAGATAGGAATATAGAGGAGAGAGCTAGAGAGATATAGATATATAGTGAAATATACAGAGATAAAGAGAAATATAATGTGTTGATATAAGTTATATATGTTTAGATAGAGATATAGAGAGACATAGAGATGTACATAGAGAGATATTAAAGAATTAGAGAAAGATATATATAGAGATGCTTTGTATATGTGTAACTACTTCAAAAAATTACAAAAAAAAATTGAGGCATTGCAAAGCATAAGCCAGTAGGTATATAATAAGTTTAGTTTCCCGAGATAGAGGTAGGAAGATTTACAGATATAGAGATATAGAGGGAAAGAGCGAGGGATAAATATAGAGAGAAATATAAATAGGAAGATAAATTGATATAAAGATATATATATATATATATATATATATATATATATATAGTGATATGGAGAGATATGGATATATATAGAGTGGTATTGAGAGATATGGATATATATATATAGGGAGATAGATTTATATACAGATATAAACATAGATACATGGAGCGGTATAGAGATATAGAGTGATATGGATAGATATATAGAGATAGTAGGATATAGATATATATATAAATATAATGAGATTTATATATATATATATATATATATAGAGAGAGAGAGAGAGATTTGCTTTGTGTATGTGTACCTACTTCAAATAAATTACAAAAAAAAAAAAAAACTGAAAGAGGCATAGCAACGCATGCAGTGCATTAATTGGTTAGTATACAAATAATTAAGACATAAATTACGGCGAACCCTACAAAATGCACTGCTGATTCGCCGGGGGAAAGAAGCAGAATGTGTAACGCGAGGAGAAATGCGGTGGGGCCAAGATGGCGGGTGCGGCCTGCAGACATTGGCCTCTGCTACCTCGTCTCCCCTTGTTCCACCGTTCGTCACGTCCCGCACGTAACTCCCGCCTGTCGCCATCTCCGCGGCACGACCGACCACCCCCTTCCTTCCCCCCCTCATCAACCTGGGAGTCGAGGCCCGTCGTCGTCCCGTCCAGGTACCTGTCGCGGCGAGGCGAGTCCTTCTTCGGGACCCGGCGGGGGTCGCCGACCGATAATCTGCGCGCTCGCCGAACGTCAGCGAACGAACCAGCTTCGAGTCACGACTCCTCCTTCTCTGACTTGAGGAGGCAGGGATCTTATCCCCGGGTTATATATAACTACGCATCACGCGAAACATTTCTGCAACCAAGTTTCCGAACACACCTTTATAAACCACGCAAGACTAAAAGAAATAAAAAGCTAGCATCAAACAACTTTCAACTTCTTGCGATACAGGCGTTTGAGTTCACCCCGCTTCCCACATTTTTTTTTTAAAGTGAAGTGTTCCGAAAACTTTGAAAGACGCAGACGTTATTTTCGTAGATGTTGTTTTTTTGAAGTTGAAACTTCTTTCGGCGCGTTATGAACAAAAAAAAAATTATGAGAGTGTATTTTTTACGATGAACGCGCACCATGCAACGAAATTTTCGCAGGATGAAAAAAAAGACTACATACAAATAAAAACAGTATATGTGTTTTTAAATCTTATACTTTAGTATTTGATATTGAATACTGGTACATATAATTTATATATATATATTATATTAGTAATAGAAATTGTGTTTACAAACATTTTCAAGTGTATTTATATAAGTGACGTAATTTTCCAGTATGTAATATTTTTTGCATTGTAAATTCTTACATTATTATTTGATAAATAATTAAAGTTAATAAACTTAAAATAAACTTTCAGCATATTTATTGATTTTCGTGATTAATTAAAATTTATCTTGACTATTTTACAGAATTTAATAATCACTTTATTTTATACACGTACTGAGTATTTGTTCAAAAATTTTAATTTGATTGTATTTATATTTTATATATCGTAATTATATTGCCACTTTATTTTTATATTAATTATTTGCATGCAAAATTAAAGTTATATTTTTATCACGCCAAGTAGGTATAACTTCTAACGCGCGCACGAAAGTACACGTACCAATTTTTATATTATATACGTCACGTTTTCACTGGCTAAACTTTCATATAATGAGTGAAAATAACGCTGTTAAATAAAATTATTGACAGTTAAATACGTTTTTAAGGACAAAAACCCATGAATTTTACAAAAAGTATCGGAGAATAAATTTCTTTCTACTGTTTTACAGTTTCAGGTTGTAGGGTTGCTTACGTTTTGCGACGTTAGTGAACTATCGTCATTGGGTGTTGCGTCGTTGTGTTCCTTGCGTAGTTTATAACCCCGTTCTTATGTTCAAAAATCTTTCGTTAAAGTAACGGCTAAGGACGTGCCAAATTTGAGTTATTATTTGAAGACTCGGCTATAAACAGTGATAACCAACATTCTCGTTATTTGTGACCACAGTGAAAGCAATATTTAGTAAATAAGTGAAATAATAACAGGTAATTATATAGCCAGTATTTGTTTGATATAGTGTAATCGAACAGGATTTATGGCTTAGGAACTTGTGCACACAAATAGGATGAAAATTTGATAGCTCTGATGGCAGTTATTTTGCATTCTTGGGAAAATTTGTTGTTGCTGCCATAAATACACGAAACTATTCTAATAAGGCTAAAATGACTGAAAAAATCGGTACTGCAGGAGACAGATAAATTAATTTTGAAGTAAATCTGTTTTACAGCTGGTAAAGTAAGTCATCATCCGAGTGAAACTAAATATAGCGGGAAAAAAAGTGTAACTATTAGATTATAGGTAGATTTCAAAGAAATACTACTTATTGCAGCCGTTACTATGGTGTGACTTTCGGAAAATTTTAATATAGTTTTTCGTTTCATGGTCCATAGACCACAAAACCATCAACTCAAATATTAAGGGCGGCAAGGAAATTTTAGCACCTGTTTTAACCCACGTTTTTTCTTCTTCAATAAAAGTTCTGTCTTTCAGCGTCAGAAACGTTTCAAAACAATATTTCACGAAAACTACAAATTAAAATTCGGACTTGAAATTTTAGTCTCATCGCGCCCGAAGAATATTCACTTCAAAGAGTTTCATTTGACCCAAGGTGGGGACGCACCACAACGCCGAAATGCCAAATTGACCACAACGCCGACAGCTAGAAAACTGCTGTGTACCACAACGCCGAAATACACTAACGCAGAAAAATGTCATTGCAGGACTGCCACAAAGGTTAGGTTAGGTTAGACTAGGTTAGGCTAGACTAGATTAGGTTAGACTAGGTTAGGTTAGACTAGGTTAGGCTAGACTAGGTTAGGCTAGGTTAGGTTATATTACGCTAGGTTAGGCTAGGTAAGGTTAGGTTTGATTGTGGTATTTCGGCGTTAAGGTACATTTAAGAAACACACAAAAATTCATTCAGTTGTTATTTCGGCGTTGTGGTACACAGCAGTTTCCTAGCTGTCGGCGTTGCGGTCCATTTTGACATTCGGCGTTATGGTATTTCGGCGTTGTGGTAACGACCCACCCAAGGTAGTTAGAAAACGCGCGTTAACGCATACGTGTGATTAAAAGGGGTCGAAGCGAAACAGCTAGAAGAATTCGGCCGTGGTGAAGTGACGATCGGTCGTTGCTCCCGGCTTCACTGCCACGTCGGGGTATCTGCAAGCTGACGGGGAGCGAGGATCTGCTGAGCCGGTCGCGTCTCTGCCTGCGCGCATGTCTCCCCTCCCAGCTAGCGTGTCCCTGTGACACGAGCCGCGACCAGCGACACTAAAGTCGCAGGTCAAAGTCGCCGCGACTTTGTCGCTTACAAGCCTCATCGTCATCCCGAAGCTCCACGAACGGCATACTATGGAGGGACTTCAAAACTCAACCTTGCGTGTAACGTATGCGGGCGTGAGAGCTTTCTGAAACTAATTATTTAATCACGTGTTTCGTGCATAAAACTGGAAAAACTATATATATATATATATGTATATTTAAATAAGAAGCATGTTTTATTACGTAATTTTAATCTCGATATTGAAGTGTTATTAATATTCACTTTATGGCATTTATTATAATCAATTTTTAAAAATGCACATTATGTTTGCTCAGCGAAACCAAATTAGCCGCATATTTTATCGCCATGATTCTTTGTACATTTCTCTAAATAAGTAAAATATATTCTGCGATATATCAATATTTAAAAAAAAAAATGAAATATGTATTCTGAATTTTTAAAAATATATATATGTTCTGCACGTTAATATAATAATATTGAACACACATAAATCGGGCAGTGACCTGTGGCTTCTTGTTTTGTTCGTCATTTCTGTCGTACATAGGGGATCTTTTAGATTTGATTGCAAGTCTCTTGGCGTTCTTTCAGGAATCTTTAGCGTGAGTTTCATATCTAAATATTATTCTGAAAATACTCATATTTAGTCATTTTCACCCTGACAAAAATACAGTTTGAAAACTAAAATACGAAAACAGTACTGCCATTTCAATGTTAACGTATTTTTAAATGCTTTTCGTGAACATTCATAATCAGTTTTTAAATTGGCGTAGGTTATTCTGTAGCTGTACACTGGTAGCCAGAGACTTTGAAAACGGCGAATGGATGGGGCGGAATAAATAGGTGCGAGGGATACGGAAGTGCTCTGAGAAAACCCATAGACTCCCGGCAACGTCCGCCACGTTTTCAACTTACAGAAAAATTCGGGGTTCGAACCCAGATCGCATTGGTGGGGAGGCGAATGTTCTAACCTGTCGATCGTCGTGGCCCAACGGCACCGACTCAGTCCCCAAGCAGTTCGGAGCCCTCTGAGGCTTTTATTGTGTATTAACTATTAAGTCTAAGACTGCGATCCAATTAGCACTCTTTTAAATGAAGTGGATACGTGACTTCGGTAACAAAATAAAATACTTCTTTTCTGACTTGATAACGTCTAATAAATCGATGAACGCCAACTGCACGCACGAAAAAGTGTCCGTAACGCACATTGTGCCGTTACGCTGTGTCCCGTTACGCTCACTCGATTGGAACAACCATCGATTTGACTTTTTCGAGGCACATTAAACTTGAAACACTCCCATTCGTTTCCTACTTTTCCTATCATCGTCCTATCCTTAACAGAATAACACAGATTGGAAGAAGTTAAATAGCAAACATGTATAAAAGTTATAGTTAAAATAATCTCTTCGTTAAATTAATAAACATATTTGAATTAATGAATGCAAATAAAAGTAAATTTATCAATTAAATTGTAGATTTAATTTCACTCCTTCTTTGTATCCATACAAAATAGCGATAATTAAAAAAAAATTCAATTTTATTCATAAAAGTATGCAATCATTTCATCAATGTTTTGTTATGACGTCACGTTAAACTATCGTCCGAAAACCGACTTTACAGACAACCGATTTTTTTTCTCTTTCGTATGGCTTTTGGTCCGATTCGAAGCATTCAATTAAAAAAAAACAAAAAAAAAGATTCTTTCAGTACTCGCCAGAGAAGTATACCATCTAACCTCGGTAACGAGCAAAATTTATGTGTTCTCATGTTGCAAATACGCTCATGATACTGTTACAAACTGATCGCAGAGCCGCGACGCGTGCCACATACCTGAGCGGGCCCTCCAGTGGTTGTCTGGCCCGGGGCGTGTCTCACACGGCCACTGACGTCATGCTACCATTAGCGCGGCTCGACCTCGCCACCCCTCCCCCCTTTCAACCCCGTCATACTTCTTCGGCGCTGTTATCTATAGCTGAGCGGCCTTGGGAATTCCGTTGGCCGCCGCGCGGAGTGGCTTGAATTAACACCGCCTTTCTGGACTTTTCGGGCGTCGGTTCGGGCCGGGATGACGCGATCCGTCACAGCCGCTCTCGTCCGTTCGGTAAAGATGACTCATTATTCTAAAAGGGTGACGCCGGCCTCCGTGGGAGTTCCGAGAGTTCGGAGAGTTCCGCGAGCGAAGGGAAGTGCGACATCGGCGAAGAGGGTGAGAGACCCCCTCGAGAGTGGCGCGACGTGGAGCGACGGGACCGTGAGAGTGCGATTGAGTGGCGCGAGACTGTGTGTGTGCGGACAGGCGCGAGGTAAGGGGCGAACTACTGTTGAGCCTAGCTCCAGTGAGGAGTGCGAATAAACATTTCTAAGTGCCAGTGATTAGTGATCAGACATTTTTAAGAACAGTTATTTATTAGTAATGTAAATATTAGTAATCAATAAAACTGCAATAAAACATAATTGGGCTATCCCTTACTAACTCTGTTCTCTTCATATAGGTCGTAACAATACGAAAAACAGACACGAAATTTTAACGAAGAATTATTAAAAATAATATATACGAGTGTAATAAATACATACGCAAATTGTGTTTTCAACTAAATTTCTTGATGCGAATAACCCGTAGTTTCCGCACCCGCCGTTAGAATACGTTGCCGGAGCAGCTATATCGACTATCGAATCATTCGATTTGCAGAGCGAAAGGTTTAACTATATATGTAATGAATATGAATGAAAAAATACTTAAAAAAATTACTAAACCCCAGATTTTGACTTGATTTTCGACAAGGAATTTCATTAAACAGTTTCACTAAACAGTTAATACTTTAAAGTACCCCTTTGGTTTTTGAACCTTGTTTCTCATGCGCCACAGATGGCAGTACCGTAGTTACACATTTCCGTTCCATGCGACTTTCTTTCAATTCACGAAATTACTCCTACCAAATGCCGTATACCGAGAGCTAAGATGTTTACACATCAAAAATATAGATCAGGAAAATATCTCCACGTTAATTCGAATCTCTGAAGGCCCTGGATGCCAATGCTTATAGAAACGTGGATATAAAATAAAGCAATACCTATTATCGTTGAAGTAACTCTTACGTAACATTAATGGATCACAAATTGTTTTGATTACAGTTTCATAGAACAAGGTTAACTATTGAAAATATATTCAACAGGAATTACACGATCGAAAATTATGTATCTACACAGACTCTGCATGTGTTTTAAAAGTTACTGAAGTTTCAATTTAAGATAATTGATTGTGTTAAGTGACATGTTGATATCAAATTTAACGTTATTATAATCATATCTGAAAAAAGCAAAGAGATTCGCGAAATTTGCTTCACTGTGTTTCTCTCCCAAATACGAACAAAAAGTAATGGAATTGTTTCCAAGGTTTTCGTCACCTGTTTGTTTTTTCGTTGATTCTGTAACCTTTTTTGACAAGAAATTAATTGAAGTACCTGAACAAACCTTTGTGAGAATGAAATAAATGACAGGCAGTGAGTTTTTTTTTTGTAATTTGTTATTACATATGATTTAGACAATTATTTAATGCAGCGGTTATAAAGTAATAAATGCCAACGTATTTGTTGAACGAAAAGTATTAAACAATAAGGCTAAAGCATTAGATTATGCACGTTACATACTCCCACGTTATTAACAACTATTGCATTTGTATAAATTTTTAACAACTTTGCAAGGTTATTACAGGTATTTTTAAATCGTGTAATATACGGCACCCTAAATGAGCACGGTTTAGACACATCAAGTACTTAATGAAAGTTGAAGTACGGATAGATTAAAAGGCAAAAGGGAAAGAAAAAAAAAGATATTAGACCGTTTACCACTGAGGTTTAATTTTTTTTTATAACGCTTGATCGCTCAAGGTCGTAGCCACAGGTAAAGAGAGGGAAAAAAAGCAGGGAGGGTGAGTTTAGTAACTCCCCCTCCAACCCTATAGGATGGGTTGTTTGGTTCGACCTTCGCTAGGCCGCGGAAGAAGCTGGTAGTTGTGGAGGGGCGGTAGCAGCGGTGTGGGAGGGGGGAACGACCGTGGCGGTAAAAGGAGGAGTGGGGGAAACGTGGTGGAGGAGGGGAGGAAGCTGGCAGCGGGCCGGCTAGCCTGGCCTCCTGGGAGGGGAGAGACAGATGTGGCGTGATCGTGGAGTAGTAAGGAGCTGGCGTGCGTAGGATCCCGGCGCGAGCGAGCGAGCGTGATTTGTTTGTTTATCTCCCTTCGCGTTTCGCGCCCAAGGACGGGACGTCGCGTGCGCGAGTTGTACGCCTTCCCGTCATTATTTGTTTTTCTTTTTTTATTACGCCCGCGCTTGTTTCGCCCTTTAAAATAACTTGCCCACCTCGTGGAGATTTAAAAAAAATATATATTTCACATCTCGAGCACCGGTCCCGGGCTAAGTGAACTGACGTCGTTGGACTTTTTATTTTCAGTAAATCCCCTGAGCGGGAAATGTGTTGGTACCGCCGATTGAAGTGTTGACAGTTTCGAACGATTCAACGACGCATTTGAAATGCTGGTGAAGAAGGCATCGTCTTGAATCAGCTGCTTCTTCCTTGGGTAAGCCGGCGTGTTTCTTTTGATTTCGCCATTTCACCGTAAGCACGCAGAAAGTTAACGAATTTTAATAGTTCTACATTTACTTTATTCAATACTTTTTTTGGTAAACGAACTTTCTTAACGAAATACGCGTATTTTTTTAAAACTTTTAATTATCTTTTTTCGTGGCAGTTTAGTTCTTAAATTACGTTCTTATACGGAGTGGGAACACATTTTTCACTAAATTTAAATTCTGTTTTATTCGAATTTGTAACGGCGGGTCGCATTCTTCAAGGGCTTTCGTGGCTTCTCAAGGGCGTTTCACCATCTGTTCCCACCAGCTGGTTGGCAATGTAAACATGGCGCTTGTGCCGTTCTACTCCGAACCGTGTGCCTGTTGGGGGCAGAGGTAGAGTTCGTAGTACGGGTTAGTGTGTCCGTCAAGTGTTACGTTAGCATGCTGATTCTTATTGTTTCTATGTAGCTAGTCGAGTTTTTGTTTTGTCTTGGTTCCATTATGTATTGGCGTACTTAATTGGTCAAGTCCAACTAATATAATTTGTGTGTTTCGGCTTTATCAGAATTAAGGAATAGTTAAGTATTTTTTTATTGGTACGTTGAAACATTTTTCGATGATCATTGTCGTAAAGTAATGCGATTTTAAAAAAACTAGTTATCCAACGTAGGTATATTCAAGACTGCGAAACTAGTGAGTTCTAACTGTAGTTGAATGGAAACGTAGCTATTTAAAAATTACAAAAGTGTCGAATTGTTCAGTTCGTAATACAACATAAATTTAATATTTTTTTATTTCAACTTTATCATATTTTTTTATAACGTGTACAAATGTAACCACTTGTATATAAATTTACTAGTACACACGAAGGGCCAAAATATTTTTGTGGCAAACACATTAACTGTATGGCCAATCTTCTTTGCAATAAATAAAGCACAAAAATAATAAATTTATTTTGGTATGCGTGCAAAACACCACGGCGCAACGAATTGACGTTATTCTGACAGACAATTTTGTTTGAAAAGTTAGTTTTTCCCCTCCAAAAAATACTGGGCGAATATTGTTATTGCAAAAACGATTTTTTTTTTTACTCATAATATGATTGTACACGAATCAACTAGAGCAGTATTAATTTCTCGCGGGCAAAAACTAAACTAAGCAAGCTTTTTTAAGCTTAGGTCCACTATAACCAGATTATCTTGCTTGTTTTTGGTTTTTAAGTACTTGTCAGGAGCGAATATCTTTTAAAGTTTCCCAGGTGAGGCCCGTAGAATAACTGTTGTCATTTAGATTTTACGGGTACGATTTTGCAAAAGGTCTTATTCCACCCCCCCCCCCCCCCCCCAGATCTTCGCGCATGCTTATCGCTATAAAACTGTCCTTTAATTTTAACGTGTCGATTGCAATCCACAGTTAGGTTCGTGTGACTTCGTCTCGACTGGAAGTTTTCAAAAGTAGTTCCCGTTGTTTCAATGGTTGTACAGATTTCCCAACTGTCATTTGCAGATACTAACATGGTGTTTCTTTACAAACACTAGCACCCACATGATATGTTGACAGAACAACAGTGGGATAAGGATACGTAGACGATTGGTATGATAATATGTAGAAATTTAAATTTTGAGAGTAGTTGCATCAGGGACGTAACTACACGGGGCTAGTGCCCCGGGCTTTACTAGGCGAATAGATGGAGGGAGGGGCGCTTAATAAGCAGAGTAATTTTTACTAATATATATTTTATTGAATATCGTAGAGTTAGTAAAAAACACAAAAAAATTGTTGGACAGATAAACGGGATTACTTGTATTGAGATGCATACATGTATATCGTCAAATATTTAAAATCTGGTATTTTTCGCGTACTACTTAACATGCGACGTTTTAATAAATAAAATAACTACAGATAAATGTATTATAAATTTAATTAATATTTCGAAAAGTGGAATTAACATGAGGTGGCGATATGAGGTGTTTTGGGAAAGTATTTGGTTGGTTCAAGAAAAAATATATATTCCCGCGAGTTTAAACATTTCTAGTTACGTCCCTGAGTTACACGACAAATGTTTTAATTTTTTTATTTTCTATATAACACACATTAGGAGAGATGTCTACAAATCCGTGGTCATCTCGTTCGTTCAATCATCCTGTGGAGGGAAGGATATTATCACGAGTCTCTGTTTTCTTTTTGTAGGACTGGAGGTCAATCACGAATTATTAGTGGGAATGTTTACGGCCTCTGTGGATGACCTTGATTATGGAGGGAGGGGGAGAGGGGTAGTGATCACGAATCACGGCCTGAAGGTTCGTCGCCAGTCACGACGATGCAAATGCAGCGCTGCTACCATAATAGTGGCCACCACGAAGAACTACAGTATGTTCCGAAATTCGGATGTCGAACGTCATCGTCCATTTGTTTGCACATGTTTTTATTTAGGACCTGTTGAACGCAGTTGTACATGTGCAGTGACGATTTTGCAAGTGCAGAGAAAAAAAGGGGGGGGGGGGGGGTGTGCTACAATTGTGCGAATCCACCTGGCGACTCGAAACGGTACCGTAGTACAGGAGGTGCCGAAATGCGTCACAAAAGTAATTAATAATGCACGATAACGCGAAAATATAATTTTAGTTTGTTTTATCATTTATAAGTGCTTAGCGTACACGATCGTCAAACAGGTAAACATTTACAAGATAAATTTTCCTCAAAAGTAGTAAGCCCTAATAGTTGTTGGCAGAATCCGAGTAGAAAAATATTACGACGGACGTGCGAATCATTGGGAATCCAGCTTACTTTTCGAGGACTGTCTATTTTGAGATACGTCACTTGTCGCAGATTATATCAGGGTCAAAATAATTTAGAAGGGCGAGGGGGAATAAATATGTCTCAGCCTACGCCTAGCTCAAGCTGTCTGGTTCAAGTTCATATCTGTTTTGAAGACGCTTAATTGAAATCCCGATCGTGTAAAGTCGCTCCCCAGTTCGGTAACGTCAACGAATTCGGATTGTTGACAGCAAGCGGACTTGTTGACGAAGCGCATGAACGAATGTTTGAACAAGGCCGGGTAGGGAAGTGAGATAACAAATGAGATTTCAAAACATATCATCGATAAAAGACTCACGACCTCGAAATAAAATTAATATTTATGTTGTGTAGACTTAAACACAACAAAACAATATAAGGCAATGACGAAAGGAATTGGCAACCTTTCTGCAACACAGAAGTTTATCATTGTTGATGAGGGTCAAGAAAGAAAAAGAAAAATTTAATCTGGTATCACGTGAGCTCTCGGCCATATGTCTCGAAATGTTTTTCTTTTTTTTTTTTTCAAGCGAAACTTTAACAACCGATAAGGTAAGACGAGGCGTAACGAAAATTGCGACGTTGTTTGAATTTCCGTTGTAACTTTGTCTACGCTAACAAGAACTTAACTTTTGTTTTTACGAAACCAGGGTCTAGGTGGAGATAATGAGTTAGCTGAATTGGAGACAAATAAACAGTACCTTTGCGAGGCAAAAAGCGGACTATTTTCTTTCCAATGTGGCGATCATAATATCCACTGAAAACTCCACGATTGACAAAAAAAAAAAAGAGTTATTTGCAATACGGCAAAAAAGGTCTGCAACACATTTTCCCTCTTGTCGTCACCCTTATATTTCGTAATGCAGGTTTAATGCTGTTAACCGTGGTTGTAAACACGGAACTCTCATTACCGATGGACCATGATTGGAGCCCTCGATTCAATTGTTCTGAATTTTGTGTAGTGTCTCTCCCAAGACTCCAATAACCCCGCTATCGACGTGACGTGAAGAGAAATAAATCAAGGTTCAGCTGTGGCAGAGAAAATGATTTTGGTTTTTCGGACACTTGAATAGATCCTCGTCTTTTTTTTTTCCACCGATCACCCTCCTTGGAGCCCGAGGAAAATTTGGACTCCCCCCTTCTCCCAACTCCCCCCTTCTCCCAACTCCCCCACAGGTAGGTATAGCGGTGGCGTGACGGGTGACGTATGTGCCTTCACGGCTTACCTGTTGTGTTTGTTCGATCCTCCCCATCTTCGGTGGAGGGGGGAAGCGTGGGGGAGAAGAGAAAAGGGTGTTGTCGCCGACAACGCACGCACGTCGAGCGGAGGGACAATGAGTTGGGTCTTGTCGCCCGGCCTGCAGTCATTGTTCCCCTCCTGCCAGCTCCATTGTGTACCTTGGGTTGGTTGGCGGGGGTGGGAAGGAGGGTAGAGGGGTGGCTAGCCCACCTGCCGCGAGGTCCTTGCTGCCTTCTTTACCTTCCAGCCTTCCAGCGTCCCCGACGGTAACGTCTTCGAGCTACACTCGTGTCCACTGCCTGGCGTGTGTGGCAGTCACCTTTCCCCGGGGGGGGGGGGGGGGGGGGGGGATTTCTATGGTTAGAGACCGGAAAAATTCGCGGATTCCTTTCGAGACAGGCTGGAATCCAAACTCGTTTAGCTTAATGCTGCGTCAGTGATTGGACCGCAATTTACCCGAAGGACTCTGAGCCAATGGCAAACACTCAAAAAAAGAAGTATCGAATCTCAAGAATCGCAGTAAACAGGTGTCCCGAGTCGGTAGCCAATATGACCAGATGATAGTTGCCCGAGTACGTAGAGAATCGTGGAGTCTATCCTAGTGGTCATCGAAACCGCGAATTTTTCCAGTCCCTACCTATGGTAATTTGCGTGCACCACAACAGTTAGACGATTGTGATGCTGAGCGCCGAACAAGGATCACAGGGAACCTCGGGGATAACCGAAAGATCTGGCGGCTCTTGATCAAGGGAATGAATGACATTGTGCGCATCGAGGTGTTAGTTCCGTGGAGTGGGTTCTGAAGTTGGTAGTCGACTGGTTAGCAACTGGATAGCGAAACTAAACGTAGCTATATAAAGGTTAATATGCTATAAATTTGTTTTAATGGCTTGAATAGAATTCGCTAGGAAGAACCGTAAAGATTCCTTCATGTAGTGAATATTAATAAGCAAACATAACACCAAACCTCTGCAATAAATTTTATACAAAAATTGTTTGGCTATGCAGATAGGAAAAAAAAGGGGGGGGGGGGTGATGAGTCGTTCTAATTTTGATTTCATTTGTTACTGTGTCAAGCACAGGTCCAGGATCTGTGCTGAATCTATGTAGGTTACTGTTACAATCAGACGTAAATTTTTCACAATTTCTGATGGTGTGCAGTTATTTTACCAAAAAAAAATTTCCTTTTTTTGCTAGCTGTACAACTATTTTCCATGTGTAATACTCATGTTTTGTGTTAAGAAATGCTTATTTATTTAATGCTTTAATATGACTTCCCATGTTTAATATTAAAATAACTATTCACATAACATAAGTTACTTTTTTATAGATTTAAATACCGGTGTGTATTTTTCAGATTGTATTAATAGGGCCGTGAAGAGGAACCCAAAGGCCCGGGGGCAAATAATTTTGTAGGGCCTTCCAAAATGAACAATTTTTGAAGCCCCTATTTTGAAAATTAAAATACTCTAAAGTTACCGTTTGCCTTCACAGTAAACGTGATCTGATCAAGGTTTTCAATGAATATTACTAAAAATAGAAATGTAATATTTGTGCTCTCAGGGTACACAATAATATTGTTAAATATTTAATTCATCCGCGCCCTTCTTGATGCCTTGGGCCCGAGGATTTTAACATCCCTCCTTTTTTTAAATCCCAAGAAAAGGAATTTTATTGGAATATTGCCCATATTGTTCAAATTCATTAGTTATGTTTATAACGTTCCCTTTGCCTTCGTGAAATTCTGTTCACTCAATCCGCCACAGGTGGTAGCACCTTGGTTGTTGCACATTTCCGTTCCTTAGACCTCCGCGTCGCATTCACGAAGTTAAAACTCCTGCCAAATTCGGTGTACCGAGAGCCAAGATGTTAAAACACATCAAAAATTCGTTGCACGAGCTGTGTCCTGGGACGGGCAAACTAATGGACAGACAAAGACTTAGTTCTAAAGCACCAGGTTTGGGGCAGAAAAAGGGGTGGGCCATTCCGTCCTTCGGGAATTACTCAAAGCTTGACTCCACCGTGTTTGGTGTGATTGGGGAGGGGGGTTGGTTTGTAGAAGGAAGGGGGGATTAGTTGGACAAGAGGTGGCGCCAGTCTTTTAACGGTCCAGAGAAACACGAGCTTCTACTTCCTGTCCTTGGGGGTACCTGCCTCGCATTGCTGGTGTAGCTAAGTGTTCTGTGGGTGTTTTTGTTTCCCCCTTCCATCCAGGAAGACCGATGAAGAGATACACTCGGCTTCGCTGGACGGACAGACAGCCAGCCAGACTGTAGGCGCCAATAGCCGCCTTTTGTCCGCGTCCAGACCGTCGCCAAAATTGTTTCCCGCTGGTTACTGCATTTTGGCGCCACCGTCGGCATTTTTAAAGGCGTGGAACTGAAGATAAATGTGTAGGGCAAGTCCCTTGAGTGCTTCCAAGAGTCTTCACGCAGGGATTTTCATGCTTTCATATCATTCTGAAAACACGCACTTTATGCCCTTTCACTCTCCTAAAAATACTGTTTTAAGAACGAAATTTTTAAACGAATCCGACCTGGGCGTGTTCTAAAATTCTTTTCGTAAACAGGCCCCACTCGGATATCTTGAAGTTTTTAAAAGGCGTGGTTTTTACTGAAGCTTTGCGCACTGTACAGGATACCTATATCCATTTTCTAGTTCGTGCCTACGCACTGTCTTATTCTTTCGTTCATGTGTGTAGTTTTTTTTTGTGTGGGGAACGAATATTCGCACAGAGAGGAGAACCTTAACCAGCCCAGCAACGTATATAGCGTAGTGCTCTCTTTATATCGCTTTGGCGAAGTACGTATTCATTTGTCTTTTTCGCGTCGGAAACTTTTGAAACCAATGTTTCACGAAAACGTCGCATTTAAATTGGGTGCCTTGAAATTTTAGTCTAAATCGAGCCCAAAGAAGTTATCACTTTAAAAACTGTTTTAACCAGTATTGCGTATTTATTATGTTGCTGTATCTCCTCATTAATGAAGACAATGTTTAATTCATTACATTTCGGTTCCTATCTCTCAATAATAATAAATGCCTTGGTTGATTCCTTCCGTGATTACCTTTCGAATTTTTCTGTTCTGCCTGCGAGACGTCATCGAAATCGTATAAATATAAATTATTTTGGTGACTGTTGTTTTCATGGACGAATTTTAATGGAGCAACCAAAATTTTCAAATGAATTAGTACGTCTCTTTTTAAACCGTCACCAACATTCGGAAGAATTTCATAAAAAAATAAGAAAGATAAACACATCTTTTGCTCTAGCATCCTTCAATGTAGAAGATGACAGAACAATAAATAGCCATGACATTTATAGTTTTATTGTTTGCGGACAAGTATATCATAAAATGAATATGACAGCTCACCCGACGCAAAATGATGTTGGTGACTTTGAACGGCCACTGTACGGGCAACTATACTTCTCAGACCGCGATGAAGCCGTTAATGAAAGAGTTAACATCCACTTAATTCTGGAATTACTACCTCAATGATGAAGTTATTGGAGTTCATAATTCGAGCGCAAAATCGTTATGTACAGGGACATATAATGATGCGAGAAGTAGAGGACGAAATGAATCGGTTAACTTCTGCCCAAGGGTTACCCCCACCATACGTAAAGCTTTCATTTAGACTTCCAGATCTAGCTGATCGCAGAAGGTTTAATATACCGGCGTGTAATGAGGTTTGTGCAGTTTTTACACTAAATGCTGATCAAAGCTTTCCAGAAAAATAAAAACATTGTCTCTTTAAATAATGTTGATAATCGAGTCCAGCCATTTACTTACTTATTATTTTACCCAGCCGGCACGGATGGTTTTAGCCCAAAAAAAAATACCGAGCAAAGCTAGGTCATCCAGGTATTATATATATATATATATATATATATATATATATATATATATATATATATATTAACGTTGGAAACCCTGCCGTGCCGTGTGCGTCGGGGCTGCGAGTGCTGCTGACACAGCGAGAGTTCATTCGAATCCCTTCGTTCCCTGACCCCTATTATCGCACGTAAAATATCACGTATCATGAATGAGGTGTGCGGAAGTGAAACTCCCCTCTTTCTCTCCCCCCACTTTCCGTTTTTTATTCAAGTCCGCCGACAAAAAAAATCCATTTGGGGTTCGCTTTGGTACACAAAGAAATTCTTTCATAGTACATCGTTTTTGAAGGTTGCTCGGATTGCTAACGGAGATTTTTTTTAAGATACAGCTTTTGTGTATGTGTGTGTGTGTGTGAATTATATTGGCCCTGAGATGTTACTTGGGGGGGGGGGGGATGTTGCCTGATAACCGATTAATTATATAACCAGACCCTTTTTTTCCCTGGGTACATCCAGAGTGTCACTTGATAAGTTGAGACCACGGCGAGCTGATTTTAGCTAATTTAACAGCACCAATCGGGAAGAAGAACGTATTAAAACATCATAGGCATTTATCGACAGTATTGGATAGGTATTTAATTTTGTCGAACGGCTAGTACACGGCTGTACGGAGTCATACAGTTTTGTTTTGAAAATAAATTGAAGTTAATAGAAATTACTTGGGGGATGGGGGGGGGGGGGAAATGCACCTTCCGTTATAGTACACTTGCTTATTAGATTTTTGGGGAAATTTTTTTCCGAAGGCATGGGCATGGACTATGTGCCCGGTACACTACCATCAGGGCCTGTTTTCAGTAGACTGCCTATATTTTTATAAACCTTTATTTAGCTTTGTCTACCTCAATAAGCACTCTTTATAAACAATGTTAAATTTTTTAAAATATTATATAAAATGTAATAAATATTAAAATGTAATTAAAAAATTAATAAAATAATTTGAAATATATTATTACCAATATTAAAAAAAATATTTATAGTAACTATAATTACATGACCATGATTAACCCAGGTTTCCTTTACATTGCTCATGCATAAAGAAATTAATTCAAAATAATTTTTTTCCCCGTTAGAACTTAAATTTGTTTTGTAAGTCATTCCACATTTTGATAGAGGACGTAAACGATATGTTTCTGTAACCCATACATCTATACCCTGGAACTTTTAATTGCTTTAGTGCCTGGTGAGATGACCCAGATAAGGTATCAGTGTAATGGCGTATTGAATGGGTATTATAGGCCTATGAATACTTAATTTTTGCTACCTGCTTAGTTGGAGCAGACCATGTTTTCCCAATTTACCCATATGTAATGTTAAAAAAATACTCTTGTGATATTCTGTCATATTGAAGTAGTATGGATTTCGTGGACACCAAATTTCTGGACACCATTTTTCTCCTGCACATCTAATAGTTGGATGTAAGTGTACTTGCTGCAGTGTTAAGTAATTTTAGAAAACTCTGGTATCTTATCTCCAGCGATTACGTTGTGTGACAACTTTCAGTGCTGCTATCAAAGAGTAAATATTTTTCTGCCCGCATGAGCTATTGGTTCACGCCATAGAATTTTGAAACGTGCTTCTGTATCAACCGTGCAAAATTATGACTGAAAAAAAATGCCATGGGAAGTTTGGTGTGAAATATTACTATGTTATTACGTATGGCTTTAACAAAACTGGCGGCCTTTTACTTCTAGAATACTTTCATGTCAGCCGGTTTGGTTTTCTCTCCTCAACCTCGGATCATCTTAGGGAAATATTCGTAGAACAAGGTTTCTACAGTTTACTTAAGTCACGAAAAAGTTACTTAAGCTGGAAGCCTTTTGCGTACGGGAATTTTTTTTGTCTCGCTTACATTTGTTTAGCTTTCTGACATAAAAATCTGAAAAGTTCGTGCGATTAGTTGATCTGTTTTGTATTGTGTCTAGTTTGGTTACTGTCTGTTTTGTTAGAATTTTTTTTGTCATTTAAGGGTCTTGAGAAAGTCCTAAACTGGGTTCAACCGGTATTGTAGACGCCCTGAGTAGTTTTAGCAGTAAAGTCATCGTTTAAAGAACTGTGTGCCGAGTTGTCCCCAGTCGGAAACTTGTTAGCGAGTAAAATAAAAATAAAGATCACGTTATGGAGATGGCCGGGCTGCTCACGAGATCTGGAGCGGTTTGTTTTTAGCCGGAGGAAAGGGCTTATCCGGGCAAGATCGTGTTCGCCTCCGCGCGCGGATCACCGTCCATCGCTTCTTGCACGCTTCGCGGATGTTGTTGCGGAATGTAGAGCTGTAGAGCTGTAGAGCTGTAGAGCTGTAGAGCTGCTCGTTCCGCCCGGCCGACTCTACCGAGCCGCCGATAAGCTGCAAGTGTCCGGGGCGGAAGACAAGTCCCCCACGTGAGCAGCCAGTGCTGCTTAGCAGTGACTGACGCAGGCAGTGGTTGGGGTCATCTTTGGGAAGGAGGGACCATTAGTCATCGAATTGTTTTTTTAATAATAATTTTTGTGTTTATTTCCTCTAATTTTATGCTTTGACTAATGAGACACTTCTGGTGTCTCATGTTATGTTTAATGTTTAATTATATTTAATTTTAATGTTAACGTAATTTTTTAGTTAATGCTTTCATATTTGTTTATTTACGTCTTCAAAAGTCTCAGTTAAAATTAATCAAAGACTTTGGTTTTCCGTGCGGCCATTTACCTCTGTTGAACGGACTTGTCCACGTATGAAAGAGGGGAATTAGCGGAGGGAGGTGGATGACGTCACGGGCGTGTGACGTATGCAGGACAGAGACTGTTTGGACTCTGGGGGAGACAGTGGCTTGCGGCCGTTGACCGACGACGGAACAGCTGGGAGTTCCTGAACTGGAGCGGAGAGGGTGTCGGTGTAGCTCCGTGCACGGGAGTAGGGACCCGACCCACACGTTCGTTGTTAACTGTTAACCCTGGAGAGTGCTACGCGGTGCCATCGTTGCCGCGTGCTGCATCAGCTAGTTTATTATTGTTATAATTTGGAAGGAACGGCAACGTATTTACCGTGAGCGATCTTAAACTTCTCGTGAGTCTCAAGTGTTAATGGAACTCGTCCCGAAGTGCGAAGACCGCTGCCATTTGACTGTGCTACATGTGTCACCTACGCCGAGTCTACACCTCGGGTACCCGGAGGCGCCGCGTCCGCTACAGTTTTGGTAAATTTTTACTACACGGCGAGAATTATTGTAAGTAAAACTTTAATTTGTTATTGGTGGAAGAAGAAGAAGTTGGTTTGGGACGGTGTGCAAGCTTTGGTGTGGACTCCCTTCCCCTTCCGTCCTTCAAGTACGGACTTAGACTTATGCGAAGGCAAGGCCTTGGTGTTGTAGGTAACGTGATCGCTACGGCCGGACATCACGCAAGGATTGTAATTTTTATGTCTAAAATGCCACTTGTCAGTATTACGTGTATTATTATTTATACCTTTTTTTGTGTCAGAATAAATTTAAATGTTTGCTTACAAATTAATTAGTATGAACCCTGCAATAATCTACTCAACACATAATCAAGTGTTTAATTTTAGTTTTGCGTCTACCGTGTCTACGCGACTAGTCATGGTGAAGTCAAAGTCAGCTGGGTTCAAACATAATGATTGTAACTGGCTGTCCTTAGGGACGGACGTGGGGTGCTCGCCCCGGCACGGGGTAGCAGGCTACACTAAAATTCACCAAATTAAAAAGGAAAATTTAGAATCTTGTGTAAGAGTGCATATAGTCACTTTAATTAACGTGCTGTATTTTGACCAATGTAAAAAAAATTAAAAATTGGCTAGGAAATCTTAAAATTAGTTTTTTATAAAGTTTAAATTTAAAAAAAAAGAGTATTTAATTTAAATACAAGATAAAGTATGACATTTATTCAGAAGAAGGGTATTGAAAATTGAAACAAATATGGCGACACTACAAACTGTCAGGATCTTTATTTTTTTCTTACTCTCTACTTAGTTCCTTACAATAGCATTCACTCTCTCTCTCTCTTTCTATTCCCCCTCCCCAGGAGCATTAAACGTTTAACGCAACCTTGTTGGAAGTCGCATTAGAAGTATAACTTCAAAAAAAATTAAATATTAATAGTTAAAGGAAAAGTGCAAGGACATGAGTTAGAACAGTATACAAAACCTTACTTAAATATTAATATTGCACTGAGGACGGTATGTTATTTCTGGTGAAGCAGGATGACCTGCCAACACCTGGAACGAGCTTCACAGGAAGTGTCTGCTTTTAAGGTTGATAATACAACAGCCCAAACCCATTGACATAAATTTTTGAATATAAAAATTATGATTTTATTTTTTTCTATTTTTTTAATTTCCCCGTATTCGCCACTGATGACAAACGCACAACACTTGTCGTGGAAACGGCTCCAGTCTGATACAGCCT
The DNA here is from genome assembly GCF_032445375.1 of Bacillus rossius redtenbacheri. Taxonomy (NCBI): domain Eukaryota; kingdom Metazoa; phylum Arthropoda; class Insecta; order Phasmatodea; family Bacillidae; genus Bacillus; species Bacillus rossius. The sequence goes on along the minus strand of NC_086337.1, from coordinate 36,922,190 downwards.
CGCTACTGCACAACTGCGAAATGGCGAACATTTGACAGATAAATAACCCACCCATGAAATTTTCTTTTTTTCTTTTTACGAGTCGTCACGCCATTATATCAGGATTAGCAACGCTCCCTTTGCTTGATACTGCGTGAAACAAAAGTTTTTTGTATCAAGAGAATAGATTACCCGACGGGGGAGAAAACGCATTACTTACGGTAGCAAGTTTATTACCTATCGTCCTTTTGTATGTAGTGAATTAAGGCAGACTTAAGTGTTTTTTTCAAAGTCCGTTGATAATATTCCTGGCGAATTTGAATTGGCAAGGTTCTACAGCCTACCAGAGTACAAACTTTTTTTTAAATTTAGGTGGTATAATTTATTTTACATAACGTTTTTTATGTAAAACTAAAAAAAAAATATTGTTTGTTCATTTGTGGTGTCAAAGTTTCATATTAAATGAAAGGTTTGCGGACAGTACATATGATGTCCTATTGCATGGGTGACAGGTCAATCGCCTACCCCCTCCCACAAAAAATTCTCAGTTACTACTGGATAATTAAAAAAAAAAGAAGACTTATTTAGCAAGACGCACGACATGCGTTTAAATAGTTGAAGGGGCTGTTACTTTTCAAAATTTCTGACTTCCCATTGAACTGGGAGGTAGTCCCCAAATCGCATGTGTATTTGGCGGAATCCCAAAATTCGAAACTGGGTCGGCTCTTGTATTTAGCACACGTGGTTTTAAGTCTTGTAATTCGAAAAGTGGGCAATTAAAATTTTATTAAATAAGTAACTTCTATATGGTTAAAGAGGGGGGGGGGGGGGGGGGGGGGGGGGGGAATTATAGCCTAAGAAAAAAATAAACTTCCGACAGTGTTGGCAACATTGTGCGTAATTATAGCACGATCTCGACAGTTTCTGTCTGTGATTAAGGCCGGTATTGAACCGAAGCAGTAGTTGCCAGTTCCTACTCTGTGATTACATGTTGGTTTTTGATAAATGTACTAAGTGCATTCTAGAGAGCAAGGTCGCTCGATTGGGGGGGGGGGGGGGGGGGGGTTGGTTATATCTATGGCGCGATTTCCGCCATTGAAACAAAAAAAATGTCGGGTTAAAAAAAGGGGGGGGGGTAGAATCCAAACACTTGAACGGTAATAAAAAAATCTAAAAAATCTAAAAAATATATATAATCAGTTGATATTAAATTTATCATAAAGTGCAATTATTTCGCTTAGTATTTTAGTGTATACATTTGCATTAAAACAAGATTTTGAAAAACTATTTTTTTAAAAAAAATTCTCGTTTAGGAAACACCCCTACTGAATACCTGGTTGTACACAATCAAATCCAAACCTTAAGATTTTTTTTGGCGGGGGAGTGGGGGGGGGGGGGAAGGGGGGGGGAAGGGGGGGGGGGGAGTTGAGATGAGCCATCTCAATTGGAGAAAGGGATAGGTACCTCTGCTTCAGAGAACTGCATTGTGCACTTTTAAAGGAAAGATGTCGAAAGAATTTTGTTGGAAGTTTTCGCGCTGCAGCTGCAGAAACACACATGTATAGTATATATCGTGCACTAGCAGAGTGAGGCGTTTCGAAATCCTGGCACACCGCAAATGTTGGTCACTGCGCATCTCGCTCGCGCAGCTCCCAGCCCTTGTGTTCGGGAAGCCTACAACTCACGTAGTTTCGGTTCCCTACCACGTTCGTGCAACTTCGGATTTCTCTCAAAAATTGATATTATTTAATAAAATAAAAAAAAATCGAATGGTTAGGTTAGGTTAGTCACAACATGCTTGTTTTCATTGGAAACTTCTGATTTAGCGGCTGAAGTGGCGTTAATACCAAAAAACGCAAAACTTCGGAAATCTTCGGAAATTCTTGCAGGGAACCGAAACTATGTGAGTTGTAGGCTTCCCCTTGTGTTCACGGTCTCGCGCACGGGCCGCTCGTCTCGTGTTATTACAGGAAAGAAAAGGGGCTTATCTTGGATCGCCGGGGCCAGGGTAGGGCAGGTCTGCCCCCGCAGGCCTTCTACGGCGACGACGGGTCGTGGGCGCAGCGCAATTACTAGTGGCGCTCAGACAACCTACAAGCATGGGGGGGGGGGGGGGGGATAGCGTCCGAGCCCCATGACTAGACGAGATTTCCTGGTTTCATTTCCAACGTCTATTTCGTTTTAAAAACAGGAGATTTCTCCGCTGTTTTTATTCTCGTAAACTAAAATGACACACAGATGTTTCTTAATACTCATTTCACCAAAATCTACATTATGCATGTATAATAACAACATTAATTGTAACTAGCACATTTAGGAACAGAATTACTCGCAACAATATAATTGGTCCAGCATTTGTGTGTTTGAAACCTACATCAACGCCAGTAATATAAAAAAAGAAGAAAAAAAACGAATCGGACAGTATATATTTTTTCCCCTATTTATTAGGGCTGTAGGTACCAAAATCATGCAAAATAGGATCACAGCCATTGAATTGAATATATAAATACTTCAGTTATATTAGTTGAGCTTTGTTGAATTGCTGACTAAAATTCGTTATTTTAGCTGCATTTCTGTGCATTTTGATGTTATATGTTGCTCTGGCTATGCTTTTTTTCCGGTGTTATTTCGGTTTTATTGCAACTCGCATAAAATACTGGCCCTAGCCGTTACACATACACAAAGACCCACTTTCTTCTATGCCTCATGACGACAATGTATTGCGATTTTAATGTAGACATTAAAAATTCACGGGTTAAATCGCCTCTGGGATATGACACTCCAGACCCTTGCATATTTGGCCAATATTCACCTCTTCGTTGGCTGCCGACTTGGGAGAGATTCCAACTAGGTAGCCTGCGGTTCGATTTTTCTTTTGTAGAGGGTTTCTTATTGATATATCGTGGGTCAGATAAGTATAATGATGGATTTTTAGCCTAACTAATATATAACTGTAAAACCTGGGCGTTTGTAAAAAAAAAAAAAAAAACACGGGCTTTTGTTCACCATCTCCCCTCTGGACTGTCCAAAGCATTGACTCTCAAATTGTATTTTCGGAAAAAGCGGTGGATGTTGTCTTGGGACGTTGAGTTTTCTCAGTGTGCTTCCGTTTAAGCCCTGCTTCTTCCCTCACCTCGTTTCACGCCTTAATCAGAAGCTGATGTTTACGAGACTAGTCCGCATGGCCATGAGTTAATTTATGTTGTTGAGTCGGGACATTAAGTGCGACTTGCGCTGGTGATTCTAGCGCGGTGTCGCCTCTAAGCGTAAGACTCTGAAATGGCCGTCTTGTCTTTATGTCGTCCATGGGTTCCACTATGACACTTGAGTGGTGACTTTAACATTCAGTGGCGTGGAAATGAAGATAAAGTCGTAATGCAAGTCCCTTGAGTGCTTGGAAAGATCTGTACCGGATTTGTCATGGTTAAAAATTGAATTGAAAACACGCATTCTAATCATTTTCACTCTATAAAAATTTTGTTTGAAAACGTAATACGCAAACAGAGCTAGCAACTGATTCACCTAAGCGCGTTCTTAAATGCTTTTCGTAAACAACTCCACTCGAATATCTAGCAGTTTTCAAATTACCTGGTTTCTTCTGAACCCCTTACAGTCTGTGTGCCCGAATAGTTCATCAGTGAAGGTTTTTTTGTTACACCCCCCCCCCTTTTTTTTCTAAACAGGATATACGACAATAAGCACACCTGTTTAAGCCATCTTAATTCTTCAAACAAATACTATTTGAAAACGAAATGCAGAAATTACCTTAACATGTTACTTAAGTATTTTCGTAGACACTGGGATATTTAGGTAAGATTTAAAATCTCTTCGGTTCTTTTGAAACACAGTACGAAATATGTATATGCGCATCTACCGCTCAACTACGGAACAATGTCAAGCCTTTTATTTTTATCGGCCATTCGGAAAGCAGTATAGCGCCACGCCGTACATAAGTATTAATTCCATTTACGCGAAGTGTCTGGGAGATTTTATTTTCTTTTTATGGTTGTTTTGACTGCACCGCAACTAAATCCACGCCAGTGTTGTATGCCTCACGTTCGTAAGCAAAGAAATAAGAAGAAAAACTTTTAATAACCCACGTGTTATGGCGCGTAACACGATGAAGTACTCTTCCGAAGCTGTGCTTGTTCAAAACCTTCTGGGTCCTTACAATTTCAAGAAACGTGATCCACCGGTGATTATAAATCCCTTTTTAACGACGCCGATAAATAACAGCGGTGTCTATCGTGTACGTTGCTGGTCCGATTACGTAGAAAGACGTTATCGATTGATCGGGAACAATAAAATGCCTGTAGTTAGGCGTGTAACAGGGTGACCAAGTTTTGGAAAGTCGGGGAACATATTTGAGATGCTGGAAAAGTAATGTACATTTTCAGTGACGGTAATTTTAGGATAAAATGTCATGCTTAAGTCTGTCATCACCCAGACTGTGAAAGCATTTTTTTTTCCAGATGGTGTTTTGCTGAAAAGTCATACACACTAAAATGGCTTATGTAGAATTTAAAAAAAAGTCTAGAGATATCCAAGTCAGCGATCGGTATGGTAGAGGCAGGATTTTCTTTATTTCACTCAGTAAATAGTCAAGTAATCTTGTAATCTTATTAAAATATATATGTGGATATGTCTACAATGGTATATAATTTAGGTCATGGAACGTTAAGGAAATTTTATAGCAGGTTTGAATGTCAGTAAAGTAGGTAAACCATTCGCCTGGCGAAGAGACAATTATGTTTCTTTGACGTAGTTTCTGTTGCAGCCATACGCAAGCCGGCATTGAACCATGTCAGCTGTTCAACGTTTACTTTACTCTTCTGCTGGCTCAAAACAATATGTGTGTGCGTGCGTGTCTGTGTTTTTTTCACGCAGCATTGCAACCAAACTTATTCCAAAATATTTTCCGCAGTGTTAGTGGGATTCTTATGCCAGTAAAGTCTTATCACATGTTCGATGTAGAGCAAAAACGACGGTACTAAGACTCTCAAGCTGTATTTTTTTTCGGAGGGGAAAATAAACGGGATATATCACCCTTTCGAAATAAAATTTTTTATCCCTCCTCCCCCCCCCCCCCCCATGACCAAAAAGAAATTCTGCTTACGCATCTGTATGTCTCGGTTTGTAGCCACCAAATGAACTAGAAACCAACACACACGGCTTCATGATCTTTGCGCGACGTATTTGCCGTTGTCACACCAGTCCGACAGAAAGCTGAAGATAGTGTAGATATTGAGTATTCTTTTTGGTTAAAACACATTCCACTATAAGAAATTGTCACACTATTTCCTCTAGGTTATTTGTCGCCCCCAGCCTGTGTTAAAGCATAGAGCTACCCGTATAAGTTTATAGCGTGTTTGGAAACACTCTTAACTAGTCTTCAAAGTTCAGTTATTTCTTGGAGTTTCTTGGCTTCTGGAATGTAGTCGCGTCCAAGGCGAAGGTATCACCGACGTTTCTGTCTACGCTGCTGTCGCCATCGTCAAGCTCAATCAGGCATACAGTGTTAATGAATTTTTACTAAACGCATAGTAAGATATACCTTTAAAAAACATTATCTCCTACAAAAAAATTAGACCAAATGAAATCGTGAAACCTAAAAATGTATGAGCAGATTTAGTTTTGAAATAACGTGTTTGTATTGGATTGGTAACTGCTTCACAGTAGTTATAGTAGGTAACTGCTCCCTGATGATGGCGACTGCAAAGTCGACCGAAACGTCGGTGATATCTACGCCCTTCGACGCGGCTACAACCCAGGAGCCAAGCAACTCCAGACAATGGCCGCGAAAGCCAGCGATCTTGAACATTTTTTTTTTTTTACCAGCATCACTTCGCACCTGGACTTGTGCAGCTCCCGAGGCAGAAGAAAAAAAAAAGGAGAGGTGGTCCCAATCGAGAAAAAAAAAATCAAATCTTGGTTTCTTTGCGGTTAGGATGGGCCGCCGTGTTGTTCCAGACAACCTCGTAGGTGCATCTGGGTGCTTGGCGCTAGCTTAAAGACGTTCCTTTTTTTTTTCTTTTTCCCTCGTCTGGAGAAGCTCGGGTTTTGCCCTTCGAGCAGGGTGAGGGAGGGGGGGGGGGGGGGCAGACGACGGCTAACTAGACACGCTCTCCCCCACGATTGGTCTCGGCGGGCGCCGGTCCGGCCTCTTGCGCTTGGCTCCAGTCTGCGGCCTCAAAAGTCCCCCCCCCTTCTCCTTTTTTCCCCTAGACTACATAGTTTCTGAGAATTACTCTCTGTATCTATTAATCATTTTCCTTTTCTACCCCTCCGCATCTTATCTCCTCCAACTCTTTGCAACAATAGTGATCCGCGGGGGTGTCTACAGGTTACAAGAGTCTCATAGAAGGTAAGAGGGATGTCCAAATTCTGGAAAGTTGGGGAAGCTGGAATCTTTTGTCGGCGTAAGTCATGTGATGGCAATTTTAGTAGTATGCCATCACACAGGCTGATATTTGAGATGTTTTAGTGTAGTAATACAATAAAATTGCGTGTGTAAGGTTATTTTTGAAATAAAGTGGAGAACTAGGCCAGCTATGGGGAAGGTGATTGCAGGATTTTATTTATTCCAGACAATTACGTAATATGTTGATCATTATTTAAAAAAAAGGATAAATTTTATTACAGGTGTGGACACACTACGTGAAAAAAAAACAACAAAGAACTTGACTCGCAGGAAAGTCACAAAAATAAGGTGCCAAGAAAAAACTGAATACGGTGCTGTAAGTGACGAAACATTTATAATTTGCATTTTGTTGCCAATTGAGTTAGTCGCACATTAAATATAAATAGTTCGAGACAGTCCACCTGAACCTCATGGGATTGGTCCCTGAAAAGATTCCAGCTTTCTAACATTAAAAAAAAACCAGCACTTTCTTGTGTATAGTAGGGCTTATTCGTATTAATTTTAGTTTTGCTTATTTTACATAAAATGACCATATGATAGTTAAGATTATTTTTATTGAAAAGTCCTGAATAAGTACCGTGATTGATTCACCAGGTATTTGTAGACATGTTGATTGCTGACGCATCACGACAGCGCAGCGTGTTGAGGATCGCGGGCTCTGACCTTCCGCAATGTTCCGAGGAGCGACCATTTTATTATTTATTTTTTTCTTTATGGGTGGTTGGAGTTAGGCGATACGCCTCTTCTTACACTTAACCACATTTTCTGCTATCACATCACTAGAGACCTGTAAAATTCGCGGATTCATTTCGCGATAGAATAGAGTCCAAAAACTTTTGACATTATTTTGGTTCAGTTTATCTGAAGGACTCTGGGCCAATGAAAAATCTTTAACAAGAATTAGCGAATCACGATCATTCCAGTCAACAGGTGTTACGAGTCGGTAACCAATCAGCAGATGTAATTTGCACGAGTGCGTAGAGGATCATGGAGTCTATCCTTTAGGGATTTGAAATCGCGAATTTTACAGGTCTCTACACATCACGCATGATTTGCCACTCGTGGCTGTGATATCCTGACAACAGCATAGTTGCGTGCGGATCGTGTGTGCTCTATACCATAGGTCAGCGTTTCCCAATTTTCTAGGCTAGAGAACCCTATGATTGACTTTACTTTAGGCGGAACCCTAACTCCTTCAAAGAAAGTTATGACAACAATTTTGCCTGCTTTATTATGACATAGGTCCTGACTCACGGAACCCCTGTGACCCTGCCAAGGAACACTAAGAAAACGTAATTCTAAAATTCATATTACAAATTTTCCTTTAAAACAAGTACATTGTTTCAGATAAATTATTATATATAATCTCATTGAATCATAAAGACGTGTGTAAAAACGTTTGTGCACCCATAAGGTGTGTATGGGAACAAGAGCACATCGAAACCAGGTCAGCGATAGTAGCAGAATTCATGCACTGGAGAGAGAGTATATGCCCATTGAAATGCACACTGAAATCTAAGGATGAGGCTGCTCTTCAGCGGGGTATTGTCTGGCGGGAAGCCTTCGTTTCACAGACGAGAGAGCCACACCCGAAGTTCCCCGAAATTCATGCTAGCTTTTTTTTCCCGTTCTATCTCATTGTATAAACACACATACATATATATCGCATGACAACTAATTGTGCTGGGCTGTGGAAGCACTTGACTTGAACCCTTACCCGGACGTAGCTCCACCTGGGGATTTCAGCCTCCAGGTTCCTGTGAAGCCACTCTTCTAGCCCAGCGGGTGCTGCAGTGGTGGAGGGGACATGTTTTCTGGATCTGGTAGCTTCAGTAAGGCGGGGCTCTGGACTATACAGATCTGCAAGCAGACTCCCAATCTACCCTTAAAGGGCGCACATTTGGGAGGGGCGGAAGGAGGGTGCGTTGGCCTTCGGGCCTCCGAAAACATGTATAAACCGGTGTGGCATTAAATTTTGCGGTCGATTAGTATAGGTTAGCTACATTAGAAATACTTAAAAACATTGTGGATGGTTGGTTATATTAGGTAAGTTTAGCTACATTAAAAATACTGTAAAATCATTTTATGGTTGCTTAGCAAATAACTTTTTAATATGTAGCTATCCAGGGCTAGGAAACCGTTTACATGATTTCACAGTATCTTATAACCGTCCACAATGTTTTAAAGTATTTATAATGTAGGTTACCTAACCTAATTGACCATTAATTATCATGAGTTGTCCAAAAAAAAAAAACTGAAGATGCACGATCGGGCGTTTGGCTCTCGTCTGTGAAAAGAAGGCTTCCCGTTGGCTGGCCAGTAGCGGAGAAGCCGTGCTGTGGCTGGCCGCGGTTCGCGCGGGGGTGTTGTGGTAACGGGACCGCGCGCCCACCCCTGGCCACTTCCACGCCGGGTTCATGGGGTCAAAATGGTCCGGAGAGGCCAGTGCGCGCTTCTCGCCTCGTTCAGGCTGAGTTTATCGACTTAGCAAGAAACTTAAAGGGCGTAAGGACGGAGACAAAAAAACCCTACGGTAGTTTATAAACACGCAACTCACAACTCACCCCAACCCTTCAAATTTGATACAGTCAAACTATAAAAAATATTATAATATATATTTATCGGGCTTCTAATCATTAGTGTTGTTTTCCAAAATAACGCGTGAAATTCTTAGTAGCTGGATTTAAATCCTACTTCGCTTCTGCTTGCGTGATAGTTAGATGCTTGTGATAAAAAAGGAAAATCGTTCGCATCTTCAGAAGTGTTGGGAACACTTCACTTCAAACATGGACGACGGAAACGCAAGACGTGGAAAGTTTGCCAATTCTTACGTTGTGTTTTTTTTTACTCTTGGGCGTTTGTTTGCGTTCTTGCGTAGTTTTATTTATCAACACCGGCGTTAGACCGGACTCGCTCACCCTCCCAGAGGTGGTTCTTGGGTGAGGGGGGGGGGGGGGGGGGAGAGAAATGATCTTGCTACCAATCTTGTTAAAAAAAAAGTTCACTAAACCGTTAATACTATAAAGTTTCCCTTGGCTTTTGTGAACTTTGAGTTTGCCCCATCCGCCACAGATGGTGGTCGCAACATTACGTTCCTCGACTTGTGTCGCAGTCACGAAATTAACTCCTTATAAAATGCCGTACACCGTCAGCTAAGATGTTAACACATCAAGAAAAAAATATAAATATAGGTTTATTTTATCCGTGTCTCGTGACCGTCGCGGTATTGTGGCATACTAGAGAGAGCGTTTGCCGGTAAAGGTAGGGGAGGGAGGTAGCAGACGGGAAGTACTAGTATCGTAACTGACCAACCTCACGACCCGATGCGGCCGCGCCCTCTACTCTCTCTCTCTCTCTCTCTCTCTCTCTCTCTCTCTCTCTCTCTCTCTCTCTGTCTCCCCCCTCCCCACACCATCACACTACATTTGTGCAAGGGTTCGACGCTCCGGCCGGTCACGATCTGCCGCTGGTCTCTTGGGCGGGGTCAGCCGCTGTTCTTTTGTGAGCCACCACTCGCTGCTGGTCAGCCCGCCTAGACGGGAAGCCTTCTTTTCACAGACGAAGAGAGCCAAACTCCCGATCGTGCATCTTCGGTTGTTTTTTTTTGCTCATTGTAAATAATTATGGCGGTGTTGATAAAAGGATGCTAATGGTCAATTAGGTTAGGTTAGCTACATTATAAATACTTTAAAAACATTGTGGACGGTTGGTTTGGTTATGATAGCTACATTGAAGATACGGAAAAAAAGCATGAACTTCGGGGAACTTGAGGTTTTTAGCTCTCTCGTCTGTGAAAAGAAGGCTTCCCCGCCTAGACGGCCATACGGCCAGGCCGACACCACTGAAAAAAAAAAACGTTTTATTAGAAAACTGCTAGATTTTTTAAGTGAAAACTTCTTCAGCCGCATTGAGCGATTTTTGGTTGGGGTAAAATCTTGTGAGTTCGCGTCACCGACATGCTGTTATAGCAGTAAGTGAAGATAATTTGACCACGTGAATACATGACCTAGGTCTGACATCACTGGTAAGTCATAGCTAGGTAATGAATTTTTACGTAATTTTTACATACCACTGACACCTGTTATGACTAAAAAATGATGTAAGGATAAATGATAATCGTACTGATATAATACCAAAACCTTTTTTACGCACATTTGACGTATGAATGTCATATTACACATTTAAAAACAAAGTTTTCACTTTTGTTGACAGTCCCCATGACTGGCTATTTTTTTTATAACGTAACTTCAAAACTTGCCGCCTGTAGTCTGGCTGGTGATGTCGGGGCGATGACTCGTCCCATCGAGAAGTGCAACGTTCATAAGTGGGAGCAAGATGGAGTCACGGCGTTTACAAATTCCTTTAGACTTTCTCAGGGGCCTTTCAACACTATTTTCAAAAAATATATATTTTCAACACATGATTTTTTTAAACTCATATAATTAAAACACAAGACTTCGCAGGAACGTATCAATTTTTGCTTAAGAAAGCTAAAAAAAAGTTTCAAAGATGAATTCCCGCATAAATTAAGTGGACAGTCTCAAAATATTATATTTAATGCCCGTCGGAGAAGCAAAATAAAAGTTCTCCTCACTGTCGGTCTAGCTTTAGTGAAGCGACGCTAGCTTTAGAACGGCATTTTTTGTTGTGTTTTCTTTTTAAAAACTGAATAAAAAGAGTTAAATTACAATTGTGCAACTTTGTGTAAATATTTTCAATAGTGTTGGTATGTTTTTAGTATGTTATATTGTATTGTATGGTTTAGTTTCATCGCTAAAGTGAATTATTGAAGTGTTTTTAGTCAATCGAGGTGGGGTGGATTGGAAGTAAATGTATAATTTTTTTCCACTTCCATAGTACTTTGATTAATTAAAATGATATGCAATATTTTAGCATTTTTTAAATTACTGGAAGTAATGTAAAGTTTGCAAAAAAAACCACGTAATTTTACCTCTGATTTACTCCATTTTATTCTACTTGCTGATTTCTGATTCCATTTAATTTGCATACAATTTTTGCACTTGGTTTTTGGAATTTTTTTGCGTTTAAGTTTTCATGGCGTGTCAAACGTAATCCATGTATAAATATAAGAGCATATTGACCAAAATCATAATATCCGAGGTATAAAGATTGTATTAAATTTATTTCGCCGACGCAGGGTATCGGTAATCATCAATTGACGATGTCGGAATCTGGTAGAAGACAAAATCGGCTCTGGGTTAAAAATATTAATCGAAAGTATTAAGTATCTCGTACCTGCATAACCTCGCAAGTTTCTTATTGAGAATCCAGATTTAAATACTCTATGCTTACAACTGAGTCATCCCTGACTTTAAAGTATTTACGTGAGTTTAAGATTGTTCTAATGTAAAAATATTGAATGATATTTTTTTTCTGCTGTCGTGCTTGGATACGGAAATTATTAAAGACCTTATGTTTATTGAAGGATCATTTTCATGGTCGACTTTTACCTCGGGATTCACATTTAAAAGTAAATTAAATATAGTTTAAAATACCATTTGTTTGCACAAACTTTGCAAACGGGATATTACTGATTTTTGGTGACCTCCAGTGAACTAAGAAACTACGTAAAAACAATGACTGAAGGAAGTATAACAGAAAGGTCGTCGCCAAGAACACGGCAGACAGCTTGGAGCTCGACCACTTAGTTATCAGGCCAAGTGAACTTAGATAACACACTTGTATAAGCAATCCACTGCTGTTGCGGGGAAAAAAAAGGGAGCGGGAGAAACTACTTACAGATAAGTCTCCACACAATAAACAAACGACTCCAAAGAAGATAGCATCGGTCTTATGGAGCGAGGCTCATGTACCATGTATTGAACTTAAGTTCAGCAACAAAAAAAAATCTAGTAATGGGTGTTACATATACGCCATATTGTGTATGGTGAGTTTAATGCTATTTGCATCCTTCGGAACTAAAATGTTTGGCCTTGATAACATCTGGACACACAGTGTTAAACGAATTGTTTCACTACAGATATTAAATAATCAGAGCTCATCCCACAACTTGATTTTCTACTGTGTTAAAACGGAAACCTTTAAAGTATATATCATAATGTTGCCTGTGTGTTAAAAACCACGTCTAATGCTCCAGAAAAGTATACTAATAGCACAAAGTTAAGCGCATTTACGGTTTGCTTTAAAAAAAGGTCTAGGGAATTAATTTTACGTCTTATTTTACTGCCTACGCAGAGGCTAATGGTGACAAAAAGAGTTCCATGACATGGGCTCCGAACCATTGGCTATTACTATGCACTCTTATATTGAAGCTAACCACCTACATTTCCTATTGTAACAATTTTTTCTTGTCAATGGGGGTTTGGTAGTAGCGTGTGTGTAAACAGTGAATTGGCCTAAGGGAAATGTTGATTCAACGTAAGCGATCAGCAAGTCTAAAGGTAAGTGTAATCTTATCTCCAATGCGTACGACGTTAGTTTACTTGAACGTAGATTTGCGGAGAATGCGCTAAAAGTCACGTAGGCGATGTGATGAGATAGTATTCATTACTCAAAATGTAAGTGTTATAACCTCCAATCGCATAAAAATGTACAAATTGCGAAGATCAGTTTATCTAATCAATAATTTACTATCTGTTAAGATATTGTAAAAGGTTTGTTCTACCATTTATTTCTTCAGTTTGTTGCCTGCGTTACACTGAACTTCTCACAACGAAATATTGTAATGATTAAAAAAAATAAGTTATTTTTTGTGTTTTTAATTAGCAGGAACTTAATGATTGCACCATTCTGACCATTCTGCATGTCACTAAATTTTTAAGATTGTGTCCAGGGGGGATGGGTTAGGGGTGTTAGTAATTAAAAAAACCACCTGTAACACTACACGGTGTCCATTAAAAACGTTCCAGTTTCAGTGGTATATTAGAACAGTTTGATTTAGACTATTTACAACAAATTTAAAGTAAACTAACCTAGTTTTTTTTTACAAATGCCCAATATGTGCACCATCAGTTATACGGCACATATCCAACCTAAAGTTCAATTCTTCCCACATTTTGGTAACACGTCTGGAGTAATGGAAGCAATAACCTTTTCAATTCTGTGTCTCAATTCTGGCAAATCATGAGGTAGCGGCTGAACGTTGACACGATCTTTTAGTAAAGCCCCAAAGGAAAAAATCGCATGGACTTATGACAATAAACGTGGAGGCCAGCGATAAGAGATCTGTCATTGTGACCTTACGGCCAATCCAACAGTCATTAGGCATAAAGCATGTAGCAACTGTAACCAGTATGGACTTTAAATGAAACGCACTTTGAATTGAAATAACAGATTTATTAGCAAATTGCAGAACACACAACGCTTTACGCTCAGGAGTAGCCATTTTGAATAGGTGCTACTGCAAGCGAGAAAACAACAAAGCAGTATTCACGCATGCGCTTATCTAAAGTTTTGAGTTACTCTTTGTGACCTTGAACCAACACACTACAACGCGTACAGTTGATACTATTAAAATTTATAACTGGGGCATTCTTTTATGGACATACTGTATTCTTAATTAGTGTTTACTTAAAAAAAAACGTATTGAACGGAGTTTTGGTAAGGTGATCAGATTCATATTTTGGAGGACACTGGTTCGAATCCAGGTTTTCAATTATGAGGGATGAGTTACTTACGTTTGGCCATCTCCGATTCCTTTCTTGATATATTTAAGTTGCTTTGTGCAATTCGTCTTTGAAATTTCGCTATAGTAGAGGCTTTAAGCTCGATGGTAAAATGATAAGCAGTGGAACACAGAAAAGAAAAGCGGGACTGTAGGAACAAAATTTCTGTACTAACCACAGCCCATCTTTGGGACACCTACTTAATCAATATCACTTTGCAGTTTATCTACCGCATGGATTTTGTGACTGGGATATAAATACATATCTTTTTACATTGGAAACTTATTTTTATCATTGAATTAATTACAGCATGATCTGGATTTCCTGATTTAGCTCCCTTTTTTTAACTTCTAAACACTACTTAAGTTTATTTTCCCATCATATTAACTTATTTTATCGCCAACTCTTATCTTTGTTACATTCAATTGTTTGTTTTTGAACAGCTAATGCGATAGCATTTAATTAAAAAAATGTGGTTAAGTGTAAGACGAGTGTACAGCCTTAATTTAACGCCTTGCAAATTTTCAAATAAATATTCAAATAAATCTGTTTATGCAACTTAACTTAAAATTTTTTAACTTGTGTATAGGGTGTAATGTTCTGATTGCACATCTTTCTGTTACTGGTTATGAAGTTTTGGCAACAGATCCCTTGTAAACACGTTAAAAAACTGTTATGTTTTCCTTCCTCACGTTGTAATTTCTCGGGAAGCCTACTACAGTTCACAGGAAATAGAGCCACACCCGAACAGTTTCGAAGTTTTCCGATCGCTCGTGAAAAAAAAAACATATTGCAAGGATTTATGTATTTTACGATTCTGGAAAGAAATAAAGAACTATTTTTTTTATTAAACTGACCGAACGTACCCTAACCTTTGACTTCGGTGAAGTTCTGAACTGTTCGATTGTAGCTGTGGCTTATATCCTCTGAACTGTAGGCTGCACGTAATTTGTCAGCGTATCCAACCTACTACCTGAACCTGGCATACAGAGCGCAGGAGACACATCCACTTAAACGGCTTCCGTTGGGATTCGAACCCACGAACCCGAATCTCTTAACCTCTATATTCCCCCGCCATGCTTTATTGAAATCGTCCTCAGCACAACGTGGGTTTATGAGTCCCGGATGCGACCCCGCCAAATTATCCAACTCGCACACATCTCAGGGTCACCAAACATCTGTTTTCACGTCACCGTTGAAACTCAAGTGGCTGTGTTCACAACTGGAGGTAGTGGAGCGGCCTGGAACTCTTTGCGGGTCCGTGGTTCGATTCGATGCCCGGATCCTGCAGTCGGGGCCTTAGAGGCCATGCCGTAAGGCACGGTTAGTTGCGGCTTGTCTGGATTAGGCAACGAGTCTTGAAGCCTTCTGCGTGGGATGCTCGACCCAGTTAACGTCGCTCGTTTATGCGACTCAAGGTCAGCGCGGCGCAGCCGGAAGTTTTCAGCCGGTGACGACACACTCACTCGTTCAAGACTCAGTCAGGGTCGTCCGCCCCGCTGAGGTCTCTTCGCGAGGTGCCGCCGCGCCGTTAGCTTGCTCGTGATCCGTCCTTTTCCTCTTCCCTCTCCTTCTGCGCTATCTCCTCCCTATTCCCTGTCCTTCGGCGCTTCTCCTCTCTCCTTCGTCCCCGCTCGATGCTTCGTGAACGCGCCGTTTGCCGTCTCCTCCGCGGCACTAGGGAGACGACGCGACGCCCGTTTGTGGTGGGTCATCAGGAGTCACCACGCAGAAAAATAATATGCTGTACTTTTTAACAAAAGATTCCTTTTGGAAAACAGTTGCCAATAAATAGTTTGTTGTGCTTCAATAAATATTTTTTAACTTTGTGCAACTCATGGCCACGGTTATTTCTTCCATGTATGGAATACCTACTTGGTATTTATTACGAAAGTTTGCCGCATTATTTTATTTTTAAGTTTGGTATCTCATTCTAGCATAATTTTTGTGAAACATGGAAAATATAATAGAATATTCAATAGTTGTACTTAATTTTCGTTATATTATGTTAATGTTAACAGTTAATTTAGGGATAGGTTCACAAATAACTTTAACGATTATAGGTACTGGGACAACATAAAGCATAAATTCCCGGATAATAATCCTAACCCAGTATTACTGCAAACACATTTTTTTTAGTGAACCAGTTATTTTTATGTAATTGTACAAATATATCTAATTTTACATGAATATTTTTTTGGACCAACTACAAAAAAATTACAGTGCATAGGGTTCCCCCCCCTCCCCACACTTTTCCACAGGTTCAAGTCTATGGCATGCAAGTAATCTCAAATTTGATAGCTCTGAAAAGTAGCACGAATTAATTATCGGCTACATATCCTTCTGCCACTCGAGACCTGTTGACGTTGTTTGTAAACAACTTCATTGTAATTTTTCAGCTTTCTTAAAAAAAAGTAATCGTCTGTTGCTTTGCAGTGGCAGTTTGCGAAACTGTGGTGCGCTATAACTCGTCTGTCGCCAGGGTTCTTTCCTTGTGGTTCACTGTGTATAAACTTCGGAAATGAAAAGAAAAACGAGGAGATACAAAGTGTAATGCCCACGTGCGGATTCCTCGTACCTAGAAAATTCCGCTGATGCTTTACAGTTGGCCGATTTAACCCCAAAGACTGACCCGCATATTAATGTATCAATAATTGTGATTTATTCTGTAATAGGTATGAAGGATCTTTCTTAATTGTGTATAGGCAGGTTTAAACACTCATTTTGAAACAATGTTGGTATTTTTTTCTTATAGCTACATTCAGTTGCAGTATTTTATTTAAACCTAACAAAAGGAAACTTTTGAACTTCAGTTATTGAAACTAGGCCCTCAAATATACTACTAATCTTTATGCATCTAAAAGCTAAGCACAATTTTGGTTTTATATGACTCGCCGATCTTAATTTGTTTTCTGAACTAACCCTGTCAGTAAACTATTAGTCCGTTTTACAGCCTGTGCATGTTGACTGAATTCTACAGACAGACTTAGGCTGCAGATTCAAACCGATTTAAAAAAATTGAAAACATTTACACGACTTATGGTCTAAAGTGCTTCCCAAGTAGGAGAGTATTTTATATGGAACATACGTGTCTGGATATTTTTTAATCGAACAAAGTTGTACAGAACACTGCAAAACTTGTCGCGGTTGTTGAAAATAATTGGAGGAAAAATTTTATCGTAAATTTTTCTGACTTGCTGTCACCCCCAATTACTTCAGAGAAATAATTTCACTGGCAGATGACCAAGTTTTGCCGTGGTTGTAGAACTGTTTTCAATTAATCATTACGAAGTCTTTCAAAGCAGCTTGAATTAAAATTATTAAAATGTATGCAGAAACGTTGCAGGTTAACCAAATGAGGAAAAACTTTATTTGGCTGAAGTCGGGACTTGAAGACGTCCTTACTGCGTCTTGAATACATTTTTTTTTTCAATAAGAAATCTGAAACGTGTAAATCAGCCACGTAAAAGCACTTAACCATAAGTCGTTATGTTTTCAACATTATGTTTTTGAAGTAAACCTGCAGTCGACGTTTTTCGGTTGAATTCTGACTCATTATGTTAAGGTTTATGGATGTGTGCAAATAACGCTGACTAGCATTGGCTTTTTCAAAATTAATTGTGCAGCACCGATTAGTTATGTCAAATTCGTGCGTACGCACACGAGTTTCTGCATCGACACTAGTTAAAAAAAAATTTGGGCCTTTAGTGGCTGACTGCTGAAGCTACCCAAATCCACAAATGAAGACGTGTCAGAAGAGTTTAACTTTCGCACGTGGATCAAATGCGAGTACGTCTTTTGTGATAACCGCGGTTAGTTCCGGAAAAAAAAAGGCGCGGAACACTTAATACCATGGTAATTTACACAACGGCCCTGTGGTTTTATGGTGCAATAAAGATGGGATGCTTCTGCTCTTAAGATTATCTCCTGGGAAACACCCCCCCCCCCCCCCAACCCAATTTTGGCTGTTAGCACAGGTGAAACGTACGTGCGAGGTTCAGGGAATTGGTTCATGTGAACTGTGCTTAAAAATCCAGGCAAGTAGACTCCTCTTCAAGAGGTATTTCTGTTGTTGACTCTCGGTAACCCATTCAGTTTTACTTACGCAAAACACTGAAACATACATAGCTGTCCAATATACTATTCCTAAATTGTAACAGATAAGTGTTTTTTACAACTTTTTTTTACAAAAGGCTTGTGTCCCAACAATGTGTCCGGTTTCTAGAATTCTGGGTCGTAATACATTTTTATTGTTCTCAACCTTGCTTTTCTTACTGAACTTATTATAAGGTCAGGGGGGGTAATAAGGCCCAGCAGGTAATAAGGCCCGAGAGCTGATATCGATAGTAGCGATGAGATATTTAGGTTGCAACGCAAAGCAGTATGTACCTACCCTGGGCTACCATCTAGCGGTGTATACGAGAACCCGGTGGATTTAGTTACGCGTGAAGCACGCACGAAGCAAGGTGAGCAAGGTAAGAACATTGATGTTTTTATAAATTTGTATTAGAATCGTGATATGCTATTTCATTGTAAGTTATGTATTACATTTTTGTGAATTAGTGCAATGTGTTGGGTATTGAATTAACAATAAACTAGATATGATTGTTGTTATAATTTACATAAAGGAAGCGACGGTATAACCGCAAACCAAAATGTCTACGTTACAGGAAATATGGCCCTCATGAAAGAATAAGTGGGCCTTATTTCCTGCAAGGACCAAACACCGTTATTTTTATTTTATTTGTATGAAATCACTGCTGAACTATGGTGCAAGTATGTACTATATATTGTCAGTAGTCAGTCAGGAGTTTATACAATCAGAGAAAGAGGTTTGTTGGTATTTTTACATGTTAATTTATTTTTAAGTAGGTAGATATAATGGTAGCCATGGACTTCTTATGAACTCTGTGTTGAAAGTGAAACACCCGGCACCATATTAGGTGTATGTTGATTGAAAAGTAATAGTTTAAATTATTTGTTTCTAGCTTATAACTTTGAGCTTACCTACCTGAGTTAAATTAACCTTACTTTAATACATAAGAAAACAGTCACCATTACTGGATGATTTTAATCCATTGTTGACATAAGAAATGCGTTTTTATTTTTGTTTCAGATTGTCACAATGGGTAAGAAATGCCGAGGCCTAAGAGGCAACTGGACACGTAGCATGATGGAGGAAGCTTTACAGTTACTTAGGAAAGGAAAATCTCAAAGGTATGTTGAAAATCACTGCGGTATACCTCGCAGAACTTTAAGAAATCATTTAAAGTCTGGGAGCTGTGAAAGAAAATTGGGTTGCCATAAGATTCTCACTGCAGACCAAGAGAAGGATCTGGAAGAGAGGATTGTTCGTTTTGCTGATATAGGATTTCCTTTAACGCCCTTAATCATGCGTAGGTGTGTTTTCAAATTCGTAGAAACACACAGAATCAAACATCCATTTAAAAAAGAAGACAAGTTAGCTGGTAGAGAATGGTTTCGTGGCTTCTTGAAACGCCATCCACGTCTGTGCAGAAGAAAGGCCCAGTCACTGAACCCCGCAAGAGCTCAGAAATTGAACCCATTCATTGTTGATGACTACTTCACTAAACTGGGTGCTGTCATTAACCAACTTAACCTGAACGGACGCCCTCAGAACATATTTAATATGGACGAAAAAGGGATTCGCTTGACATTGCACCACCAACAGAATGTTCTTGCACGCAAGGGAGCCAAACGTGTTCATCTTGTCTCTCATGAACATGCTGAGAATGTGACAGCTGTTGCATGTGTTAGTGCCATGGGAGCTGTGATTCCTCCCATGATATTGTTTAAAGGAAAGAGGTACAGAAAGACTTTCAAACATGGCCTTCCTCCAGGATCAAAAGTGGTTATGACACCTAAGGGGTCAATGACAAGTGAAGTTTTTGTGCAATGGCTGGAACACTTTGCAAAATTCAAACCTGCGGGTGATACTTTACTTGTCATGGATGGAGCAAAACCTCATTTGGACATATCTATTGTAGAGAAAGCTGAAGAACATTCCATAACTCTGCTTTGTTTGCCGAGTAACACTACACACGAATTACAGCCACTAGACAAAGCAGTCTTCCGACCTTTCGAGCATTATTGGGATGCTGAACTGCTATACTGGTGGGACCGAGACCCAGAAGATCCTGACAGGAAATTAACGAAGGATACTTTCTCTGAAGTATTCACTCCTGTGTGGAGCAAATCCATGACTTTGAGCAACATAGCTAATGGCTTTCGTGCGACAGGAATTTATCCATTCGATTATAAAGTGATTCCAGAAGAAGCCTTCGCCCCCAGTACTGTCACATTCAACGAAGAAAAAGAATCTGATGATGATACGCCTCTCTCTGTAAGGTTGGCAAAACTACATGATAAACGCAGACATGAAATGACAAAATCACCATTTCAAGAACTTTTACCAACACCACACAAGAAAGCCAAGAAATCAAGTGGAGTTCCTCGCAAAAAGGCTGTGAACTATAAAGCTCAAAGACTATCAAGGAATTTGTTCGCAGCTGTCCCAGACAACGATGCATGCACAAACCAGTTGGAAGGGGTTACACCACTACATCAACCTGCAACATCTTCGTTAGCTCCAGGAAGATCTACTGCTCGTTCAAAAGCAACTACTCCATTATTACAAGCTGGTACTGCAACTGTACAATCTTCAACATCTGACACCACGACACAAAGTTGGTACTGCACTGCTTGCGGAGAAGACTACCAGGCTGACATGCGGGCTTGCAACAAGTGTGGGGTTTGGGTCCATGAGATATGTGTCGGTCTTACAAAAGACGACAAGGAAGATTTTTTTTGCTGTTAATTTTGTAATTGCTCAGTCAAATTTTTGTTTCACTTATTAGAGAAATGTTTCATTTGGTCCTTACCTTTAGTTTTAACTTTAATAAGGTTACAAACTACATGTATCGCATTTTACAAGACAAAAATGTTCTATTTTTGGTCAATAAAGTATGTATGTAATATGTAGGTATATAAAAAAGTTATTTTAATTACATGTATTAAACTTGTTGATTTTATGTACCTTTCATGTAGTGGGCCTTATTACATGTCAGTGCAGGAAATAAAGCCCATTTGCAGCGATGTCTTCACCTTCATTTCATGTCAACTGTACCTCTCGCTGAAATTAATCTTAATTCCATTTAAGTGCAGTACTTTACAAATGTGAACTTTCATTTATAAGATTTTTTTATAACTTCATTACTTTACGTACAGGTGCTGTTTATTTCGAAAGTGGGCCTTATTACCCCCCCTGACCTTATTTGCTCTCGTACATATTTATTGGGTATAACAATTATATTATTGTTACGTGGTATAAAACTATGTTGACTCGGTTGAGTACTCGGGTTTGGCACAATAAATATTTAACTATTTTGCATAGAATTATTGCAAAATATGTGCTCTTAACCTTATTTTTTAGTTAACTGGGAATCGGGAAGTAAGTTCGTACTTAACTTCGTTTATGCCTACTTAAGAGAGAAGTCTTTCTTGGTATCTCACGCAGAAGTTTATTTCTCGATAGGAATATGGAAAAAAAAGGGGGGGGGGGGATATATAGAACCAGGTTGTATGTTGTTAGTTTTCAAATGATTTACTTTTGTTGGTAGGAATTTTTTTTGAGATTACTAAATAAATACACATATATACACATACATACACACACATACACACACACATACACACACACACCCCTCATCTCTCCTCTCTGCGTACACCTTTGCGTGTTTGCCCTTAACGAATACAGTCCGTTCAAAAACTACTGGGCCACCAAACTGCACCATTTAAGAACACATGATCAATTTCTCTTAAATATGTTTGTTTACGATTAGCACAAAGAGCCATTAAACTTTCCTGTGGTTTCGTTGTTTTTATGCAAGTATTTTTTTTTTTGACGTCGAACAAGAGTTTGATGGGTGTTTTCACGGTATTGTAAGAGTAAGTTTGTTTCTTGCAGGAAGCCTTAATCTTGATTATTTTACGTTTTAAGTTACGATGTCACAAGTCCCATTCAAGCGTGTTATTGACTGCGCTTCAGTTAGGTGCGTGGTGCGTAGAGGCGAAGATGCGTAGAGGCGAAGATACGTGTGACGCTTGAGCCAGAGCCGCCCTTAGCGACGCCGCGCTGTTAGGTACGTGACCTTTTTAACAATAATCATGTAAATTTAATTATAAATTATTTAAAATTTTAAATTATGAACATATATCGCAATTGGTCTGAGATATACTTCGGCTGTAACAAGAAACTGTTAAACAAAACCTAAAACGCAAAAGTTACTGTGATAACATGATTAACAGTTCAGGTAAGAATTGCTGAATTAATTATTTATAATTTCGAGTTTACATTACGTCCCCAGAAATAGTTGGGGACGGTTTAAAATATAATTTTTAAAAAATTCATCGACATGGGAATCGAGCTCAAGACCCCCAGATTAGAGATCAGGAACGCTGGAACACACTCTTCATTGTGACAGAAAGTACCGATACAGAAGAACCCAGTGCATTGAGAATTAGCTTTCATTATAAAAAATGGTTGTGTTTGGATCCAACTTTATCATACGCGCTATTTTTTTGCACCAGTTATTCCGTCACCAATTTGAAACACTGCTTATATAAACCATGAGTAACTACATATTATTATGTGGTTCTGCCTGCGTTCAAGCTGGTGGTAGAAGACCGAAACTACAGAATCCTTTTCGCCAACTGTGTCATTCTTACCTTGCAAGGACACGCATAATCAGCATCTGGGGGAAACAGGCCTGAAAGTAGTAAAGATAAGAGGAATATGACACCCATAAAAAGCCGACGCTAGGATAAGTATATTTTTTTTTGTTTACGATGTTCCGTCAAATATTTCTACTTGGAATAAAATCATAAAACGCCCCTTCACTTTATTATTTTCGTGCTTGTTCAGTGTTTTATAATATTCTGATAGGCACGGCCCAAATTTTCTTTTGTGTGCACGGGATCTTGGATTTCGTGTTTTACTCGTCTCTGCTTGAAGCTCAGGGATTTGTTCGAAAACTGTTTTGTGGCTATAGAGAACGCCGAGGCTGAACCAAAGTGAGGTTGTCTACAGGTCTCTAAAGTCACAAATGAGAAACTACGAAACTGAAGGACTTATCACGAAAAGTCACAAAAGTTCCGAAATTAACGGTATCGAAGCTAGACGTAATGAAACTTGAAATCTACAGCAACCTTTTGCCAACGTGCATTTGGTATTTTTTGACGCCTCACTTCACTCTACAGTCGTGCATTCGCCAAATACAAACAGTTGGAGACTGTACTCAATCATTTGAAAATTATCTCAGAAAAGGTTTTAGCTGACCAACATAAAAATTGAATCCTTATTCCGTTTAATGTTGCTTAATATGTATAATAATTACAATGTGATAAAAAAAGTTAAGTTTTGTATAAGTAAATAAGAAAAATAATTGTATTTGGAGCATCGAGTATTTGTACACATACTACGTACACGCACAAATTCTCTGCACTCACTTGTCATTCTACTAAAAAGTCAACGTGGTTGAAAAATTATAATTTCCCCCGAAGGCTAGTGTGAGGTAAAATTTGTAATGTTTGCAAGTCACCAAACCAGCGGGCTAAATGCTCGGCACAAATTAGGCGTACACAACTCACTACAAACGGGTAGGATGGAACGCCACTTGTTCACTGACACGTGAACAAACATGAGTAAACCATACACGAGAGATGACTAAGATTCTGGATTATCTTTATTTGAACAAAGTTTTAAAGCCACTGCATAAACTTGTCGCTATCGTAAAATAATTTAATTTAAGTAATTTGCGGCAACAAAGAAATGTTTAAGAGGGACTATCGATAGCGGACCAATTCCTCTAAATAGACTTAACACTGTCAGATTATTTAGGTTTACACAACGTAACCGGGTTAATTTTAACATATTAAAACAATAGTATAAAAGGTGATATGTAAGTTAAAATATTACGTATGCGTTTTCAGTAAGTGATTTTTAAGGTTTGGGAACAGAGCATGCGTGAAGCGATCCGCAAACAAGTATTATTAATTGCCCGACGTGGATGGAAAGAAACGCTGCAATAAATTACACGTGACAAGCGTGTTTCGTTTTGATTCCTCGACGAAGGTCTGGCGCGGGTAGGGACCACCCCCCCCCCCTTTTCCACCCCCTCAAGTTATTTTGTTTTATTGCTTCGCTGCTGTTAACCTGCCGGACCGGTTTCATAGTGACGAATCTGGTTTCTAAAATATAACGCTCTCATTTCGCTAACGTGTTTACACCGGCCGCTTTCTAACGCGCGCAGCCAAGCCCCAAGTCGAATAAACATAATTTGAATAAAAGCGCCTTAAACTGGCCAATGAGGGTATCGTGTTTTACAGTTGATCCTATAAGCACTCCAGTCAGTTTTAGTTGAGTCAAAAAGGTTTTAATACGTTAAAAATGTTATATTTTTGGCAGTTTGAGTAGGTGCCCGACAGACTGTGTGCAATTTGAATGTTATGCTATTAAATATTTATTTCATGTATTTGTAGGTAGCGAGGCACTTACACTTAAATATATTACTAATATTAATTACTGTTGCGTTAGTAATTGAATATAAACATTTCAACATAACTAAGATACAATTTACGATGATAAAGTTACATATGTAATATTGCGGAAAACAAACTTTTAATAGTGCTAGGTAAATATTCAAAACAGGGAGTGAAATGTGAATTATTATAAGAACCAACTGGAACATAATTTACGCATAGCCCTAAATATAGTGTAGACGCGCACCTGCTACATTTAAATTAAGGTTGGCAATCTAAGGGGAGAAAAAAAGTATTACATTGGCGGGCAAGTCACGCACACGCACATTCGTGCAGTAAGCAGCATATATATATATATATATATATATATATATATATATATAATGGAAATACAGCCTTAGCTTACTTTACTCTACAGCGCATGTAAGAGACAGATGTCAAACGAGACTGCAATCTATGATAAGTGGAACATGCACTAAGCTCAGGCCACCTTTGCGTCTTAGCCTGCTTACTGCATATATATATTATATATATATATATATATATATATATATAGAGAGAGAGAGAGAGAGTGTGTTTTTTAACTGAGCACAGTAAAGGAAAAAAAATGTTAACTAGTCCTTTAGTACTTGTCAGTGATGTGTAACTTTTAACCACGATGTGTTCTTAAATTGCAAATACACTTAGCCTATGATACGCAACCAGTCACAAATTTTAATATAATAGAAATCTTTAAAAATAATTCCGAGCATGATAAGTATACGCAGATTGTGTTTACAGATACATTTTTGGACGCGCTGCCGGAGAAGCTACGTCAACTATTGAGTAATTTCATTTTGTGGAGCGAAATTTTAAACTATATAATAAAACGGCTCCGGTAAAAGCGAACCCTCCCCCCCTCCATCTTCCCTAGGAAAAATATAAAACTTCGGCCTTGTACCTGATTTTCGACAAGGAATTTTTATTAAAAATATTGACAACATCGTTAATTCATTAAACAGTTAATACTATAAAGTTTTTCTTTGTGTTTAACTTAAATTCGCGCCATCCGACATATATGGCAGCATCGTGGTTGTTGCTAATTTCCGGTCGTTGACGAAATTACTTCCACCAATTGCCGTATACCGACAGATAAGATGTTACACATCAGATAAACTTGTTTTTAATGTATTTTTGTAAACGTGTATATTACAGGATATTTATTGTATGTGTAAACCAGAGGAACATAAGAGCGTAACGTTGAGTGTCACGTGACACAGACGCATCGTAGCTACGATTAAATTTTTCGTTCGTTGAGCTGTGATTCAGGATTAAAGTGTTGCGTAATAACTGTGTTGTGTTAATTAACAGTTCGTAATATTTTTACTCCTTCGTATTAATCAAATATTAGGTGCCGAAGTACTGGGACAGAAAGGTATTTGAGTGAAAATGTCTCGTAGCTGCTGCTTGTGTGAACCATATCCGCAGTGGTTTTAATTTATGATCTAAAAAAATTATGCATGCAAATTTTAAAAACATATTTAGCTGCTGGTCGTAAGGATCTTATCTCACACACCATGTTGATTTTTTCCCCCCGTTTTTTCAGTCATTAATTTTATTCAAGGTATATTTTAAAAATTTTAACTCTACACGTCGCTTGCGTTTGTTGCTCTGCTGCCAGAAAATAACGTGTTAGAATTTTTGAAATACTCCTAACATAAAAATGAATGATAAAAAAACATGACGTGTGAGACTGAACATTGAATTGAACGAATGGCTTCTACTATATAATTCAGGTGTGTGTAGGTTGGCAATTAATAAAAAAAAATTTTGATTAATAAAATAAAAACCAAATCTCAATTTTCCAACCGTATCTATTAGTGTCCAGTAGCGTGGACTTTAATTATGGTACGTTTAAGTTCTTTAATACAGTTGATTCTCCTAACGTGTTAAGTTACTCCCAAAATGAAAAAAAGAAGAAAAAGATTTGAAGTGTAGCAGGTGATTACGTAAAAAAAATTGTTTGTCTGTAAAGTCGGTTTACGAACGATAGTTTAACGTGACAACGTCATAACAAACAGCGATGAAATGATTGCATACTTTTATGAATAAAATTGAATATTTTAATTGAATTATCACTATTTTGTATGGATACAAAGAAGGAGTGAAATAAAATCTACAATTAAATTGATGGATTTACTTTTATTTGCACTCATTAATTCAAATATATTTATTACTTTAACGAAGAGATTATTTTAACTATAACTTTCATACATGTTTGCTATTTAACTTCTTCCAATCTGTGTTATTATGTTAAGGATAGGACGATGATAGGAAAAGTAGGAAACGAATGGGAGTGTTTCATGTTTAATGTGCCTCGAAAAAGTCAAATCGATGGTTGTTCCAATCGAGTGGAAGAGAGATATATGCGGCGCAAGCGTACAATGAGCGTAACGGGACACAAGCTAACGGGACAATGTGCGTAACGGGACACTTTTTCTTGCGTGCAGCCGGCGTTAATCGATTTATTAGACGTTGTCACGTCAAAAGGTTTATATGAGTATTGCGTGAACTTTGGATAACGGCGGGAAACGTGGCGGACATCTCCCGAGGAGTTCGCTTGTCCAATTCCACAGCAACGTCACCAAGTTTGGTCAAGACTGTGGGGCCGTTGTAACAAGATTACCGTACAACTACCGTACGCTTTAACCCCCCCACCCCCCCCCCCACCCCTCCCTCCATAAAATGTCAAGTGACCAACTAAGGGCGCGGTTACACGGGAGTCTGAACTACTTCAGGTGAACATGTTCAGCTGTTGAGTGCGGTTACACACAGTCTGAACATGTTTCGTTCGAGGCCATTTCTCATTTAACTTAAACAGGTTGGCAAAGTAGTTCAGATCGACATATCTTCTACATTAGCCTCTGATTGGCTGGTTAGAATATAAACAGTCTTTTGCAGAAATTCTAGATGGAAAGTGTTTCTGGCACAAGTTCGAGTAATATTTTACCGAATGCAACAAAAAAACCAACAGATAATTATACATATTTTTTAATTTATCCTGACCTTAATTTTCTTAAAACTGAGATAGGTACTCTCGCTCAAAAATAATAAAAAATAAGTTTAAAAATTTTACTGTGCATGTTTGAATTCCCGATTTGTAAAAAAATATTGAGCAATATGTAAACACATTTCATTTCTGCTGATAATGCTGTATAAACAAGTGAGAAAATCCCGCGTTTTCTGGATGCAGTTAAAAAATAGAGATCAACAACACAGTCATTCGTTGACAGTAGACAATCGGTTTTAGAGCTAAACACACTTTTCAGCAACTACCGTGTAACCGCACACTTTCGCGTTTGTAAACGTGTTTACTTAAACATGTTCACCTGAAGTAGTTCAGGGTCCCGTGTAACCGCGCCCTAAGAAACTTGTTTTCCTTCCAAACTGACAGCTTAACACAAATATGTTTGGAGCAGCAATAATTGAATAAAGTATAACAATAAAGTTGATTAAATCCACGCTGCTAAAATAGATTAACTTTCCATTATGTACAGTTCCACTTAACTTGAGCTTAAAATTAATGATGATATACAAATACATTTTAATGTTGCCTCTTCTACTGACAAAATATAGGTTTCAATTAAATCTGCATGTAATTTCTGGAAAATTAAAAAATTAATCATTTGCAAAAAAAAAATGTTTTAAATTGAATATGATTTAGAAATTAAATATTGCGTGTTTTATTTAAAGATTGTTTCGCTAATTAATAAACGGATGATTTCAATTTTTATACTTGTACATTTCCATTCTGGAAATCCCTTAATCTATACAATGGCACACAACAACAAGAAGTGGAACTAGTATTAACGAATACGAATTAAGTGTTCATTTTATTTCATTTTAGACGAAAAGACGAAATATGAAAACAAATACTAAACAGTGCGTATTTAATGTCGAAATTTCAGCAATACTGAGCAAGCCTTACCGTTCACCGTGCACGAACATATATTACCGTATGTCCCCACGATTACCTCACGGGTTGGCAATCCTGCCGCACGGTCGCGTCTTCGCGCCTACGTGCCAGGCGCGTGTCCGATAAGGACGTACGTATTCGCTCGGGTGTACCTGGTGGCGTGGCCCTGTGTTGTCTCTTTCTCCTTAGTCTCCTTCTCTTTCTCTTGTTTCTCTCTCTCGCCCTCCCTCTCGGTGATCGGGAGGAGAAACGTGGGGTCGCTCACCCCGTCCTTCCTCCACCACGTCTTTCTCTCTCTCTCCATCTCTCGGGGAAGCCAAAGATTCACTGAAACTGAGTCTGAACGCCCGAACAGTTACGAACATGTCCGACGTTCGACGCTCGCCAGTGCAACTTCCATGGTCGGATTAAAAAAAAAAACAAATATGAAAAGCGAAAAATACTTAAACAAATATTTTAATCCCCGGCTCGGGACCCGATTTTCAACAAAGAATTTATTAAAATACTACCCGTCTTAAGAAAATTAATTAATAGTAAAATAATTCCCTTTGGCTTTGCGAACTTTCGTTTGAACCGTCCGCCACAGCAGGCAGCACCGTAGTTACACAATTCCGTTCCTTGGGGCTTTCGTTGCATTCACGAAATTACTTCTACTAAATGCCGTATGCACTTCAAAAATTAAAAAAAAGGTGAGAATTTTATTTTTACGTTTTGAGATAAGTTTTAAATGTCTCCGACCTTAATGAACAAAATTTTAACTTACTGTAGCGAAGAATAATTTTTTTCAAATTTTTTTTTTTTAACCTAAACTAATATTTGGCTTATAACAAATTCAAATAATAATTATCCTAAGATACGTAATCGGGATTATTCGTGCGTCTGACTCTGAGTCAGTGAACATAGTAGGTTTCACCTCTCCATCTCTCTCCGGCTTTGCAGTCGTGCCAACACGACACCCCGCCGCCGCTGGAACGTTGCCAACTTCTCTTGCCACCTTCGCGTCGTTGTGCACGCGCGTCACGCCCTCCCCTCACCCCTCTCCACTCTCCCAGTACCAACTGTTACGCGATTGAAGGCTGCCAGGTTACCCCGACCACGTGAGCGCTTCCAAAAGCTCGGACGTTACACCGGCCATGCTTAAATGCCTCGCTGATGGTCGAATCGCGCGGAAAAACTGCTGCGCAGGAGCTTAAAACCCGCCATTTGATTGCTTTTATTAATATAACGGGTCCCACACGAGTGTCCCACTTCTCCAAGTTGTGCTTAAAGGCCCCCGTCTGACATGTGATGTTGATTTTGACGTGTAACATCTCAGCTCTCGGTATACGGCATTTGGTGGGAGTAATTCCGCGAATGCGACGGAAGTCGAGGAACGGAAAAGTGTAACAACCACAATGCTGCCCTCTGTGGCGGATGGTGCGAACAAAAGTTCAAAAATATAATAAGGAAACATTATAGTATTAATAGACAAAATGAGCAATATTTAAATAAAATTCCTTGTCGAAATTCAGGACTTCAAAGACGTACATGAGCCTTTGCAAGCATTTTATACACTGTGAGAAAGGTTTGTTTGTCTCAACTAAATATTTGTTCGTATATGGTGAAATAAATATAATTTGTTAATTCTAACAAATATTTTGTTTGGTGTAACAAATAATTTTTGTTACTTACCGAGTTTGGTTAAGCCAACAAAATATTTTGTTCCACCAAGTAAATATTTGTTTCGCCATATATAAACAAATATTTGTTTGATTCAAACAAACCTTTTTCTCTGTTTACCATAAGAGGTTTAGATGGTTCCAACTTTTGTCGTGATGAACCTGCACATGAAGTTTGTCGGTCATTCGGTATAAGTTAGTGCCAACATTCTATAAAAACATGAAATGACGCAATGCTCAGACATCTGTATTTATTCTCTTAGTAATAAAAGTCATTAAAAACAATAAGCCAACATTATGTGTAAAGTATTAGCCTCTTAGCTGGTAAGATTTTTCCGTAGTGTAATGTGAAATTGTTTTGCTGCGAACAGTTACACTAAAAGTTTGTAAGTATGTCGGCAGCAGAGTTAGGTTGGCAAATTTTTTTATGATTTGTAAACGTAATTTTTCTGCCTAATAGGAAGGTATAAATTCTAGCGTAATATTTAGTGCCCGCATAAAGTTTAATTTCAAGGAAGAACCATTCGTCTGTTGTTTTAAGTATGCCTTTTTCGAAGATACATTGTTTACAAATACTTTAAGTTTGTAACAATGTACAGCAGCAATTGGTAGACGGGCCTTAAATGAACGGAATGTATTGTGTATTGTTCGGGAAGAAATTCAAGCGGTTGTCCTCTATTTTAAAGATAAGTCCTCTATTAGTACACAGATAGTCGGCGATGTTAATGAAGGGGTTTTCTTAAATTCCCAAATCGAGCACTTAAGATTTGAGAACCACTCATTTTAAGGGCCCCTGCGGATGATCAAGTTAATTTCATGGTTGTTACGTTTTGGGGTGGTTAGTCTCTTGAGTGACCCCAAGGGAAAATAATTCTAGGTTAGGTCGGCCGGCTGTGATGCGATGTTTGAGCTCCAAGAGCGCGGGAGCTCTTAAGGGCGACGCTGGCTCTTGTACAACTTGCTTCTTCGCATCTACGCTCAATGTACTCGACTTTCTTTCAATATAATTGTCGGTAACACGCGTTTGTGAGACTTACTGAGTGTCGATTCTACAATTTACTGTGGAACGGGGATAGAGATCTGCATTATTACGTTTGTTAAATAAAATCAATTTTTAAAAAAATTTAAATATACGCATTAAAACGAAACTGGGAAAAAAATCTTGGGTACAGAAGTGAAAATGCTGTAAAATGGTATGCGTAATCAAATACTTTATATAAATCTTAAACTTAGTGTGTGTTTTATAAGCGCATTCATCTGAAATTATGAACGAATTTTTACCTCATGGTGTTTGACCCACAGTCTAGCACAACTGAGGTAAAATATATTGGAAGAGTCCAGATGAAACGCGTGCTGGGTCAGGGCAAACAAATCACTGTTGGCGGGTGACGACTGGCCATTTTCTCTTCCCAATATGGCGTTAATCTGTTATTTCAAGACCTAAAATACGGTTCTTTTCAATATGGTGGTATAAATCCCTTCCTGGACTCTTCCTTGTGTATGAAGTACATAGTGACCTTTCAGATGTGTCTTAGTAAAATGGGTTGTATACTTTTTTATGGATCAGAGGAGTGTGTGTGTGTTTGTGTGAGTGAGTGAGTGAGAAAGGAAGGAAGGCAGCGGGATTTCTTGCCATCCTTCAGTCTGCCAATGCTTTATCACCTTTCAATGATGTTGAAACCTGCTTTGTATGGAGCAGCAGACATCGCGTTCGCAGAAACGGGCAGTCATCTGAACTGGTCGTCTGTGGTACGTGGATGCTCGGTGAGTATTATCTTTGAATATATATACTGTATAGAAGTCGCGAGCCCAGGTTAAAATTTCTAATACGGTTTTGAGGTAGTTGGTTAATTCACCGCCGCAATCGCCACCATCTCTAGAGCATCGACTTGTGGTGGTCCCTAGCGGACAAGTGTCGAACTCTTCAAACACCCCTTCCCCCTCCCGCTAAACAACCTTGAGCTGCAGTGAATGATGGATGAGGGGAGCGGGGAATGACAGCGGGCGACAGCGCTGCGCTCTAACGTGTAAATAACAACTAAGACGATACAGGGCGTGACGGCAGCGCACTGCTGCGGTGAAGTTCCCAAGCTGCTCATCATACGCTTCTGAAAAAGGTAGAGTAAATCCTATCCACTCGCGACTTCTATACAGTATATATATTCAAAGGTATTATCGTGCGTCCAGGCCCCATTGTACAAACAACTTGTGAATGAGAATGGTCGCATTGGATTACCTACCACGGCTCCCTTCTTTTCCGTTTAACTGCGTGTTACTCTCGGAATTGGAACCGCGGCAGTCCAAAATTATGCATTCTTTATGGTTGGAAGGTGTTCCAAGTTTGTTTCCGTAATGAAACGTTATGAAGAAAAAAACCATTCATGCATGTTAATGCGAAAAAATCAATGCACTAATTAAATTGGAATTATAGTGTCCTGTTTAGAAGGCCAGAGGGGTGTATTTGTGTGGGTATATTTGTGCGTGGTGATTAGTGCGAAGCTCATTGGGGATATCGCCTCTGAACTAGCGCGCAGATTCCTCGTCGTGCATAGGACAACAATAATGAAATTTGAGCGATAACAAAATCATATGACGGAGAATCTGTATCGGAAATTTCACGCCTAAAAAAATATATATCTGAAAACACGCGTTTTAACGTAAACGGAACTACTTATCCACCCTCAGCATATTCTAAAATGCACTCTGATGTGAGCAATTTTAAAATCTCGTGTTTATTTTTTCTGAAGCACGGGCTCACCGTATGTGTGTGCCGGTTGGTTGTGCCTTGAATCTACGGTACTGACGCATTATTTAAAGATCCTTAGGAATATATATATATATATATGTTAATACATTACAGGGCACATGGGTTACGTTACATGTAGTCGAAAACGGAGTCATTTGTGACCAACACCTACAAAAACAGGATAATTAAAGTAATTTGGGAAATAATTCGTAAGAAACCATCCCAGGATATAGGCTTATTGGTGAAGAAATTTCGGAAAACCAAAGAGGTACACACAAGGTGGGAGGGGGAGGGGAGAGATGGGATGAATCCCCTCCTCTCCGAAATCTAAAGAAATAATAATAAAAAAAGAAATTACGTATACACCACTGCGGAAACCTAATCAAAAAGCCGGGGTTGGGATCCTGGTACTTAAGAATGCGAGTCAAAAATTCAACCCTTGTGCCTCCACATTACTCTGAAGAAATCGGTTGTCATTGACTGCGTGGGTTCAGCAACCACTACGACGGTTGCCTCCGGGTTTTTTCCCCAGTTTTTCCTGATTACAACCTCCCTCTTCTCTTTTTATAATTTTTTTTTTTTGCTCGCGTCCTTGAAAGGACGGTCCACGGGTTTTCTCTTGCCTCGCATTTCCAGGAAGGCAGCCAACCATATCCTCGGGTTCTTCGCGGTTAGCGGCCGTCTGCGTTGGCCCACTACGAGGAATACATTACGGTCGTGTTACAACGGAGCTCATTATATTCCGTGATAGTTCATAACAGCGTGTCGTTAGATTTTCTCCATCTCGCCGTGAAAATCTATTCCTCCTGCAGGATGTATTCGATATGATGCCGTACTTTTGGCAACTCAACGAACCCGTGAAATATTTCTTTACTCATACTGGTAGTTGGATGATAATGATGGATGCATGATGATGGATGGATGATGATGGATGCATGATGATGGATGCATGCATGATGATGGATGCATGCATGATGATGGATGGATTCATGCATGCATGATGGTTGGTTGGATTTTATTTGGATAATCAGGCTAGGGTATAGTTGGGAATCTGTTGGGCGCGGATGATGAGTACAATATAGGCTTGGACGTGGTGATTCCAGGGGCGTAGCCAGGGGGGGGGTTTTAGGGGTTCAAACCCCCCCCCCCCCCCTTAGCGCCAAATCTTTAATTAATTTCTTATTAATCACTCAAACAAATTTCATATTAAAATTAATAAAATTTTTACCATTATAATATTTAAATATAAGTACCGGAAACTGCTAAAATAGCACTATTTTACAACTTAAAATCCAAATTTTCCCGGGGGAGGACCCCCGGACCCCCCGCTTTAATACGGGGGGGGGGGGCCATGCTTCTTAACACCCCCCATACACAAATCCTGGCTACGCCACTGGGTGATTCTCGTATGGTTTCATCTTGCCTTCCGTGATATAACATGTGTGTGGCGAGCAAGCCGACGCGGTGATGGGCCGTGTGTTCATCACACGTCATGATTGTAAAGTTGTCCGGGGAGGTGCAACGTCTCCCCACTCGAGCCTATCTGTGAATAACAGACCTTTATTATTACTACTACTATTATTTTAGCTTCCACAGATCCAAACTTTTAAACTTCCAGTTGCGACGACTCTCATCACGGGAAAGGCAAAAACCCACACGACCGCGGAAAAAAAAAACAGCTGATATCATCGCGTATAAATGCTAGCTCGGACGTCGAAGGCCATCTTCGGGCCTATTCGGGGAGGTACTTAACCATACACGCCCTGGCCCCATCATCGCGTGCCAGTAATAGTTATGGTTATTATGTAAATTTTGTAAATATACGTGATTATTTCCGCCGATGAATGGTCTCCCGCGGCTACCCAGGGTCGGCGTGATTCTAACGTAATTTGAGGCTTTTTTTTACTCTTTGAAGTTTGAGGTTGGGTGGGACGTATCTGCGGTAGATGGTGGGTCAGGTCGGCGATTGTTACAGAAAGGTAATTCAGCGTGCGCTTTCCTCACGCGAAAGGTTATCCTCTAGCTAGGCAATGGGGTGGCCAAATTGTTACCGTCCTTGAGACCAGTGACTAATTCAGAAGCTCATGGGAAAAAATTAGGTTTTTCGATAAAAGGGGGGGGGGGGGCACTTCCTCTCCCACACATATAACATCATTGTATCAATTGTTATGTGTTTTTAGGACAAATTCTGCTTATAAAACAATATATTTCTGTTTTTTGTGTTCATTCACAAATATAGCATATTATTGGCTAAATATTACACTTGAACAATGTTCTTTTGACTGATACATGATGGCTTTTTACAATTTGATAGTTAGTAATCTTATCTAGGACAACCAAAATTAATTTAATTGTCCTGGAACCGAAGAAACTTTTCATTTCCAGCAGCCTTTTTGCTAACGGAAATTTTTTATGCGACTTCATTTTATTAATAAAACGTGAAAGATAAATAGGGAGATTGCACCTTTAAAATTTTAAGAATGTTATCTCTGAAAAGGTTTATAACTTTTCATAAGAAAAATGAGCATGTTCCTGTGAATAGAATATCAATTTTGTATTATATTTAATTATTTTTAATAAAAATGACCGTGAAATATAAAACACTTGTAGGACATTTTAAGGCCCTGAAAAATGTCTTGAAATTGGTTCACTAGGTATTTGTAGACGCAGTATGTATAAGTTCGGATATCGGCAATTTTAGCTGTTCATTGCAGTGTTTCGGGTTTGCTTAGTTTTATTCTTTAAAAAAAAAAATACTGGTACAATAACGGTGCACATTAACATACCACGTTGAGAAATAAAATATTCTGCTTTGCTTGAACTAGTCACACAGTAACTGCTTTAACTCGTGGTTTTACACGTTTTTTTAAAAATCTTAATTTAGTGGTTTTATCTGGTAATGTGTAAGCATAGGGCACAATCCTTTTCTTATTCATGTTTATAGAACCTGAGAAAAATCCATCTAAATAGAGAGTACTGTGTTGCGACTTAAAAAAAAAGAAAAGAAAAACACTCCATTGATTCCTGGCTTGAGACTTAAGAGGATTTCTTTGCGTTTAGGTCTTGCATTAGCTATATATAGTTGTTTGCCCTGTTGAAGTCGCTCGCTTGTGTTAATTTCGTTGGCATGCGGAGACTATTGAATCATTTGATTAGCAAACCGAAATTTCTAAACTTTATAATGAAACGGCTCCTGTAAAAGCGAAAGAGACTTGAAAAAAAAAATACTACACCACTATGTAGAACCTGATTTTCGACACTTATTTTTTTAAAAAATTAAAATACTGATCATCTTGTTAAAATTCATTAAACTTTTAATTAATACTTATAAGGTGCACGCCATCCGCCACAGACGGATGTGTGTGTTGTATGTATGTGTATATATAAATGAAGCCGGTCCAAAGCAAGTTGTTTTCCACTTCTGTCCCCCGCGGGCGAAATGCATCGGACTGGCCGACGAGTTCCGCCCCCCCCCCCCCCCCCCCCCCAAACTTATACAATCACGACGCGGATGTGGCCATTGTCCATTGTCTGGGTGCCGCCTCCTGTTTTACCGCAGGTCCGGGGCACTTGTTATAGTTCTTCAACGTGCCGTCGTGAGAGCGCTGCTGTCGCACCTGCGACGTCAAAGAGACAGACGGGGAGCGACCCTGACCTGATCTGCTCATCCCCGCCTTCTGCCCAGGGGTGTGGTTTCAGACGTGAGGTTTAAAGTGAGGGCTCTTTAATCCGGCATCACAGCCGTCCGGATTATAGAACGGTCAGTGTATGTAGTTACAATTATTTGCTCTATTGTGGCGCAAGATAAAAAATAAAAGTTATTTCAGTACTCGCGAGAGATGTGTAACATCGAACCTCGATAACGAGCAAATGTTGCAAAAAACACTTACCTATAACTCGGGACACGATAATTAACATAATACGCCAAGCGTGATAAATATTTGCAAATTGTGTTTTTCAAATACATTCCTCGACGCAATTCACACGTTGTTTAAGCATCCAACGTTAGAATTAGCTGCCGGAGCAGCTACGTAGATCATCGAATCATTCCATTTGCAGACTGAAATTTTAAACAATGGCTCCGATGAAATCGAAAAAAGACTTAGAAAAATACTAAACGTCAGCTTTGAACCTGATTTTCGACAAGGAAATTTATTTAAATACTGCCCATCTTGTTAAAATTAATTTATTCTTTTATACTATAAAAGTTTACCTTTGGCTTTGTGAACTTTGGTTTGCGCCATCCGCCATAAATAGTAGCACCGCTGTCTGTTTACACGTTTCCGTTACTTGGACTTCCATTCCATTCACGTAATTACTCCAACCAAATGCCGTAAACCGAGAGCTACTTACACAAACACTGAACACATTGGCGTGTGACCTAACGCCAGAAAAAAAATAATTTATGTAGCTGCTCGATCAGTGCCGGATTATTGAATTTTCCTAACCAAAAAATTGCCAGCTAAAATTGGACAATTTTTTTTTTTACCACTATACATATGATGCACGAGGAGGTAACCAACCGCATCTCACACAACTTATTTCTTTAATTTTTTTGAGACAAATTTTTTGTCACCAAAGTGTGGAACCGGTTTTTAACACTGGCGGAGTGATTCTACAAATTGAAAATGTTTTTGTAACAAACAGCTTGTTGCGTGTGTAGATGGATCAAGGACTTGTTTACCACAGGCACGCACGATTCGGGAGACTTATGAAACACACGAGAGAGTGAACCGGCCAGACTGATTCGTTTGTAATATGACTAATGACGCGAGAGTAATCAGTATTCTCACGAGCGTGTTCACACGAGCAAACGATAACATATCTATGGAAAAAAGGGCGTCATGAAAAATTTGGCTGGGCCGGGGGGGGGGGGGGGGGGGGAGAGGAGAGCGGAGGTTAGCTTCCCAAACAAGTATCACCTTACTTTGATTATTCGTGAATTGTCTAGGTTCTTTTTATACTGAATTTATCTGTGTATATTCTCTAACAGTGAGACATCTGAAATTCCATATATTCAAGCCGAGCAGATTACGATAACCTGCCAGGCGATAAGGCCAGCCTACTAGACGTCATGGATTCTTGGAACGAGTGAAGGTGTTATGAATCCTGAGATGTTGCAGATCTCATCGTCGGTGGTCAGAACTAATCATTACACACAGAACTGATTGAAACGAATCGATTTGTTAAAATCTAAATCATTCTGTCCACGATGTAGTGATAACTTGCGATCCTCGCCTCTAGATCTCTGTATGTAGGTGTGTATGTATGACGTTGATAAACTCCGAAACTTTCGCCGTGAAAGTTGGCACATCGAAGTTTTTTTTTTCATGGAGAATGTTATTATGCTATCATTTTTTTTGTAACGCGCAGCTAGATGGCGCTGCAGCGCATCAACTTCCAAAACCGCTCCACCGGTCGCCATAGGTAAACAGAAAATCATGGGTCATAGACATACAGACAGCAATCCTGTGTGATTTCTCTATGTACACCACACTGTCATATAGCGCTATCCTTATGTTTCTTTAATTTTTTTTCTTTAGCGTGGGTTTAATATTTAGTGTTAACCTGATATTTTAATTTTCGTAATATGTAAAAAAAAACACGGAAAAAAAATAATTGTAAACCGGCCTAGTGTGAATTTTTTTTTGTGTATAAATAAATATAAAATAAATGAGCGCTGTCGCGGTTGTCTCCCCTCTAGCCCCATACACACACACACCAGCACACGTGAGAGATAACAAAACTGTGCCGCGACCCTGGCGACCTGCCCCGCTCGGGAGTGGCCGGCCGTGTGTTCGTCGGGGCCCCCCTGCCCACACGTGTCGCCCACGTGGGGCTGAGGCGACCGGCCCCCGTGGAAGGGCAAGTGGGCAGCAGCCCCCCCCCCCCCCCCCCCCCCCCCCCCCGCAGGCATCATCGCCGGCCGCAGCTCCGAGGCGGCCGTCACTGCTTGGAAACACACAGCTGTGCCAGTTGTGATGGTCCTATGTTATCTTTACAAGCTATGGCCAGAGAACCGGAAAATTTCGCGGATTCGTCTGGTCCCGGGGTTAAATTCAAAGTCAAAAGGTGTGCTAAACCCATGTTTGCTTTCCCGTTGGTTGATTTCTTAGCGAGAAAATTTTTATCCTTGTGAATTGGCACTACTCGAATCTCTTACTTCTCTCCTAGGGGAAGCCTTCTTTTCACAGACGAGAGAGCCAAAACCCGAAGTTCATGGTTTTTTTTTTCCGTATCTTTAATGTAGCTATCCTAACCAAATCAACCGTCCACAATGTTTTACAAGTATTTATAATGTAGCTAACCTAACCTAATTGACCATTAGTATCCTTTTATCAATACCGCCATATTTATTTACAATGAACCAAAAATATGCACGATCGGGCGTTTGGCTCTCTCGTCTGTGAAAAGAATTCCCTCTCTCCTAGGGCATCGGTGGCTCACTGTCGTAGAGGGGTGTGTCCAGATAACTGCAGTCCCAATCACGAACACAGTGCGAAATCATGAAAGTGTGCATTCTAACTTGCGACTTAATGAATGCGCGCAATTTTCGTATCTCTAGCCAATACCGCGCAGATTTTATAGTTGCCGTATGCACGACGAGGATTCAACCTCGCGTTTAAGATGACGAAATGGTGCTAGGAACAACACTAAACATCTCTTATCATCTCGCCTCTCTAACACAAATACACCCATGAGTAAGCGGGCTCAACTTTTCATCAGCGATACCCAATTTCCCAGCTGCCTCTTGCAAAGCAACATGTGATGTTTGTTTAGGAACAGTGAACCATTGTACTAGTTTTGAGAATGGTCAAATTTGGTACTACTTTCATGACATCGTACTATACGTACGAACCTAAACACGTAGCTTTTCTTTGGTAATTTATATTAACGCGTAATATCGGCGGAATAAAATTGTTTCAAAAAAAGTTTTAATTGTAATGTATATATTTTTTTAATTTAATTTAAATGCAAGGAAATGTATATTTTAATGAATTTTGATTGCAAACAATAATTATTTCTAAAAAAAAGTAGTATTTTTTTTGTTTAGTGATGTTGAGTGCAAAAACAAAATCAAGGGTGGTTCTGGGAGATGGTTAGGAGGATGAGGAGGAATATTGAATTGTTTCAAAGGGGCGCGAAGAGCCGTGGAACTGCGGATGGGACAGAGCGGTCGGTCGATAGCCGAGGAAACTTCGAGGAGGAAAGCGGGGAGAGAGAGAGAGTGAGTGAAAAAAAAGTATAAACTACGGGAAGAAATTTGCGTGGTGGAAAATCGGTAATTGGTGGTCGACGGGTAGTTGGTAGGGAGGGAGGGAGGGAGGGAGGGAGGGAGGGGAGGGAGGTGTCCCTCG